>NC_136071.1:121916639-122516639 GCF_964261635.1 Lissotriton helveticus
CTTGACATCTCCAAACCCCAAAACCCCAGATAAGCTAAGAAGCATGCCATCACATCCCTGATACATCCCCACATCACCCATACACCCAGGAAAGACCTAGGCACCAAACAGGAATGCTACTCCAGTGCATGAACACACAAGCACACACAGCAATGCATTATGGGAGATGTAGTCACATGCACCAAAAAGTTGAGCAGTGACCCCCAGCAAGGTACAATCAGCATGTGTGTTTCAGGAAAGGCAAAATACAGACAGATAGGACCCATGTGACTCCAAACTGTTAAATGTATTGCATGATCAATGCGAGGCAGGACACCATATTAATGTGTGCATTTATGTTTACAGCACCACCAGAAACACAGGAACATATGACAGGAGGGGAGATGCATCCGACAGCGTGGAAAAGTCAGGGCAAGAGGAGGAGGAGGAAGGCACACCAGTGATCCCAGTTAAATGTAGACGGTGCCTCGCAGTACCACCGCTGCCACCAATGGAGGTAGATCCAACGGACACAGGAGTGGAGGAGCAGCATTTCCAGGGCCAGTGTGCCTCACACCACACAGCACAGTCCCCTGCACGTCCCACTCGAGGAATGTCATCCAGGCACAGGGCACGGCCATCCACAATCTCAGCTGACGCAGGTGAGGTCTTCGGAGGGCTTGAGAGCAACATGTTCGAGGTACAGCGCCTGCAGGCACAGACAATTAAATCAATGCAGCGCCAAATGAGGGTGGGCTTCATGGGCCTGACGGGTGCCCTGGAGGCATTGTGAACTGAGAGGCAGGAAGACCATGCAGCCAGGCGCAGTGAGAGACAGAGCCTCCGCACTCGCCTGGACATTTCTACTAGGGCTGTAAAACGGCAGTCCTCTGCCACATTAGTGCTGGCACGTCACTGTCTCAGCATGCAGCATGAGTTAGCACACTGCTGCAGGGATGTAGCCAGGGGACTAGTGCAAGTAACATGTGCGGTGGACCAGCTGTGGGCAGCAGCCACCGGTTGCACAGGACACCTCAGTTCATTGGAGGAGGATGGGCAATCGAGCAGGAGCAGCATCACTGAACCCATCCCACAGGACAGGCGTCGTAGTGCGCGTCAGGGTAGAGATACTAATGCCTCAGGAGAGGGCAGTGGGAACCCTGAGTGAGGGCAACGAGCCATGCACGCAGGCGGTGAAGAGCCCTGAGTGGTACATGGCAATGGGTGAGTTAACCCATTGCACACTGACTCATTTTTGTGAAGAAGCATCACACTGTGTGTTCAACATGTGCGAGACATTTAGATTTACATAGTGTGCACATCAGGCTGTGTGATGATAACTTTCCTGCACTTAAGGAAATAAAAACACAGTTTTGCACCAATCTGTAGCATTGTGTCATCATTACTCGCCTAGAAATAGTGCTGTGTGATCTCATCTCACCTCTGGCGCCCGGCAGCCGCACCAATAACACCTGCTGGCCTGCATCTTGGAGCTGGCCCCTCCTCATCTGATGAGTCTGAATCAGTGAGCTCCGCTGGGGTGCCTTTCGTGGTGGCGATGTTGTGTAGCATGGCACACGCAACCACGATTTTGCAACAGGTCTTGGGCTGTACTGTAGTGCTCCTCCACTCTTATGGAGGCAGCCGAAATGGCTCTTGAGTATTCCGAATGTTATCTCAATGGAACAGTGGGTGGCTGTGTGGGCACTGTTGTACCTCAGCTCCCCTGCGGTTGTTGGATTTAGGTACGGAGTGAGGATGAAGTCACGGACAGCATACGCACTGTCACCTGCATGGTGAGAAGAATCAGGTTACATACTGTCCTGCCACTGCTGTGCTTTATTTGTGTGTCCTTGTGACCAATGCATTTACCTAGTAGGTATCCCTCACCAAACTCCCCATTTGTGAGTCGTCGGTGAATACCACTGTGGTAAAAGATGAAGGCGTCGTGGGTGCTGCCTGAGTATTTTGCAACAATGTCAGTTATGATATGTTTGGCATTGCACACTACCTGTATGTTCAGGGAATGGTAGGACTTGAGAATCCTGAACACATACTCATTCTGTGAGGGGGGAAATAGCAACATGGGTCCCATCTATGCAGCCAATTACGTGGGGGAAATGTGCTATCTGGTAGAACTCCTGCTTGGTCTGGTCTAGTGCCTGCTGTGTGCTGGGGCATTGGATGTGGTGATACATCCTCTGTACCATTGCATCTAGGAAAGCGTGGAAGAAGTGAAACAGTGCACTCTGAGAGACCCCTCCTGCTGTGGCTATCACCCTCTGGAAACTCCCTGATGCCAGTAAGTGCAGTGAGCACAAGACCTGTACATGGGCGGGGATGGTGTGTGTCCTGCATGTGGGGTGTTCTAGAATAGGTTTGAGCTCCTTCTATGCTGTCCTCGTCCAGCCTGTAGTTCACATGGATCTCGTCCACAGTCCGCTGGAACAGGGTGCTGCGCGGTCTGAAGAACCTTTCCTGGCATCTCCTTCTCTGTGCAGCAGCTCTGATTCGCAGCCTCCTGGCTATCACATTGTGGAAAACCCCAGTGGCATTGTGGGCCTCTTTAAATAGGTTGCACCTGGTTACCACCTGCTCAGACTTGGTGGTAATTGCTATTATCGAAATTGTGAATTTCGAGAAATCGCAAATTGCGATTTTTTTCAAACATTCCATTTTGCGAATCTGCAATTTGAGAACTTCTTAATTGCGATTTTTTGCAATTGGCGTGTCACAGATTGCAAGTTCGCAAATATATTTGCAGCATCATTGCCTCGCAAAATAGCTAATCGCTATTTTTGTGATTAGCAATTTTGTGCTCAAGATGACTCTCATACATAGGGATACTCTGTTTTGCGATCGCATACACCGTTTTTTTGTGATTCGCAGTGTTTGCGATCGCAAACAGCTTCATACATATGGCCCTATGTTCCTTCCAATCCAAATAATCCTCAAGAGCTCTGGATGAGCCTGCCGAGCACCAAGAGTTGCTGATGAAGGAGTACCCAAATGATGAAGCATACTACTATGTGTGAGTGAGGGTTTGCGTCCTTTTTTAAAAAAGAAACCAGTCTAAAAGTAGACAGTGTGACACAGGGGAGGGAAGGAAGCATGGCTGAGATTTCTCCTTGATAAAGAGCATATCTGAATTTTGAATAATGCATTATGTTTAATGGGGAGGTTAGACCATAATAGCCCTTTAAAATCCTCACTTCCTATTTTGGTAGGGATAAATTAACATGTGACCACAAAAATGCTACTCACACCTTTTATTTTCTCCAGCTTATTTGTGCAAAGCGGAATGGGAGCTCTAGCCTTCATGTTTTCTATTCAGCATAGAACGTAATTATCTCTTGTTGAGTAACTGAAAACTGACTATCTACTCAGATGGCTTCATCAAAGAGACTAGCTTTGGAGATGAACTGCTTCAATTTTGCCAGAAGCAGCTCTGCCCTGTGGCAAAACAATCTGAGGAAAGGAACCATTCCAATTAGAGGTGGGCACATTCTCTTCTCCTACACAATACAGAAGTGAATCACTGGGCAAGTCTCCCCATTTCTGAATCCTCCATTTCAGCTGCTATGGACACAGTTGTGGTCATCCAATAGCGTTCAGAGGGTTATGAACGGCTGCATTGCCTGCCCATGCATCACAAGTTGTTTGTAACAGGATAGGTAGAGGGACTCTGACAGCAACATGCTCAATCTGAGTCACAGACAATTAGAGAGATATAAAGAAAAAAGACTGGTTGAAAGGATACCTGTGAGCAGTTTTGGAGCATGCTTTTTTCAGCAATTGGGTTTGGGTGCCCTTCAACTAATCAGAATCGTCCTTATGTTTTCTAATTCTGTTTCTCCAGTGTTTGTTGGACTGATGTTAGATTAGTAATTCTGACATACATTAAATTTCTCCATTCCTTATTGGACAAGAGTTAGAATAGGAAAAATGACATCCTAAAATATATGCTTGTTAGATAGGATTTAAAATACGAAATCTGCTCCTCCTGCCTCTGAAAACAAATATGCACTTTCCTGTTTCATGCAACTGGAGTTAGAGTACTAAATTGGACACCAGTCCCCAATCGCTGCACTTTCTCAATTGAATGTTGTAGATTTAGAATAGTAAATGTTACCATTACCCATGTTTGCCCTTACTCTGATGTTTCTTAGACTGGAGTTAGAAAGTAAATTTGACCTCCCCAATATATTCACTTTCCCCCATGTTTGTTAAACTGGATTTAGAAGAGTAACAATGTTTACACTTCCGTTAATAGGTTAAAAGGCTGTCGTTAATATAGTAAATCTTAGCCTACCCCCAATATTTACAAGTTCCCCAATGTTTGTTAGACTGGAATTAGAAAATTATATATCGCACCCCGTACCCCAAATCTTTGCATTTTCCACAATAGTTGTTAGATTGGTGTGATTGGTGTTAGAATATGAAATTAAATCACCCCAAGCTCCTCCCACATGTGTTTATTTCTTGATGCTTTGGTTTGGAGTTGCAATACTATTTCCTCTTCATTTTGGGTGTTCTACAAAATATTTTGTGGTTAAATCATTTGAAATTATTTATTTGTACATTTTTTCACTTCTGTGAAACATGATTTTTCTTTTATTTTTTTAAAATTATTTCCTACTTTATTATGTATTTTAGGATTTAACCAATATAAGTTTTCTTTCACATTTTTAAAATACATGTACAATAATTTAATGAATTTATGGTTTTATCTTCTTTGCTTACATGTTTAATAATTTCACATGTTTATTTTGATGTATTCAATAATAAATACATATCAGGCTTAGTCATATCAGGCCTAGGAGCCATCCTGCATTCTATAATTATGAATGTATAATTTGATATTTGCATTGTATTAATTCTTTGTTCAAATTCTTTCAGTGATCTATACATTTTGAAGCGAATATTGTAAAAAGTAATAAAGAATGTTTGATTGCCATTTTTATTTTGTATAATTTTTAAAATGTGTTCCTTTTTTAACATAAAATATTTTTAAATAAAATTTTAATAATATAATTACTTTTAAATATATATAGTTGCCCATGTAACGTCAATATGTTGATGCATGACGCGTTGTAGTCTATACTCTTGTATTATATTCTTGATGATCATTTTGTAGTTGGTATTCTTAATATTCTTATTCCTGCAGGCAATATTCTTTTAGGCTATAGTCTTGTCACATTCTTGTATTTGTATATTATAAAAACACAAAGTCAATATTTTGGGTGTCAATGCGCTGGGGGCCGTTGGGAAGATTAAGCAAGCTACTGCCCAGAGTCACACGGTGCTAGGCTAATTTGTCGCCAGCACCGGGGATTGAACCGTAAACCCCCGGGTTCCGGAATCAGCTGCCCGGCCGCTGCGCCACACCTCTTCCCTATTTCATCATGTGAGATGACCCACATTACAAAAAATTTTATGGAAGTGGGATAACTGTTGGCAACAGATGCAAGAAAACTACAACACACTAAATAAAATGCGATAAAAAAATAGAGTGCATGCGCGCTGCACAAGACTCAACAACCGAACCGGCCTTACATCGCTTTTTTTCAATTACAACGTAAATGGCTGGAAATATATCTTACAGATTATGGATGACGACAGAGGTGCGCGTGCCACAGCACAAGATCGCTTCCCTGATATGACATTTATCTGCACTTGCACACAGAAACATGATAACACATTCCCTGCTGCACTGATGAGCTATCAGGTGTCTCCATACGAGTAAAGATAAATGTCATATCAGGCCTAGAAGCCGTGCTGCATTCTATATTTATCACATCAATATATATTTAAAGAAATACCCTCTGAAATAGCTTTGTTAGAAAAGCAGGCATTCCCTCGGGGTTATAGCAGACATCCTTTCAATAGATGCCGCCTTCATGGGAAAGGAGGCACCGGGGACGCTGCTGCTGCGGGTCATTTACTCACTTCATGTGTCAACAATTATTGCAAAAATGAAATCGTAAAAAATCAGATTTTTTTTCAGCCGGGTACATGCTAGGACATCCCTAGTGCATTAAAATGAGTATCTAAATGTTCTAGCTCTATATAAATCCCGAAAACATATACTTCTAGCACATAAAGTTTGCGGTAGGAAAAATATGATTTATAAAAACAGACACCTTGCATAATTTAGGTGTATGGCACTCCAGTGTGTTAATGCAATTTGCTCATTATCATGTTGGTTCTGATAACAAATAATTTCCTGCACCTTTTAAGAAGCATGGCATACAATGAACACTGTTCTAACCAGTTATAAGTCACTATAGTCTCTGTTACAGCAAATGCTACTAATATGTGTGAAACCTACATCTTAGAGGCAGAACTCGCTGGGCACTTCTGTCTGTACTCTTTAAGAAGTTGGTAAAATAGGAAAATTCTGGCCCCATTTTTTGTTTCTGTGGTACAAAACACTGCACAATAGAGATTTTTAACCACACCTCACATATTTGCAGCAAGCGGGTTTTCTAAGGCACATTGTGAAATGGCAGAGAAGACCCCTTCAGGACTGTGGAGTGTCATGCACAGACCAGGGATTATAGACCTGGGCGAACTGAGAAAAAAGCTCAGCTACGCTCCGCGGAGTTACGCAAGCGATGGAGTGAGGTAAGTAATGATGCTCGTGCTGATTTTTAGCGATGGGAGTTTGTTCTGCACTGTAAAATCATTGTGAACGCGACCATGCACAGAGCAAAAGGGGACGCAGCATCTTTCTGCCACTCGAGATCTACTCGAGAGGCAGCTTACTCAATGCAAGTGGCAGGTTTCCCAACGGGAGCGGTAGCGACCTGTCACGACTGCCAGCGTTGAGAAATGTCACCGGATGATGGTCTAGCGTTGTATTTTCCTCGCTTGCGCTCGTCAACTTAACGTTGGCGAGATCTGAGAGAGGAGAAACTCCGCTCTGTGCCGCTGTATGGAGTTTTTGGGAACTTCGTACTCAACACGGAGCGCAGAGTAGGAAAAACTCCACAAATTCCACGAGCGGAGCAGAATTTTACGCCAGGTCTACTGGGCAAATAGAGAGAGCAAAGCAGGGGTGTATCACAGGCCCCTGCCTCCTCTGCAGTGCAGGGAGGGGACCCTTCAGGGGGCTCCAGTCTTTCAGTGGGGTCCCCAATCAGCCCAAGCCAAAGGATATCTGTGAGATATGGGAGAATCAGGGACCCTCATAATGTTTTGCAGGGGGTCCCATCATTGTGTGTTACTCCACTGGCGCAAAGGCATTTTTAGTCCAAAGCAGCCTTTCTTCTTCTCGTTCCAGGCATAGCACTGTCTGTGGCGTGTTTAAAGGGGTTAGGGAGTTATATGAGTTTAAGGATAGTATATTTATATGTAATAATTAAAGGTCTTAGGTATGTATAAAATTGTGGACGGTACAAAAGCCACAAAGTACATGTGGAAATTAACAGATGGTGATGATGAGATGATGAAAAAAAATGTCAAAGCTTGCCAACTGGTTGACGAACAAATGGTAAATGAGGAAAAGGATGCAAGCAGACAGTAGATAAACAGCTTCTTCATTTTAAAAGGGCAGCAAGTCCAGATTACGACCTGTGGTAGTTTAATGCTTTGCTAGCACTCTCATGCTGCTGTTTACTCAAAGATTAAAACCAAAGAAGGCTTGGGTCCTCTCACTACCTGGCCTAGACCACTCTAACCTTACTAAACAACAAAGTGGCCAGATAGGCTCTTTTAGCAATCTTCTACCACACCTAGCCAAATAATCCTAAACGGGCAAAATTTTTCTTTTAATCATTTTTACTTGTTTACATGTAATCTTTTCATGGCCACTTTGTTGTTTAGTAAGTTTACTCAAAGATTGGCACTGAATGAGCATGCTGGTATCACTTTGATGCATTTAAATGTGTCCATGTGTTCGCCACATGTTAACGGCGCTGACAAGTGTGCTGGAATAACTTGGGGCCTAGTGACATCTCATAGGACGAAAGAAATAGTGGATGCAGTCTATCTGAAGAGACATTGTCTAAAATTGTACAGTGGGCTCGTGATATACTAAATACAGTCTCTTCTACGCCTCAACATTTTGGAAAATTCCTGTTCTTCTCTTTGAGGGCTAGTCTCTTGCCCATTAACCTTAGCAATGGTATCTTAATAAATGCTTTTTTGGTGAGTGTGATATAAGTTCTGTGGTGTGACGTCGGCAAATTATCTGAGATTAATGTATGCCAAGAAGCCTGGAAATAGTGGAGGTAATCTGCAAATTAATGTTCAAGGGCATTCATACTGTGAATACGAATGTTGATGATTGAGAAGTGTTGCATCACTTCTCCCTCACTTCCTTTCCTGTTGGCTTGGATCTCTGTATCAGGCTATATTTGTAAGTGGAGGAATGCCTGGAGACTTTTTTGAAGTGAAAGGAAAAGCAGACAGACTAGGGAGAGCAGACAGACTGTGGAGAGTTGACAGTCATGGAGGAGTACAAAAGGGGGTGGTGATGGACGGAGCATCTGAACCAATCAAAAACTCACACCCAGTCAAAAGCTCTGGGTTTAATCCATCACCGTTCTTTAGCCCACTCTGCCACCCCAGTTCAGACATGGCCATATGCAAATCAGTCTGACCCTGTGCCTCATGGGAACAGTCCAGCCCGAACTGCCAAGCCATGCCTTCCCTTGACCGGAAACAAGCTTCATAGGACCGGTTTCTGGCATTCCAGCCGTCTTCAGGCAGGCTTGCTTGAATCCAGTGGCAAAGTGAGCAAGGGACTCGCGTCTGAGCATACCCTGCCACACTTATGGCGAATAAAGCGGTACAAAAGGGGCTGTTGATGAACGGAGGAGAGCAGACAACCTGAGACGGAGGCTAGGCAGACTGAAGCAGAGCACTCAATTGGAGCATTGCGGACAGACACAGGGCAGGAAGACTGACAGACAGATGGGAGGAGTGAAGACAACCTAGATGCACAAACACACCAAATGTGACAGCGTGCCCCTAGGGCTCAGTGCATGAATCCCCTGAAGTCTTGCCTCAAGTGAGGTATAATTTAAGCTAGCCTCCTTCTCAACGATGTGCTAAATTCAAGGTCACAGTGCATCAGCCTAGATGGATGATCAAGTTGATAATCTCATCAGTGCTGAACTCTTGCACTACTTGTACCACTGCAATGAGCGAAATCTCATCAGCCCTATTTCAATCCCAATAGGATAGAATGCGATCGTAATACGGAGGACAGGATATCCATCAAGTTTGTGATGAGTGTTCCCCTCCTCCCACTTCTAAAATAAGGCACTAAGTGTACTTTGTCGTACATTTCCACGTCTTCATATTGTTCTCCAATTCCTGCTTATCGCCAATGTTGTAGTGCAGTGGTTTTTAACCTTACGACTTCTGTGGACTCCCACTTAATCATTACTGAAATCCAGAGACCACCACAAAATCAAAATTGGAATTTGGGTGCCCTCATTTAGTCATCACTGTAAACTGTAGATTGCAGCTTAACCAGTTTAAATAGTTGCAACCTCAAAACAATACACAGAAAAACAAAAACAAGCATTCATTAAAAAAAATACACAAATGAGAAAATATTTTAATTAATTCACAAATATAGAAACATCGACATTTTCATTTTATTGGGACGGCTGGGATGCTTCGGAATTCAACTGAAACCTCCTATTGTCTGTACTATATTCTGTTTAATACATTTGCAAGGCTCCCATGAGTGAATCTGCCAAGCGCGAGCAGAGCATCGGCAAGCGCGCCCTTAGGGCCCGGCCCCCCGGCCCCCGCCACCTACTTGATCTAGATAGGGGCGGCCGGTCTGCCCCAATGGGCGACCGGCCGCTTATCACTTCCGGGGCAGGAGGACGCACTTCCGGTGCGACTGAGGGCGGAGCCTGGTGACCTATTTAAGTGCCTGGGGCAGGGACCTCGGCCTCTCCTTCCTCTATCGCACCGGACCGTGGCGGCCTCCCAGAAGCATTCTCCCCTCCTACAGCCCCTTATGATAGTTTTAAACTTAGTGTTAAATTTCCTCGTATCTCCTCGTCCGGAGTTGGAGGTTCATCGGGTTGTGATTCACCCCAGCCAAGCGCGTGGCGAGAGGCGACGAGGAGGAGAGGCGCGTCAAGTTGCAGCCATCCATCTCGCCAGGTAAGGAGTCGGGGGTGCCGGGGGGCCTTGTGTGCAGCCGCGGATTGCGGGAGGGGTATCCGGGGCGGGCGACGGTATGAAGTCCGCTCCTGTGGTCTGCGGCTGCCGGCAGGGCTCCTGGGCCTGCGGGCTCCTGCCTGGTCGACGTGGGCGGGCTGAGGGGGGCGGGTAGGCCCTGTACAGGCAAAAGGTGATCGCAGTCGGATGGGCTTCGGCGTTTCCCGCCTTAAAGTGTAGGCTGCATCTTTAAAGGTCCAGTCATCCGGGAGGGGAGACCAGGGTTCAAGCCTTGGGACGGCGTGGCTTTCAGGCGAGTCCACATGCCTCTTGTGTGTATAAAAGGCCAGAGAAAGATTAGTTAAGCGGAAGAAGAGAGAAGCTCCTGGTCACAGGGACAGCACAGGTGTTGCGCTCGTGAAAGTCGGGGATGCAAAGGCCTCTATCCAGCATCACTACGGATGTTCCTCAGTAGATTGGGGAAGACGGCACTTGTGCCCAGCCTCGACGACGCTCGCGATAGTTTTTGGGTTAATGAATGAGTCACGGAATTTGAGCTTCAACTAGTTTGAGCGTCCATGTGTGTTACTATGCAATCGCGCCGAAGGGCGCAGCGGTCGCTTGAGCGAGCCGTCTATCATGGTGGTTAGATGGCGGGAAGACAGTGTATTCCGCGGGTGCGCGGGCGGCACTTGTGCCCAGCCTCGACGACGCTCACGATGGTTTTTTGGGTTAATGAATGAGTCACGGAATTTGAGCTTCAACTAGTTCGAGCGTCCATGTGTGTTACTATGCAATCGCCCCGAAGGGCGCAGCGGTCACTCGAGTGAGCCGTCTATCATGGTGGTTAGATGGCGGGGAAACAGTGTATACCGCAGGTGCGGGGCGGGGCCTAAACGGGCCGGGTTTTCATGTTCAAAATGAGAAAATACCGGATATTCTTATCGGAATCGCTTCACATCCTAGAATTTGTGTGTTTTTCCTAATCATTTCTTTATTTTGACTGTAATTATTTCTGTACTAACAATTAGCGTGGGATTGTGGTGAGCGAGATATTTTCAGATCTCGGAGGCAGGCACTCAACCTACTAATGCTGGGTCCCATTGCAGATAGAATATAGCACCGTGTGCGAGTTACTTCATAGGAGTGAGCTCCAGTGGCGCAATCGGCTAGCGCGTGGTACTTATACAGCCGTACTTGCATTGAGGCATGCCGAGGTTGTGAGTTCGGGCCTCACCTGGAGCAGCTTATCCTAGTGTGCGCAAGGTCCTTTCAAGGCAGTGATTATTATTTCTGTGGTAACTAAGGAGACGTATGGGATAGTAACCAGGGCTGCGGGTCCCTTCTTCCCCCGTAGCGCTTGCGATATCAGTACAAAGCCCGCACACCGTTGTGTGCGGATTGTGTTGCCACAGCACACAGCTTGCTGGGGACTATGTGTACTCCCTTCCATCCCTCCTCCCCCGTCTGTCGGGGTCCGATCTGGCACTACCTGGTCCAAGGGTGGCTGCAGCAGCAAGTAGGTAGGGAAGAGGTGCTTCATTTCTGCGTGTTCAAAACGAGCCAAGTTACAACATAGCCATATTCTAGGCACTGAGGCAGAGACCTGATAGGGCGTAGTGCAAGATTCGTTCCTATAAATAGTACGAATAACATCAAGCCGTCACTGTCACCCATTGTTATCCCTGGAGGTTCCACACAGCAATTTTAGCGATAAGGGCCATAATATAACAGTTGGAGAGTTGTGCGTGGCAAAATTTGGCAAATTTGCGACTTCGTACTGTGGTATCCCACAGACGTAGCAGGATGACTCAGTGAAAAGAGCTAGGGACGTGGTATGCCGCGAGGGGCCGAAGAAGGGTCTGCCTTTCTGCTGTGCTGACTCAGCCTTTTAGACATTAAAGGTTGATAAACTTAATACTAAGATTTACCCAATGGTAATAGTGGATATCTATAGTGCATAGAAACGACATTAATGCATTCTGTAGCGGTATTTCGAAACAGTTGGGTATCAGAGAGGAAACGGAAGCATTTTACACATGGGATATCAAGTGAAAGTATAATAATGGCCTTAAGTTAGGTCGTGAAACTCGTCACTCCGAGGGCTTTTTTGGGAGTGAAAGATCGACAATTGTAGTTGAAAAAGGAAAAAAATGGAAACGGAGAAGCACACTTTGGTTACATATGGAGGCTATGACATTGCCCATCAGTCTTAAAGACAAATATGTACGTCCTTTAATTGTTCATTATCAATTGTTTTGAAGGTAGTTACGAGGTATGTAGGGAAATTTAACCCTCAGCTGCTAACATAGGCCACATATAAAGTTATCCCTGGTATAGGATGTAAGTGCGAGCATGACCTAGAATATGAGTGATGTATTTAGGAACTCGGTATCGTGCCTGACACGTCATAATGTTCGGTGTATGTCTTGAGAAATGTGCATCCTTATTGCTGTGCCATAAGAACACGAATGGATCAGCCTAACAGGGTCCCAGGATAATGCTTCAAAAAAGGGTACTGGGCAATGAAGCATCATACTATGGTCCAAGAAATCGATATGCTGTTTGATTAGTGTGGCAAAAAAATAAATAAATAAATAAATACGAGAGACTCACTTTTATTACAGGAGGAAAAGGTCTCATAATTTACTGCGTTACTTTTCTTTAGTGGGGAACTGAAATGTTTTCATCCAGGGGGTGAATGCCAAAATGTCCGGTATTGGCAATCATTCTAAACTATGCTTCGTGGAAGATGTCCTCGGAGGAATGGCTCTCGGAGGTGTAAGTGTTACAAGGAAAAGGCTGACGAGTTTTATCTGTTCGAAAATTGTGGTTAGCAATGTAATGGACCCCCACTGAATTACTGTGACTTTTGTGTCTGCTCCTAGAAAAATTTCGGTAATCAAACCGGGATGTAAGTAAGGGCCATTGTTGGTTCACATCTTGCTCCCGATGGCTGGGTTTGGCTGGTAGGTGCATATGGTGGGCCGATCCACAAGATGACCAGAGAGGAACTTAATGGGAGCAGACTGTCGTGGGGGGGCAAGTCTTTACTGGTTCTCAATGGGTACTTATTAATGACCAAAGGGATTAGTAGGGGCAGAACGTGCAGGATTTGAAGTTTGGCTCTGTGTGAACTAAATAGGGCAGGAGTGCTCCATTACCATCGAGTTAAGAGGTTTATTGCTAGTACGGGAGACTAAGGAGGATAGCGCCTTGGGGGTACCTTGCGTAGTAGTCTCAGGGGTTCATAGGCTATCATATACATACGGTTCACGGTACTGCTAAATTCCGGAGTGGAAACCATATGATAAGCTGCGTTTAATTCACTCCACCCCCCCCCCATGTCAATTATCATCCTGGAAGGTAGGCCAGATTCAGAGAGATAAAGAGGGAGCTAGATTTCACTGGTCTGGTCGCCTGGTCTGATAACTTAGGACCCCGCCGTCAATTGGCATATAGTTCCCATATATCCTAGGGGGGTCTGTCAAGTTGGGATATCATATCATAGACTATATTTGAGGTGGACAGCATCCAGGCTCCCTCTCCGTATACATTAGGCTATATGGATCAGCGAGCGCACAGAAGTCTCGCGAATCTCCGCCTAGTTCTGGCATACCCGGAACAGGACGGCCCTGATTCTCAAGAGCATGAAATTATACAGTCACTCGGGCTCACTTAGTTTGTCTCAGGAATACACAGGATAAAAACGGGTGGGCCGTTCCATAGAAAGGTATAGAACCATTTCCCTGGCGCGCAGGAGTTGGACAGGCCGGGGTACTTGTAGGATGTTGACTGTCTGTAACAGTACCAAAGCAAGCCGTTCAGAGTAGTGGTAGCGGGACGGGGACTGAGCGTGTTGGGATACCCGCCCTCTCAGGCAGGATTGGTAGGGCGACGCTGACTGCAGAGGCAGGCTTTACGGACAGCACAATGGAATGGGCCGGGCGCTGGGCGCCCAACGGGGGCATGAGACCCATTTGGCCAGAATGGTAGTGTCAGAAATGCTAATGATTTGCCAATGACCATACTTGACTTTTCTATTTCTCTCCTGTTCAGTAGTGTGCCCGCGAAGGTGGTGGTGGCACGAGGCACTCGTCCATGCGACAAGCTGCAAGGCGACTATGGCATTGGCGAGTGGGATGGCCGATAGGCCTGAAGGGAACAGGGTTCCGGTGTCGGGGCGGGCGGCCCCAGAAAGATGTCGGGAGCCTGGAATGTCTCGGCGAGGCGGCTCAAGTAGGAATTGCCCAAGTCGCGCTCAGTGTGAGCCGCTTGGAGAGGTGAGGTATCACAAGGTTGGAGGTGACCAGGTGGGCTCAGTGACGGGCCGCTGGTATCACATCCCGAACCAAATGGTTTTTCCGGTAAGGTATCACAAGGTTGGAGGTGACCAGGTGGGCTCAGTGACGGGCCGCTGGTGTCACATCCCGCACCAAATGGATTTTCCGGTGAGGTGATGTATCGCATTGATGGAGTGCAGTTATCAGGAATAGGTACATAGAGATGGGTTAGAGGATTAGGGTCTTTCATGCAGAGCGCAGATGGGGAAGGTGACGGACCTGTGGGCCCTGGTCACCTTTGTGGCGGTAGAAAGACCTTGGAACAGTACAATTGACCGACGGAATGGACGGGAGTCCGCCTTGCGTACTCCCTAGGCTAGCACTGAGGGGGGAGACGGTAAGCTCTCTGCTGTGAAATAGGGCCCCGGCTGGGGAGGCTAGGGCGACAGGTTACGAGCCTCCTGGGTTCCTGGTCAGCCTGGTGGTCGGAGGGTGGGCCCCTGGAGAAGGCGGACAAGGATCAGAGGTTGGGGGCCCATTCCTCATGGGGCGCAGGTGGGTTGCACCTCGCGTGGATGCACGACATGGAAGTGGTGAGCCGGAAGCCCCCTTAGTGCTGGAGGATTAGAATCTTAATCTGGCGGAAGAAGATCAGGAAGTCAAGAATAAAATTGTGTTGATAACTGCATGTAATGAATTTTGAAATGCCTTGTCATGTTTATGAAATGTAAAAATATTAAACATGGCCGTTTTACACCCACACAAATCTCTGTGGTTGATTCTCATGTGGATGTCAGGTTTTAAGGAGGGAGCGGGGAGCATGCTGGGGGATCCGGGTCCTATGCCAAGCGCGAGCAGAGCATCGGCAAGCGCGCCCTTAGGGCCCGGCCCCCCGGCCCCCGCCACCTACTTGATCTAGATAGGGGCGGCCGGTCTGCCCCAATGGGCGACCGGCCGCTTATCACTTCCGGGGCAGGAGGACGCACTTCCGGTGCGACTGAGGGCGGAGCCTGGTGACCTATTTAGGTGCCTGGGGCAGGGACCTCGGCCTCTCCTTCCTCTATCGCACCGGACCGTGGCGGCCTCCCAGAAGCGTTCTCCCCTCCTACAGCCCCTTATGATAGTTTTAAACTCCCACCCACCCGTCCCTTTAGCTCAGTGGATTCGAGGGGCGTGTTGCGGTAGAAAGACCTTGGAACAGTACAATTGACCGACGGAATGGACGGGAGTCCGCCTTGCGTACTCCCTAGGCTAGCACTGAGGGTGGAGACGGTAAGCTCTCCGCTGTGAAATAGGGCCCCGGCTGGGGAGGCTAGG
This sequence comes from Lissotriton helveticus, assembly GCF_964261635.1. Lineage (NCBI taxonomy): Eukaryota > Metazoa > Chordata > Amphibia > Caudata > Salamandridae > Lissotriton > Lissotriton helveticus. The sequence continues at coordinate 121,932,350 of NC_136071.1, forward strand.
GCGACAGGTGACGAGCCTCCTGGGTTCCTGGTCAGCCTGGTGGTCGGAGGGTGGGCCCCTGGAGAAGGCGGACAAGGATCAGAGGTTGGGGGCCCATTCCTCATGGGGCGCAGGTGGGTTGCACCTCGCGTGGATGCACGACATGGAAGTGGTGAGCCGGAAGCCCCTTTAGTGCTGGAGGATTAAAATCTTAATCTGGCGGAAGAAGATCAGGAAGTCAAGAATAAAATTGTGTTGATAACTGCATGTAATGAATTTTGAAATGCCTTGTCATGTTTATGAAATGTAAAAATATTAAACATGGCCGTTTTACACCCACACAAATCTCTGTGGTTGATTCTCATGTGGGTGTCAGGTTTTAAGGAGGGAGCGGGGAGCATGCTGGGGGATCCGGGTCCTATGAGGACACCAACTTGATTTTTAGACTCCAATTGGAAATTCCTTAACATTAATGAATGTTTCAAAATTTCAGTCATACATTTTGCTTCTCTATTTATATACACTTTATTATTCTGTTAATATTATTTATGAATTAATTTTCAATCAGCTGTGATTCCCCCCCCTCCCAAGTAGACATTGCGGACCCCAGGTGTTCCAAACAAGAGGATAAGAACCGCTATTGTAGCGGTTCCACAAATGGCGTAGATCCTTGTCAGCTAGCATTTTTCACAAGAACAAGATGATATGCAGGAGAACGACACAAGGGACATGTTGATGAAAGAGGTAAGCTTCAATTGTCACTATGTCACTGCAGAACCACATTCTACCACTTCACTCCATCACCAGTGGCGTAATGAAACCTGAGGGGAGGTCCCTAAGGGGATTCCCCATACTTTAGACTCAGTCAAGAGCTTTAAGGCCTGGGGCCCCACCACCGGTACACAGTTCAGAAGGAGGTCCCCTGGAACTCGGGGACCCCCCCCCTCCGCACTGCGGGGGCTATTGTTATGCCATTGTCCATCACGCAGTCATCCACATATTCCACCTTACCCTCACGACTTCAAAACTCCTCCACACATACAACAGATAAGCACATATTCTGCAAGGGATAAGCTCAGTGCTATCAATAATGTCCACCTTTTACAAAGGATTGGTGTTTACTATGCTAGGCATAGGCAGAATTACACCCAAAATGCCATGCTCTCTGCCTTGCTCTGGGGCTGATTGAGGGGTGTGATTTGTTTTTTTTAAGGCCCTCTTAAGTCCTGGCTGACTATGCGACAATGCTTTTAATCAAGAAACAAAACCACATGTCCCAGAATACAAAGACCTGTTAGATAAAAAGCTACCACTGCTTGAAGGTGTTACACATGGTGTGGGGCTAATATTTAGCCAAGAACATGCAGGAGATAATGCCCTTTGGGATGGGGCAAAACATGTTCTTGTCCAGTGTTTAATTTGAGCCGGTGGTTGCAGGTGGGGCCCACCGGCACTCAATTTTTGGGGCCCACTAGATATTTTTCCTCATAAGACTTTGAACCAGTGCAAGAGAAAGCAAATCACAAAAGTGTGTAAGAAGAAGCAGCATAACCACTGAAACACCGTGACAGAGAGAAAGCGAGACCCAGCAAGAGGAAGATGTAGAGACAGGACGTGGTTGGCGGTGGATGAAAGAGAAGAGAGATAAAATCAAGAATAACCACCTTTGGTGTTTGGCACCCCAGGCATTCTGTTGCGCTTCTGGGCAAAACGTTGGGCACTTTTCCATTAACAAACCACGCACGGTATGTGCCTAAGAAGTAAAAAGCTACTGAAATTAAAAAAAAGAATGGCAAGCTACCAAAGACAATGCACCTGTTCGTCTTTAGCAGCCTCGTGCTTTTCATGTCACTCTGTGTAGACAGAACACTACTTAGCATTGCTGTGTTATCATTTAACTGTTTAACAAGGGACCCGTAGTGCCCATTAGCTGTTGGTCGATCATCGACGCATCTGGTAACAACACCCGAAATTGGTGACCTAAAGTGAGACCTGGCAACCCGTACAAGCCATGCTTGTAAAACAAATGTTATTTGCACTTTAGGGATATTTCTGTCACTAAAATCTGTATTGAAAAAAAACCTCACGCTGTAAGAAAGCTGAGACGGCAAAACTGCCACTTTATGCGAACAGCGAGAATGACAAACAAGCCTTCTGTGGAAAATAGTGTGGCCACCCTCGCTTCCTTTCGAACTCGTCAAAGCGCTGATCACCACATGACGGGGCCAGCCGGGGGGCCGTGAAGCAACGTTTCCAGGCTGGGTGAGCAATGCGCAGGCTTTACTTGCGCACATGTTCGGGGCTTTTTTGTGCCGTTCAGTTTCTACTCTGTTGTGTTTCAACCAGTGCTTTAAGAGAAATGCAATACCTTTAATTGGAGAGTACCGGCACTTCTCGGAAACAAGCAAGTGATATGCTGCAGAGTACCTGCACTTTTCCCCCCATTTCAAGCACTGGTTTCAACTATATTCTGTTGAACTACACTACAATTGAGATCTACGCCCAAGTGTGTGGGGTCCCGAGATCAACTTTCTAGGACACTTTGCAGCAGCTTTCAGGGTCAGCATCCGGGTATCATTGAGATACTAGTATCCCTGCCACCAGCTGACAGAAATGAAGGCAAGTGGACTCCGAATCGTGCTCAGAATTCCCAACCTGCCCTCGCGCAGTCTGTGCGCGTCACGCCAGAGAGCAAAGTAGAGCGAGAAAGGCAAATGCACCCACAGGGGAGACAAACGCCAAGAGACAGAGGAAGAGCGAGGTAGAAAAAGAAAGGGCGTGTACAGTTATTTGCTAAAGAGAAGCACTTGACTGAATTGCGCCCTTGTGGCACGACCTTAACCAAGGAGACACACACGGGCAGAAAAATCCACGGCTAGAGAAAAGGGAGACAAGTGAGCAGAGTGAAAATAAAGTTGAGGGAGCAAGAGAAAGAGACAGAAAAAGAGGGGGACTCGAGGAATACAAAAAAAAGAGAACAGTATATCCAGAGAAAGAGAAGGGAAAAGAGCCACGGGAAGGGGGCGACACACAGAGCTAGCCAGAAAGAGCAAAGAAGAGAACGAGAGAAGCCATCAATAGAGCGAGGGAGACCTGAGAGACTGAGAGAGTAACAGAACGATTCAAGCAGAGAATCGTAGCAAAGAACAGCAATAAAAGAGATGGACAGAGCGAGATCTACAGGTAAAAAACAACAATAAGAAAGGCAGACATTTAGAGAGAAAACCAAGGGAGTTACACCGGTGTTGGGTTGGAGGAGTAAAAAAAAAAGCAAGGGGAGAGACAAAAATCCATGGTAGAGATATAGACGCACAGTGACATACAGAAAGAACATATGTGGGTGGATGGAATAGTTAGATGGATGGATGGATGTCAAACACATAAGGATAGACGAAGAAACCTGGGCTTAACGGCTAAGGCGCTCGACCTCGGACCTGGGGATCTGGGTTCGAGTCTTGGTAACGACGCCAAAAAACCCCTGTGATTCTGGGCAAATCACTTAATCTCCCCGTGCCTAAAATGAAAGTGTGTCCTCATGTAACCTAACTGGTGCTATGTAAAGCGCTCTGATAACTGATTCGGTTCGGTTCTAGTTCGCGCTATATAAAACTCTAAAAAAATAATAAAAGCTAAAGACGAACCACCAGAGGTATGTTACAAAGGGGAAAGGAAGAGGCAGACAAACCATCACAGCGGAGCACTGCAGGGAGCAGGTGCAATAGGGCAGAGACTTTGCCCTATTCGTATTCACTAGTTGAAAGAGAGCGCGAGACCCAGAAGGGGAAGGGCAAGGGCAGTTCTTTAACGAGCTCTTACAAATACATGTTCCGGGGTTCAGACACGAGCAGGGGCCACAGGTGAAGACTGTTCTATGGGTATTTGAAGGCCAGTGGTAATGTCACCTATGTCATTCAGGGTAGGTCCTAAAAGGAGCTCATTGATGGTCGAGATATTGGAAGGAGGACAAACTCAACCATCACTTTAGTGCAGGGCTTAATATGTAAAAGAATAAATGCAAGGGCCCAACATTCGGATGACTGCAGCCGTCACTGTCGATTGTCGGGGGCTGTTAAAGCCAAGGCTGCAAAGTCTTGATTCTACCTCATGCCTCTCAACCATCAACAAACACTCCCTGCCTCCTTATCTCAGTCTTGCGGGGGTTTTTTATCCCTGCTTACTCTCTTGGTCATTTTTTCCCTGTATTTCTCTTCCTCCTCCTCCTCCTTCTCTCCTTTTGTGTTTTTCTCTCTTGCTCTGGGTCAAAAGGCTGATAAGGAAAAAATAAGTGCCAGTCCTAAAAATGAGTGTCGTTAGGCTCCTCCTTCCACCACTTGATTATATTAAGGACTAGTTTAGTGCCTTAGAATAACAATATACCTTCCCCATTGCCAAATCCCCTGCAATTATTGCAACACTACCTGTTCAGTACTGTGTATTTTCCTCACTGCATTTTCTGATGGTTGTTTATTATGCCCTCTATATAAAAGTCGACAGTACCTCCAATGACAGGCTTTTAATGTATATGCATGTAAAACATATCACATTCAGTATTCAATAATGCTTTCAGTATTCTAGTTAAATGATCTTCCAAATCCCATACTTTTTAATGGACTACTGGAAGTATGCAATTCTTTGGCCGCCCTGTTTTCTGCATAATTTGGTGCATTTGCTACTTAACCCATTATCTGCTGAATAACTTGCAGATTTTAACACTAAAGTATTTCTAGGTCAAACAGCTCAAAAGTTACTACAGAAAGCAGCCACACATGTTGCATTACAGTGGAAGGCCCTTCACAGAGGTTAACTGGTCACCTTTCAGTTGTTTATAACTGAATTGTTGTGTTATACTTGTACTAATAAAGTGAAACTGTTGCTCAGTTAACATGTGTAAACATGACAAAGTATTAAAGTAATGCTCAGTGGCGGGCAGCACAGATCTGGGGTGGTGAGGCGGGTGCGAAGATATAAATGCACTGCAGCATTGTGATTTGCTCCCATAAACCAATCATAATGCTGCAATGCAGCACTATGATTGGTCTGAGCGCTGTGGTTCATGGCTCAGACAGGTAATGGGGACCTGGGTATCTTCTCCATGCAGACTGTAATACAGCCTACATGGGGAACGCGCTAAAGTGCGCATCACTGTTTGGCTGGCCCGGGAGGGCTGGTCAAAGCATCATTAGCAATATAGTGTGCCCACCACTGCTGCATCTGCTCTATCAGCAAAGCAGCCCCACTCTTATGCTGCTGCAGCAGGGAAGAATAAAATGATAATAGCATTGTGTGATTATCACTTTATTTTTCCTTTCTTTTACTGCTGCTCAGCAGCAGTGGGGAGTTGCTCCCCTGCCTTAGCGGAGGAGGCGCCACTGGTAATGCCATCACAAAATGTGTTGTATTGTGCCTCTTAATGTGCCTTTTCGTGTCTCATAATGTTTTGAACTCTCCTGTATAACTTGGTTCCCATGTTACAAATTTCCAGTGTCCCTGGCAATGGTGTTTCTGTACCCCTCCAAACCAAGCTTATACATCCATTGCCCTTTTAACTCTGCTTATTTATGAAGTGAACCTCATCCAAATGAATAAGCCTTAAGTTGTTGTAAAAAATAATGTTGTCCCTTTCATTGGCACTGAGAGGGATACATTGGATTGAAGTTTTTAAACTCTAGTTGGAGACAGCCAATTTTGGTGTCCATCCACCTGGACTTCTAGGTGACACAGGTTAAAATGGGGGATACACCAAAATATGGGTGAGAGTGAGGGGAATGTGACAGAATGTAATAAGAGAAAAGGATGGTCATAACCTGAAAAGCTGGACGTTTCCCTTAAGAAAATGGATGGCCAATAACCATTATTCTCCGAAGAAGGTTGGTAACCCTTCTTTGTGCTCTTTGGACACTGTGAAGCATATGGCCAATTTTGCCAAATTTATTTACTACGCCCGCACAGCATTGATGGATAAGTCCCCTAAGGCTCACTGTGGCAAACACCCAGTGGTCCTTAAAGCTTGGGGGAGCCTACGCAGTCTGACCACCACCGAAGGATTGATTCGTCGAGCCTAAAAGACTGTTATTATTCTCATTGTTTTAACTAAAGACAGCAAAGGAGGTTTTATTAACATGTTGTGCATATATATTTATTCATTGTTCTTTTTAAAAGAAATTGCTAATAGCCCACTTTCCCTCCCTTTTTACATATATATGTTGTTTTTGTAACGTTTTTTATTAACCATACAAATAAATAATTATTCATTCATTCATTCACCCTTCTTTGTGCTCTTTCTTGCTGAGTCATCATCATATTCTAAAAAGCAGTCAAGGACTCCTGCTGTAGCATGTGGTCAGCATTCCACTCCTGGGTAAGACCTTTGCTTAGTGTGAGAACCACTAAGCCAACTGAAGAGTAGGTTATGAGAGAGCCCATAAATAAGATGGCCAATTCAGCACTCTCCGAGTTATCATTGGGTCTCCATATGCTCTTGAGGGAAAACACATGCACTCCATCTACCCCCTTTTTGTATTAATTTTTTTTATTAGTACATATGACATATACAGAAAGGAAAAAGGAAAAAAAAAAACTAACGTTAAATCACCAATCACCATGCCATATGTCCTCTTTTTATGATTATACCCCAACCCACCCCGAATGGATCCCTACAGGGTAAAGAGGACAATTATCAACAATATCAATCGTTCATAAATGAAAACATAAATATAGATACATGATTCAATCGATCAATCCATAATGGGCATCATTGCTCTGAATTCAACCAATTAGTGAGAGATCCCCAAATCTGTTCACCCTCCCTCCGAGCCCTATATCCTCTTCTCCTAAATACAGATATTTCCCATTTATATACACTTAAGAATTTGCTAAACCATACATGAGGGTTCGGGGGGACCGGATCCAACCAAACTGCCGCTAGACATAGCCTCAACACAGCCATTACAACAAAAAGCAACTTCCGCTCTGGTTCGGCCATGTTTTGGTCAGAAACTCCCAGCACAATAACCTGTGGTGTCAATGGTACAGTATAACCCAGAATATGGCCCAAACGCTGTTCTATTTTAAACAACAGTTGACACAAAGTGGGGCAAGTGGCGAACATATGTATGCTATCAGCCGCAAGTTCCCCACATCGAGGGCAGTTTATCCCAACCGTCCCTCCCCATTTATGAATTCGGGAAGGAGTTGTATACAAATTGAGCCAAGTCTTGAAACATTGCACCTGAAGATTAGCAGAGATAGAAGCCGATTGGCTATACACAAGTGAATCTTCACATACCCCTTGTCCCGCTTGTAACCCCACCTGCCACCGACACTCCATCTACCTCCTAAACCTTCCTTTCAGATCACTGCAAACATAGGTGGTGAATAGATAAAAAGTTAGAATCAGGATATTGTCTTACCCATTTCCCCACATGAGGGGGCCCCTTAGAGTGCAATGTAGTGATTAGTTAACTTAGTTGCTGTGTGTTGCCTCGTATCAAGCTTCTGTGTTCACTGATCCTGGTTTTCAATGATCTTGTAGTAATGTCTATGTTCAACAAGTTATGTGGGCACAGCTTAAAAGTGTTCCTTTACTGTGTGCTCCCACTTTGAGCATGGAAGTGGGTAGGCGTGATAAGTGAAGATACAATGCGATCACATGGAAACTCTGTTTAGCTCTATTTGTAGATGTACATGCAGAAGCCCACAACTGCAACTCTTGCTGTGCCGGTGTGCTGGAACATCTGACTTAACAATCATCCAGAACACCAGCAGGGCAAGAATATATATTTGAATACATGTATTAAAAATACCCACTAGAGCACAGAAATGTTTTTTTACTACATATAATAATCTTTAAATCTCATTGAAATTGAAGCATTATGAGTACTTCTGCATAAACTCACACGAGGAACCCTGGTATCATGTACATCAGAAGAATTAGAAGAAGTACTACTCTAAGAGACACCTCCTGATGTAGCAACAGAGGAAGGTGCATATGTAGCTTTAGAGTCACTCAAGAAGTCACTTATCCCTCTTGTTTCACAGCACACCATTAGTTCTAGAGTATGAGGTGACACACTGTGAGCCAAAATCTCCAGCCAGCCACCAAGAACTATCAAGATAAAGAATTACCATTCTACTTCAAAATCAAAATTTTCTGGGCTTGATCAGATGAAATTTTCACAAGACTCATCCTACACCACCGACCCCTTCCCTCCAACAACGCTGGACAGTTAGACACTCTGGTCACTCTGACTGACACCATAAACTTGCCTTCTCCTTTTTGCATCCTGTTGGGTTAAGGATAAGCACCCAATCTCCAAAGTCCAAATTAAAATTCTTTGTAACATGTTTGTTCTCAAACTGAATTTCACTGAATAATTTTTTGTCTTGACTCTTTCTTTAAAACTGAGGCCTAGGACCTCGCTTAAGATAAGATCATTGACCCAATCATAACAAAGAGCAAATCTGGGCAGCGGTTTGCACAACACCATGAAGGGTGATTCACCTTCAGTATTATGAGGGGTTATTAAATAATTCCAAACTTTTTTTCACAAAATCTTCTCCATTGACACACCTAAAGACAAGGCTGACTGAACACCTTCTTTTAAAGATCTGTTCATCTGCTCCACTAGGCCATTAGAACTTAGTAGGCGAATACAGTTCAACCTGTAAGTGTTTGATCTGGAAATCATGAATACAATGTTTCATCCTAGAGGACTTAAAATGTGTGCCGTTATCAGTGACCAGTTCTCTTGGTGGTCCTTCAGTATCAAAAAACATTTGTAAAAACAGAATCACTGAAAACGTATCAGCTGAAGAGGTAAATTCATAATAGTTTTCCCAGTTCTAAAAATAGTCCACTAAGATAACATATACTTTTTTACTTGCAGGTAATAACTCAAAATGTATAGAAAAATCCAGTGCCACCTTGTTCCAGGGACCATCTGGCAGAGGAACCATGTATAAATGGGAGTCTCAACATCTTCTAGTTTTTGTTTGAAACCAGACAAGTGGAACAGGAAGATACCCAGTCTTTAAGTTAAGAGTCAAGAGATGGCCACCAACAAAATTGCTTGTGATTACGACTAGTTGCTGTAACCCCACAATGACCATCAAGAGTCACCTTAATTAAGAGCTCCTCAAATGACACAGGTGGAACAAGAATGTCATGGCGCAACAACAACTCATCAACTACAGATAGTTCCCCAGCTACTTGTGGAAAGGGTTTTAATCCAATCTCTAAATTTCTTTCCTTGGGCCAACCACTCTTCACATATTTCATGATACTTTTATAACAAGCATTCAGCCTCACTTCACTAGACCTTTCAGGGTAAGTTGCACGCAAATCAACAACTAATGCTACAACACACTCAACTCCTTCGCCCTGAGAATAATCAGAATTAACATTCACAGGCATCCTTGAGGGACACTCTGCTTTCACATGTTTACCTCCTGGTATGCATTTGATACCAAAGTTATACTCCTGTAGTCTGGAAAGTAACCAAACTAAGTTAGCAGAAGCCTTCACCGTACCATTCCAGTTGAGCATACAAATCAACGGTTTGTCATCTGTCAAACTTTGTCCCCCACAAAAATGTTTAAAATTTCTTAACAGCTGAACAGCAGGCTAACTCTTTATGTTCAATTGTGCTATAATTGGTTTTGGGCTGAGAGAAGGACTGTAAAGCGAAATCAAAAGTATGATCCTTGAAATGAACCCATTGAGAATGGACTGCTCCCAACCCTGATTGACTGGGATCCCCAGTCAAGAAACATGCTAAATCACAAATGGCATCAAGGCCGGAGCTGTAATAATAAAATCTTTAACCTTCAAGAATGCCTCATCAGCATCTTCACCCAATACAAATTGTTCTCCTCTCCCCAACAAATTGTAGAGGGGCTGTACGACAAAAGCATACGCTTGTATAAAATGTGAATAATATTCACCAAGATGGAAAGACTATCTTAGAGTGTCCTTGTCCTTTGGTCAAGAAACATCTTTAATTGCCTGCAATCAAGAAAATATTGGGTTGTTGCCTTGATTGGACATCCTGTGTCCTAAATAAGCCACTTCTTGTGTCAAAAATGTAATTATTTTTCTCCTTCCTCAAAGTGACACCAACCTCTTTGAAAACACGTAACACTTTTTACAGAATAACATATTGTTCCCTGGTGGTATCAGCAAACATTTGCACAGCATCCTGAAAAGCCTGCACACCAGAAATGTCCAACAAGATGGTGTCCATAATGTTCCGAAACACGCTTGCTGTAGAAGCCAAATGGCATGCACAAAAATTTGAATGCTCCGAAAAGTGTAATAAAAGTTGTTAAAACTTGGGATTCTGCAGCTAGCGAAAACTGATGGTAGGCCAATCTGAGATCCAACAGGAAGAATAATTTAGGCCATCCCAGATTGGCAAGCAATTCATTCACTTTTGGTAATGGGTGACAATCAATAACGTTATTTTTTTAAGGTTGCAGATGTCCAAACATTAACTCACCTGTTTTTTTCTCACAGTAACTACTGGGCTAACCCATTCTGAGGAATTGGTTGGCTGAGTAACTCCTTCAGAACATAATTTATCCAACAGTTACTTAAGCTCAGGTCTAACACTAAGTGAGAGAGTTCTACCTTCATGTACAACAGGAATAGCCCTCATTTGTTCAAATTTAGAGATGTTTACAATTTTCTAATAAACAGTAGGACACTTCCCAATAACCCTTTCCACACTTAGGTCCTCAGCACTCTCAATCAATGAAATGGGTACATCAGCCACTATACAATGACTATCTGAGATGGGAAAAAGCATTAGGCCGAGTCTGGCCAGGTCCTGCCACACAACAATGTGTCTACCCTTGATAGCTACATACATTATAGTAACAGTGCTTCTTCCTATGCAAAACACAGTGTCTACAAAGTAGCCCAACAAGTTTCTCCAACTTGTTCTCCAAATGCCTTAGGATGGATATCTGTTTTTCTGAGAGGAGTCTTTTTCCATCTTTCAAAGTATAAAGTATCTGAAATCATGGTAATAGGCTCTCCTGAGACTAGTTTCTGTTCACCAATTGTTACATTATATGAAGGACCATTAGGTTTCTAATATTGTTGTCACCAGACTCAATAGTGATCACCACTTTGGACATGTCACTGACAAATGTATCATAATTCATCTCAAATTCTTGACCATGACAGAGGTTTTCAAATTCCTTCAAATGCTCGGAAAGTGACACTGGTTACCATATCTGTTGTAGCATTTGTTAATAGCAGAACACACGGAGTAATTACTCAGATGCGTTTTAGATCCACATTTGAAAGAAGCACCAGTATTCTTTACCTGGACAAATTTAAATCCTCTTTATTAGAGGGAGATTGCACCCACGGAAACTGCTTCTGAAACAGATGTAACCATAGGACTCAATTGTTCACTTGGGTCAGTAGCTTTTAACCTTCTAGGTATAATAGATCTCTCAATGTCTTTAGCTATGCCAATAACTTTGCATAAAGTTGGATCTCTACAACTAAGTAAACTTTCCTAAATTTTTTGGTGAACAGCTGTAGACAAATTGATCCTAGATAAAAGTATCAAGAATGATACTGAAATTACAGGTTGAAGCCAATAGTCATAGTGCAGAAACAGTTTCCTCTATACTCTCCTCAGCATTTTGCTTTCGTATGAAAAAGTAGTATTTTACAAGCTAAATACTTGGCTCTTCCGAGAACTTGTTAGCGATTTTCCAACAGCCTCTGAATACTCATTCCAGGTTCCAAGGCACTCAGGTGGGGCAGCTATCGCAAGTAAATTGTCAAATATTTGTTGGCCTTACTGACCCAAATGACTAAAAAGAAGAGCCACCTTTCTTTTGGGATCAAAATGAGTAGCGTCAATTGCAACTAAATTATGTTTGAAGGTGCGAAACCACTGGTTCCAAGTTACTAGAGGTTTCCCTCGGCTTTGTGAAAAAGGTACAATCTGTAGCAATTGTGAATGCGAAGCCATGTGAAATCAAAATGTTTTTTTTCAAGAGTAGCCGCATCAACTACTAACACGATCAATAAGTGTCGGGTGATTGAAGATTAATCTCCTGAACGCTTTCACATCTGCTTCCGCATTTGGATTGATGCAGGATGAAATCTTCCCCATCCAAGTTGACCGCCACATTGCGTTGAAACATTGCTTGATGATGTCACGCAAAGCCAATTCCCCAAGGTGCTATGCGTTTCAAGGAAAGCTCACATGGGATAACCACATCACAAGCTGGCCTTTTCCGGCACGAAATGAAGCACGAGCCAACCTTATGTCACTATAGAGGCACACCAGCCTGTGAGCTTAAAATAGCAGCACAAGGGCACCGCCAGATCCTGGAATGTAGTCAACCAGACACTACTCTGGAAACAATTCAGCTTTGTGTCACTTGAGCTTCTTCACCACCGCAGTCCAACGAGCCTTCACATGAAGCAGGACAGAAATCTTTGAGGTCCATATTTAAGGGCAAGCTCCTTGTCGCCAAATGTGGTAAGTGAAGACACGGTGAGACCACTTGAAAACTCTATATGTCTTTATTTTTAGGTATACATGCAGAAGGCAACCACTGCACCTCCTGCTCTACCGGTGTCCAGGAGCAGCTGACCTAACAGTCATCCAGAATATCAGCAGGGGACAAACACAACAACATAAATATGAAGCTAGGCAAACATGACACATGCCAAAAAACAAGAAACATAGTACTACAGTGGCTAAATGCACCACTTCTCCATTACAAAAGAAAGTACATTTACCACTAACAATACAGAGGATGACTCGAACATCTTAGCAATGCTATGCATCACTATAACTATGTTGTGTGTTTTTTAAACTTCTGTAGCATGAGAAGCGGCTTCATGGCACCCTAAGTGTCCTTTTCAAATTCAAGAAACAGGTAAGCCAATACCCCTATATTAATTGTTTTGTTATTCACCACCTTCATATTTGCACTGATCATTTCTGTCATATGCTGAGATTCTTAAGTGTTTACATGAATGGCATCATATTTTCATGATGTGCTAGTCCCTGCTTGTATTGACATGTTACTTGTAAAAATTCTTTCAAAAAGTCATATGGGCATAAGGACTCTTATGTGAGAATTAATTATTTACTTTCAAAATAGATGTCTATTGTTATATGGGTAGGGTATATTACAACACAGTATAATATCAAACCCAGAGTAGATTAGGGCACTAAGTATCGGGCCTGAGAATTGCAGCTAACTCATTCAGTGCACAAAAGACAAGAAACATGTTGACCACCACATAGAACCTAGGGCCCCTAGTTGGTTTATATGACGTTTTAACCTTGGCATGGGTTACCTCTGGTAATAAGATCAACCAACCCTAAATCTTTTTAGATTATATCAGTTTTCGGAAAGAGCGGGGAAAAACAACTCAGAAGTATACAATCGGCTGGCTGTTACTCAATATCAACACAGCAGAGATAAACAGATGCTCTTCTTGCCAAAATACTCAAATTTGAAAACTCTTTGAAAATCACAGTGCAGCTGCCTTTATCTAAAAACAAAGGCTTGAGGAGATCAGTAGCCTACAGTAGGCTCTCAACCACGTGTACAATGAACTGAGGAACCACAGGTTCAAACAATGAGCAAAACGAAAGACACAAACATGATGTGGACAACATTCCAATATAGAGACTAGCAAGGAAGTACTAGATATGCCTGGATACCCACAGGGTCTGTGTAGCTCTTTATAATTACTTCAATTAATGTAATTTCATTTCATTTCAACCATGGCATAGGCTTTGTACGTACACCTAAATGAGATTCTTTCAGGTTACATTGTGAATGGACAGCTTTTTTAGACAGATATGGCAACACTCCTTCTTCAAAAGTAGACCAGACAGGCTGGAAACATATACACAGAATTGAGAAATCCCTCCTTTATCATATAAATTTAGACCTTCAAATAAGATGCCTTAAAGGAGATCTTCGGACTTGCCCTACAAACAACTTTTCGAAACATCTCTAGAGAAGAAAGGTAGGCAATCAAAACCCTCTCGAATGATAGAGCTATCACAATGAAACCAGCTGATAAAGGGGGAGCAGGCATGATTATGTCAACAGAAAACTACAGGAAAGATTGTAAGCGACTCTTCTCCAATGGGGATAATTACAAAAAAATTACTACGGATCCCACCCTGACCTGAAAAACAGAATTACGACAATGGTCTATGAAGCAGAATCCATGGGGTGGTTAACATAAAAAGAAGTTGACTCCCTACTTATACACCCTTCGAAACAATTCATGAAGTTAAAATGCCACCTCCTGGAAGATTCATTGTATCTGGTTTCTACTTCATACTGGAGCCGTTATCCATCTTCTGTGACTCCTTTCTTCACTTCCTGATAACAGCTGTGTTGTCATTTTGAAAGAATAGGAAGAATGTCTTACATTTTTTCATCACTATTTCCTTGGTACCCTTGGTCACTTTTTATTTTTTTTCCGATGACACACATTTATTTTTGGAGATACCAGAAGAGCTGTGAAGTGTGTGCTTTTAAAAGTCAATTATAAGAAAAAATCACTATGTACAGTTTGGGTACTACTAAAATCCTTATTTCAAATACTTTTTTATCTTAATCCTGTGTGCACATTTTGTAGTAGTCTATCTTATGCTGTGTGTAATGCAAGTTTAAAATAATGACTTACATAGTCACAGCACTTTCTGTTTATACACCGGGACCTTGTAGCACTAACCATACACTAGTCACTATTCTCCACTGCACCAACCAATTCAATTCTTTTGCTCTCTGGTGAAGTGCACTAACAAAGGTTCTATAATGTACGATAGTGTATTTTCCCACTGACTAACATAACTTCCATTTAATTTTTATTTAAGCTGTGTGTTATTTTATTTTTATGTTTTTATTTCAAAAGATTTTATTGACCATTTTGGAAAACCAGTAAGCAATGGGGGGAGAAACACCAAGAGAATATAGAATGGTGCATAATGAATAACCTAAGGCTATTACAGAGGAATCTGAATAGAAGGATGGCGTAAAATAAACATGAACATATATCAAAACTAAGGTTAATCACATCAAATCTAGGTAGTATAAAATACAGCACCCAAAAGAAATTGTAAATAATAGGAGGGGAAAAGGTCAAATTAAATATATATGCCAGTAGGCCGGTTGAATGAGAGACAGTACATAGGGAGAAGCAGCTCCAACAGGGTACAAATAACATGGTGTCAGGTATCATGCGGTGAGTGATTCGTCATAAGATAGTAAGACAAGGCAGAGATAGGGAACGGAGGGTAGGTGCCAGTCAGAGTAGAGGAGCGAATAGGTTGCTTATACCGGGTAGTGACAGACATGAGGTTGTGAACAACAAGGAATGGGGCAATCAAGCTCACACAATAGGTTTTCAAGAGGGTTTGGTGGAGGCAAAATAGTTGTCGAGTGTCATAGGGAGCTTCGGAGGGAGATGTTGTCAGCGCTTCTCAGGAAAGAGACCCACTTTAACCAGAAACAAAAAGAGGTGGCTGCTATGTGTTTCCAATTAGCGAATACAGTTTTACAGGCAGCGGTTAGGAGGATATCACACAAGAGACTATCGCCGCAGGATTTAATTTTTGGATCAAGGAATCCTTGGATGAGGGATAGGGGTTCCTCTCTAGTTGGACTCCGCAAATGGTGTGTTTAAAATTGAAAACAGAGTCCCAAAATGGAGCAACCGCCCGACAGTGGAAGAGGAGCTGCGGGAGGTCACCTGCCTAATTATTACAATTCCAACAATCTGGATTGTCTCTGAAGGAGAGTTTGTGAAGGCGGGCCGAGGTCCAGAAGGTTCTGTGCAGTAGCCAAAATTTCACTTGGGAAATGGAGGGAAAGATTTTGTGAGAGACTACTGATTTCCAAATTAGATGCCATGACTCCGGGGTGAGAGTCTCAACGGGGTCCCATTTTGTGTGAGGGCTTGCCGTTAGGTTACCAAATTTCGGTTTTGAAAGGTGATAGAACTTGGATGCTTGGTGACCAGAATTATTAAATGTCAGTATGGACTTGGAAAGAGAGGGCTCGCCGGAGGGCAGGTTGAGTTTGGACAGACTGACTTTAGGTTTGAGGAAGTCATATAGATCTAAGTCCCGTAGGCTGAAGTGAAATCTTATTTCTTTAAAAGATAGTGGGGACTGTGGAGATCCAAGATCTTTCAAGAATTAAATACCCTTAGAGGCCCAATCCGGCCAAAAGACCAACAGGCCTTGGATTCTAATTTTAGGGTTATTCCAGAGGGAGACTACGTTAAAATTAGTGATCGGTACCTCAAGGAGATTGTCGATTTTCAGAAGAGCTCTTTTGGTTGAGTTAAACATGAATTTTCCAGATGCAGGGGATTTTGGGGAGCTGGTTAGGAGGGAAATGGGGTGGATTTCATCCAGAAGCGCTTTCTCTAATGATAACCAAGAGGGAATGTAGTCCAGCAAATGGAAGTACCAGAGGGAGCGCTGTCTTGGGTGGAAAGCAGTTTGATAGTTTCTGAAGTCGGCCAGGTTGACACCTCCAAGCTGAACAGGAAGGCAGAGTTTTTTGTTAGAGATTCTAGGTCGTTTTTTTTGCCAGATACATTTGTTTAATAATTTATCGATTTTTTTATGGAAATCATCTGATAGTGCAAGTGGAAACATGTTTGAGAGGTAGTTAATTATAGGGGTAATCATCATTTCTTACCGTCCCAACACGGCCCCACCATGTAAGAAATTTAGGATTCCAGCTCTCCAGCAGAGAATCTATTTTCTTCAGCGTAGGGTCTCATTATGGTGTAGAGAATCTAATATGTCTGAGTTGAACTTCAACCCCAAGTATATATTACATTTTGGTTGCCAGGCTAGACCTGTGTTCGTGAGTGAGACTCTGGAACAGAGATTATTTAGAGCCAGAATTTCAGGTTTTTCTTATTTAGCTTATAGTTTGACACTCTGGCATACTCTTCTGTGGTCTGTAGTAGGGCAGGAATAGACTGTGACACCTCTTCCGTCATAATTAAGATATCATCCGCGTAGGCCGCTAGTTTCACTGTGGTCTTAATAAAGTAGACACCCTGAATGAGGTGGCTGGATCTAATCTTGTGGAGTAATGGTTCAAGGCTATGTATGAAAGGGGTTGGGGAGAGGGGGCAGCCCTGTCTTGTACCTCTCTCTAGGTGGAATGCTGTGGACAGCAGGTACCCAGATCTCACTTTAGCTGATGGGCTGCTATACAGAGCCATAACCATTTTGGTGAAAGATTCCCTGAGATTGAATTTCAACAAAGGCTCCCTGAGAAAATTCCAGCAAACCCTGTCAAAAGCTTTTTAGCGTTGAGGGTAACCACAACAGTTTCGGAAGAGGTCAGTTTGGCTTTTTTCATGACATGGCATAAGAGACGTGTATTATCATTTGATAGCCTATGCCTCATGGAACCCACCTGATAGCGATCAATCAGTTGGGGTAGGAGAGGTTCGAGTCTTTTGCAAAGGATCTTAGCGTAGATTTTTGCATCCAAATTAATTAGGAAGATTGGTCTGTACTTCTTAACCTGCGTTGGGTCTTTGCCATCTTTTGGGATTAAAACAATAGTGGCTTCGCTGGTAGTGCCCAAAATGACTCCAGAGTCAGCAAAGTGTTGACAGATCAACACCAGGGTTGGATTGAGTAAATGAGGGAATGTTTTGAAAAAGTTAGCTGAGTAACCATCTGGGCCTGGGGCTTTATTGGGTTTCAAAGACTGTATTGCCAATTCAAGTTCTGTAATTTGGATTGGTGAACTAAGGGTCATGGGAGGGGAATGTCACTGAGATAGGCTGCACAAGGGGGTGCTGAGATGTCTGTATCATCTTTGAACAGGGATTGGTAGAAATCTTTGAGAATTTCCAAGATTTTTTTGTGGTCTAGTATAGGAGACATTAGATTTATCTGTGAGGGAACTAATTCCCTTGTCATTTTGTTTATGTTTTAGATAGGACACTAGAATTTTGCCTGCTTTATTTGCTTCACAGAGTTTTAGGCTTTTATATTTGCTGACCCATGCGCCTGCTCTTTCACTCAAAACTCTGTTATATTCGTATTTTTTGTTGGTGAGTGTGGACAGTGTTTGAGGGTTCGAGTCTGAGATTGGGAAGACTCCAGCATTTTAATATCTTTTCTGGGTCCAGGAGGAATTTATTGTGGTCTTTATTAAGTCTAGATTGGATATTTATAAGGACACCCCTAACAGTAGCATTCAGAGCATCCCAGTGAGTGGACGGGGAGGTATATGTAAAAGAGTTGTCTTCTAAATAGTTTATTATGGTTTTCTCAATCATCTCCCTGGAGGCAGCGTCTTTGATTGAATCGTCATTGAACCTCCAAATCTTGTTAGGGGAAGGTGCATTTGCGCCGGTGAGGGAGATGGTAATAGCAAAGTGGTCAAAAATCGATTAATAGTCTATTCTGGAGTAAGAGTTGTGAGGTATGGAATAAAAGGTGTAGTCTCTAGTTCCGGGTGCTGGAGTCTCCACATGTTCAGTAGGCCAAATCTGTCACATAGTTTACGTAATGATCTGTGTGACCTAGAGGGCGGGAGAGGTGACTTAGATTGTCTATCGATGGTTACATCGAAGGGTAGATTGGAGTCACCTCGCAAAATTACAAGATCATTGCTTGGAATTTGGCTCAGGGGGAGGGTCAGGGAATCCCAGAGATCTGGGTCATCAGAGTTCGATCCATATACATTGAGAACTTGAAAGTGGCAGACATTTTCCATGAATTTTGAAAGAACCCATCTTCATTTTGTCATCTACCATGTGCACAATGGTGGATAGGCCTGAGCAATTGGAAATCAATGTGGCAACCTCACCCCTCTTGCGATCCATCGAGGAGCAAAAGATGTCTGCAATTCAACACCTACTGTATCACTTTTGACTTGGAGGCTCTTTATATAGCCATTCCATAAGAAGCCACACTATCTGTTATTGAAGAAATACTGAGTTTCTCAGCTTGGACATCCATAACTCCAATTAGCTTCATCGTGTAATTTTCATTGATGGCATTGAAGGAAAACTCATTTCAATTTGAAAACAACCGATATTTGGAAATCCAGGGCACATCCATGGGAAGCACATTTGCGCAGAGGTTGGCCTGTCTTTATATGCATAACTTCAAGAACACCTTTATTTATATTGAAAACAATCCATACAAACAGGAAATGATCTCATGGGAAGATTTATCAATTATATCCTAGTAATATGGAAAGGATATAGATAGAAAGCCAAAGAGTTTTCAACTGGGTAAGTAGACTGAAGTTTACCCAGTTTCAGCTCAAGAAATTCAATTGCTGGATTTAACATTTAGAATTGTAGATGGGACTTTGAGCACTACAATATAGCCTTTTAAGACATGACAGCCATCATCCCAGAGCCTTACATATGAATTTACCATACAGACAATTATTGTGAATACACAGTAAATGCAATAACTATAGAGTATTATGACATCCAGGCCGCACACATATCAAACAAACTCAGAAAGAAGAATTACCTAGTAAATATAATCGGGGATACGAAAAAACATGCTAGGAATAACAACAGAGAATCATTACTGGTAACTACAACAAAGACGCCCTGGAGGGAGTTACTCCTGTAACTACATACCTCCCAGATTCAGTGAGGTAAAGAAGATTACTATTAAAAACTGGAGTACTGTCAACATCTATAAGTAAAATTTACCAAAACCACTGTTTGTGTAAAAGAGATCCAGTAATATAATAAACCAGTTGGTTGAAACCAGACCTCAACCATTCCAAAATGGAATCAACTACTATTCTCTGAGGACTTCCAAAAATCATCCGGCATCACCCTTGCGTGACTGCAATATCTGTCCTCTTACTGAACCAACAAAATAGATTGATCTTGGTGTATCTCTAAAATGGCAATTACATATTCATTATTATTGTAACATGAGTATTTGTATTGTGAGCCAATGCCCAGGTAACCTGTAATATTTGGGCTTGAGTACAGGATCAGTGAAAACAAAGATTAATGAACACAGAAGCATGCTTCTGCAGCAGCTAAGTTAACTAATCACTACATTGCAAAAAACTACACAACTTATGATATGAAATGACTGATCCTAGAAAAAATACAAGCCAAGACAAATATACAGGAGAACCTTTAAACATAGAACAATGCTGGGGTTTTAAATTGCGAGCTGAAAAAATGGTGTTAATGATGAGATATCTTGGACACCCCATTCAAGCAAAAAACTATTCCTGCTCTGGGTTCCACTTTGTGGCTGATGGATTCCTTTCTAAGAGCATCACTATCCTTTCTGATAAAAGTCCACAAGTGATTTAACTTTTGAATATGAAGTTTTATTATTTGAATGATGGCCTAAGAACAGGGAAATACTAAGACAACTACAGTTTTTGATATCAAGCATTTTCCCATATGGGACCGATGACAAAAGTTGCCATGTGCAAGGAATCACATTGTCATAGAATTTATTTTGGCACCATTCTTACTTCGACCAACTAGCATTAGGCACCCCAATAACAGTTTCAACATTTTGCTTATTTATTTGTTTATTTGTGTTTTAGAGAGTGCGGACTTGACCCGCTAGGGTATCAGAGCGCTTTACAGGGTTTACAGGTTGTATACAAATAAGACTTAGGCAAGGGGGTGGAACACTTGGGATAAAAACAAGTACAAACATTTTACAACAACAAAGGTCCAAGAATATAGGGGTGGGGTGGTGTGCAAGGAGGTGCAAGGAGGTGCATCTGGTCAGTCCAAGGTGTGGTAGTAATAGAATAAAAACAAGGTCGCTGAAGGTGAGTGCAATGCAAGAATTAGGAGAGGAATTTGCCCATTAGTTAGGTTTTGGCTTCCTTTATAAAATGTGCCAGAGATTGAATTCTTATAATGGCAGGCGCGAAGTGCAGAGGCTGGCGCAAGATGTCTCTGGAGGACCGGGAGTTTCTGGCTCCTCCAGACACCACGAGTTTCTGGGCAAGAAATGCAGGGGATTTAGTGTATAGAAGCTTGTGAGTGATACATGCCAGTTTAAGTTGGATTCTGGCTTCAAGAGGAAGCAAGTTCGGAGCTTTCAGATGTGGTGAGATGTGGTCACATTTTTTTCGAACCTGTTAGGATCTGGCGGTGGCATTGTGGCAGGCTTTTAGGGGGGTCCAGGGAGATCTTGGGTAGGCCAGAAAGGGTAGAGCATCCATATTCGAGTCTGGAGATAACTAGTGTCTGGACTGCCATTTTTAGGTCGGGAATGTCAAGGAAAGGTTTTAGTTTTCTTAGATAACTCAGGTAAAACCTGGCGGTTTTGGCCATCAAGTTGATGTGGTCATGCATATTCAAGCTGCTGTCCAGGGTTATTCCAAGGGATTTGGCAGAGTCCACTATGGTCGGTGGGCAGTTTAGGGCTGTGATTGACTTAGTCCATTCCCGAAAGTCAGGGTTGGTTTTGGATGGGGAGATTAGAAGGGATTCTGTTTTTGTACATTTAGGGGTCGATTCCGATCCGGTAAAATCCCCGTCCGTACGAATCGTATCCGGAGCCGTTTCCGTACGACTCGTACGGACGCCGTACGACCGGACGATTCCGATCCCGATCGTCCGACCAGGACGCGATTCGTACGGAACACGTTGATTCGTACGGAAAAGCGCACGATCACCTACACACCGTACGGCACGTACCCCCCATGATCGCAGGGGTACACGCCGTACCCCTGCGATCATGCGGGGTACGTGCCGTACACCCAGCGCACATGGGGTACGTGCCGTACACCCACCGTACATGGGGTACGGTGCGTACCCCATGTACGCTGGGTGTACGGCACGTACCCCGCATGATCACAGGGGTACGGCGCATACCCCTGCGATCATGCGGGGTACGTGCCGTACCTGGGGGAGGCGTCCCGTACCTTTTTCGGCGCGAACTCTGCGTGTACGACTGTTTTCAGCTCCCGTAGGAAAAGGGTCGTACGGTGCGTACCCGACACGAATCGTACTTGCTGGGTCGTAAAAACCAGCCGCGAACCGTAGTGATGTCGCGTACAGTGGGTTCCGAGTGAAACTCGTACGGAGATTCGATTCGTACGGAGTCCTGTACGACTCGTACGGAGTTCGGCTCCTGGTACGGATCGTACTTCGTCGTACGTACGGGACGTTTACGGGTACGATTCGTACGGGCAAAAAACGCTCCGTACGACGATTCGGCGCGCATTTTACCGGATCGGAATCGACCCCTTAGTTTGAGCTGGTTGGAGGGGCACCATTGGACAATCAACTTCAAGGCCTCATTTAGGGAAAAAATCTCCGGAGGAGAGGAGATTTTGATGTAGATCTCTCTGTCATCAGCATACATGTGGTAGGAGATATTGGCGGTGCGTAGAACTTCTGCTAGCGGTTCGAGGTAAAGTTTGAAGAGGGTAGGGGAAAGGGTTGATTCTTAGGGGACTCCGACCGTAATCAGAGAGGGAGCGGATAGGTTACCGTTGATTAAGAATCTCTGGGAGTGGTTCTTGAGGGAGGATCTAAAGCATTCGAGAACAGAGACATTCAGTCCCATCCTGAGTTTGAGGCATTCGTGAAGTTTCTCATGATTGACCATATCGAAAGCTGAGTATAGATGTAAAAGGATTAGGAGACAGGTTTTGCCTTGTTCAAGGGCTTGGAGAGCATCATCCACGATATGCAGTATGGTGGTTTCAATGCTGTGCCCAGGCCTGAACCCCGATTGGAAATCGTCTAGTAGGTTAAAGTTGGTGATATGTTGGCTGAGTTGAAGTTTTACAAATTTCTCCAGAACTTTCGCTAGGAGTGGGATATTGGATATAGGTCTAAAGTTGTCTGGAGAGGCAGGATTCAGTGTAGGTTTTTTCAAGATGGGGATGACTTGACCAGCTTTTAGAGAGTCAGGTATCAACCACTATAGATGGGAGGCGTTGATTATTGCAGTCCAAATAGGAATGATATATTGGGAGGCAGCAGCCAAACAGTTGGAGGAGTGTGGGTCATTAAAGTTGTTGTTTGGGTTTAAGGAGGATAGTATTTCCGACATGGAATGGTCATCATATATATACTGTGAAGTGATGTCTGGGGGGTAGCAAGGAGAGATGATGCAGGTAAGGAGAGGGGTGGGAGTAGATAGTGGATCTAAGTTCGTTTCCTAGGGCAGTCATTTTGTCAGAGAAGAAGGAGGAGAATTCCTTGCATGTTATTAGAGATTTAGGGGTTTCGTTGGAGGTTTTAGCCAGTTTATGAGATTGGTGTTTGACCATTTCAAAGAGCTTGCGTGGTTAGTTCTTGGCGTTCTCCAGTTCTGATGTGAAGAATTTCTTTTTGAATTGAGGATGTTCCTATTATAGGCATTTCTGGTCTGACTGAGAAGTTTTAAGTGGGAGGCTGAGGGGTGCTGTCTCCAGTTTTTTTCCGTCTGCCAGAGGGTTCTCCTTTCATTGTTGAAGGATCCGTTGAACCAGGGGTTTCTGTCTTTGATAAGGGTTCTGTTTAGCTTTAGTGGAGCAAGATCATCAAGTATGTTAGACATAGTCGAGGTGTAGTGTTGTGTGAGGTTGTTGACCGCTGAGATATTTGGGGAGGGAAGAGCTCAATCTCGCAGTGTGCAGCCAGTTTCACGCGATCTAGGCTCTATTTCTCTCTAACCCAACGTTTTGGATTCACAGATTGTGGTAGCCGTGTCTTGTGGGTGACAGGTAATAGGAAGGTAATAGCATGGTGATCAGACCAGTCGCATGGTTCTATAGAGATAAGCTTGACCGCTGATTCCTTAGCAATGATCCAATCTAGAGTGGCGCCTTTCGTGTGTGTTGGGAGTATGCAGGCTTGGGTAAGGGCTTGGTCGGCTAGGAAGTCTTTGATGGTGTGGACCTGAGGGTCCTTGAGGTCATTCCAGTGCAGATTGAAGTCACAGAGGAAAATGTCATTAGAATTGGGGGAAACCTTGGCTGTAATGATTTCCATGGGGTCGTCAGTGAAGGTGTCATTCATACCTGGGGGGTGGTAGAAGATGTGCAATCTGCACACTTGAGTGGCGTTGTTGCATATAGAGAGTGCAAGGTATTTGCTGGAGCCTGTGGGATCTGCATGAAGTTCAGTTACGAGGAGGTTAGAGCGATAGATGCAAGCAATGCCTCAGCCTTTGTTTTGATTGCCTGTCCAGCCTTGAGATATTATAATTAGGAGGGACTAATAGGTCTAGGCAAGGAGATTAGGATTCGTTGAGCCAAGATTCGGTCAGGATTGCCTACGTGAGATTTTTTGCTCAGGATGAGATTGGTGACATCAGTGGCATGCTTTACTGCTGAGCGACAGTTAATTAAGAGGCCAGAGAGAGGGGGCTCAGTGTGTGTGTCGTGAGTTAGGGCGGATATGGGTACTTGCGCTAGGTTGTTGCTAATAACTCCTCTGTTGCGGAGTGTTGTTGATCTATTGGAGTTGATTGCAACCATACGGATAACGTTTGTCAATCATGTCCAGGGCTTCAGGAGCAGTCTTGTAAGTTAGGAGGAGGGCTAGATTTTCCTCCTCTGGGAGGTAGCTGGGCTGCTTGCAAGGGCGAAGGTGTCTCAGGGATAACGGTAAGGGGTGAAAGAGGGGCCTGGTGAAAGGGAGGAGTTGAGTTCTGTGGAAGCTTGAAGTCTGGGAAAGAGAGTTCAGTGAGGTGAAGGATGTTTTTCAGTTCAAGAATGGAGTTATGGATGCTCTGAGTTATGTTGGCTGCTCTGAGGTGCAGAGTTTCAAGATCCATAAGTGAGGGAAGTGCTTGCGGGAAATGGGTCAATGGTTTGGAATCTGTTCTGTTGGCATGATCGGGTAGCATGGTAGTGGGGCTGGACCGTCTTGTGCCATAGATCCTGAGAGGAGGGGTTTGTGAGTGGCTAGGCACGCTTGGCAGACTGGTCAAGGGATCATTGGGGTGAGTGTTCGCTGCCCAGCAGGTGTCTAACGTATTAGTCACTATGAGTGTGGGGGAGAAGCGTGGGTTGGAGGAAGGGGGTGGCAGCATAGTCTTCTTGAGAGGTGGCGCATGTTGTGTGGGAGTGGAGGTAAATTCTCTAGCAGATATATGGGTGACACTGCCTAGAGAGCCGTTTAGAGTGGGGAACGGCATGGGTTGAGTTGGTCCTCTCCATCCCCTCTTGTTTTTGTGACTTACTGCCTTGTGAGTCCTTGTAATTCAACTGAGGATCCAAAAGAAAGTTTGCCTTTTTGTACCTGAATTATAAAATCTTTAGTATTTTAAAAAAAAATTGCACTTTGGATAAAATATGCCCAAATCTTAACTTGTGTTTAGCAAAAGTTGCAAAGTTAAGTGAAGTGTCCTTTTCTAAATTTGTTTTGGTTCCCAATGTATATCTGGGATTAGGTTCACTCTTTATGTGTCCCTTTAAAATCTAACATTTTAATGTATTCCCTGATTCAGTCTCAGTGGAATTCATGCTTTGAGCTACCTTGCTATTATTTACTCAGCTGGCCAGCTGGCAGTTCAAAGCTCCACCTGAACAATACACCTATTCAGGAAAATTAACCTTGTCTTGGCTTTGGAAATGGATAGCAATGTAAATCCTCATTTTTTTGACTAGCACACGCATAATAGACCCACAAGGAACAAAAAGAGATCAGAACGAACCTTGGCTCTGGTCACCACGTGTTGGGAGGGGGACATCGAAGCTTGGAGGAAGAAACTAGACATAGGGGGTGGTCTTTAGCTCAGACAGAAAGATCTTCCACAATGTCTCTTAAAGGTAACACTTCTCAGAATGATGTTAGGGTGTGGAAGAGTGCTTTAGGATGTCTGTATTGAGAATGGACATCCACTTTCTAGAACATTTCACCTCCATTTTCAAACTGGTCACAAGGAAGAACAATTGAAGAAGACTAGGAACAACAGAGGAGGAAGAAGTCAGACCAACTTGCTGATGAACCCCTGTCTGGAATGTAGGGGGGTCACTCTAAATGTGCATCTTTTGACTTGTCATTAGGCACTGTCTCCAGAGAAAAAGGACACTAGCTCCAACCTACCTCTTGGGGCCAGTAGTGTGCACTTGTTGTGTCCATAGTTTCCCTTACTTCTTGTGAACATGGGTCCCCTTGGGCTTCTGTGGAAAAGTTAAAGTTGTATATTCCCTAGGTTCCTGATGGACACACAGATAGCCTGCAAGGGGGAAACATTTTGAGTGCTTGGAGAGTGCATTCAGGGAAAGTGGTCTTCCTGCGGATCGTGGAGTGATGCTGCTGAGAAACCTCAGATCAGGAGACTACCAAAGGATGGACAGGTTGGAAAGCTCTTTCAGCACATTCCTTCTAAAAGGAAAAAGCAGCAGTGCAAATAGCTTGTACAAAACAGAGCACCTTCATGCAAAACATGTGTGGGCCAGGAAGATCCACAGGAGTACTTCTTGTGCATGAGCTTGCCATGATCTGTGAAACGTCACAGACCCCATCAATGTCAGCCCATTAAAATAAATGTCTAATTTGAAGGGTTAGCTCATGCAATTTCTCCATGCTTTTCCTGGTAGGTCACCGAAGGCTCGGTGGGTTTGCCATTATTTCAGTTATAGTGGTCCCTTAGAAGTTGAGAACTGCCATTTTAAGTCTTTCTGGGGAGATCATGGGCTTACTGAGAGGTCATTTGAGAGAGGTATCCCATAGGCACTGAGCAAGTTAATGTTTTTCCTTCCACCATGCTCAGGATCTGGCCACAGGAGAGCTTTAGTTTTGGTGGGACAAAGGAGAGAGAGCGAGAGAGAGAGAGAGAGAGAGAGACGGTTCTCCTGCTGATACTGCGAGAAGAATGCTAAGTGGGCAGGGATCTGGCTTCGAATGCCTACACTTTGGGGCTTCTACACCACACGCACACAGCAAGTATGTTGATATACCAACTAAGCAGTTGACTTTTGCTAGTTAAATATTCCAAGCAGGTGCTTCAAATATTTGTAAATGAGAGGAGGTAGAGAGAGAAAAAGCCAAAGCCACCCCACAAGCTTCTAGGTAATTTTTTGGAAAAGTTGGCACACTATGTTTATCAGGAGGTGCAGTTAGTGATCCTGGGAAAGACTGGCATCTGTTTCAGGTATTTCTGTGGGTGATCTTTCAGTGTGCACCTGTTCAGTTTCTGACTCTCACTTAGATATCATTGTTCAAAAGTAAAATAAAACTTTACTTGAAAGTTGATCAGTGTGTATTGTCTGTTATTGAAAGTAAGTCAACTCCCACAGGTATCCTTTTTAGTTATGACATTCTAAAGATGTGCATATTTGTGATGACCTGCATAAATGTTTAATAATGTTGAGTGAACATCCTGTGACCAAGGAAGAAGGCTTGATGTTCTATAACTGTATACCCCATATTTTACTCTTGGCGAATATGGGGTGCGTTGTGGTTTTAGGGGATAGAGCCTACTAACCATAAAATGTTCCTCAGACCAAAGAGGCTACTCCATGTTTAGGGGGTTATTTGAATAATGTCACCCTTCTTGAGTAGCCCACTTTGGGGGACAGTTTTATTGTTATTTCCACCTGCCATTTTGTATAAATCTCTAACTTTATTACATAGCCTTTAGTTTTGCATCTATTATGTACTTCTCCTTTATAAAGACAAAGCATAGAATGTGAATTGATTGATGGAGTATTATTTCGTACATTGGTAAGTTTGAGATCTAGTCCGTAGCATTTCTCTGACTCTATCCGTTTGGAGGTAGTTGCTAAAAGAGGTACTTGGTTCACAATTTGATGGTCTAACTTGGGGGTTCCCAACACACTGGAAGCACAAGACCCCCAGATGGGACAGTTGGGGCTCAGTAACTTCTGATTTCCTTACCTCACTGCGTCCCAGATTTCTCACATCCTCTAAATTGATAGGGCTGTACCACATGGAGCTTCTCTACTCTGGAATATAGTTTCTCCTCTGAGGAAAAAAAATAGAAAGTGTAAGTGCTCTTCCTAAAAGGCATTTTTGCACGTACAATTCGACAGTTTGCACAGTGATGCATGTGGAACTGCCTTTGTCTACTTTAAATTACGTGTTAACAACACCTTTCCTGTAGATCTTCGAGAAACCTTGAACTGCTGTGCGTTCCAGAAGTACTTTCAGAATATTTCACAAATCCATTAAATTCATAAATCAGTTCCATGAATCGGTGTAATTGAGTAAATCTGGTCCATGGTTCTGAAACTGATTTATGCTCTTAGCATCAAAGAGATATTACAAAGTTTTCATTTGTTTATTGTGATGTTGCATTTGCTCTGATGCGCCCGAAGTAGTAGTTGTGTAGGCAGCCTGGTGTATCGATTCACAAACATTTTGCAACTTACCAGTGACTTAGCGACCCGGGGAGATTGAGGCGATTCAGCCCTCGAGACGCAGTACACAAAATATTATGGTGTGTTTTATCAGTGCGTTGCTACTAGAGAAGGGATGTCATCTCTGCATCCCTGACATAATGGTAAATTGACAGAAATCAAGTCCCCTAGCACATGCAATTTTCTATAAACACAAATAAAGTCATCCCATCATCTCAGCGTCTTCAGTGTTTCAATGTATTCTTCTGCCAGCCAACACGTGTTTTGTCAAAGGATGTGTTACCATGAGGCTTCCTTAGGGCTCTGATCCGTAGTCTCATTCTCAAATAGGTCTGAAAGGTCATGTATATGGTGAATATCCAATGTATCTGTATAATGAAGCACTGTAATTCCATCTATAAAATATTATCAATTTGTCTTCTGTACCCGAGTACAGGCCACAGATCACCAATTGTCAGTAGGCTTCACTGGTGTACGTGTCTGTCTGGGCCGCTGCTTTCTCAGTCTGCGCGTCCGTTAGGCCTTCGTTGCAAATATTTGCCTCACAACTTCCAACACCATTTGTAGTAATGTGTACACAAGTATGTGTACACTATAGATTCGAATCACAAAGGAAATCATAAACCTACACCAGTAAAAGTGCTTTTGCACATGGGTACAGATTTTGTAAGGCATGTAACTTCGTAAAACTTTAGTATGTAGTCAAGGTTACAATTATGCATGGGAGAAAGGAAGTCCTGTTGTGCAATCATACGTTTATTTTCCTGTTTTTTTTTCTCCTGGGGCAAACAGTTTTCCCTAAGGATGTGCCACTTCCTCTATACCCCAGGAACGTATGGGGTGTTCCATCCTCATTCAGTGCTTTGCTAGAAACAATCGTAGACCCCCTTCAAGGTAAAAGGTTAGAGAGAAGTAGTGAATGTCCACAAGCACAATAGTTTGTGGACAATCACAAGTTCCTAAGGCAATCTTGATCGGCGCACTTGGAGTTTACTAATGCAAAAACAACAGTTGGTGGACAGAATGCAGAACAATGTCATATATTCACCCCAGTACAGAGATCTGAGCCTAAATCCATTGCTTTTTGCACACCATGCCCTTCCAGTTTGAACCCAGCCATATGCAAATCAGTCTTGACCCTGTGCCCCATGGGAACAGTCCAGCCCGAACTGCCAAGCCAGGTCCTCCCTGGACGGGAAACAAGCATCCTAGGAACGGCTTCGGGCTTTCAGCCCTCATCAGCCGGGATAGCTTGAATCCCATGGCATGGAGAGCACGGGACTGAGCATACCCATCGCACTCGGGGTGACAAATGCACAAATGCAAAAACAACAATTGATGGACAGAATGCAGAACAATGTCGTACATTCACACCAGTACAGAGATCTGGACCTAAATCCAACTTGGGCTTTACTACTGTGTAATGTTATGCATTAACCGCGCACAATTGTGCAATGTTAAATGCATTTATACCTGCTAGGCAGGCTTTTATTGATACCTGACATGTAAGTGGAGCTGCTGTTTGCAAAAACCTCACCCACACTTTCTCTCAAAGGATGAACGAAATGTACAAGTAAATACGATTACCTACGAACGTGTACATAGAAGAACAAAGAATCAAATACTTCTGCAGCGTTTCATGCCATAGAAAGAATTTGGGCGTAGCACAGACAAGGGAATAGCCTGCTTTAGCGTGCCATACGTTGTATTACGTGGCACCACAAAAAAATTCATGCAAACAACTTTGAGGTACACCACGCTCCACAGCGTTCAGAAATATTTTTTATCCTGGATGGCTCTGGAAGCTAGAAGGAAAGTTCTGTAAACTTTATTAAAGTTAAACCAGTTAGATTCTGCTGCCACTTTTTTTTCATTTTGCTAACTTTTATTTTCAAAAAATATATATCAATGTTTCAAAGTTTGTTAACTCTTTAGCTGCAGACGGGATTCCTTTTAATTATGACTTTTATTGTGTTGCTATCTATGCCTGCTGAAGGAAATCATTTACCTACCAGGTTCAGGGTCAGACTTTTGAACCATGATATGACTACAAGATACTCTAGATATGTGGTGTTCAATTTAGCTATTTAGGAAAATTATAAATCTGGCAAAATTAAATGTTTTCAAGAAATCATTTTAATTACTGTGTTTTTTTGGTAAAAGTGAGCAGAACATCCTCAGGTTCTTAATTCAGAATGTTATGAACTTCCCAATTATGTGCATATTATAAATCAATTGAGAATTTGGTACTTGTTCATCACAATTAAAAATATGTGTGAGACGTGATTTAGGGTATACCTTTGGCTGGAAGTTCATGTGGGAAATTGAAACAAGCATAAATATAGGAATGGAAAATAATAAAAAATGCAGCAAGGGAGCTTGTGCATTTATCCAAATACTGCTGTTTGTTTTATCAGAAGATGCTTAATGCAAACCATAGCTTCCACGCCACATGTCATGCCATGATGTGACAGATGCAAATATAAATGCCCTAAATGATTTCACAGCCGGAATTACGTATACTATTACCCTTAACCCTATGAAAGAGATTAATGTGAATGTAGTATTATCCATTGGTTTGAGTATGTATGGTTATTTAATAATGTTGTGTGTTTGGTTGTTTCATTATGGCTCCTTCATTTTTAATCAAGGCCCAGTGACTAAGGGGGCCATTATTATGTTGGGTGGATGATCCGCGTGACATATTCGCCCGCCCGCCCCTCAATTACCCCCATCATATCACAATGGCAGGGGGTACAGTGGCGGACGGAAAGGCCGTCCACCGCTTTACCGCAGGCAGGTAATCGTTACAATTGTCAGGCGTGCGGTCCAGGCCCATATTATGGTGGTCATGCCTAGCAGGCACCGCCCGCCATATTCTGATGTGGGCGAATTAGGTCCTTTCCATGGCGACGATGCGGCCATGGAAAGGCATGTGGTCTTTTGCATTGGGAGCCCATTGTGGGCCTCTGGGGTGTTGAGGGGTGGGAGGTGCACTTGGGGGGTACCCATGGTACCCACTACATTGGCACGCACAAGGTGGCAGGCACCATGCCATGCCTGTCACATTGTGCATGTCAATGTACGACATGCCACTTTCACATTGCGGCGGGTGCTGCTTGCAGCACCGCCCGCCACAATGCAAAAGCTGCAGGATGCGACCGCCAGGGTGGCGGTGGTATCGCGATTGCCCCCGCGGGACCGCACACCATGCAGCTGCAGTGTAGGAAAACTTTTCCTACACTGCAGCTGCGTAAAGGGCCAGAAGATTTGTCTCCAGTGACCATGTGTGCCTGTAACTTTGCCACCACGCCAAAAGGCGCCGAGGTCCCCCGACTGAGCTGTCGATCATAGTTGAGAAAGGGCGGGAAGACGTTTGATACCGCTAGTGTGTGGTGGGCGGGGCCAAACAGGCGGGGCTGCTATGCGTGTTCACATGCCTCTTGTGTATAAAGGGTCAGAGAGCGAGCAGGCCAGCAGATGAGGAGAAAGCAGCCTCCTGGTCACAGGAACTACATGGGGATGGCGCTCGAGAAATTCATGGATGCAAAGACCTCCCTCAAGTATTAAAGCTAATTTTCGACGGCAGAGATGGGGATAAAGCACACTTGCCCAGCCTCGACCGTGCTCACTAATGTTTTGGGCTGATTAAAACGTTACTGAATTTGAGCTTGAACTCGGGCATGTGAAATCCGCCCACGGGCGGATTTTTCGGCAATTTCGTGACATTCGCGGATCGTGAAATTGCCGAATATCCGCAAATTCCGCGAGCGGAACAGATTTTGCGCCCATAGTTACATGTTATATGGAACAAGTTTACTAATAAAACACACTTTCCTTAATGTATTACTATAGTACAAAAGTTAGATTATTACCACAGTACATAGTAACTGACATGGGAAATTAATATTTATTGTCTCATCAATTTCAAATCTAGTGTACACTGACAGAAGAAAAAAACTGAGGTCAAACAGACAAAGCTTCATAATTTTGATTCTGTTTCACTGCACATATGTAACCCCTTCAGGTCTGAATACTTCCATACCTTATTTTATATCTGCAGCACATATACAAAATAGCATGGCATAAACCATAGAAGCAGAAGTGCAGACTGTTATGTGCTACTTATTAGCATTGTTGAGGGAGGTGAAGCATCAGGACTCACTTAAGGATCCACCTCTAATGTCTCAAGGCTCCTCCTCACATTTAACAGTGGTAACAAAAATACAGCTAGGGATGTGTTTTCATTTAATTTATATATCACACATTTTGATTCTGAATATAAAAAAGTGTGGACTCACTCGCTGGGTTTCCAGATGTCAACTTTCTTCTGGGCATCTCCAGTAGGATTGATCAGTAGTGGCTCACATGTAAGAATGGTGAGGCAGGGCGGGGGGTGGTGGAAGTGGACAGACGACAGGTTAAGTAATATTAAATAATACCACTTACCTTGCGCTCGCCGCAACCCTGCCCTGCCCCACTGCCTCCCGCTCTTACGTGTCAAAGCTGCTACTGGGATTGACTGCAGAAGCAGTAACGGTTCTGCGGTATTACCTCAATAAACATCATTTGAAGATCAATATGAACAACAGTAAGCACAGGATATGTGGCAACAGTGAACAAATAGGGGATGATAGGTGGTGAAATTTAAATTTTGGAATGGACATTGACACTCTGAAGTTGCTATTGATAGTATAATACCATTGGAAATAAGAGTTGAATCCAATAAAGGAATTGAGTGTACACGTATGCTAGTATTGTCATATTTTATTGTGAAACACATTACTTTCACCTATACAGGCAAAGGAAGCCAATATTGTGCCACCCTTGACCCATAGCACTGGTGTGAGCAGGTCGATGGACAGTGTGTTCTGTAAAAAGAAGATATTTAGCACAGTAAATCTCATCCCATAGCATCCCAGAGCATTTGGAGAGCATAGAAACAACCCTGAGTCAGCAGTTTTTTCTGTTATCCCAGCCATATTTGATATATATATACGGTATCTAACACTCCGTTGATGATTCTCTGTTCGAGTGATTGCTCTGTAACTAGTCAAAACTCATTGTATACAGGGCTGGAGAACATTATTCCAAGCTTGATGAATAGAATAAAGCACTTGAATTGGAGAAAAGAGGCATGCCAAATATATGCCATTCTGCCTGCACGATGGCTAAATATATACAGTAAGGAATCGGTGCCATAAACCTAAACACATTGTACTGAGAAAGGAACTGATTAATCAGGACATCTAAATATTCCAGTTCATAGTGTGATCTATTACCATCAAGACTTCTTTTGAAACTAGAAAAGATGATATGACCTTCTGCTTTAGATTGTCACCAGTTTCAGCTCTTTATGAGTACCCTGGATTCTCATTGTGGGAAGTAAATTATGTACCTTCCAAGTTAACAATACTGTTGGTCCCATCCTGCATGTGTTTGTGGAACACCTTAAGGGGGTATTTTGAGCTGGAGAGGTAAGCCCTGCGGGGATGGTAGAGACTTTCTTGGGGGGTGTGAGGCTGCCTGCTCTATCACTGGTTCTAGTGCAGGACATGGAGAAAGAGATTAATCTGGAAGAACTGGGCAAAGCCATTTGCGCCCTCAAAAGAGCTAAGGATCCTGGTGGAGATGGCTTCCTTGTAGAGTTTTCTCAAACTTATCATACTCAAGGAGAAATTATTAGCAGTTCTCCACATGGCATTATAATATCTAACAAGATGTTACCACCCTCCAAGAGGGTAATGTCTGCCTCATGCTGAAACCTGGGTTGATGATGCATACTCTTCCACATACAGGCTCCTCATGACGCTCAATACAGATGTAAAAATACTGTGTAAACTGCTAGCAACAAGGCTGGGGGGAGTGATTCACGAACTGGCGCATGAAGGTCAATGCAGCTTTGTTCTGGGCCATAGCACTGTGTTTAATTTCTGGAGGCTCACAAAGGTGCAGCACGAAACCCTGGATGATGAGTGGGAGTTGGCCTAGTCTCCCTAAACCTGGAAAAGGCCTTTGACACTGTGGAGTGGGCTTTTTTACTAGCGTGTTGAGAGCAATTTGGCTCGGGCCCATCTTCTGCAGTAGGGTGCAACTATTAGACACTGGTCCCAGGGCCTACATCAAGATAGGGGGTAAGCTCTCTGAGGTTTAGTCGGTGGGGAGGGGACCCAGGTAGGACTGTCCCCTCTTGCCACTTCTTTTTGCTCTTGCGATCGAACCCCTAGCCCTGCCACTGCACAAGGAATTGGAGCCCTGGGTAAACAAAGTAGTGAGTATGACACACATCATCTCCATATATGCAGATGATGCACTGGTCTTTGTTCGCTCCCCCAGCAGGTCAGTACAGATACTGATGCGATTACTAACTGACTTTGACAGGGTGTCTGGACTCCGGGTTGATGTTTGAAAATCGCTCCTTTTGCCACTTGTGAGCCTGATTGGTACATCACCTGCTCATCTGCCTGTGCTGGGACTCCATTGAGAGATGAAAGGTTTCAGATACGTAGATATTCAAATTGCACACACTGAGGCACTCTATAAGCACTTGAATGTGGAAAGGGTTGTGGAGGGGTTAGAGGAGTCCATAGCCTTCTAGAACAGACTTCCTTTGTTGGTGATGGGTCAGGCCCTAGTGGCCAAGATGGTTTTCCTTCCTCGCTGCCTCTATCTTGTTCAAAATGCATTTTTCCGCTCTGGCTTCAATTTTTTTACAAACTGGATAACTTACTCACTTCTTTGGTCTGGGCTGGGCGAGGTAGTAGGGTGACATTGTTGGTCCTTAAACGCGATGTAGAAGGCGGGAGCTTGACTCTTCTGGACATACAACACTACTATAATGCTGCAGATTTACAGAATACCGCATGGTGGTAATCCGCAACTGACAATTGGGAACAAAGGTTGTTTGTTGCCATGCTGGGTGAAGATACCCTGGAGCACTTGTTGCTGTGGGGGCATCGATCTGAATGACCATTCCCATACTTTTCAAAACAGACGGGAGTGATCTGGGAGGCAGTGAGCTTTTCTATAGGATCTTGCACCGTTCAGGGTGATTGATGAGGAATATGTCCATGGAATATTGGAGGGTGGGGTACATTTATCCCTGGGAGGTTTTCATCACCTTTCCGGAGGCACAGGAGACTTTTGCAGGAGAACCAGGGTTTTTACTACATTATGCCAAGCTGAAAAGCACCGCTCAGGAGGTGTGGCCGGTGTTCCTATCAGCGCTGCAGCTCTCTCAAATGCTTGACGGTCTCCTCCAATGAGGGAGGGGAGGCACCTGATTACGTCTTCTATAAAGCAATTCGGCTGGACATGGCTAAAACCCCTTGTGCTGTGCGGAGAGGGAACTCGAAGAGCCCATTGTAGATGTGGATTGGGAACGCGCATGTGAGGTGGTGAAGAGGGTGTCCTGTAATCAAAGATTTAAGGTACTACATTTCAACTTTCTGCACCATACTTATGTTACCTGCAGACAACTGAATAGGATGAACCCTTCCAGGCAGGCGCGCTGTGCGCAGTGGCACCACCAGCATATTGCAACGCTCACACCAATGCAAGAACACCAGGGATCACAGATCCCTGGCTGTAGCAGCAATCCTATTGAAGTCTGACCACCCAACTCCTAACATGGCGGCTGACCGCCGGAAGCCACACAGCCACCACAGGTTTAGCGGTCCATTGGACTGCCAAACTCGTATTCGGCCCCAACACTGATCCCTCTGACTTCATTGGCATGCCTTTTGGGAATAGTAGTGAGATCCGAGGGGTGGAGGAATTCCTACAGGCTTGCCCAGTTATTGGCCAAAAGGTGAATAGCCATTAGTTGGTGGGCACGAGGGTGCCTCTGAGGTCTTTGTGGTTGCGGGATTTACTAAAATAGGTTGTAGCAGAAAAGACACACCTGCGCTTTGCCCGTACAGATGAGGGTGCTATGGATGCAATCATGATGTGGGGCTCCTCCTTAATAATTTCCAAGATGAGGATGATGGAGGAATAGCTCGTAGGTTAAAGTGTGTTGTTTGGACCTGCTATACCTATATATACCTGATGAGGCAGCCAAGTAAGATGCGCCTTGTACTATATACCTAGCTTGATGACTTGAAACCGTCCCCTTCTTGGCCATTTCTTGACTATTTCTGTTCTGCGATGTATAATGTCATGTCCTACTGAAATGCCTTAATACGTGCCTATGGTATTGTTATATATATGTATGCTTTCGACCATGCACTGCTTGTTTTGTTGTATTTCTTTGCTAAGTAAGTTAAAAAA
This sequence comes from Lissotriton helveticus, assembly GCF_964261635.1. Lineage (NCBI taxonomy): Eukaryota > Metazoa > Chordata > Amphibia > Caudata > Salamandridae > Lissotriton > Lissotriton helveticus. Next base: position 121,968,938 of record NC_136071.1, read on the forward strand.
AATCTGTGACTGTGGAATTACTGGAGATCATGTGTTAGATAGTGGATATACCTTGAGTACTAACAATTATCAGAGTCAGTTCCCCCAATACTTCCTCATTCTTCCCTGTGTTTTTCCTGAGTATTTCACCTGCTTTAATCAGCCCATATATATGTGTAAGACATGCAACGTGTCCGTAAATCTGCAGGCTGAATAATCACAGATGGGCTGCATACCGGTTACCAGTCGCCCCAGACATTATAGCTTAAACTAAGGCATCTTGCTCTTATGACCTTAGAAGTTGAAGATACCTAATCAGGTCTTTGCAGAGAGTAATATAGTTACAGGTGAGTAAGTAAAGTAGGTTTTACAACTGTGCACTGAAGATGTTGATTTTCATTTAAAGTTGCAATGTATATGTTCACATAGTATGTGCATACCCTAAAAATAGCATTTATTAATTAGAATGCAATCAATCCATCCCCATTCCCAGTGTTTCCCGTTTACTGCTGTCAGAGTTCAGCTGCGGACCATGTCCCAAATAAATAAAAATATTTCTCCACTATTTATTTAATCTTACAATCATTTAATATAATCAACACCGTCATTATAACCTAAATGTGATTTGGGTTGAAACTCCAGAATCGGCACTAAGAGTTACTGATGTGCAAACCTTGTTTCTTCTTGCAAACACTCCAATGGAGTTTGTAACTGCAAAACCTTTTTGGCTATGAACAAAATCGCTCATAGGAGTCAGTCATATTTTTTCAATCCCTAAAATCCTTCTGCAACTGGATATCAATTTGGTATTTCGAAGAGGTGTGTTTTGGGGGTCCCTTTTTAAGTACTGAAGCAGTACGAGATTTATCAATAGTTTGCAAATGCAGTTCTGGTTGCAAACTATTGAAAAGTCACATACTCCCAAGTTGGGGTGGTAACTCATTTGCAAATGGGAGGGGCTCCCGTTGGCTCCCTCTATATTTGTAAATTGGAGTACAGGTGTCAGGGGGAGTAGGCAGCAGTCCAGGTGTCTACTGACAACTCATTCTGAAAAAGAAAAGCAGCTCCTTTTCCTCCAGGTGAATTGGGCTTATTTTTAAAAAAGTTTTGATTTTTCAATTGCAATAACAGGGTCTGATAACCTTTGATAACCTTTGAAGTACACAATCCCCTGTATTATTTGTGTAGGTCAGACTCAAACCCACCCTGATTCCTTATTTTAAAATTGACCTTTCATGAAACCTTAATATTGTACTAAGAATAGTGTGTCACAGTACATCGTTGTAAAAAATATTGGTTTTATTGTAAATAACATTGTTTTAGATTTTTTTTCTTTGATCTTGTTTACATAAATATAGCTGTAAAATATATTTGATAAATATATAGTAGTTAAAATATTAATTGTAAATGTTAGTATTTCCTTATCACTCCTTACCATCCTGCCAGACAGTTGCGTTCAACCCATGCCGCTTTGGCAATAGTACCCAAAATAAAGAGAACCAGAGCGGGCGGCCGCTCCTTCTCCTTTAATGTGGCCAAGATGTGGAATGCTCTTCCCCAACATCTACGGTCCAACCCAGAACTCACTTCATTCCGTAAACAACTGAAAACGTTCCTGTTCAATAAACAGTAGTCGGGCTGGATATATCCTCTTTGGCAACCGCACTCACAGCTTCAATATTCAGCGCTTGGACGCCTCAGGGCAGCTATGTGCGCTTTATAAAAATCATTTTCATTTCATTTCATAATTGTTATTCTTGTTTAATGTATAGCTTGCAATTTAAAATGTTTAATCAGTTTTTTAATAAAATGTGCAATTTATAATGTAGCGGTAGGTTTTTGAGTTTGTAAAGGATAGGGTGGGAAGTATACTAAATCATAATTATTTGAAAATTATTGGTAATTTGTATTATAAATTAAACATTTTAACTGAAAATTGCTTTATTGTTTAATAATGAATGTATGTATTTATGTTTAATTTGCTATTTCTAATGAATATTTACATTTCTCATTTTTTTGTAAATTATGTTGTTTTTAGTAGTGGTGTTTTGGCTCATATGGCAATATGGTGGGAAGTTAATTAAATTAAAAATAATTTTATATGAATTGTATATTTCTTATATTTGTTAATTATGCAATAGAATATTAATTACGTACATTTTTATTGTTTTTTATTTTCATTTTTTCAATTTTACAGTATATTTAAATGTTAATATTTTTGTAAATAATTCATACATCAGTAGCAGGTTGCTGATTTTATGAGGGATTAGGGTGGAAAGTTATTGAAGTTCAATTATTGTATAATTGTATTTTTAAATATTTAGTTAATCAATTGACAATTGTTTATATCTTTTTAAAAGGGGACACATTAAATGTTTTTTTATTATGTTATTATTTGTTAAGTGTTTTAGTAATATTTGTATTTTTTTATTTACTGTATCCTAAAGTTAACTTTTAGATTTAATTTTTTTAATTCATTTTGTTGAATTTAATAATGATGTTATTATTTTGTTTTTTATTGTTTGAAGCTAGGGAACTACATTGGATTTAAAATATTTTAAATGTTCTTATCTTAAGTTTATTATGTATTTTATATGTTTTATACTACATATTATGTACTTTTTATTGACAATATTATTTTATTTTTGTTTCATATTTGGTATTTACATGTTCTGTGTAAAATGATTGGGAGGTGGAATGCTATTTCTAGTCCCTCCAAAGTCCAATATTTTCCCTATGAATGCATGGGCTAGAATAGGAATAGTAAATCTAACCCCTTTGGGGTCCATCACTTCTCCTATTATTGCTCAGATTGGAGTGTGGAAATTAAATCTAATCCCCCTGGAGTCCAACACTTTCCCTACTATTGCTAAGGTTGTTATGGGAACAGTACATCTAACCCCTTTGAGTCCAGTACTTTCCATATAGATGTTTAGACTGAGTGGGAATTGTAAATCTAACCCCTATGGAGTCCAACACTTTTCCTACTGTTTCTTAGACTCCTGTGGGAGCAGTAAATCTAACGCTTATGGAATCCAACCCTTACCCCACTGTTACTTAGACTTGAGTGGGAATTGTAAATTGTACCCTCCTGAAGACCAACACGTTCCCCACTGCTGCTTAGAGTGGAGTAAGAAGAGTCAAGCTAACCCATCCAAGAGAACACCACTTTCCCTACTATTGCTTAGAGTGCTATAGGAATAGTCATTCTAAGCCCTCCGAATCCAGCACTTGCCCTACTGTGCTTAGATGGAGTGGAAATTGTAAATCTAACCCCTCTGGAGTCCAACACTTTCCCTATTGTTGCTTGGACTTTAGTGGGAACATTATATCAAACACTTCTGGAATCCAACAATGTCCCTACTGTTGCTTAGACTGTAGTGGGAATAGTAAATCTAAAGGGCCCAACATTTTCTTTAGGGTGGCTTAGAAAATGTACTACCAATGTACCTCAAGCCACAAGGACATATCAAACAGTACACCGTGTGGCTGGTATTGTAGTTCATAAGCTTTTTGATTCTCTGGGGATTCTCTAGGCCCGGTACACCATAGGTTAGAACCTTATGGCTATTCTTAAATGCCTTGCACTTAGAGCAAGCTGTGTGACTTGAGGTACATTGGTAGTACCATTCATTAGACCAAAGTGTATGTTTTAGAACATCTTAGAGCAATTGCCAACAAGGATGCCACGTATCCGGTGGCACAGCATTTTGAAATGTACCATAAGAGCAACAGGGACCTGTTGAGACTCTTTTGTATGGATCATGTAACCCCTAATGTAAAAGGAGGAGACAGACAACTACAACCGTGTAGGTTGGAGTCTAGATATATCATAGACAACCAAACAAAGATACTGAATGGCTTGAACCGTGGGGAGGAAATGGCGATTCACTTATAAAAAACGTACTGTATGATGTGTACTGGTTGTTCTATAATCGGAAATTGTAGTGTGGCATCTGATAATGATATACACGGTGAAGGTCCAATAGAGAACAGCAGGATTGAACCTAGGTCTGTGACCCATGCAGGGTGATATGTGGTTGATAAAGGAAATGAGCTTACAAGGTATGCCTCCACAATATACAATGTGCAATCTGATGCAAGAGTAGAATGATCTGCTTAGTGGAGTTTGTCCATCTAGGGCGGTAGTATACATGAGAAATGCATTCATGGCACATACCCATTCAGGTTGATAAGTTTTGGCACTGTTGAAAGCTTGCGAGTCTTGCCCATTCAGTGCAGGATTATGCACATGTAAGCAGTTTACGGCCATTTCTTCATGTCACTGATATTTCACCAAAACTTTGTTGTGTAAACGTTGCATTTAGGGCAAAAACTCATACATGGTGAGAGGTTGTAGATTTTTCACATGGCCAAATTGAGAGTGCAATCAGTTGCAGATTTGTATATTTAAGCTTTGAGGGGCTTGCACATCCAGGGTGGGAGGACATATACGAAATGCAGTTCATGGTTGTTTCTTTGTTATTGGTATCAAACTGTTCTATTAATTTGCATGTTTAAATATGGCCGACACTGATGGACTGAAGTAAGTCCGGTGTCCGGTGATGATGCTGCAGACACTCGGCGCCCGACAAACGCGTCTTTTCGTGTTCTAAAAACCCAATAAAATCTAGGGTTAATACTCCCGAGAGTGCTGCAGCGTCTGAGGAGGCCACGCCTTTGTACCTTGCAGAAAGGCTCCTGCCCACATCTTCCCAGACGCCACGGTGCTCCACTCCGGCATCGGATGCCGCCCACTGCTCCAGAAGCTCCGCCGACTCCACTGCTTCGCCATCTTCACCGCTCTGCAGGCCTGAGTACTGCTTCTTGATGCTGCAAAATGCACTGGATCTGGATCTTCGCTGCAGTCGATCCCCGTGGAGCCTGGGGAAAGTTAGCCTGAAGCCGAGATGAATCCTGTAAGGCCCAGTCCACGATCACATCGTCACCACAACAATGCCAATCCTCAAAAAACATTCGGCGCCGCTCCCTGGCTCCACAATGTAGTAGGGATCTGTAGTTTATTGTATTTATTTATGTATGCGTTTTGATATAGCGCTGACTTTACCCGAAGGCGTCAGAGCGCTTCACAATAGGAACAGTAATGATACATGAGGAGAAAATTACAAGTGAACAAATTACAAAAGCAGACGTTAAATTACATGAGGTAAAAGTGACAATTGTGAGCAAACAAAATACATGAGGTAGCAAACAGTGCATTACAGGAGGAGAAAATGACAAATGTGCAGGTTACAAGAGAAAACAAAGTACAATTAGAGGTATAATACTGCAATATATGCTACACACTCTGTCACAAGAACAAACGTTACGTAGGCAATGGTGGCACTTGTGCAAGTATCAAAAGCAAACAAAATGTGAGAGGTCGCAAACAGTGTGTTATAAGAGAAAAGTGGCATGTGCATGTTACAAAAGAGTACCAAACACAGGTACAAGGATAATACTGCAATAAATGGCAAACACTCCAACCACAAGAACACACTGGGAAGGCACTTCCATAGTCATGGAGAATAGAAATTTCAGTAATGGGAGGTCTTCCTTCAGATAATAGAGAGGGCGTGAATTACTTTTGAAGGTGTCTTTGGAGGAGGAGAACTTTGAGGTCCGTTTTGAAGGCCTGGGAGGAGGTGGTGGTCCGGAGCTGAGGCGGAAGGGAGTTCCAGATTCTCACCGCGTTGCCGGAACAGGATTGGGACATCGATCTTTCCTTCTTGAAAGTGGGAGGTTCAAGCAGTAGATTTTCCGCATTACGTGATGGTCTAGAGCCTCAGGAGAGTTTCAGTTTATTTCGCCAGGTAGCGAGGAGAGGAGGAGTGCAAGGCTTTGTGGGTGATACAGGCAGTCTTGTAGATAGCTCTAGCCTCGATGGGAAGCCAGCGGAGGGTGGATAACATCGGTGTGATGTGGTCGCTTCTTTTGGCCCCATAAATGAAACAAGCTGATGAATGGAGAACAGATTTAAGGGGGGAAAAGTGGAATTTGGGGAGGCCAGTAAGAAGAGAATTGCAGTAGTCCAGTCTGGAGAAGACCAGCGATTGCACCAGGGTTTTAAGGTCCTGCTCCGGGAAGAAGCGACGAATTCCCCAAAGAAGGCACTGTTGGTATCGAGCAGACTTTGCAATGGAATTGATGTGGGAGATTAGATTGAGTTTTTTGTCGAGTATGACACCAAGGGATTTTGCGCTGTCGACAATGATGGGTTTATTGTTAAGTAGATTCATCTGATCCATTCATGATTGAACCTGAGGAGGAGAGGAGGAGGAATTCAGTTTTGGAGGGATTCAGAATCAGTTGATGAGTTGACATCCAGTTTTGAATGGAGTCGAGAGTAGAGATTAGGATTGAGAGATCGTGAGTGGAGGGGTGCCTTATATTCCCCCCCACGATGTTCCTGCTGTTACTGGAGTTGCACTGATTAGGGGGTTCCAAACATCACCTAGCCCCCGCATTGGACAGGTGACTAGGCACCTCTCTGGCACAAATTTGCCATGAGGGAAGCGCCCCTTCTGCTCCTGGGTGCTTCCAGTTGGCTAAAACTGGATCCTTGCAGGGCTCCGGCATCCATTATGGCGCCGGCCCCTTGAGGCCCTCTGTGAGGGCGGCCACTGCATTTATCAGTATCAGCACTCAATGTATCCCCTCCTCTCCTCACCTAACTCCTAAAACAAAGACATTATTCTAACTAACAAAAATGATTATTCGGCCTGCAACAGAAACATGAGCATGAACAGAATCCACTGTGCACATGAAACTCAATTATTAATTCTACTGCAAGAGCTTCCAGGGAAAATGCATTTCAGGCCTACACAATTCACCTAACATAAGAAAAACGCAACATAGACGGTACGAGTTTGCTTATAAAATAAACACTCTTTCCCAATATTACTGTGTTGGCCAAGTTAACATGTTACATGAGCACAGTGAATACGTGAATCAACGGTATACACAAATTCTGCACGTTAATGATTTCAGCTATTTACATCTAGTTTCTACATTCATTTATTCCTCTTTACATTGAAATACCCTCAAATACCTCATGATTCACATTATTACAATTCATATTCTAATGACTATGTTAATACAACAAAAGAATGTATGTGGATGCAGACTACTTGTGATTATAATATACCCCTACAAATAAATATTTGGATTTTGCGCTACATCAATGGGTTGATTAAGCCTCACTGCCCCGGGCCCCCCAAGCACCTCCAACCAAAGCCTCCTCCAGTGAACGGCCAGATACAGTACAAACTGCAACAAATACCTTGTTTATTAAGGGGCCGATTATGATAGCGGATAATCCGCATCCTCCGGTCCGGCGAAGCCACCGCCGGCCCGGAGGATGCGGATTATCCACTGCGGACTGAGAAAAGACCCCCCGCCAGATTAGGATGGCTGGGGCATATTTTTTCAGTCCGCCGCTTTTTTCCGCTGCGGTCGCCTTCCGACCGCAGCGGAAAAGCTCTAACATGGCTGGCGGTGTCTATCAGACACCGCCAGCCATATTAGGATGGCTGTGCTCCTATGCCTTTCCACGGCGGCATTTCCGCCGTGGAAAGGCATACGGTGTTTTCTTTGGGGGCCCGTTGCGGGCCCCAGGGGTGAAGGGGGGGTGGGGGGTGCACATGGGGGGCACCTATGGTACCCCCCTGCCTTTGCGTGCACGAAGCGGCAGGCACCACGCGGTGCCTGCAGCTTTGTGCATGCAAAGGTAAACATGCTTTTTTAACATTGCGGCGTGTGCTGCTTCAAGCAGCACCCGCCGCAATGTTAAAAATACAGGATGTGACCGCCAGTGTGGCGGTCACATCCTAATTAGCACGGAGGGACCGCCGCTGCCCCTGCGGACGGTCCCTCCTCCTCTCGGGGTGGCGGACGGACCTGCGTCCGTCCACCATCCTAATAGGCCCCTAAGTTAGCAATTGTGCCCTATTACAGCTCAATCAGTCCTCCACAGCTTTACGCCTTCTTTTCAAGTTTTCTGGGCTTATTTCTTGGGTGGACATGATATCTCCCATTTCTCTCTCAATTTCCAAGGTTTTCTTGAGTTTCCTGAGACATTGTTCTTTTTGTAGTGTTTGTTAGTCCTAGGGCCCTCTTCCCCCTTCTTCTACAGAATGAATTGTTGGGAAGTACCATCTGTTGTGAATCTGTCTCTTTTGGAGCTCCTGAGTATGCATCAGTGTGCATCAATTGGTTTGAGTATTTTGAGATAAATCCTGGAAAAGAGTCACTGGGCTTTCTCCACAAGTGAAATCCTCTGACTCTCTTGCTGATCTAAGGATTTTTTTTCCACCGAGATGACCCCAATTCCACCAGGATATTCCAAGGTTGAGATACTGGTCTTTCCTTTAGGGCTCTCTGTGCTCTTACAATCAGGATTGTAAAGTTCTTGCCCTCATGTAATATGGTTCTGAACCTGCCTCTAAGGTTGTTTTCAATGTCTGATTTTTCTTCATCTTCTCTTGCATTGTGGACCCTAAAGTTATCACTTTTTGGACTATCATTCAGGACCACACACTTTTCTTTTAAATCTTTTGATTTGACCAGAACGGATTGAGTGGTCATCATGTCCTGGCTCAACCTAGCTATGTCGCCTGCATTCATTGTAGCTCTTTCTCTTATTGCTTGAATATGCTTTTTCATGACCATCGGTGTTGCTTTAATTTCTGTATTCTAAGACTGAAACTGAGATGTGTTTGTCTCAGATATTTTTGGTGGAGCTCTTTCAGATATGCTTTCAGGTCTTCTTTAGTGAAGAGATAAGGGTTCTCTATTTTCTTTGCTGAGTTTATCAGCTGTTGGCTCAGTCTGCTTGGGGGAACTATCTTGTTGAGGTACCATCTGCGCATTCCCCCCAGCACTCCATCAGATCCGTCTGCAATTAATATTTGTAATTGATGAAGCCTGAAAGAGGATTATGTTAGGATATTTAACAAGGGTGTTGAAGTAATATATTTTAATGTTTATTTGAGAAGCTGCTTATCATTTCTAATTTTTCAATTTTTCCAACTACGAAACACAAAGATTCTTAAATGTGGGTGGCATTTTTGGAAACATGTCAGGCTTAACCTGACACTGTCTATTAATTTAAGACAACTAAGGGAAGGTGCATTTTCCCTGGATCTATAAATTAATGCACCGATTACGGCGCAAGCCCAGAGGTGCGGCTGCAAGAACCAACGCATCGTGAGACCGCGGATGGAGAAACCAATGCAGCGCCGCTGTTGTTGCATCATGAGCCCACGCATCTCATATACTCACGCACCGCACCGGGGCACCAAGTCTACATTAATGCTGGGGTCGCAGTAAGAAACTGACGCATCACCTCCTCTTCAGTAAGAAACCGATGCATCACCTCCCCTTCAGTAAGGAACCAACGCATCACCTCCCCTGTAGTAAGAAACTGACGAATCACCTTCCTTTTGGCTGTTTTTGTTTATGATTTTGACGCATCCTAGGTGCTTTGGGTTGAAAGTGTTGCATCTATATTTTGCTAAGGACAGAACTGTTTCTACATTTCGAAAATCATATTTTGATTACTGTAGTGTGGATTTTTGTCGTTTTGGTCTTGTTTGGTTTAGATAAGGATTACTTATTTTTCTAAACTTGTGTGGTGTCCATTTGTAGTGTTTTCACTGTGTTACTGTATGTGTGCACAAATGCTTTACACACTGCCTCTGACATAATCCTATCTGCTCATGCATAGTTCCCAAGGGGGTGAGCAAGAGTTATTTTAGAAGTGAATCCCCCTTACCCTGACTAGGAAGAAGGGTCCCTACTTGGACACAGGTGCAAACCATTGCCAACTAGAGACCCCCAGTTTTAACAGGGGGATTTATTGTTTTTGATAATCGAGACATCCACTCACACCTACTTAAAGAGGGTCCGTTTTAAGTTATCCGTAGGACACATGTGTAGCACTAAGGCAGTGGTTCTTATACTCTTGATTTCTGTGCACCATTGCATACATTGCATAATCATTACTGTAATTCAGGGACCCTCCGCCCCCCCCCCCCCCCCCCCCCCCCTCACTGCACTAAGGTATGTCTGCTACCTTGCTTGGCAAAGGCGTGTAGGGTTTTGTGGCACTTATAAAACACTAATTAACGTTGGTTCTGGTGTGTCAGTGTCAAGAGATTGAACGAGGCACTTTATAATCGGACATAATTGTTTACATGTCAGTGTCTGGAGAGATAGGAAGTTTCATTTAAGTTTATTGCCAGAGTTCTATTATGAGCCTGGAATGTTTCTCAAGACAGCTATAGGCCGTAAAACATCAAACCGAACGAGGCCAGCTTTCCTTCTTTAAGAAGACGCACACAAGGTTTTAATTTTGATCTATTTTTGCAGTCGGCCGGTAGTAGTAATTTTAACATGATGCTGTAGAAACGCAGCCTCTATCATTCAGACGATGACACGGCGGGTCTCGCGCTCCCGGGCGCGTGCCGCCAGACTGTACCATTACAGCGCAGCCGGTGTGAGCGGAGAGATTTTTTTGCAGACCTCCGAGAATCGGACGGACGCCCTCTCCCTGCCCTCCTCGGAGCAGCAGGAGTGCAAAAAAAAACGTGCATTCGGTCGAGGCTGTTCCTGTTACTATCACCGTAGCGCTGATTTAGCCAATCTCTTAGCTGTGACGTGTGGAAGGCTGGATTCACGGCTGGCTCATAATATTTAACACACCCACCGAAGGCAGGAGCCGCAGCACTACGAGCCCGAGCAGTCCTCGGCATTCAGCAGCAGCCGAGAGGGGACCTCTGCACCTGCCAAAGACTTCTCTCTCCCTTCCTCCTCTGCCTCTGGACTCCTAGCTCTCAGGGGGCCATCAGTGCGACCAGGGCGCGGGGGGAGCCTCGAGAGACACACCGATTTTTCTGCCTGTTGTTTGTGCCAAGCGCGCGAGGGGGAATGTGCAGCGCTGCCGCGCGCCAGCCCGCCGCCACCGCAGCCGGGAGGAGAGAGCCGCGCGCCCACCGGAGTCAACACCGCGCGCGCTGAGCACCGGGCGCGATGGATGCCCAGCCGGGGTGGGAGGAAGCAGAACACAAGCCGGCCTTTTTCTCTCAATGTTTGTGAGGGATTCGCAGAAAAAAAGGGGCGAGCCGCCTGCTGCACCCAGGAGCGGTTCACGAGACATGTGGAACATCTGTCAACCGGGGACGAAAATACTGGATTTTTTTTATTTATCTCCTGACTCCTTAGGTAAAGCGGTGATCCCATTTCTCCCTGCCGGCCTTTCAAAATCCTGAAAAGAAACAAATGGATGCATCCCTCCATGAATAAGAGCGCCCTGCTTCGTAATTCAATATCTTGCACGTGTGTTCGTTAATTAGATCTTTTCCTTTTTTGATGCCAATTTTATTGCTCTGCTAGTGCCAATTATTTGAGAACCGAACCATATGAGTACTTACCGTCTTCAGATTATTTATTTCCTGAAATATACGAAGATAACTTTATTGACTTAAATGATTTATATCTATTTTTTTCTCAACACAAAGTAAGGCTTTTTCTGTGAAAGAGCTTACATTAAGTATATATTTAAAAGAAAAAAAAGTCTTAATTTATTTGCAATCCTGGAAATGAAAATGATTTTGGTGCGCAAGTTCAGGGTGCTGATCCTGATGGTCTTTTTGATAGCCTGCACGATGCATATTATGATCGACCTACTACCAAAGCTGGAGAAGCGCGCGGTGGGCACGGACGCCACCGCCGGCTGCTCGTGCGCCCACAAGCCCAGCGAGGAGGCGCAGGGCTGGGGCAAGCAGAGGACTAAGAGCGGGGCTGAGTCGGGCTGGCCCAACAAGCACACGCTGCGCATCCTGCAGGACTTCAGCAGCGACCCCAGCTCCAACCTGTCCTCGCACTCGCTGGAGAAGCTGATGGGCGCCCTGGAGAAGGGGGAGGCCTTCAAGAGGCCGGAGCCCCTCGGCCTGGGCAGGGACCTGAACCAAAAAGAGCTCATTCAGGACGGAGGTGCCAACAAGGCGCACGCAGACCCGGGGTACTCGAGGCTGGGGGCGCTCTTCGAGCACCCCCTCTATAAGGTCAACCTCCCGGACCTGACCGAAGACGACGTCTTGTTCAACGTCAACAGCGACATAAGGTTCAACCCCAAGGCAGCTGGGAACCAAGAGTGGTGAGTGGCAGTGGGGTTTGAGGGGTGTGACGGTGCATGGGGCCATACTGACGGGAAGCGAAGGATGTTGGGGTCCTTTATTGCTCGTAATGCAAAGTTTTCGATGTTCAGGTAGACTAGACTGCCAGCTGGGCCGGGATGTAACCCGGCAATCGAACGGATAGATAGGAAGACGGACCTACAGCTAGATAGAGAGATGCAATATAAATAGATATGCATAGACATACATAGACAGGTAGAAAGACAGACTGATACTGAGATAGCTACATAGAGACAGAAGGTAGGCAGGCAGCAGTACATAGAAAACCAGATAGATAGACAGACAGAGAGACAGACAGATAGACAGATAGTTCGATAGACAGATAGATAGATAGATAGATAGATAGATAGATAGATAGATAGATAGATAGACAACAGACAGACAGGCAGGCAGATGGGTAGGTAAGTAGGGAGACGGGTAGCCTCAACGACTGATACATTGGAAAGGTGGCATGTTCAGCCTGTCAGTCACATAAATGGATACATTTACTCACTTTGCATTTTCTTTCAATTGCCTCTGGGCATTGAACACCTCAATCCTGGAGGCATGGGTAAGATGCCGGTAGAAGCAGCCCACAGATAAACCTACTCAGTTTTGCCCCCACAGGCAAAGCATGTCCGCTTCCACCTTCTCCACCTATCAACAGCACCGTAAACTTAATTTCTCTCTAAAATAATAGTAATTTGCGATGTTTAGACATCCTTTCCTATGTCACCTGCTGCACATACTGCAGAGTCCTGCTGACAAGGAGCACGTACCGTGCTGTTAGGTCATTAAACCGCAGCACGCTTTGACATGTCTCAGTATTAGACGGAAGCAAGTGTGTGTGTTGGCGAGAGGTTGCCATTCACCGGGGTGAAGGAGCCGGGGGCAGCGCGCACACTCGCCCCATTGACTGTCTGAGCAGATGGTCCTTTTCCCAGCCGAGCTTAAGGACTCTTGAGCTGGCGGGAAAGAACTGCCCGTGGAGGGATCGTGGCCTCCACGACCACCTGCCTCGGCCCTCCCTGCCCCGAGCCCCCGAGGTCATTACAGACACTTCAGGCGGCGGCTGCAGCGTGAGGCCGAGGCATCTCCACTCCAGCCAGGCGTCTCATGAAGGAGGCGAAGGACACTGTTTAACCCGCACGTGTCTCTCAATGCTGTCTAAAGTCAATAGCCGAGAGCACCGGGGCCCTCCCAGTCAACAGACGGAGCCATTAAAGTCTGGCACGCGGCACCGGGGCGCGGGCACGAGCATCGCACAGGCCGAGCTTGTGCTCGCGCCCGGAGTGTACTCAGCGCCCTTTTAAATCGCCGACCTTATGTTTCATTTGCGTGTCAGTCCTTGAAATCTCGCCTCCGCTTTGCAAGGCCACGTGCTGCATGCATTAAAAAGTTGTTCCCATGGCAAACAAAACATTTGTAAAAGCAGAGAGATCCGGAGGGGCTGAAAGAAGAGTCTCTGGTACCACGGACGGCCCTCTCTTGCAAGCCGAGGAAGATGATAGTGTTGCCCGTCAGAATTTACCTCATTGTGACCCCACAAAAATCATCTGTTAGTTGGAGAGGAGTCCCCACAGTAAAGAGTGGTTATTTCATTATATGTTCATTGATGCTTAGTGTGAACCATGGCAAGGCCTGCTCAACAGTTCATCCTTCTGATGTCCATAATGGGAGGACTCGTAAATTCTGTAATATCAAAAGCTGCTCTTTAGATCACATGCAAATGGTGTGACTGCAGTATTAACTGCTGCAATAATTAACAGGCCCCGGAAGGCAGACAATACAACCAGTATCTACCAACCAGTATCTACCGGCAAGAGGATTTCGAATATTACAGGCATGGTTTCATATGACGACACGTGTCACTCACTTTTTCTAACGGAGGTTTCCAGGCATCTAAGGTTTCTCTGCACCAGCGCACTTTTGGACTAGCCCACGAGGCTCTCTGCTCCAGCTGCAGTAAACTCCTCGCCGCACCCGCTTCGCGGGTGCCGCTTCGTCGGAGGGATTGTGCGTCTGCAGCGGCGCGGGAGGACAGGCAAGGCGGCAAGGCGGTAAGGGGCGCGAGGCACCGGCGGGGCTGCGAGCGTGCAGGGACTTCGTTTCCCAGAAGTCCCTGCGAGACCAAGGAAGAGCTTCCGGTCCGCTCTCCCCGCCGGCCCGCCCCCCGCCCACCAAAGGATTTTAAAAGTCTCCCTGCAACCCCCACTTTGTGTGTCACTCACTTTTTCTAACGGAGGTTTCCAGGCATCTAAGGTTTCTCTGCACCAGCGCACTTTTGGACTAGCCCACGAGGCTCTCTGCTCCAGCTGCAGTAAACTCCTCGCCGCACCCGCTTCGCGGGTGCCGCTTCGTCGGAGGGATTGTGCGTCTGCAGCGGCGCGGGAGGACAGGCAAGGCGGCAAGGCGGTAAGGGGCGCGAGGCACCGGCGGGGCTGCGAGCGTGCAGGGACTTCGTTTCCCAGAAGTCCCTGCGAGACCAAGGAAGAGCTTCCGGTCCGCTCTCCCCGCCGGCCCGCCCCCCGCCCACCAAAGGATTTTAAAAGTCTCCCTGCAACCCCCACTTTGTGTGTCACTCACTTTTTCTAACGGAGGTTTCCAGGCATCTAAGGTTTCTCTGCACCAGCGCACTTTTGGACTAGCCCACGAGGCTCTCTGCTCCAGCTGCAGTAAACTCCTCGCCGCACCCGCTTCGCGGGTGCCGCTTCGTCGGAGGGATTGTGCGTCTGCAGCGGCGCGGGAGGACAGGCAAGGCGGCAAGGCGGTAAGGGGCGCGAGGCACCGGCGGGGCTGCGAGCGTGCAGGGACTTCGTTTCCCAGAAGTCCCTGCGAGACCAAGGAAGAGCTTCCGGTCCGCTCTCCCCGCCGGCCCGCCCCCCCGCCCCAATCACCAACTACATAACGCCATACTACTCCCCCAGCGCGGGACGCAGCCCGGACGAAGACTGGGCAAAGACAGGGCCGTTTTAGGCCGTTAGAGGCTGGTAGAGACTGGACTGGGCCACCCCCCTTGGTTCCGTATAGGGTTGTCTGCCCTCAGACTGTAACTGTAGTGAGCACCACACAGAAACTGTAACTGTAACGCATTATGTGTACTCGGGGGAGTCGTAGTAAGACTGCGATGGGGTTAACTAAGCCAAAAGGCACTCTGGACGATTTTCTCGTTAAGACAAATTTGGCAATAGACGCCGAGATCACTAAAATGCAGAAGAGGGTTTCAATGGAGTTAGATGCTGCACGCAGGCTTTCCCAAACATTTGCAAACTCAAAAAAATCCTCCCTGGGAAATATTGCGTTCGCTGCATCTCCCCAACAGGTGGAACGTCCGCCACCTCTGGTGATCCAAGTTGAGGTCCATCATTCTCCCACTCTCCCTTCTCCGCCACCAATAGACTCCTCATTTATTTTTTCCCCTATGACCACCCAACCTAGTGAGGGTGATCCACCTAACGAACAGGGAAATCCCACCATTTTGTCGCTTAAAAGTGTCCCCTCCTTCTCGGTAACAAAAAGTACAAACCCAGCTAGTCAAGCCTTGAAGAAGAAAAACAAAATAAAATCCGCTTTTGCTCGAAAGAAAGCCAAAGTTGCTAGGCAGCAGTTTTTCAACCGTAGAAGATTTTTACACAATGAAGGGGACCCTAAACGAATATCACCCCCAGTTATCCATCAAATAGGTGGTGATAGTAACCTCATTACTGTCCCTATGGGAGAGAATCTTATTATCCCTGAAGATAACCTTACACTGGGAGGGCCAAATGAAGCAGGGAGGGAAAAGGATAAACTGGGCAACGATGAAGACTTTCTTCAGACAGTCTGGGTCACCTTAAAACAATTATTGACACCTTTCGAACTCAGACTGTCACGCATCGAGAACCACCTATTGGAAATGGACAAAACATTAGTATCTCTAGCCACGCTCAGCTTAAAACAGCTAGAAGTAACACATCCTCATATTAATGAGAGTCCATCACTGGCTAGAAATGATGTTATCCAATCTCCTTTAGCCTCTAACATTGGCACCAAAACAGCGACAGCATTTAAGGAGGTCCATCCTGCCCCGTTGACTTCGACTGCAATTTTACCTCCCTCTTCATCCAAACCCACTCCGATCCCTAAACCTAGGACACTTGTCAATGTTGCTGACAACCCCCCAAAAATAGAGGAAAAACCACCTAAAAAATATCTCCAGCCCAAACCCCCTTCTAGAGTTGAGCAGAAGGTCAATAATCCCATTACCCCTCTATTAGAACACACCCTAAAATTATACCCAAACCATCAGAATTTCCGAGGAGGCTACATTGATCTTCCCCCTGAGGTTGGGCCCTATGTGGCTATTTTGGCAGGGGTACCTCCGCTTGCCCCTGAGACTGTGGAAACCCAGTGGTCCTTAAAAAACAAAGTGATCCACTGGCTAAATACCAATAGGCAGATTCCTCATACCAACAAGAGCAGGGTATTAATGGTCAGGAGAGTCCCCTGGGTGGGCCGTACCTACAAATCGATACCAGGAGACTGCATCGTGGTGTCTTTTGCGGACCCTCATACGGCCCATCTCATTACCACATGGAACCAACACATGAACGTTGAACAAACTATCGTCACCAAACCCCTAACCTTTTTCTACCCTCCAAAACAGCTACCAGAGTGTCCTGGGGCTTGGACCATAGTCCACAACCATAACTGGAGGGGACAGGGGCAGCGATGGCAACCTCCTAATAATTGGTGGGAGGGTGCACCCACCATGAATAGGTTTGGATGCTTAGACCAGGTGGATTGACTGGGAACAGTCGATCAAACACTCCGATCAAGTGATCAAAATCATGCAAAGATTGATAGTAATAGTAACACATTCCTACCCATTGCTAACAACTTGCCCCACTTGATGGCGGTTTCACCACCCTCTCACCAGCACCCGCCCCCTGTGCGAGTCACACAACACCTAGACATGGTCGCTTTGCAAGATCAGGTAGAGGTAATGGAGAGTGAGGGCCACATACAGCAGGTAGAAAATGAAGAGAAACATTCACTATTATCATGGAATGTAGCAGGACTGGGCAACAAGATCAACCATATACCTTGGCTGGAGACTGTCCAGAAGCACGGTATACTCTGCCTACAAGAAACCTGGCTTGTAGAAGAAAAGCATATCATGGGGTATCAAACATTTCATACACCTGCTGCTCCCTCTACCCATGGCCGCAACAAAGGGGGTCTGTGTATATATATGTCAAATGTGGGGGATACAAAAGTGCTTAATTTCCACTCTGACCAATATTTTCAAATTCTGTCTTTTAAATGGGGCTCTACACAAAAGGTCATACTGGTGAACTTTTATAATAACATGCCATTACATGAAATGGAATCTACTTTAAATAAAATGTTAAACTGTATCCATAAAGTGAGGGATCGAAATGTAGGAGACCATACAGTTATATGGGTGGGAGACTTTAATTGTGCGGTCTGCCCACTTTCTGAGTTAGGTTTGTGCGGCCTTGCAGATCGTGATGAGGACTGTCCTTTTCATTTCTCACACACTAAGCTGGGGTCTCTCCTTAACAGTATTATGTTCACTTTTGACCTCACTTTTGTTAATCAGGCATGTTCTCCTCCTGTTCCCTTTGCCCCAACATACAATGGAAGAGGTTGCGAAACTACAATAGATTTTGCACTGATATCCCCCATTTTGCCCAATTTTATAACTTTCTGGGAGATAGGGGATGATCCAATGAGCGACCACTACCCGATTATTTTTGGGTTTAGACTTCCACTGGAGAAAGCAAAGGAATTTAGTGGCCGACTGTATCCATTGGAGGTGACCTTAACAAAGATAAATGGTTACGTCCTTAAGTGGGAGAAGTTGAACCCCACAATCTTCTTCCATAATTTAATATTATCCTGTTCTGCAGATATTTTTGTCTGCTTGGAAGAAGATGTGGAACCTAAGGTGATTATGGCAGCTTTCACTAAAATACAGGAGTACATAAAAAGTGTTTTAACTAAGATCCACAAAAAGAAGGGGAAATGTGCTTCTGGGTGGTTTGACTCTGGGTGCACAGCTGCCTTAAAGAAACTGAAGAAAGCCTCAAACGCCATGCCGAAAAATAGGGCCCAGATCTCTGAGGCTAGACGAGAGTACAAGAGACAAATTAACCGTAGGAAATTAATGATGAAAAAGGAAGCCTGGGAAGCACTGGGAGAAGCTGCCAGGAATAAGGACACTAACCTTTTCTGGAAGGTGATCAGATCAGTATATAATGATAAACACACTGATAACTGCATAGATGTGGCTATTACAGCAGACCTTTGGGTGGAACACTACGGGAAACTTTATAGTAACCTACAGGGAAACAATACGAACCAACAAAAGGCACTTTTACTCCCAAATAATCCTACTCGAGAAAAGCAGCCAAGTGATCCCCCAGCCTTGCCGTATCCAATTGATCTGGTCTTTACCACCCTAGAAGTTGAACATGCAATCAGGGAAAGTCCTTCAGGGAAAGCTCCTGGTCCTGATTATATACCAGTGGATGCCTATAAAACAAATTTGGAATTTTGGGTACCCCTTTTAACGAACGTCCTGAATATGGGAAACAAATGCGGCCTAATTAACACCTGGTCAGATGCCATTGTAGTCCCCATCTTTAAAAAGGGAAACAGGGACGATCCGGCTTGCTACCGTCCCATATCCTTATTAGACGGTCTTATGAAAATTGCAGGAAGGATCGTACTAAAAAGGATACAGCACTGGGAGACGGAAAACAAGGTCATTTCGGATTTCCAATATGGATTCCGAAAGGGATTGGGAACCCAGGAGCAATGTCTAAACCTGTCCTTATTAATGTCAAAATACATTGAGGCTAAAAAAGGGGACTTGTATGTTACATTTGTTGACCTCAGCTCAGCATTTGATTGTGTTGATCATTTGCAGCTTTGGTCAACTTTGGAGCATATTGGGGTGGATCCCACTATTGTGACATTTATCAAGGAACTTTATAGAGATGCTGGTGCTAGGGTGAGGTTCGGGACCCAGGGGCAATGTACACAGAAATTTTCCATAAATAGAGGGGTCAGACAAGGCTGTATACTTGCGCCCCTTCTATTCAGTTTCTATATAAATTCTGTGGTAGACCATTTGATAAAGCTCCAGATTGACTATCCAGCCGTCAATGGTAGGCCTGTACCCATCCTATTATACGCCGATGATGCGGCTATTATGTCAAGGACTAGGCTAGGGTTGCAGAGAGCGGTAAGAGAATTTACGTCCTATATGGGGCAAAGACACTTGAAAGTAAACATCTCAAAAACTTTCTCTATGCCGTGTACCAGAAAGAGCAAAAGGCCACAATGCTCGATATACCTTGACGGACAAAGAATTGAGACCACAGACACCTTTTGTTATCTGGGGGTTGTCTTTGATAGAAAAGGAGCCTGGAAACATGCAGTTTCGGCTAGGAGGCTTGCTTTCACTCGTGCTATTGGTGCCCTGAGATCTTTTGCAACGAAAATTGGGGGCAAACCGACCGCTGAAATGATACAGATTTATCAAGCAAAGTGTGTAGCGACAGTTACCTATGGAGCAGGCTTATGGGGCTTTGAAGATGTGACCTCACTCCAGATTTGTGAGAATCTTTTTATTCGTTATTTATTGGGGGTGAGTAAATCTACTTCAACTTTTATTACTCACATTGAGACTGGCCTCAAATACCTCAGTGATTCCATAAAGCTGTCACCGTGTTTACTTTGGCATAAAATTTGGACCACCAGGGAATGCCAACTTAACAGAGAACTCATCACGGATTGCATGAACTTGGACGCTGTATCAAAAATAAAATGGTTGTGTCATGTACGATGGATGTTTGCCAAGATTGGCTGTCCTGAATATTATGATGACCCAGAGTCTTTAGAAAACCTGTCTAGGTCGTCCCTCAAAAAACTTCTAATTACCCACCTGGAGGGTGTTAGATGGGATACAGAGAAACTCAAAAATACCACCTTGAGTTATCAAAGAATTACTCCCACTGAAGGTCTGCAATTGTATCTCAGGACCGAAACGTCACCTTACTGTCGCATGCTTCTCACCAGGCTGCGTATAGGCACCTTCTTTCGCATGGTCACTTTCCCAAAACAAAATGAATGGACTGTCCCGAACCTAATTTGCCCATGTGATGACCACTCATCACAAAGCAATATCCATATTATGTTCTTTTGTGCCTTTTACTCTGCCCCAAGAAAACTGTACTTATTACCACTCTTAAAACACTGGGGCATAAGAACATGTAAAAACGCTTATGAAAAACTCCTACTCTTAGATGAGGTATATGTCACTTTTGTTGTTTCCCGTTTTTTAATGTCAGTGATGAAACATAGAAGTTCTATGATGTAACCCTTACATGTTTTTAACTTTTCCATACGTTTTTACATGAGGTTCACTATTGTAATTTCACCATTGACTTTTATTACTTGTAAAAATGCTTTATTGAGTTCTATAAATTCGTTGGGGATAAATTTTTAAAATTTGATGTGAAAATGTATTTGTATGCTTTTATGATTTTATCTAAAAATCGAATAAAGCTATATTTGAATTTGAATTTGGACACGTGTGTATGGTTCAGTTATGCCATATTCACATGTGCAGCTTCTCAGAAAAAAAGATAGACAAGCCACACATGTTGTCATGGAGTAAAGTGAACCTTGTGGTTAATTCTCCGACTTTGAAATTCAGAAAGAGGTGTTATTAATCTCGGCATCATTACTTGATCACACATTGTGTGATTATGGGCGACTTCCTTTATGCCTCGAATGGGAAATGTATGTGACTATATAGATATATAAAATGTTATATTAAATCAACTGCACTTCGTGCTGTCTATCACTGTACCAATTGTTTCTCCACGCCAATTTCCCATCACACTCTGGGATTCAGCAATCCAGCCACAACCAAATCCCTACAAACACACACAACACTGGTCCACAGACATGAACCTTGATTGACACTTTCCTGCTCGTATACAGAAAAAGTACTCCTCTATAAAGCGCGCCCACGAACACAAAATATAAATCAGTTTTTTATATTCCAGAAAGGCTTTTATGCACATCTCCCAGAAGTAGAGTATTTGATGTCCTAACAAGTAGCCCGCGGATCTGTCATCATTACTGTCGGTAGATTAGCTGCCTGCCGCACATGACTGCACCGGTTATTAAGGCCAGGCTTATAATCACATTTATCATTTAACAAAATCAATAATAGACTTTGTTGTAAGAGTGGGTTCGACAAAGAGGAATATATTGCAGACAAGTGGATTATAGTCTTATTCCATTTATATATTCATTCAAAAAAGGACCTTTTCAATTCTGAGTAATAGCTGACAGAACAACTGTGTAGTGTTACACCGGCCTCTAAGACTCACAATTGAACCCCAATCTTTTCTTTAAAGGTGTAGGCAAAGAATGATTAGTCAGACTCTGCCATTCACCTAAACCCAGGGGGACGCATGACTGCATGCTAATCAACTGAGAAGGAAACATGAAAGGGCGGGCGGTGTTACATTATTCCATATCATGTCTATATCATGTTTCAATGCCCTATAGGACACAAGGCTGGGGGCTGTGCCATGGGGCACTGAGGGGGAGGTGCCAAACATCTCTGCTTTTCTTAGAGGAGTGTTATCTTGTGTTTATAAAATATCGTCAATAGAAAATGTGAATATAAAATTATAAATCTAAACGAGGCTTAAAAAGACATTACATACGTTATTGTAAGTGGTAAATATTACTTAAAGAGTTAGAGGTAGAACGGTCCAGCAGCGCTTATTGCGGTGTGTTCAGCTACATTCAAACCTGCTGTCTTCTCCCTCGTTTGGTCCTATTATGATAGATAACTGCATGGAAAAGGAATTGGTCTTCGTCACATCCGGCAATCCAATCACCTGATGGCATTGGTACTTAGCAGGCTACTGCATAAACCACAGCCTTGTAGTAAACTGAAGGTAGGATGGTGAGGAAAGCAAATGAAGCATATAGAAGGCCCCGATATTAAGTAACCATTAAAGGGAAGCTACTTCGGGATTACATGTAATTAATAAAATAAATGTGGAGCTTTGATGGTTATGTGATGTATATATACTCTAAAACAATCTGATGTATTTTCATATCTGGGTGTGATAAGCTATCGGGGAGTTCTGTAACAGCAGAGTTGAAAAGTGCTGGCTGTCAGTGCAAGGTCCCTGATTTCCTATTGAATTAAAGTTTCACAGTTAAATAGGTACACATATGTGTAGGTTGTTCTATAAAGTGATAGATTAACCACACACTCGCCCCTTCACACACACAAACGTACTCTCTCTCACACACACAAACACATAAGCACGCAGAAACGCACACAAATGCACAAGCACAAACTCTCCCTCTGACACCTGCAAAAACACACCGAAATTGTCACCCATACCCAGAGATGTCAGCTTAAAAACGTCACATTGTGAGGAGGGAGTGGGGCCTTGGAGGAGGTGGAGGAGGTGGAGCTTAACCAAGAACTGCCAGAGAAGTAATTCAGCCCACTTACCATACCAACCCTGGAAGTTCACCCAGTGCAC
Organism: Lissotriton helveticus; assembly: GCF_964261635.1. Taxonomy (NCBI): domain Eukaryota; kingdom Metazoa; phylum Chordata; class Amphibia; order Caudata; family Salamandridae; genus Lissotriton; species Lissotriton helveticus. The sequence continues at coordinate 121,991,691 of NC_136071.1, forward strand.
AGCTTTCTACCTCACCTTGCCTGCCATTATGGTGTATCCGCTCTTCACAGGGTGACCATGTGAAGAAAGCGCATATCAGATGACACATGGTGGCACTGTGTGATTTGGCCACATCTGAAGACACACTAAACTCTCCAACTGTCTCGCTCTCACACATACACACACACACACACGCACGCACTCATGCATGTATGCATGCAAGCACACACACACGCACACACACACACACACAGCAAATCAGTTTTATGAAAATCAAGCCTATGTTTTTCACTTATCTATACACTATGTCCATCATTTGGCATACTAGTTGTCAGTTTGTAGAGCATCCTGCCCTAATTACACCTATTATAAATACTAGGCTTTGGGTTAGGGAAAGCAATAGATATGATGTGAGTCAGCTCCTGTGGGGTTAACCTATACCATCAAAGCCTGTCTGGATAAAGGTGACAGGTTACGCTAATCCACTGGCCTTCTGAATGAGAAGCTTACTGTCAGACCTGTCATCCTTAGGGTGGTCTTCTCTCAAACCTTTTGCCTCTCCTCCTCCATTTTGCTAGACCTATTATTGTTGGTCTTAGGACTCTGAGCACTTTACCACTACCAACCAGTACTAAAGTGCATAGGGTATAGTCCGTATTGACTTGTTGTTTTTGTTTCATATTAGTGGCCTAGCCTTGCTGACAATAAACTGGCCCAAACCCCCTTTTTCCTACTTTTAGAAAGTTGGCATTTTCTTGTCTTAGCCATTTGGTGCTTGCAGCCTGTCTCTGATCACATAGCTGGGTGTGGTTGGACTTTGTGTATTTCTCCTAGACAACCACACACAATGGAGAGCTTAGATGTGACTGAATGGACAATTTACTGGCAAGATGGGAGAGAAGAGCTGGGCCCACTTGAATAGGCTGTGTCTTGTCTCCTTGCAAACTAACTAACAAACCCTGCATTATCACTTCAGCCAGCTTGGAGCCAGGGCAGGGGATTTAGGGGATTCTATGCACTTCAACACCACTGTCTAGAAGCTTCTCCCAACTTCCAGAACCATGGCCCCATGTATAAAATAAGGACCTCAGACACCAACTCTTCAGTACACTTCTGGACCTGTGCATACTCTGCCACTCTGCTGGGCTGCTGCTCTGAAATGCTGCTGCTCCAAAGGACTGTTTCCCTGCTGTGCTTACCTGCTGCCCTCTTGCCTGGGTAAGAAGGACTGAAGCTGAACCTCTTGAACCCAGAGTGACTACAAGGGCTAGTTGGCTGGCTCACCGATCAGAAGCGTCAGGGGCATAACAGACTTTCAACAACCTTGAACCCCGAACCTAGACTCTGTCATCGGTGAGTCCTGCCCTCTCAAGTGTTGCCACCATAGTCCTGGGCCCTTGGAAGTGGGGCCTGAAGGCGCTCCTGCCAAGCCCAGCTGTGGTCCTCATTGGAACCGACACAAAGTGACGGTGAGCCCCGCAAGATTCGCTGCACAGCTGCCAGCCTCATCGGAATCAATGCAGAGCGATGCCAAGCCCTTCAAAGCCTTGCTACACCTCTGCCATCTCTTCGGAACTGCCACAAACTGATTCAAGGCTCTGCCAAACTTTGCAACACAGCTCCCGGAACCGATGCAAAGCACTGCACAGCCTTGCTGCACAGCTCCTTGGAACCGACGCAAAGTGACACCAAGCCCCGCAAAGCTTCACCACACAAGTCCTCGGAACCGAAGCAATGCAACATCAAACTCCGCAAAGCCTTGCTGCACCACTTCCTTCGACCTAGCCTCAGGCAACATGCTCTCTTGCAATGCAAGGCAGACCAAGCACCAGAATTTAAGGTACTGTGTTCTGCGGACCTAGGTGGGTCGCTGTAGACGGCCAATGCCCCTTCGCTTTTAGCCTGAACTTGGTGCGGTCCGGCACAACCAGATAACCACAGTTGACACTTTGCACTTTTATGTGCTTTTTCATCGAATTTTTTAAAATTGGATATCTTCGGTTCTCCTGATTATATTTTTGTCTTTTCTTTTTTTAATTAGGCTCTATTTTTTTACCTGGTGTGAGATGTTTTTGTGTGGTGTTTTCACTGATTTAATGTGAAGTGTTGCACAAATACATTATATATAGCCTCTAAGTTTAGCCTGACTGCTTTGTGCCAAGCTGCCAGATGGTTGAGCACAGGTTAATTTGGGGTTTGCTAGCGCCTTACCCTGACTAGGATTGTGATTGCTTGCTGACCAGGGCTCTCACTGCAGTCAACAAGTAGCCTAATTTCTAACACTTACACAATCTCAACCTTGTGAGATCAGAGCAGGAGTGATATATCAAATGGCCTTGCTCTAATGTTAGAATGTTTCTGATTTATATTTTTTTTAACCTGTCATATTTTCCCAAAAAGTAGTTATACCGGCATTACTATTACCCTCATTGCAGTCATCATCTGGCATTATTAAAACATTTTCATATTTTTTGAACGAGATGAGATAGCAATAATGTGACATTCTTTAAAGTCAATGTAATTTAATTAAATGCCAACCACTGTCACTGGTTATCACAAAATTTAAGACAATAATATGAGTTTATTTTGATAAAGTGATCGTTTACATGCTTCACTGTCTACTTGTAGTTGTTGTGGTTAATTCACAAGGTTACCAACACTGCAATTATGGTAACTCATATGTAATGACTATCATCTGAAATCTGTATCTCAGCCATGTCTTTGTGCATAGTTGAGGCTCCAGTTGGCGTTTGAATGTGTTTTAGAATAAAGTGAGGTCATGCTGTTATAGTTTTGTTTACACAGATGTTAATCTCTGTGCCTTACTCCGGGCAGCCATTGTTGTGTAGGCTCTGACCTACTTTGGTTGTGTTGACACCTGGCAGCATGTAAAAGACTTTTTTTCTGAACTATTTCAGGCAAAATGAAGGCAATGAAGCAAATGAAGAAGAAGAATTTGTACCTACTGGAGAAACCTCTGTTGATTCCTATCCAAACTGGCTAAAATTCCACATTGGAATTAACCGGTACGAGTTGTATTCAAGACACAACCCGGCCATTGGAGCTTTACTGCAAGATCTTGTCAGTCAAAAGATAGCGAGTGTTGGTAAGTTTATGATAAATAGTGTGTTTTCTCCTTTAATAATTCATCTCAAAGTTGCTAATAACATTCGATGCCTCTGTAGTAGCCGAAACCAAAATGTTGATATTTGATGCATTAATGTCAGCAGAAAAACACAATGTACATTAGGTAAATAAAGAATGTATTTACATATTTCTCCCATTTATAAAAAAATAAATATGGCTTATGTTCTGAAGAATATGGTCATAAAGCGAAATGTGTAATCGTTTTTGTTTAATTTATACATGATGGCCTTCTGCAGGATGTCTTCTCGCGTTTGAAGAGTCCTGTCAATGCTTTACAAAGAGTTGTCAAGGTTTGTCTTTGAAACTTATAGTTAGAGTTCTTAACCAGTATGGTGAATAAGGTATATTTATTAATAAGAAAGGTGGCAGCTCAATTTTGAGGAATACTTGAGCGGTTTGGGCATTTTATCCACATTCTACAATATCTAAGAATTATGATCAAATTCAAGACATCCACATTAGTAATCAAATTGCTCCATTTTCAGGGAACTGGAAGCTGGTACATATGATAATGCACTCAGATCTCAGTCCAACACAAAATCAAGGTTCTAGGGCCGGTCCCACCAGGAAAGTGACAGGTTTTGTTTTAACAATGAAAATGTAGACTCTTTATTTATAATTGTGTACAAATGGAACATTTGTTGATTGGCAGTAAAAAGAGTTATGAGCCTCATCAGCATTACAAGATCTGCAAGAACACTTGTGATCACAAGTACTTCACCTATAAACTTTGTCTTCTTGAAAGTAGCTGAAATCTTTAGGCGAAATACCACGTGTGCTAAAAAAAAAATGTTCGCCTGGTCACCCCCATTTTGATGCTGAATTTTACTGCTGGTTTTTAGGCTCTGCACAATGGGGCACTTCTGTCCAGTACCCAGAGTATATGCTATCACCCCTTTAACTTGTAAGACCTGGTTAACCCCTGAATGGCCTATTTAACATTTCTATATGACCATAGTATATGGCGTAGAAACTACATGAAAAGTTAAATGCCACCCATGGACTGTAGCACTTATTGTGCTCCCCCTAATGTGCCAAGTAGAAAGATGGCTTCAGGCCTACCCTGTGTAGCTGAACAGCAGAAGTGTGAATCCTGCTGTACAGACCTGTTGGCAGGTAGGACAACCTGATTTAAAATAAAATACTAAATAAGTCACCCCCTAAGCACACCTTTCAGACCTCAAGGTATGGTGCCTAATACGCAAGAGGAGAACAAGTGTGAAATTGAAAATGGCATGTTCCATCAGTAAATGGACCCCAAACCTAGATTGTCACTGGTCAGACTGTATCTGGAACATAGGAAAAGTCACACTATCGATCCAATTTAACAGTAACATCAGATGTTTTATAAATACATGGGAAATGTAACTGTTAGAAACTTATATTTTCCCTACCTGAAGTGGCTGAAGGCCAATTTGCGGTAGCTCTCCAACCACTGCTCTCCCTGTACTTGGCCTGATTCAGGTGTGAAAGGGGTATGAAATCTGCTCCCAGAGCAGAGACCATGGCCTGGGTGTAGTCAGGTGTTTTTCTACCCTTTGAAAGAAGACCAGTTATGATGAACCCAAGAACTTCATTAATTTCAAAGGGGATCAGCCCTTTCACAAGTAAATGTCACAGAGACCTGGAGGAAGCAGTCTTTTGTGTCCCTAGTCAGGTTGGCATGAAGCTCAGTAGGACAGAAGCTACCTCTAGAACCAGTTTTGAGTGACCACAAAAGAGGGGACTGCTCATTACTTTGACCGAACCTTTAGGTGGGCACACATGCTGAACACGTTTTCCATATTGGATTTTAAGAGTGATGAGTACTGTGGGATTGTTCGCAGTAAGGCAAACAGGAACTGCTGAAACAGTGGGTAGGATGTCCCCTGAGAGCTTTTACCCCATTGGTTAGGGAGTAATAGGGAGCAAACAGGAGTCTCACCCACCCACAAACTGGTGCCAGGCATACTTGTGGTGTACCAAGGTACCATCCTCAGAACACATTCTGAACCTGTGGAAGATCACAGGAGGACTGGGGCTGCTTTGGGTGCCCAAAAAGAGCCCCCAAAGGACTAGGCTTGCTCCTTCGCGTACCCAGGGCAAAGAAGTGGACTCCAAGGGTCAGTTGTCTGACCGCCTGTGTGGCTAAAGGGACATATCAAGCTGCAAGAGGTCCTTTCCTGGAAATGCTGAGCTGACCAATTTTAGCTGGACATGAACTGGACTCTGCTGTTGTTCTCTTCTCAACATCCTTGGAGCCTGTTAGTGCTCCCTCTGTGGTCTTCTGGGCCTTATAAATGTGCTCCTGTGTTTGCGTACCAGAAGAAAGTTCAGAAACTTTGGAAAAAGTTTTCTCCTGAGCTGCAAAGGGACCTAGACGAAAAAAAGTATCTGACCTACGGTTCCACAGTATCAGATTGAATTTCAGCTTGATTCCGATAAAGACTCCCAGCACTTCTTAAAAATGACTAATCCTTATTCTGCGTCGGGCCTTAGAAAGCTTTCACTGACAACTCACCAAAGCTTCAGGGCTCTAGTAGGATCCACCTGCATCAAGTATCTAACCTATTGTTCCATAGCAGTGTCTACAGTTTCAGCAGCGGCCCACTCAGGGAGAATTTTTCACCCCAAAAGGTGACAAAGTCCTTTTCTGTGTTGGGTCTACTCTTCGAAACATTTTCAAACTTTTTGACTTCAAGACTTCAAGACTTCAAGACTTTAACCTGACCAAGGCACTTATTCTGTCCAACCAGGGATCAATCGGGGTTGGCCTCAAATCACACCTATGCACCAGTCTAGTGCTTGCATATAATATCAGTAGAACTTTGTGCTTTTTTGGTACTATTTTTCCTTAAATTTTAAAAATTCATATCTCTGGTTTCCCTTATTGAACTTTTGTCACTTTGGTATCTATTTCTGTAAATCATAGTGGGGTTTTTACTGTGTTGTGTCTTTGACTTTTTAACTCTTTTACTACTTCTAAATGCTCTACACCCGTAGTACACTTAGTACGGCCTGCGGGCCACCAGGGCCCAGCAGGCCTTCCTTGGCGGCCCGCAGACCTTGCGGGTAATGTGCCCATGGCCCCCCAGAGAGAGCGAGAGAGAGTGGAGAGAGAGAGAGAGAGAGAGAGAGAGAGAGAGAGAGAGAGAGAGAGAGAGAGGAAGAGAGAGGGAGAGAGAGTGAAGAGAGAGAGAGTGGAAAGAGAGTGGAGAAAGAGTAGAGAGGGAGACTGACTGACTGAGATACTGACTGACTGAGAGACTGACTGACTGAGAGAGAGATTGACAGAGAGAGGGAGCGAGAGACTGACTGAGAAAGAGACTGACTGACTGAGAGAGAGAGAGAGACTGACTGACAGAGAGACTGACTGACACAGAGAGAAAGACTGACTGACTGACAGACAAAGACTGACTGACTGAGAGAGATACTGACTGAGAGAGATAGAGAGATTGACTGACTGAGGGAGAGAGAGACCGACTGACAGAGAGAGACTGAGAGAGAGAGAGGGAGAGAGAGAGAGAGTGACTAACAGAGAGACTAACTGACCGAGAGAGAGACTAAGAGAGAGACTGACAGTGACAGGAGAGAGAGAGACTGACTGACAGAGAGAGAGAGAGACTGAAACAGAGAGAGACTGACAGACTAAGAGAGAGACTGACAGAGAGAGAGAGGCTGACTGACTGAAAGAGAGACTGACTGACAGAAAGAAAGAGACTGACTGAGAGAGAGACTGACAGAGAGACTGACTGACTGACTGAGAGAGAGACTGACTGACTGAGACTGACTAAGAGAGAGACTGACTGACTGACATAGAGACTGACTGACAGAGAGAGACTGGCTGACTGAGAGAGAGACTGACAGAGAGAGGGAAAGACTGACTGAGGGAGAGAGAGACTGACTGACAGAGAGAGAGAGACTGAGAGAGAGAGATAGACTAACAGAGAGACTGACTGAGAGAGAGACTTAGAGAGAGAGAGACTGACTGACTGAGAGAGAGACTGACAGAGAGAGAGAGAGAGACTGACTGACTTACTGCGAGAGAGACTGACTGACAGGGAAAGATAAACTGACTGAGAGAGAGACTGACTGACTGAGAGAGAGAGAGAGACTGACTGACTGAGACTGACTGACAGAGAGAGAGACTGACTGAGAGAGAGATGACTGACTGAGATAGAGAGAGAGACTGACTGAGACTGACTGAGAGAGAGACTGACTGACTGAGAGAATGACTGACAGAGAGAGAGACTGACTGACTGAGAGATAGATAGACTGTGATGGAATTAGGGTCGAAGTGCATATGAAGCTATGAAATGCCTCTTAAGATTGCTATTGTCTGCTAATAAAAATGAATTATCAAAATGTGCTCTTTGTAGTTAGATCTGCTTTTGAAGTACAGCATTGTCGCATTGTTTAATGTTTTGAAACAGGTTTGATTTTTTTTTTTACTCTAGCCCCAACTGACCCTGTCCCCCACTGACCCCACCCCTACCAGTGCGGCCCTCGGCCACAAACCACCCTGTAATTTTGGCCCCCCAACAGAAAGTTTGTGAGTACCCATGCTCTACCCATTGTCTGTACAATAAGCTGGTCTGGTCTGTGCCATAGCTACTAGGGGTTGGACGCAGGTTTAAACTACTGAAACCTTTGATGGACCTAACAGGTTGATGACTTTATTACTTGTGGTGTGCTCCCATCTACTCTAATTAATAAGTTGCTTTCATACACCAGGCTAAATCATGCACAATCGCCTTGAAAACACAAGTCCCACATGTTATTCATTAAAATCCTGTAATCAGTATTTCTGCCCCTGGATTTACCAATGTTCCTAGTATTGGTAATTTCAAGGGCGAGGAAACGTGGTAGAAAACTGCCAAGGTCCTATAGAGTCTGGTCTCATGGTAATTCGATTCTTCCCGACTGCATTACATTCTTGTTAATGTTCTCCCTAATTTAATTTTCATTATTCGAATTCTTTTGTGCCTGTCCTATCAATTTGTTGTTTAATGATTCTATAAAACATAGGTGATATATTGTTTCAAAAAGTATGAAGTGAAGAATACGTGATAGCTTGTAGATGGTGCTGTTTCAGATTACTGTAGTCTGTGCTTGCCCTGAGCATGTGAGGACTTGCAAGTTCTGACCTACTTTAGTGTTCGGATTTGACATCCTTTACAATAATCTTTTCTGAACTCTCCTTTTTTTAAACTCTGTGTTACATACCGAAAATTCAAGCAATTGACTACTTTTAGAAACAGCAGTTGTTTCAGTTGTATTAACAACATTGTATGTGTCAACATACCTGTTTGCAAGTCGATTTCCAAGAATATCGTGTGCTACCCTTGAAGGTTACAGGTGTTTCTATGTAAAATTTCACAGATAGCTAACTTTTCCTGATTTAAATCTTTGTTCACAATTATTTTTTTATGAAAGAATATTAGTTATTTTATGTATTGGAATTGCGACAGATCGAATAGTGGGATTGTGAGGGCATAGATGTGTGGTAGTTTTCACCGGGGGTTGCCTTGGAAACTCCTGAGATTTTTTAGTGACCAATGTGTCCCTGGGATGCTCAGCTGTCTTGAGAGTAACAACCCTCGGAGTAGACATACATGCACTTCTGTGGACCCTCCACTCACAGTGGCCCACAAAGAAGTGATGGACAGACATTCTGTGACATGGTAACAGAGAAAGGTGCATCACTTTGGGATCACCATGGGCTGCAACAACAATCCTATCCTACATCTCACAGTTCCTTAGCCCGCCCCTTTCTTGCCCGGGTAAGATTTTGGAATTATTTATCACACTTGCACTTACCATGTTTCTGTATTTGACCTACTTCCTGTGACTTCATCAGGGCAAAAGTCAGTGTGTTATGACGTCTTATGCTGTTCTAGTTTCAAGTGTCCAGAGGCATCAAGTCTCCTTGAAGAGGGAGCACATGATTTGTAAGGTAATTTCCACTTGTGTCCTGAAGGATGGCTCAGTTGTTTGTTGCTTACAAATGAGGCAGTCTGAAAGTCATAAGTTAAACTCATGGCAAGGTAGGCTCAGTCTTCCATTCTTTCGAGGTTGGCAAACTGAGCACCATAAATCGGGTAATGGCAACACATGTTATTTACAGTGCATAAAATGGCAGAAGCCTTATATGAAGCATTAAATAAAAAGCTAGCTGTTACTATAATGCTTTTAGATGAAATTAAGCGAGACATGCCCAGAGGTAGATAAGCACTAGCAAAGAATTCACCTGAAGAAAAGGTGAACTGAGAAAGCCACTGTTTTCATTGACATTAATTTATGGTAATTCAGGCCACTTTAAAATAATTTAGAAGTAGCTTGGTGATGTAATAGCTTAATTAAAGTTCATGCATTTGTATGTCTTCAGGGTTTATTTTTTGCTTCATGATTTAAGATGAGGATGAAAAGTAGGCGCGTTCCACGAGGCAGATATCCAAATCTTTTATATCCCCTGTAATTATAGTGCACAGGTTTCTATAAAAAGGCCAGAAGGCATTGCTTCAAAACAGTTGGCTTTTCTTTTTTTGGTGTTCCCAGATTATAACTTGCCCAACCGCAGCTAAGTGTCTCTGAGTGCATGAACCACTGAAGCTGGAAGTAACTTCAAACTAAAATATTCGGAATTAACCCAACGTGCCTTTCCAATAGAGAAGGAGGCATGTTGTAGCATTACACATATCATACTAAAATGCACGTTGTTCCTCTTGATAGAACGTGTGCTGAAATTAAAGATGTTAAAGTAATGAAAAGAAACGTTCTCAATAAAAGTTGTGATGATTGTAACCTAGAATATATTGTAACATTTGGACAGCCATATTTGGCAGTTGTGAAAACGATTAAATATGAGGCACATTTTATTCAGACTTGGACTTTGTCATTAGATTTGTAACTATAAATAAATCCACTTTAAAGCATACGTTTAGCTAAAATTTAAAAACAAAAATTAACCGTAATAAGTACAAAATAGTTTACCGCTAACTTCTTCCACCCTTCTCACATGCATATTTTCAGTTCTCTGATACTGTCCACTCTTCTAAAATCAAGTTATATCAGATAGAAACCTCTATCCTTCTTCTTACTTGGCACGAAGGTCCACCTTTTCTTTTATAATCAAATTGTTTAAATTCCTAAAGCCTGAAATATTTCGTTATTTTTATATAAAGTTAATTAGAAACCTAGTTTATTAAGTGCCTTTTCATTCTTTTCTCTTGAGTCCCTTCAGGGCTTTTGAAAAGTGGTACAATAAATACAGACCTTAACTCATCCAATATCTATTTGCATTTCTTAGGATGGAAGAATGTTACCTCAGACACATATCCTGGTTATAGTTCATGCTGGGCAAAGACACACTTATTTTTACAAAACTGGGTGCACCTTAGATGTGAAAATTTGCAGTTTGGGAGGTCACTATCCCACTAATGCTTCTGGGAATCGGAAAATTTGATTTTAACCTTAAAAGAGATTTTCTCCAATGAAAAGTACACTACTACTGTAGAAGTTACATCTGACTAAATATGCAAATGTTAAAAGTTGATGGACACCTATAAATTCATAATTATGCAGGTATTCAATAACATTTTATACGTGCAACTGCAACCTGGAAAGGCCCTTAGATGTTCTCTCGGTTGCAGGATTTTAGCTATGAAGTGAAGGGGAGCTTCAAAAGTGATGGGGTTGTAAGAGAAGAGGTTTCTACTTTGGTAGAAATATTTCCTTCATGGAGAAAAAAAAAAGTCAAAAAATAATTTTGAGGCGACTTTTTGTATCGCATGTTTGCCTTGGGAAATTAATGCATGTTACATTTCCATCTGCTAAAATTTTCACACGTATGTTGGCTTAAGAGTGTGTGAGAGTTACCGTTCTCCAGCAGTCCTCCGGAAATCTTTGCAAATTACTAACATTTGAGAAATGTGCCCAAATCAAAAATGGAACCATATGGATGCCAGTTTTTGATTGGCTTTTTATGGCTTTCTGAATCGTGCCCATAATGTGTTAAATACCAGAAGACAGCTTGTGGAAGTCGCAGATCATACCGATGGTCATTGAGCGGGATGCATGCAGTCGAAGAGTAGTTATGTTGCCTGGGGATGTTCCTTGAAGAGGTAACTCTCGAGGGTGACCGTAAAACACTATAATAAACAATGGGATGGAAAGAGATGTTGTATTTTTATGCAATTTGAATATGTATTAGTTTGTTTATATGCACTATTTGAAAACACCGACTGCAAGCCATATTGACTGAGCTCATATGGCTCTAGACCTTCAGTTGTACTCAATGAAGCTACACTCACCCCTTGCAGGTGTAATTGCATGCTCACATTGAAAATGTGTTCCTTAAAAGGGCAACAGCCACCCATGTCCAAAGTTCATTGTTTCCTTAACTAGGAGCTGGTTCACAAATTTCTTTTCAACTGTAAATAAAATATTAAAATCCAAATTTGCTTTTTTTAAACTGAATTATGAAATGCTGCATAATTCAACTAGTCTAACTTTTTACAGTATCTAAAACCTAGAGATCAAAAACGTTTTTTTCTGGGGTCGAAAGCCATGGAAGATGTAATGTATTGCACCGGTTAAATCTGACTCCCCATGATTCGGAATTAGTTGATATAAATTTCATTGATTCTGTGTTTTTGGGAAAAACAATCATAGTTTGGTGCTTACTGATCTGCTTGACACTGTACATTTTCCCTTTTAAATTCAGCCACTTTTGACCTGCCAAAATTGCTCAAAAAGCATGAGGCCTTTATTCCACTCGGTAATTATTGAGTGCAGTATATTCTATACAACTCGGAAGCCTACCCACTCTGAAGGGCCGAAGTGTGTTTTGTGGCCGTAAAATGTTGCATGTCCTTTGAGACTCCTTTTCTAGTGTGAAGTCCCACCTTTGTTTCTGAAAACAGAGTATGTTTACAGAGCTAAACTTGCTTAAGTAGAGATCTAATGCAGAGCAGCTTAATATGGGATATTTTGAAATAGGTGTTCAACATTGTTGTTGATGCAGACTGTTTTTTAAGGCAGTGTAAAGCTCCCCAGAGGCCACAGCTCAACGTGGGATATTTGAAAAGAGCTGTGTGGCTTTTGTATGTCTGGGAATGTGTTACCCTGCAATGCCTGGCTTAGGTGGTTTAAATACAAAATGTTGATCAAATAATCCACTTACGCCTGTAAAGCCTGAGTAATGTTATAGTGCTTGGTCAGGCTATATCTCCACCTTTTTCGTGTAGGTGTAATTGCACATCGAAATTGAGCAATTTTGCATTTCGAAAAAAAAAACCTACATCTGTCTTTTGCTCATTTGTTCCAATAACTGAGGAGTCTGTTGGCTAAACACTTCGAAAGTGTCATTGCAATGTTGTATGAAAAAACTTTGCAGGGCATGCAAGGCCACGTGTTTGAAAACTATTCTTGAAGATACACAGGAAGTGTGTTGGGCCAGGCCAATCAAACGTGATAGAGGTGACCTGCACATATTATTTGGCCCTCCTTGGCCAGTACTCTTCCACAAATTGGTTGGTAGATAGAACTGATGCATTTAAGAAGATTAATGCATAAACCGGGGCCTTTCTTATCTCCTGTTCCTCGTCAGAATTAAACAGTATGTTCTAACCTGGCTGTAGGGGACCCCTTATCTTTGCAGTTACTGACCTGGCTGTAGTATCATCGATGAGTGTGAAAGAGTTCCCAGAAGATAATAAACTCTATCTCAACTAGGTCCCTCTCGTGAGCAATGCTAAGATTGTAGAGCCTCATTACGATGTCAGATGGACCACAACTGACGACCGTCGGTTACGGTCCGCCTGACATCTACCATTGCGGTCCGCCTGTCGCATTACGATGCAGAGGGCAGAAGGACTGTCAGCTGCATTTCCGACACGCTCAAGGAACCCGATAGAGCTTCGGAAAGTGTCATAAGACCATAATGTCGGCGGAGCCAGCCTCGGCTCCGCAGTTGGGATCATGATGGCACTTTCTCACAGCCTTTCCTTGTAGGCCTTTCCGAAAGTCAGAAAGCGACTTTGGGTGCCACTAGCAGGGCCCTCGTCTGTCTGTGGCCTCTGCTATGAGGCCTGGGGGGGCACCTATCCCCCTAAACATCCCTGCACTGTGTGGCAGGCACCCATTTCACAATGGCAACTTATTGTGGTATCTATGGTTCTGTCTGTCTACTCTCTCTCTCTTCCTTCTCTATTGTTTAGAATGTCCTCTCTAGGTTCCTAGCTTAGTGTTCTAGTTTTGTCAGTTACTGCCTGGTTCCTGTACAGAGCTGACGTTGCTTCGTGTCTGCTGTGAAGGTTTCTTAATAAAGAACCTATACTTAACCAGACTGATTCCTGCCTGTGATTGGAGTTCTGGACTTAACAATTGGCGACGTTTGGGATTTTTTCCTGAATCCTTCACACCCTCAGCACCCACTGAAGCACTGGGAGGCCTACTCGACCATCGGGAAGCGCATGAATCCTTTCATCAACATACGCGCTTCCTCTTCAAAGGTCGTATATAACTTTTAAACTTTTGGCTGTTCTCTCCGGTCCTGCGCCACCTTCAATGTGTCTGCGCACCCGTTACCCTCGAGCGTGTCTGTCTCGAGCGCCATAGACTCTACGTTCCCTTCCTCGAGCGAGCTTCAGCTCGAGAATTCCAATAGAACGTACCTGACCGAGTCTTCCACTCCAGCCATCTTCGTCCCTCCTCCCAGTCAGCCTCCGCGCACGTCACAGTTCTCCGCCTGGTCTCTGACGGAGTGACGCGCCTCACGTTCTTTTTCCTACGTGACTCCTACGTGACTCCATCTTAGTAAAGGTCACGCAAGTCTTCCTTCCTCATTTGCATGCGCATTCAGTTTCATGCGCTCGTTTCTTCAAACTCATCGCATTTTTGGTCACGGTGAGCTACGCACTCTTCATTATATTTACAGCGTTTTTTCACATTTAGCCTATTTTTCATTTACGCTGTCCTGGATTTCAAACAACTTATTCGATTTCAGGTTTGGTTTTCATCTACTCTAGTCTTTGGTTCTGTTTCTACCACAGCACATCTCCTTGAATTCTACTCGATGATGTGCACATCTCAACAAGTAATTTAACCCTTAATTGACTGATATTGTTTTTGTGTTTTAATTTTGGTTGCTTTATTGTATTCTCTGTACTCATTGTTGCCTTGACATGTCTCAAAATATTATCACACCTCCTTATTTTCTGCCTGAGCCTGGTGTACCTAAAACTAAATGGAAACAATGGGTCAAGGGTTTTGGCAGTTACATTATTGCTTTAGATGGTCAGAAATATGAACCAGACAGGAAATTAGCATTACTCTATAACAGTCTTGGAGCTGAAGGTCAACGCATTTTTGACCATTTACCTGTTTCTCCTCAACCTCATGAAACCGAGTGGGATTGTTTTCAAGAAGCTGTTTCTAGGTTAGCTAAATATTTCATTGACGAAACTAGTGTTGTGGTGGAGCGTCACAAATTTTATACTAGACATCAATTTGAGTATGAGTCAATTGATACCTTCTTGACAGAACTTAGAGTTTTGATAGCAACTTGTGAATTCGATGGTAATATCGATTCTTACCTCAGAGATCAGATAGTAGTTAACTGTTATAACAAAAAGGTCCAAGAGAGATTGCTTTGTTGTAGGGATCCATCTCTCAACGAAACTCTTGAACTTGCGAGAGGAATCGAGATATCTGTCTCTTCTCAAAGGGTTTTGAACAAAGGTAAAGGTGACACCATAACTGAAGCTGTCAATGCTCTAAACATCAAACCTAAACCTTCCCAGTTTAAAAACAAAGATTCTAGAGAACCTAAAAAGAACTTTGCATGTTTCAGATGTGGTTCTTCTTCACATCTTGCCAATTTCAAAGGTTGTCCAGCTCTGAGTAAAACTTGTCTCAATTGTAAACGTACTGGTCACTTTACCAGAGTATGTAACAGAAATCCTGTGAAAATTAATGCGATTGAAAATGTTGAGTTTTCTGAACCTGAGAGTGTATGTACCGTTGTTTCTTCTAAAAAGATTGTGTTGTACATTGATGCTGAATTGGATGATGGTGGTCCCATCTGCGATATCACCATTGGTAGCACAGTAATTCAAGTGACGGTGGATTCTGGTTCTCCGATCACCTTTGTCACTGACATTTTATATAATTTACACTGGAATTCTTCCCAATTATTCCCTCCTGATATTCACACCATTTCCTTTGGTGGGCATTCCATTGACATGCTGGGATTCTTCAATGATACCATAAAATTTGAGGACAGGTCCATTGCTACCAAAATATATGTTGCTAAAAATGGGTACAACATTTTAGGTTGGAAAGATCAGGGCAAATTTGGCATGGTTTTAAGACCAGGTACTTCCTGTCCTATTTCCTTAGTTGATGTCTACTCTTCCTCCAATCTTGACCTACAACAACTTTTAGCCAAACATAGTGCTCTTTTCATGGACAAGCTGGGTCTCGTTCATAACTTTGAGCACCGCATTGTTCTCAAAAAGGATGCCATTCCTGTGGTCCATAAAGTCAGGAATGTTCCCCTATCTGTTAGGTCCCAACTAAAATTACACTTAGAGCAGCTATGCCTTGACAAAGTTATTGAGCCTATAAATTCTTCTGAATGGGTCGCCCCCATCGTTATTGCGAAGAAAAAGGGCAGCAAAGACATTAGACTATGCATCGACCTAAGGTCCTTAAACAAAAACATTGTAATAGATTGTTTTCCCCTGCCCAAAATCCAAGACATGTTGGCTCAACTTGGTGATTCTAAAGTCTTTTCGTGCTTGGACTTAAGGTCCGCCTATCACCAGGTTGAACTCAGTGAAGATTCCCGTGATTTGACTTCCTTTAATACACCTTTTGGTCCCTTCAGGTTCTTACGCATGCCTTTTGGGCTTGCGTCTGCTGCCTCTGTCTTTCAGAAGCTCATGTATAAAATGTTTGGCAATTGCAGCAATGTGTTGGCTTATCAAGATGACATCCTTATTTATTCTAAGTGTGGTGATGACCATTTAAAGAAACTGTCTGAGGTGTTGAACATTTTGGAAACCAATGGCTTTACTGTAAAGAAAGAAAAGTGCAAGTTCATGGTTGATAGCATTGATTACCTTGGCCATCACATATCTAGCAGTGGCATTTCTCCCAAACAAGACCTTATTAAAGCCATTGTTGACAGTCCCAGTCCGGAAAACAAAGATCAACTTAGATCTTTCCTCGGTGTTTGCGAATACTATTCAAGATTTGTGGATTGTTTTGCCCTGCAAACTGAACCCTTAAGAAAATTACTCAGAAAAGGTGAAAAGTTTGTTTGGGATGATTCTCTTAATAAGACTTTTGTGCACTTAAAGAACCTCATTGTTCAAGCCCCCTCTCTTCATTCTTTCAGAGATGATATTCCATCTATTGTCACGGTGGATGCAAGTGGCATTGGGTTAGGGGCTGTTTTGTCTCAATTGGTTGACGGTGTGGAACAGACAGTTGGCTTTTCTTCCAGATCTCTTTCTCCTGCAGAGCGCAGATACAGCACCATTGAGAGGGAAGCTCTGGCCTGTCTTTGGGCAACCAAGCATTTTGAGACCTACCTCTGGGGTAGAAGATTTATTTTGGTGACTGACCACAAACCCTTGGTGTTCCTTTTGTCTGATAAAGACCACAGTAATCTCAGTCCTCGTTTAGTCAGGTTACTCTCAAGGATGTACGATTTTAATTTCTCCATCTCTCATATCCCTGGGGGTAAAAACACCCGTGCCGATTTCCTCTCTAGGTGTCCCCTTAAAGATTGTGTAAATTCTTCTTCACTTTGTGAGGACTCTGAATGTGTCGTAGGTATGGTTGATGGGTTGTTGTTCTCTGAGAATATCATCAGCAAGGATGAGTGGTTGGATTGTGTTAAATTAGACAAGGTCCAAAATGTACTCAAGGATCATGTCATCAAGGGCTGGCCCGCTGACAGGAATCTTGATTCTGGCTTACGTTTATTTGCCAAAGTTAAAGATGAACTTACTGTTGAGGATGATTTTTTTGATGAGGGGATCTTTGTTAATTCCTCCCAACAAACTCAAACTTAAATTGTTGAATTTGGCTCATCTGGGTCATCTAGGGATCACCGGCACCAAGAAAAGGCTTCGACTCTACTACTGGTGGCCCAATCTTGATATTGATGTTGAAAATTTTGTGGGTAGATGTTCCTGTTGTTTTGAAGCTGACAAGTCTCTTAAGCTGCGGAATACTCCCCTCATTCCTGTTCCCTATCCTCAGGGCCCCTGGGAGAAACTGGGCATTGATTTTATTGGTCCCATGTACAACTTGAAGCCTCATCTGAGATTCGCCTTAGTTTTGGTGGACTATTTTTCCAAGTGGGTTGAGTGCAGGTTCATGTCCGATCCTTCCACGGTTGGTGTCATTGATTTTCTGGATGACCTCTTTCACAGAGAAGGTATCCCGAAATTTCTTGTCTCCGACAATGGTGTCCAGTTCAAGTCCCAAGTCACTCAAAAGTTCTTATCCAATCTTGACATCAAACATTTGACTGTTGCCCTTTACAGTCCACAAGGAAATGGCATGGTTGAAAGGGTTAACAAAATGCTAAAAGACACCATCCAATTAGCCTGCATGCAGAATCTGGATGTTTCCAAAGCTGTTAAAGAAAGGTTGTGGAGCTATCATAACACACCCCATTCCACTACTGGAATTACCCCTTTTGTCTTATTAAAGAAACGTTTTGGCTCTTCCAAGCTTAGCCCCCCCTGGGTCCTTGACAAAACTAAGGTTGATGGCAAATTACCCAACGTTGATCAGGTTCGCAACAGGGTTGTTTCTATGCAAAACAAGATGAAAATTGCTTATGATGACAAATTCAAAACTAAAGTGATTACTTTCAATGTGGGTGATTCCGTCAAGGTCAAAAGACCTCTCAAAAACAGTCATCATTCCTCAAAATTCTATCCTACTTCTAAGGTTGTCAGAGTCTCCAGGAATGCTGTGTTACTTTCCAATGGGAAGTGGTGGAGTAAAAGAAATGTTGTTATTGTTAATCCTTTTGTTCCCAAGGACTCAAAAGACCAGGAAGACAACAACCTTTCTGTTTCCTCATCCTTGGATCTTCAGCCTTCCACGTCTTCTCATCAAAGAGACTTTTCAGCCCTTCCTGGTTTTGATGATTTGGATCTTCCTGGTCCTACTTCCTCACTGTCGGACCAATGTTCTCCTTCTGATGTCAACAATGATGTTTGTGCCTCTGATGTTCATTCTGTTGGTTCTGATTCGCCTTTCAATGTCATTTCTGCTCAGCTTAATCTTCCTCCTCCTCTCAGGCGGAGTTCTCGTAACACTTCTGCTCCTGCCTACCTCAAGGACTATCATCTTTAATCTGTTCCTTTTTCTTTCTTCCTCCTTTTCTTTGCTTTCATCTTTTTCTTTTTTGGGGAAGGGAGATGTGTGGTATCTATGGTTCTGTCTGTCTACTCTCTCTCTCTTCCTTCTCTATTGTTTAGAATGTCCTCTCTAGGTTCCTAGCTTAGTGTTCTAGTTTTGTCAGTTACTGCCTGGTTCCTGTACAGAGCTGACGTTGCTTCGTGTCTGCTGTGAAGGTTTCTTAATAAAGAACCTATACTTAACCAGACTGATTCCTGCCTGTGATTGGAGTTCTGGACTTAACACTTATGTTGCAGGCCTTTTCCACCCACTGCACAAGCAGCCATTGTAAAATGGATGCTTCAGACCGATGATAGGGTGGTCACATCCAAATTTTGCGGTCGGAACCACCGACCTATGGGCGGTCGGTTGCAGTCCGCTACAGTGTCGGGCGGACTTCATCATAATGATGCCCCCTGTGATCACAGCTAGGCATGGAGGAAGTATTGCTTTAGAAAACAGCATGAGAAATGCCCTTGTACGTGCTGTGACCCTATAGTACAACAAATGATGCAGAAGAGTGTATGGAGGCCTTCCAGTGAACATAACTAGTGCACATGAAATACTGCAGAAAGATGTATACTCCTCATGTCTGCAGTGAAGTCTATTTAGGGGCTGCCAAAGAAATCGCGTGATGATCGCACAGCTCTCTACTTTGTTCACACAGCCTTTTCATGGCAATGCTTTTCAAAATTGTTTATTCAATACTTCCCAGCCAGACCCTCAGTTTAGCCTCCCAAAGCTGTTTCATACTGCTGTTGTCTCGATACAAAAGTTTGAGGGAAAATCTTTGCATAGTCAAGGCTCATCCTACTGAAACCAACTTCTGATAACTTTTTTCCATGAAGGAAGCTAAAATAGTTCCAAGTAAAAAGAAACATGAAGCCTCAACTCTTTCACCAACCATTTGAACTTGAATAACGCTGAAGGTTTCTGCCTGCTGCCTCTACCTTTCCTCTTCATTCTGTCTCTAGCACTCTGAGCCTACCATGAGTTTTCATCACCTTGGGTGTGGTTCAGAAATTCGAACAGCAGCAGTGGTTGATTGCTGTGAGGAAAGTTTTGAAATAGTGTAATGGAAGTAGAGTTGCAAGGTACAGGACAGCAAGTTGATAGGACTGATACAAAATCTGCTTGATAGACTGTCTTCGATTTTTGTATGGATATTCATACATGTTTCATAGAAACGCTGCTGAGCGGAAACATTTATCATGTTCAACATTTAATGCCACAAACTGAAAACAATTAACACTGGAAGGGATCGGAGCAGGGCCAGACTGGCTACCGGGCAGTTTGGAATGCTGCCTTAGCTGGGGGCTAATTTCGTTGATGGGGATCTGCGTGTACTAAACGAAATTCGTTTTGTTTTCATTATTTCGAAGTACACGCAGGTCTCCGTGTACGAAATCAGCCCCCACTGCAGTAAAATCTTGCAGCAGCTCGGCAGCATTCCAAACTGCCCGGTAGCCAGTCCGGCCCTGGTTCAGAGAGACCACTGGTGAAAATGTTCATGTGGAACAGAGGAGTTAGAATAAGCTAGTAATTTTCTACAAAGACTCTATTGAAAACTAATCTAAAATGTAACATAGACTCTTTGAACCATATCTTCTAGCATCTATGATTTATGTGCCTGTCATTTACACACAATCATCTTAAACAAATTATTAGAAATGTCTTTCAGAGACTAATGACAGACCATTGATAGATAAAAGCAAGTAGATACATCAAGTAGTATATCTTATGTACTGATCATTGGTGGTCCCAAAGCAGACCAAAAAGCGTGATTAAAGAAAGTGATGCATTCATACATTTCTTTATTTTACAGTGGTGCTCTGGATCATCCAGGAATTAGCAGACTAAGTATTAGGCATGTTATCAGATCATGTTTTGCATCCGCTTCCACTAGAAACAGAAAAAAATCCAAGTAGCCATGTTGCAGCTAGACCAGATACTGGCTGTCAAGGTCTACAGAAGTAGATGGACTGTGTGGCATGGATTAGCTGGTTTACAAAATAATTTTGGTAATAGCCCTGGATGTTTCTATAGTTTCCTATTTTTTCATTTGGTTTACTGACAAAATATCCA
Source organism: Lissotriton helveticus (assembly GCF_964261635.1). Taxonomy (NCBI): domain Eukaryota; kingdom Metazoa; phylum Chordata; class Amphibia; order Caudata; family Salamandridae; genus Lissotriton; species Lissotriton helveticus. The sequence goes on from NC_136071.1 coordinate 122,012,313, forward strand.
AACCCTAAATAATGTGATACAAAAATATTGTGTCAAAAATATTAAGCACAAAAGTATTGTTTTCCTATACATATAATGGTCGAAAAATATCGAAAAAAATATCTGTTTACACTAATATTGAAAAATATATACAAAAATATAGTTTTTTTAAATATATACAGGTAAACATAGTAAACATTAAGTCCCTCATTAGGATGTTGGCTGGAAAGGCTTGGTTTGAATTACGACCACGTATTAGGATTACTGCGGTTAGAATTCCAACCAGCCGGTCATTCAGGCTGGCTTCCGACGGGCTCATGGAGCTCGTCGGTCAGTCGGAAATCCACCATAATCCAGCGCAGACAGCGTTTCTGCCGTCGGGATTATGATGTCAGTTTCTTCCCGGCATTCCATGTCGGGCTTTCCGAGGGATTTACACAAACTTCGCAGGGATTTACACAATCTTCCATTTCGGTATGGGATCTTGTGCTGCAGGCGGTTTCTGCCTACTGAACAAGCAACCATAGAGAAATGGGAGTTTACTACCGCACTATATGGGGTCGCATCAAAAAATGGAGTTTGGAGCCACCGACCAACGGTCGGTCGGTTTTCCACATCAAGCCGGTGTCTGTTGGAGGCAACTCTGACTGACATCATAATATGGGACTAAGTATATTAACATGCAACAGTGATATAATGTATGTTAAATATATTTAAATAATTAAAAATATATAAAAATAAACTTATTTAAAGAAACACATATATATTCATGTGTGTATGTTTAATTTACACATATATGATGTAAAACTATCAGTAAAATAATAATTTTAATTTATATTGTAATTTACAATTTTTTCTACATTTAATATTATAACAAATATATACAATTGGCTGTGACGACCTTTTCAGGTCGAAACGCGTTGCCGCACTAAACTTTACTGACTGTAGAACACTGTGTGCGGTCCTGCACTTTCCTTCGGAATTTTGGGAGGCGTGCCTTTTGAATATATATATATATATGTATGTATTCATCAGTGAGCAAGGGCACGGACGTGCCCGAAACGCGTCTGATGACATTTGTTACCCACCTTATGGATTAAAAACAGCAACTTTACATCTCTTGCCTCGAGTGCTGATTATTGGCTGTCCGCAAACTTTTCTGTGCAGGAGGCACATTGTGAAAGGTTGGATTCTTATGTATGTATTTATATGTACAATAAATTAAAAACTGTAACAAAGAAACTGGATTTTCTTTTTTTAAACATACCAATCTATTTGTGCATAAAAAAGTAAAAAGTATATAATATAAAAGACTACATTTTACTAAAAATATATGATATACTACAAAAATGACTAATTAAAAAATATTATTTTATATTCACAGAAACATAATAATTCTCAGGAGGGGTAAAATGTACTATTCCCACTCCAGTTGGTGCAACAGTAGGGAAAGCTTTAGATAGACTCAGGAGAGGTAAAATTTACTTTTCCCACTTCAGTCTGCAACAGTAGGGAAAGCATTGGACTCATGAGGGATAACATTTACTATTCACACCCCAGTCGGTGCAACAGTAAGGAAAGTGTTAGACTCTGGAGGGAGGAAAGTTACTATTCCACTCCATAAATAATTTATAAATAACTTCCCACCATATACCGCTACAAACTCAACAACCCACACCTCAAATGTAAATGACAAAAGTATAATAATTTAAACATTTACATAGTTAATTAATAATGAATTAATTCATTCATAATACATCAATAATCAATAATGTATCAATTATTAATAATTATTCAATTATTATCTAATACACTTCCTACCCTATGCCCTACAAATCCAACAACCCGCACCTAAAATGTAACTTACAAAATTATTTTTTACCCAATTTGCATACTCAATAATCAAGAAAACAATCAATATTAATTAAAAAAAGCATACTTAATTGACTTCTCACCCTCTACCCTTAGAAACCTCACATTCCACTTTGGCACTATAAATTGCTATTTTACAGTCACCTTAAAAATTTTATTACCTTAAAATTACAAACTGTATTTAAAAGCATTAACAGAAACTACACAATCTATATAAAACATATACAATTAAAATAGTATTTAAACCCATAAAGGAACTTAAAAAACGATATTTCTTACCTTAAAAATTGACATTTTTGCACACAATATTTCTGTGTCATGATATTAAAAACTCGATATTTCTGCAACTTGATATTTTTAACTCAATATTTTCTCCGAATACCTTTTCATTTGGTTATAATGAACATTTTAAAAGCTATTCTTTCAGATATCTGTCATTATGGCAGTGAATCGAAGTAATTTCTATTAAAAAATTGAAATTATGTTATGTAGAGTGTTTCTCCACAATAATGTCATTGAATATGAGTATTCTGTACAGAAAATAATAACTTTAAAGTAAACATACGTGATCAGTAGTACAAGATCATTTAGAAGCACTACTGAGAGATGAGCTTTGGTGCCATCCTCATGTTTATTATTTTTAGTACAGCATATGATTAGACAGTATGTTGTTGTTCTGCTGAAGGAGTGCTTACATTGCACTTTTTGCTTTGGAGGAAATCATATGTTCCATACTGCAGTACTGAGATGGTTATGGTTCCATCCAACAATCCATTCAAGGGTGATGGGAGATTATCAGGATAGTACATGAACCTGTTGCCTTTATATTAGTGGAGACGCTTTCCTTGCTTGTAAATGCACTTTATTGCAGAGTGCTTTATTGGAAGGAGATATGATTGTGTCTGGTTTGTATCAATGTTCCAAGCTTTATTCATCTGTGTTTTTTATTATATTGTAACTTTTTATGATGAATTGTATTGTGCTACTTTGTGTTATTTATGTGAAATCGAATAACGATATATTGACATTGACAAAGGCAGTAGGTCTGACATATTTATTACAGAAAGCATACATTAAAGTCAATAGATATTTACGGGTGAGTTGTTATTATACTCTGCTAAAGCCTGAACAGATGAACCCCAGGGGTTAGGCGATTTTGTACTGTCATAATCCTTGTTAGGCTCTTTTAGTAAGATTGTGTTTTTGTAATTGTGTCTATAGTTGTATTTTATGACTGTATTTTGATGGTTGTTTTATGGCAAACCTTGTGTTCAATCTAGTGGGACTGATTTGGTTATGGCGAGCAACCAATGATAAACAGGCAATACTTTATACAGTGGGAAATGTTAGGTCCAGTGCTTTATGTCTGAACCTGTTTCTAGTAAACAGTTATGACAAAGGCAGTAGGCTTCACTTATTTATAGTGATAATGACTAGTCATAGAAAATAGGCCTCTATGAGTGAATGGTTATTACAATGTGTTATAGGCTGTATGCAGGTATTTTTACATGTAATCTCACAGGTTACCATAGTAGGGAAGTGTTTTGGTGTTTTCTACCCACTTTAACAAACCTTGGACTTAGAAGATTTGGACTGTGATGGCCCTGGTTATCCTGTCGTAAGGAGTGTTGTATTTGGCTTTGACAACTGTAATTTTAAATATACGTAATTTTAAGCTTGGTTGCCTGATGGTTGCCTTGTGAGAACATTTATGCTTAATACAATGGGCAGAAGAACGTTATGATGGAAAGAAAATGATAAAAACTGTTTATTATGAAAAGTTGTGACAAAAAGCAGTAAGCCTGGCTTGTGAAAGTTTTTTGTTAAAGTGAATAGGTCTTTAAACATGGATTTATTACACTGTGTTAAAGGCTAAAGTCCGTTTTTTCGGTACATAGAATCTCACGTTTTTCTGTAGTATGCAAGGGTCTCGGTCGCTCCTTCAGACAAACTCTGGAGACGAAGATCTTCACTGAGCTAATCCTTGTTTACCCACCTTACAATGTGTGGTATTTGGTTTTGCTACTTGGGATTATATATATATTTGTAATTTTGCATGATGTTTGCCTTTTGGGAACTCATATGTTCAACACTGTAGGACTGAGTTGGTTATGGTGGCAAGCCAATGTAAAAGGATATAGGCCTGCACTGGTTGACATGAAATAGTTGTATTAGATGCCACATGTCTGATATGATATGAAACATTAGTTCAAAATAGGCTGGCCTCATGTTTATTTTGAAATGCATATGCTAACGCAATGGGTTGTTATTATACCCTGTTAAAACCTGGAAACAGGTATTTTGTTAGATAGAATCTCAATACCTTCAAAAACTTGAAACCTGGGGTTAGAATATTTGAACCGTACTAATCCTTGCTAGATAGACCCCCTTAGGAAGACTTTTAAGATTTAATTGTTTGTCAGGGTATTGTCATAAAAAGAAAACAATAAAACATTACTACATCCATATAAATATATGCATAGACAGTCCGTTTATTTCCACACCAAACAGCGTCACATCCAAGTGGAGTGTAAAACAAGACGCGGCACATCCAGTTCGATTCTTCCAATTTTTTTATTTTTTTTAGGTCAGAACACCAAGTGCAGCAGCGTGGAATAGCCTATGCATTTCCGCTGTAACCTTCAACAGGGCCATATATATATAAAAAGCAGCGCTTTGGATCCTTTCTCCTCTGCCATTGGCATGTTAGAGTGTCATTCTCATTCATCTTCCATCTATGGCAGCTTACTACATTGGGCAGTGGGTGAGCCTATATCACCAACATCACCATTCGCTGTATTTTCCTATGAGAGGTACCATGTTGCCATTCTGCCTTATTACATGGGCACTTCTGCCTGAAAATTAATGTACTTTATTGCCAAAGTATTTTCTCTTTTTATAGGTCACTGATCATGTCTTTCAGTCTCCTTTATCTTTTATATTACTATTCTTTATAGTGTGCTTCAGCTTTCCATTCTGTGCTGCAGGGCCCCTAGTTTGCTTCTCATTTCCTCTGCAATAAGCCATATCCCACACAGCCACTGCTTCATAACCAGGCAGTCAATCTTGGAATGGCAGTGCACATAGTGTAACATTGTTAATCATTCTAAGAAGGCAAAAACATTGCTTTTAAATGTGGTGGCCAATTTGGGACTTAAAAACAATGCTAAACTATGTGAAATATCAAAGATAGACTTCCACTGTTATGTTCTATTTTAGTTTTTTATTGAAAGCATATTATTTAGGGTGTGGTGAAGAATCTACTTTTTTTCTACCTTTATCGTTCTAAATTACTATGTCTATGCTTGTAGGGGTTGTGTTATTGTGGACGGGTAAGTGGGTTTATGCAAGACTGAATCAGTGGTAAATGGATGAATGCATGAGTGCATAGATGAGTATCGGAGAGGACTTAGAATAATGTGTGCCTAAACTCAACTGTAACCGAACATGAACTTTCAATTATAAGCCATACCCTTTGGCATTGCCAGTGCTTGTTGTTTAATATTGTGTTGTTCATCCACATGATATAAAGGCATCTTGAAGAGGATGAGCCTTGGTGCAAAGTGAACTGGAAACTTAGACATTTTGTCCTTAAAAGCAGAACTGAAATGATTGAGAAACTGGCTTTTTGGGCAGTAATCAACATTCCAATCCACAGAGGTAAACACGTTTCAGTCAGGGTGACCTTTGCTTACATTTGGTAGAATGCACACAAGGACAAGCAGAAAAAACACAAGCAAAGAGGTTAGCTTGAGTTAACTTGCAATACTGCATCTAGACACCCAGTGTTATATGACACCCTTATGCACGCCTGCACTAGGGATCATATTTACATGTGCACACTTGCCAGTCCAACGGCACCCTGTGGGCTGTACCTTCATGATTGAACTGCACAGTTTACATTCTACTCAAACTCCCTGTGTGTTTACACACTAGTGTGTACTGGTCTCACGAGCTGCAGACAGTCAAATGACCTTTGTCTTAGCGGATCTGCTTGTTAACAATTAACTAGTAAGGTTTTGTTCACAATTAGTGTGCACATGCTCTACCTCCCAAACAGTGACGAGGTCACAGCAGGTTTCTTATGACTTCAACCCAAAAGCAAGGCAGTAGTTTTGAGGTTTTGAGAGAAACGTCATTGGTCTTTGTGAAGCTCAACGACTCAGTTTAGTATGGTCTTTTAGCACCTTTTGGCGCCAGGGAACACTTTCTGCACGTGCCAAGCTTCGCTGATGTGATGCTGTGGAAGGTAGATCAAAATGAGAGGATCCTTGAAATGCAGACATCTTTCTGCGTTTCTATAGAAGCTGTACTTGCTGCACAAGCTGTGGATTACAGTTGCTGAGAATTTTCTCTTCGTTTATTTAAAAAAAAATATATATTTTTTTTTTTATTGTGACATTTATTTATAGTACACCACAACCGGAGGTGTTAGTGTGATTTTCACTGAAACATAGACAGGTTACTTTCTCACTGATATATGAAGAATACAGAAAAAGGAAACTTGCATGATATCTGAAGGGGTGGGGCTAACAGGTGGAAGAGATGCTGGACTTCAACAAAGGTGTGTTTTTTGCACCAATCTAATATTTTATTTTCAAATAGAGATTCCATACTGTGATGGCGAGCCAGGAGAAGACTTGGTTAGAAACTGTCATAGCCATCTGGAACCCAGGCATAAGTGTTCAAGGCAGCCCCACACTGCGGGAGGTTGTGACTAGACTGGCGCCAGCCCTTTATCCCACAGCTTACGGGAGAAATGTGAAGGTGGTAGAATAGACAATCCCACCCTGTCTCTGGTGCTCTGTAGGTCACAGGGTGGAATCCCAGCTAGGCACACTCCGCTTTCCATCTTCCTAAGGCTGGTAGATTGAGTTCCATTAATTGGTTAAAAGCACCATCCTTAATTTATTGCACTTAAAAAGTGCATTTCTTAACCATCAGCAACCTCTACATGAATACCCTACTTTTTCTCGCAGTTGGCATTTACAAAGAACTGTGTCCAGTGTTGGGCATGTGACATGAAGTCCTGATATTAAAATTTTTATGGCAGAGGTATTTTGATTTGTGGAATCATAATGCTACTGATCCATTTATTATGTATATTATTATTGTTAATACTATTATTATATGTGGTATTATTAGTGGTGTCAGTTATAGAATTAATAGTAATAACGTTAGTTGTAGTAGTCCTAATTTCGGTCGCTCGGACCCTTAAAGATATACATCAAATATTTAAAACATCGCAATATTACATGATTAAAATACAAAATCTTAAAAACATTCCAATTGGCAATATACATAAAAGTGCCAGTGCAAAATAAGAATTAGACTGCTAAAGAGCAAAAAAGATACAATTAGCGTACTTAATAAAATTAGTTGCAATCCATTCAAATGTATGATTATCAGTGCAATAGACTTTTAAAGTGCCTGTGCCAGCTCGTTATCAGAGTTCGCAATGTAGCGGGTGCGCTTATGCCATATCGCAGTCAGGAATTTAGCTACCGCAAATACAATCGGAGGAGATAAGTCCGTCTTGAGTATTCTGAGGGCTAAAATACATTGCCTGCAGCCTAAGTTTTTAAGAAGGGGAACAAGCCAATACTTTCTGGATTTATGGTTCGCTTTGCAGAAGAACAGGACATGTATGTTGTTTTCCAACTGGTGTGAACAAGCAGGGCATTGCTTGTTGCAGGGGGGCTTAGACCAGACACTTGTAAATGCTCTTAGAGGGAGGGTACCATACCTCCACTGCAAGAATAGCTTTCTGGTCAGGGCAGGGCAAATTTCATCAAGGACCTGTTCCAGGTAGTAAGCGTCTTTGAATTGGGTGAAGGAGTTAGTTAGGGACCCCATCCGTTCATTCCCTAGCAGTTTGTTTAGTTTAAAGGTGTAATAATCCTTTGTTAAGTCTTTGCGTGAGATCTTGCTACAAGCATTTTCTGGCTCTGACCATAATTCAGGTTTTCCGAGACTAGCAAATGACTTTTTGTGTAATTTAGCCAGGGAATTTTCCCAGAATTTGATAAGCTTAGAATCTCTACCAGTTCCAACCTATAACTCATAAGCTCTGGGGTGGTCCAGAGTCGGCGCCAGAATGTTAATGGTTTTAAACCCAGTTCTTCACCAATCGATCTGAGGCCCAAGTCGAGTCTGAGGGGTAAAAGCAGGGTACTTGGAGGCAGGGATACCATTTGTCTAATGAACCTATTTTCTGTGGTTACTAAGTTTTGGCCAGCTGTGTGCCCCCACAGTTCCCCACCATATGTAACTGCCCCCCTCGCTTGCATTTTGTAAATTTCGAGCAAGGGCGCTAGGGGTTTAAAGGATAATCTCTTTATTACCCTGGAGATACCACCCGTTAAATGGACCAGTTTAAGATTTGCCTTTGTCTGATGTGTATCCCAGGTCATTTTCTGATTGAATGTCACCCCCAGTATTCAAATGTGTGAACCCTCTCGAGCCTCAATGGACCTATTGTTGGGTTCGGACGCGTCATAGGTGGGGGGCTGAAGATCATAAATTTGGTCTTGAGAGCATTGATCTCCAGCCCCCTTTTCCCACAAAATGCCGCAAAGCCATCTAGGACACGTTGTATCCCCATAGGAGATTTAGACAGCAGCAGGGTTTCATCTGCAAACATGATTGCAGGCACCCTGCTGCCGTTGAGCCTTGGGGCATCTATATCCTTGATTTTAGTCAGGTGGTCGATTACCCCGTTGACAAAGAGGCAAAACAGGGTCGGTGCGAGCACACAACCCTGTCTTACCCCTCTGGCAACGGGGAATCTCGCCAAGAGAAGCCCATTTTTTCCACATCTGACGCGTGCAAAGTTATCCTGATGAAGTCTCCATTATTACTGAAGTGCAAAGAGGGAACAGTCCTTTCTAATTGAACTGAAAATATATGAATATTATCATATTGTTCCATTTTAGATGTTATGGGGCAAATTCACAAAGTTATGTAAAGGTAAGAGAAAGAGTGCGGCATTACGTACTTCAAATTCCCTTTGGGCCTGATTGCGAGTTTGGCAGACAGGTTACTCCATCACAAATGTGACGGATATCCTGTCTGCCGTATTACGAGTTCCGTTATAGCCAATGGAGTATAATGAGACTCGCTATACGACGGACTGTATATCCGTCTTGTTTTTGACAGAGTAACCCGTCCGCCAAACTTGTAATCAGGTCCTTGGTGTATAGGCTCCTTTGAATTGCTTGTAAATTGTGGCCAGTTTTTGAGTCTCTGGATTGCAGCTGTTTTATTCTATCACTCAATGAAAATCTTACCTCATAGCAGATGATGCATTCCAAACAGTGGTTAACAAGTCAGCGAAACGCATCTCACTACAGCTAATTTATTGTGAAGGCAAGAACCTGATACTCACACTTGAAAACTTAAAGGATTAAAAATTAAATCACTTCCTGATGCTTTATACAAACGAAAAGAGGCTATGGTTTAGATTGCTTTGCGATTCTTACAGAATAGTTCAGGCCCAGAGAATGCAGTGCATGATGGTGCTGAAACATCCGAGGCTAAACTGACTGTGCATGAAATATGCTATTAGCGAGATTTCAGAGTACACAATTAGCCAGATGTGGCCTGGTTTTGTACATACAGAAATGTTGCATCATGGCTGTGTTAGACCACCTTTACAGAAAAACTAGGAGATATTGAAAAATAAAATTGCCATTAATGTTTGGTTAGGTTTGAGAATCCAATAAGATTTGTGCTGTAGTTCTTATACTGGGTCTTTTAATGTTTGTCTTGTATTCGGGGACATGGAGTCCATTACTTTAAACCTTGAATGCAGACGGATCAACAGACTGATAATTTACTGGGTGTAAACAGTTTGGTTTTGGAGAAAGACTAAATAAACTTGGACATCTGGTAGAGGTGGAACAAAAGAGTAAGGAGTCCAGGGAGTTACTTGTGATCTCATTTCTGCACTAAGCAGGGGAATTTGAAGTTGTATCATTGTTAGATAAGAAGCCACTTCAGACAGAGTGTGTGACGGGACCATCTGGAGCAGGGCCGGGTTTAGCGCTGATGGCGCCCGGTGCAATATTTATTATTGGTGCCCCCACACCCCATGACCGCCTCCTCGGATTTCCTCACTACCACTGGGCAAAAGTCCCCCCAATCACAAGTTATTGCTAAACCTAGCACCCGCATGAAGCTAGCGTCCCTAAACAGGTCACACTGCCCTAAAGCCGGCCCTGATGAAGCAGATATTTTTTCTCTATAAATTGGGGATTTTTAAGTAGAATCCCGCACGCTAGGTATGATTTATCCTATATGAGGACCAGATCAATTCTTCCATCCAGGAGCTTGAGAGTAGGGAGTAGGCCCACACAACCCTGCTAGTACATATCCCGGGTGGAGCAGAAATCGCATTGCTCCCATCGCGCTGGAGCAGATTGATTTTGCTCCCAGTGGGCCAGAGCAATTCTCGGTATTCCATTCCTGAGAACGTGGGTAGGGGAAAAGTTTTGTGCTGCTTTGTGCTCCAGCGGGTGGGAAGACATGAGATGTTTCCGGCCTGCACTCTCAGTCTTGGGCGTTCAAGGCAATGGAAGTTGACTAATTCTATAAAAAGAAAGAACATGCATTACATTGAATGAAATTTTTGCAGTGCCTGATGTTTCTTATTAATTATTGTGATAGATAAGGCAAGCTGAGTGGAAAAAAAATGGTAACTCCTTTAGCGATTGCGCTTCTTAGATTTCCAACATTGAGAAAAAATCTTTCTCATCTAATGATTACAAGAATACCCCTAAAAGGACAGGACCAACTTTAGATCAAATATTTGATATACTTACATTTTCCCCAAGTAGGTTGGATTATTCAGCACCATTGAAATTCGTGGACTGAATGTAATGATTTTCTGCTGTATTTTATCCCTCGGGTAAATGATACGTTATGCTACCTCTGCTTCTTTCCATGTTCAACCCTACACGTCAGCCGAATTTATTGAAACTCCCTATTACACCATTATGCAGTCTATTTCAACCAGCAAGACACATCATTTCACAAATGCACATCTTTGCCAAAAATCTCTTCTGCTATGCAGAATGATCTGGTTTACCTGAAATACTGTTTCCTGTACAATCATTAGAAGCTGTGAGATGAATAGGGGAAAAGGTAATATTCGGGTGTAGCCATCTTAATTACTTACTTGTGCATAAGCGTGTGCCATAAAAGCATGAAAGAACAAATGGTGCAGGTATGTACACACTCAGTTTAACATGTCTGCTTCTGCATTTGTGCTATGAAACAGACTAGAGACTATTTTAATTTCATTATGTGATTTCCATGGTATGATGTATAGTGTGCTATCTTTTGCATGGACCAGTGCTTAATTAGTAAAAGAATGAGTGCCAGTGCCCAAACAATGTGCTCAAAAGCATGTGGCTGGTGCAATTAAATGTTGGTGTGAATCCATCTCATGTCCCTTTAATCCACTTCCAGACACTCACTTCCTGTTTCTCTCACTCTTGCAGGTTCCTGCTTTTGCCCTTTGTGGTGGTATTTCTGTCTTTCTCTTTCACTGTCCTACTGTTCTGTGTGATTTGCCCTTTCTTGCTCTTATAAATGTCTAATGCAGAAAAATAAGTGCCTGTCCCCAAAAATGAATGCTGATGGCCCCCCACTAGCAACCACGACTCAAATTAAGCAATGACCAGGACCCTGTGTCTCACACACAGGCTCAGAATTGTTCTTCCAGAGACTATGGCACTACACCTTGGCATCATTATTTCGGATGGAAAATCGATTTAATATGCCTTACATAGATCTTTTGTTTCAATGCAGTTCACACTTGGCGTTCCTTTTATTTCCATGAGTATCTTAAATTAACTGGCAGATTAGCCTTATATATTGATAATGTGACTAGCAGATTTATTATCCTAGGTGAGAATGTAGAGCTCTTTTGCCATATATATTAGGTTTTGCTTGACTAAATATACTTATTATCCTGTTATATAATATTATAAAGTGGAGTTATTGGCAGCCTGTCATATCTGAGATTCTGTATTTGCTCCTTGATCTGCATGTGCCTAATGGTTTAGGGACCCAAAGGTTGCTCTACATTCTATCTCTTTGTGATATTGCTCAACATGTGGGCACCATTAAAATTGTTCAGAGACCTGTTTTACACTGATGAAAATAACCTCTCTTCTTTAAACGTCAACCCTCTCGGACGCCCTAATGAACTCATATAAGAAGTTCCCATTAACTGGAGAGTTAGTCTCGTGAGAGATATCACTTCAATACAAGCTGAGTTTAGAATTTGCATCAAAATTCAATCCTTCGGATTTACTCCTTAGGATGTCAAATCTAAAAATAATGCCAATCATAATATAGAAAAGTAGGCACTATTTGTCATGACTCCGTAGGTACCAGTTACAAGTTCCGGCCAAATAATAATAGGATGAACCTTGTTTCTTTTCTTTTCACTTTTCGTTATGTTGTAATCCTTTCATTGATTTCCTTTAAAAAAAACAGGTTAACACAAATATGGCACTAGGAATGTTCTGAAGTGATCAATATAACCTACAAATTCATGGAAAGGATTACTAAATATGCATGACTCCACAAATATAAGACATGCATGATCCCACAAATATAAGACTCTGAAATTAGTTCAAGTTGAAGAATACTTTATTTCGACTCTAGAAGATCCGTAAAAGATTGCACACACATGATTTCATTTGAAAAGACAAGTCCACATACACAAAATAGACTCTGAAATTATCATATAAAATATTTAAGTCATTGTATGGGTAGAAGTATAGTTATGCTTTATGGTGAATTGTACAATGTGTAAAACCTTCTGCAATACATGGTGGTGTTTTATAACAATGTGGAATCATTGTCTTGCCTTCAGGATCACTTTTCTTTCTCAAACAGGTATCTGGCTATGATGAATCATTTTATAATTTTTTTGGGGGGGTCCATTCACACTTCATTTCCAGTAATTGGATAATGGCTTGTTTTTTTCACACAGTTAGGTCCGGTTTAAATGATGAGATACGAATTCGTTATTTTTTGTATTGTATTTTCACACACTCAATCATATTGAAATGAGTGTGACAAAATGCTTAAATTGCGTTTATGTGTATATCCCGATAAAGGCCGTGAAACTTAAGACCGTGCCAAAACAAAATTGTTGACGATTTTCAAAAGTGTTTCTTGAAATCCGAGAACTGTATTTTGCATCAACAAACACCCAACAAAAAATTGTTATAGTTTAATAAGTCATTACCTTGTGTGAATAAGCAAGAGTAGAATTATGAGTAGAAACATAATATGGGTCAATATGCTGCATATACTAGCATGAGTGACGTTATTAGTAAGAACATCGTGACACAGGTTCAAGTCATTCATGAAATATTTAGAATTTATGCCTAATATTGGTATGTGTACATCATAAACTACCTAGACAATTCTTTTTATATAACGCATATATATGCTATTTAATTTCTAATAAAAATCCTATTTTATAATAGTCATCTGTTTGTAATCTCAGTTTCTGATGCCATACCTTTTGTAATGTATACACACCGCCCCAGTGAATGACCTTTCCACAGGGCCATGAAAAAAAATTATCATTTTTTTTCATTGCCCTGACCTTAAATTATGTGACCATTCAATTAACGGGGACTGGTTGAAAATACCATCATTGGAAGCATTAAGTGGTATAAAAGAAGTGATGGCTGAAACGTCACAATCAATTGAAACATCATGGACGCCCCTTCACCTAAGTGCCAGGCAGAATGAAAGTAACAAAAGGCACACGCATTTTATGTTGATATGCATGTTTAACCACTGGTCCTTGTCAAAACCACTCATTAACACATTTTGTGCTGGCGGGGGGTCTACGGAAAGGGCAGTGCTGTTACCCCTGGTAACCCTTAAATGAGATGCATGTGCAATACAAAGGAAAACAAGATAAATGTATCAATAATATTCTTCTAGTCTGCAGTTAATAGTACTTTCGAGAGAAAACGTTTGCAGCCTCTGATTGAAACCTACTGCCTGGCGGTATGCAAATTGACATCAGTATCAGTGTATTACATTCATTTGCTTTAGATTACATTCATGGTTTAAAAGCCTTGTAACCTTGTCTGCTTCTGAGGTTTATGAAGTCTTGCATTTATGTGTGTTATGATTAGGGTGCCCTTGCAATGCTGTAGATCTCGACTGAACAGAATAAATGGTTTGGGGAACTCATGCAGAGAGACAGTAAATTGAATGAAGAAGATGTGTGGGGAAAAAAGTAAACACATTTGGCTCCTGGATTGAGGTTGTAAATAAAAACGTAATCGCTTGGTTGAAAGAAAAAAAGCTCTGGTGTAAGAGATGGTTCTAACAATGTGTGGAAGAACCAGGTAAAATATAGTACAGCTGATTTATTTTTTAGGCAGTAATAAACCTGCCTAGAACAGTACATTGATTATCTTTGCTCCTATAAGGAAACAAAGCAGGACTTCAAAAAGGACAACAGAGCCATTAAGTAGAGTATCTCATTGCTCACAAGGTCGAAGCTGGAATTCACAATCCTGACTTTCACTAGGCCAATAATAAGTAACACATTTATATGTGTACAGGTTGTGGGCTATGTGAGGACACTGAAAATTGAAACCTGGGGACTTTATTAAACAAAGGTCTCACATTTCTCTAATGCACTTTGAAAATGCAATACAAAGTCTATTGATTTTAAAAACATACAACACATACATTGCAAGGCTTGAAATACAATTGACTTCTAAAAGAATGGACACTGAAGAAGACTTCTCTCACTAAACCTCAAATGCAAGTGTGGATCAAACTTGCCTTTCATCTATGACTACCACCCCCATGCTTCACTGCAGGACCACACTCTCTTCCCAACTCTTATTCTGATACTTTAGCTCGTCATGCTACATAAATATGACTTCATGCAGCCAGTAATCACAGATGTGGTTCATGTACTCCTGTTACTATGTAGAGTGCTTTGCTACCATAAAAGTCAGGTCCACGCACAAGAAAAAAAACCTGTAAAATGTCAATGTACACAATGAAGTCTAAGGAACACATTTAATTATGTCTTTGGCTTGAGGTAGATTTTTGTTTGAGATTTATATGTAATGCTGCTCGTGAAATTGTATTAATCAATCTAAAAAGATAAACACATTATCGTCAGCATTTTACATACTGGACCACTCAACCCTACCCGAGAGGGTGAGAAATGCGGTGCAGTGTCTGCCCTGTCCAGACAATGGTTGTATTCGTTTTTACAGGACTAGACGGACAGGGTTGGTTTTGGAGAGAAGATGGATAAAGACATGACAGTAGGTGTGTAGTCACTCAGGTTTCATCGTGTTTAACATCTATAAAGTCTTCAAAAAAGAGCATCATTTTTGTTGGTTTCCTAAGACCTGATTACGAGTCTGGCAGTTTTGCGACCACCAGACTCTCGTGGGGCAGGAGTTGTAGTCCACTGTTTTGCAGATTACGACTTTGAAAATCAGTGGAAACCCGCCATGAAAAGGCTGGAGGTGCAGGAACAAAGGGGGCCCTGTCCCCGCCGCCATGGGGATACATGCAGGGGAGCACAACATGTCGCCCCCTGTCTGTATTCCTCCCAGTTTCAGCACAGCATGGACGTCACCGTCCATGCCATGCTGGAACATTTTGGACACTCCCATTGCGGTGCCTATTTTCAAGGCACCACTATGGAAACAGACAAAGGACTGCCAACCGTATTATGAGTTGTACTTTTACAACTCATAATATGGCCAGCAGTCCATGTGCCGGTTTGGCGCAGCAGATGCAGCATTGAGCCGGCGCCACTGCACCAACCTCGTAATCAGACCCTAAGGGCCAGATTCATCAAACCAAAATCCGCTTGCAAAGGGCCAGATTCACAGAATCTGGCCCTTTGCGAGCGGTATTTTTGCATTTGGGATGCATCATCCCAAATGCAAAAATCGCAATTTTAGAAATCGCTAAATTTCGATTAATTGCATTTAAGGAATCTCAATTTGAGATTCCTTAAATGCAATGCATGAAAGTTTCTAAAATAGGGAATTCGCTAATAGGGCACGCAAATTACCATGAAGTACAACTTCGTGGTAATTTTCAAAAACTTTGAAAAATGCACTAAAGTGCATTTTTCAAAGTTCCATCTTGCGCACACACATGCCCTAAGGGCATGTGTGTGCGCAACATATATGCGCATATCAATTTCAGGGGTGCAACAGGGTGTCCTTTGGACACCCCTGCACCCTTGAAATCGCAATCTCAATTTGCGAATCGCTAATTGCGATTAGCAAATTGAGATTGTCTTCCCATTCATTCCTATGGGCCTTTAGGCCCATAGGAATGAATGGGGAGATATTCCTTAATTGCGATGCACAATTTGTGAGTCGCAATTAAGGAATTATTAGAAATCACAATTTTTTTAGAGATTTCTTGATGAATAGCATTTTGCTATTTCTTATTAGCGAATCGGTATTTTTCGCTATTAAAGAATAGCAAAATGTGTTCTTGATGAATCTGGGGGTACGTTTTTGTCCTGTCTAATTTTGCTGGCTTTAGGTTTCTGTACTCTACACTACTGCAAAAGGTCGAATAAGGATTATTTTTTCCTCCTAGGACATGCACTGTGCATTCGATTTACTTTATTGACTTAAATTTCTTGTAAGGCCACAGTAGATTCCCCAGAATATGCATGAATAGCATGGTAGGTAAATGTCATATAGGGACTGTAATGTGTATTTACATCTCTCACATATACTGCAAAAATATATTGCTGCAGGAAATACCTCTGTGGTCTGGCGAGTATTAGGTTAAAACCACTGCAGCATATGGAAAGAAAAATTGCTTTTTCCTTATATGAACAAAAAAACATATATATTCATTTCACCTTTGCAGTATGGCTTGCGGTAAACAGTCATAATATCGATTCCAAAATATAGAATGGACATAATATCGAAGTAAAATTATAGAATGGACAAAATATCGAATGGACACAATATAGTGGTTAAAAATATCGAATTTAAGGTAAGTAATATCGATTTTCAAAATATAGAAGTCAAAATATCGAAGTATACAATATAGGCATTAAATATATCGATTTTTTAATAATATCAATTTTTTTAAAGTGTTTTGTATGTTAGTATATGTGTGAAAAGTGTATGTTAATTTTTGTAATGTATGTTTAATGTATTTTAAGTAATGAATTTTATGTTATTTAATTTTTGCGTAATTTAATTCAGTAGCAGGTTGTGGGTTTATAGGGGAATAGGGTGGGAAGTAATTTAATTATATTAAATTAAATATTAATTTTTAGCAATTATTATCAATTTTTAATTAAATTTTGCTTTTTAGTTCTGTAGTGGGTTGTGGGTTTATAGGGGAATAGGGTGGGAAGTAATTTAGTTGTAATTAATTAAATATTTTTATTTATTTATTGGTATTCATTTTGAATTTATTGATTGTTATTTTTTAATTGGTAATTAATTTTTATTAATTGCCAACTAATTTGTATTAATTGATTAATTGTTAATTATGTTAATTTTCTAAATTTATTTTCTGTAGCGGGTTGTGGGTTTATAGGGGAATAGGGTGGGAAGTAATTTAATTGTAATTAAGTAAATACATTTTTTCGTTTATTGGTATTGATTTTAAATTTATTGTTAATTAATTGTTAATTGGTAACTAACTTCTAGTAATTGGCAATTAATTTTTATTAATTGGTAATTATTTTGTATTAATTAAATATTTGATCATTATGATAATTGTATTAATGTATTTTCTGTAGTGGGATGTGGGTTTATAGGGGAATAGGGTGGGAAGTAATGTAATTGTAATTAATTACATATTAAAAATACTTTTTGTGTATTGATAATTAATTTACTGTTCATTTTTAATTGGTATTCATTTTTATTATTAATTAGTTTTTGTCGTTGAAAATTAATTAGTTGTTAAATAATTATGAATAGGTTATTAATTTTTAATAACTAATATGTAGTTGTATTTCTAATTAATTATTACATAATATTAAATTGGCTATTCATTTCAATTAATGTTTTATTGGTATTGATATTTAATTTATTTTTAATAATATATTAAATCATTACTTTCCCTACTGTTGAACTCACTGGAGTGGGAATAGTAATTTTCACCGTCCCGCTGTCCAACGCTTTCCCTACTGTTGCACTCTCTGGAGTGGGAATAGTAATATTTACCCCTACGCTATCCAAAGCTTTCCCTACTGTTGCACTATCTGGAGTGGGAATAGTAATTTTCACACTCCCGCTATCCAACGCTTTCTCTACTGTTGCACTCTCTGGAGTGGGAATAGTATTTTTTACCCCTACGCTATCCAACCCTTTCCCTACTGTTGCACTCTCTGGAGTGGGAATAATAATTTTTACCCCTACGCTATCTAATGCTTTCCCTACTGTTGTACTCTCTGGAGTGGAAATAGTAATTTTTACCCTTCCAATATCCAACGTTTTCCCTACTGTTGCACTCTCTGGAGTGGGAATAGTAATTTTTACCCCTACGCTATCCAACGCTTTCCCTACTGTTGCACGCTCTGGAGTTGGAATAGTAATTTTTACCCTCCTGCTATCCAACACTTTCCCTACTGTTGCACTCTCTGGAGTGGGAATAGTAATTTTTTACCCTTATGCTATCCAACGCTTTCCCTACTGTTACACTCACTGGAGTGGGAATAGTATTTTTTACCCCTACGCTATCCTACACTTTCCCTACTGTTGCATTCTCTGGAGTGGGAATAGTAATTTTTACCCCTACGCTATCCAACGCTTTCCCTACTGTTGCACTCTCTGGAGTGGGAATAGTATTTTTTACCCCTACGCTATCCAACCGCTTTCCCTACTGTTGCACTCACTGGAGTGGGAATAGTATTTTTTACCCCTACGCTATCCAACGCTTTCCCTACTGTTGCACTCACTGGAGTGGTAATATTAAATGTTACCCTCCTGCTATCCTACGGTAAAATATTGCAAATTTTTTATTATTAATTTAAATTAATAATATCTTAATTTTAAGGTCATTTGAGTATTTTTAAGTATGTTTTAGTTAATTATATTTATTATTTCATTAATTTTAAATTACTTTTAAGACATTTAATAAAATTCAATAGTTTGACTGACTATATTTTTTACAGACTATATTTTGGATTCGATATTTTTGTACTTACCTGTTTGTAGATAGGAATTCGATATTTTGGCATTCTATATTTTGGTGACTATATTTTGGTAAGTCTATATTTTGTCATTCTATATTATGTCAGTGATCCGTGGCTTGCAAACCCACAGGGCTAGGTGTTTAATTTAGAAAAAAGTTGCACACTACATTTTGGAAATAGTGTACCCTCATAGTAACTAAATATCCAACTGTCTGAAAGTTGTTTTCGCTTTGTCACGCTACATCACCTGGGGAAGGCCTAGGTAAAATGAAAATCCTTCATTTTGTCTTTGCCTCTGAAAATTCTAGCAAGTTGATTTAACATTATTTCCACTTAGTTTTAAAATATAGTTACATAGTGAAATTAGAGTTTAGATTACATTAGTGTAAATGTAAGTTTAAAGATATGTAGCTTGAGCTGAATGAGCCCAAACTGACTTATAACTAGTTGTGGAGCTCATCTCATATTCCTGGCTGTAGGAAATGACCATGCTTTTCAGATGACAGCAGCTTAGCATCCTAGTTCAGGATGGCAGGGTTGTTATCAGCAACTGGATATTCAACAAGGAATTGCCATCTCAGAGAAGAACAGAAACAGTC
The DNA here is from genome assembly GCF_964261635.1 of Lissotriton helveticus. NCBI lineage: Eukaryota > Metazoa > Chordata > Amphibia > Caudata > Salamandridae > Lissotriton > Lissotriton helveticus. The sequence continues at coordinate 122,031,969 of NC_136071.1, forward strand.
GGCAGCAAAAATGACAGTCTCCGCATTGCCTATGTGGAGATGCCAAAAGGGGCTGACAGGATCTGCCTCCCTCATTCCCAGAGCCTTGCAGTCTCTGTGGCTCTAGAGGGAGAGGTGTGGTGAAGTGGCTAAAGTGGCAGACTTCGGAACACAGGGCTCATGGTTCGATCCACTGGTGACAGCTCAGCTCCACGTTGTGTGACTCTGGGCAATAGCTCACTTAATCTCTCCTGGGTACCCTTTGGGGTGATAAGTTGCCCTTTACAAATATGGGATTTAGATTTAGATTTAGTGTCTGAAGGGAATAAAAGAGTGCTTGGACCTGAAGCAGGAAGGAGACCTCATCTAATTAAGGAAGTGGTTTATGAAAAGCCAGAGTTCCTTCTGATGAACAAAGTGAATTAGCCATTTTGGAATTAGGAGTTCTGGGATTTATTAGTGCTGCAAAAGGAGGTGGGCATAGCGCAATGAGGTAGATAGGATTGGGTAGAACATTTCTCCACTCGCCAATGGGTGCACAAGAAAAGACCAGTACCTCACAATCACCTTTCAGAACATTCATAGACCTGGGAAGGCTATATCTAAGAAGGTAGGCTTTGCTGGAGAAATGACTTACCAACTCCTGTATCCTGCTTGCACTCAGGGACTGGAACAACTCCCCAAGGGTCAAGTGGTTAGCCTCCTGCTTGTCTGATCCAGGAACACAGCGCAACAGAAGGAGCTCTGATTCCAGGATGCCCAGCTCACTATTGAGAACTAGACCTCACGGGGTACCACTGGAACTCATGCTAAAGGTATCTGGTCTCGTAGAGCCTTGTCCAGCAGCAAGTTCCAACCTTGCTTTGCTGGAGGATTTTAAGAACCAATATAATAATTAAGTCCGACAGTAGAACCCTGGATCAGGATGAGGTAGAAAATGTATGCCAGTGGTGAAGTGAGCTCAGTGGGTACAAAATCCATCTTTGTCCCACAACAAATTTGTGGTGCCAAAACCAACAATTTCAGTGGGGGATCAAAAGAGAAATATTGAACTTCCAAGGATCATTGGCAGCTGCAGCCGTGGTCCTTTTGCCCTGGAAGTATTTGATTTGCAAAAAAGTAGACTAAGTCAGAAGGTAAGAACTTTCCTCAGGTCACCCAGCTTTGTTTCCAACCTGTGGCCCATCGTGGTCAGCCTGAAATCATTAGACCACAAAAAGTACTCTGGTACGTAAATCGTATCCACGATTTACCTCAGGTGGACCCTAATACAACAGTGATGGGAAGTCCCTACGTGAAGCTATAGATAGTAACCCACTAGGGAGTGGGGAAGGGAACAAATCCTTTTGTTTTATTTACCCTCACACACCCTAGTGGTGTCATGCTTCATCATCAGGTCACCCTGATGTCTAAAGGTCAGGGTGGGCTCAACCATGTTTAGTGAGCTCTTAATAATATTATTGGCCAGGGGGAATTAAAGATTAAAAATCCACTGACAGATCCCAGTTTCCCTTTATTCTTGGATCTGTCAGGGATATTAAAAATAGAGATAAGAGGGTTAATTAGGGTATTATGGTCCTAAGATCCTAGTGCCAACATGTTTTTGTCCGCTTTTGCCCCTAAAGGTGCTGGACTTTCTTCAGGGCAGTGAAAAACATCCTCCCTGGAAAGAAAAACAATAACAAGGGAATTTCCCTATACTGCTATTTATAAAGGACAGGTATCTGCTCCTTTTCTCGACAAGAGTATTTTATCTCTTCTGATGCTCCATCCCATTGTGGGAGAAAATGTGCATCTCAAGGGACCATACATAGTAAACCTGTAGTCACACAACCGTCAAGGGTCCTGCCCTGCTTCATAACCTGATTGGTGTGGGTCCCCTGGCTTTTTGCTGAAATCATAACCTGGTCATCGTTCAACTATGAACTGAGACTATATAAGCACTTACTTTTTCTAGGCACATTTGACCTTAAAACCCTAACAAAAATATATATCATGTTAGCCTTATCCGATTGTAATCATTTTAGTGCTGCCTTGCTTAATAAATGTTTCTACATTTTTCAAATTTAGCTTGGGGATTTTACTGTGTTTTTTCCTCACTTTAAAATAATTGTGGCACATACATTTTTTAGGGAAATTGCCTGATACTTGTGCCATAGCTACCAAGGTTTGAGCAAAGCTTCATTGAGACTTATGTTGAGAGCTAAGTAGGGTGTATTTGTTAAGTTTGTACGGGTAGCCCTTTCCCAAATTATTAACCTTTTTTCTGACAAAGATCCGTCATAACCCCTTAATAGAATCTTAAAATTATTCTGTCAGCTCTCAAATAATGTTCTATCTGTTGCTTAGTTTCTCAAGGGGTGGGCTAAAAGTGGGGTGGCGGGGCTTATGTGAAGATCTAGGCCTAATAGATTACACCTGGCTCTGTCGGAATGAATCTAAGACTGAGATAATGCTTGGCTGAAAAACAGCAGACTGATGTATAGCTCATTTAGAGTGGGCTAATTAGAGGCCCCATAGATGACACTGCATGTGTTTTTAGATAATTATTTGAATATGAAAGGTCAAGCAAACCATAACATCGCTACATCAAAATATAATCTTCAGTTATTCCAGGAAGCGCAGTGACTTATGGAAGACAGCAACAAAAACGAATCCAGGTGCTATAGTTGGCCCTAAACTATATTCGGGAGATGCCCTACTAGTTGGCAACCCTAAGTGCAACCTGAAAAGTAATGCAAAGTTCTGGGACTGAGCCAGTAGATCATTTGCTAAAAAATGCATTATCTCACCTTTATTATAGAAGATGCACCAGCGTCTGGTGTCTAGCAGAGTTGACTTTACTAAGCAAGGGGGTTTAACCCAAACTCTTTTTTCACGAGGCAACCACTGTAGTTGGCATCTAAAGGAAAGAAAAGGTGTCCATTTGTCCATTCCAAATGTTATTAATTTCCAAGTTCTGGGGCAACAGAAGCCTATATATCTAGCCTGTATATCTGTTTCTTTGGCAAACCCTGATGGAAAACCGTGCAATAGTATATTCTCAACATTATAAAAGTTTGACATGTAACTTTATAACCACAAACTTTTAGTAGGCAGGAAACTTTCTTTAACAGAAAAAGAAAACAAGTTGATAACAAAATTAAGCCATTTTTCATTAAATACGCCTAAATCAAACACAATTCTTGAACAGGTCTTTGATGTGAGTGACTGGGCTATCCAGAAATATAATGAGCTGCATGTTATCTGTATAGGTAAACCCATATGACCTGATCTGATGGGCCAAAAGGGAAACCTAAATGTTAATCAGAGTTGGGGTAAGAGGGCAACCATGAGTGACCCCTTATTTAACCCGTCTTGTGGGGGAACAACAGGAAGATTGTTACATCAGCAAAATCTCATGAGAAATTGTATGAAAAATGGCTGAATGGTTAAGGAAAATAAGAGCCACATAGCCCCCTTCATGCAGGGTCCAACACAGTTCATCCACCACCTCTATCAAAGCTGCATCTTTGTTGTGGAATGAGTGGACAACCAATTGAGTTGGGTCAGGTTTCAGTCCTGACAACTGCCTTTTGCCTATAAAATGTCAAATACAAGACCAGGTGAATCTGGCTAAATCCATTCTATTGCTGCCCCCATGACCTGTGTTGTTCTACAAAATGGGGAACCCTAAGGAAAACAGGGCATCATCCTTTCGGTTTTTTATTAAGAAACTGTTACTGCACATTTCTTAATAGTAGGAACTTAAAGAATTGTTTGGAAGTCTCTGTAAACTAAACCTTCAAACCTTTAGGCTGTCTTCTTTGGTCAAAGAATATTTGTATAGTACTGTGTGAATTTTTCAGTTATGATCATTAATCTAGCATATGATACAAGCAAAAGAGCTTTGTGATTCTACATAGGTTGATCTAAATCAGGGCCCAATTGTAGGTAAGTACTCAAATGTAGGTGTAAGCTAGTATGATATTAACTCCAAATTGACCATATATAAAACCATCTGCTTTGGTAGGCTTCTAATAAATAAGGACATATAGATTGTTTGGAGTATAATCCACATAGATTTCCTTAAAGGAAGCTTTTATATATGGTACACACCCACCATATATTTGCCTGGTGGAATTCATGTTATTCACACACATCTCTGTTAGCCATGTGTTGTTTTTAAATAGACGTTGACAACAAAGTGTCTTACATAACTTGTTTTACCGAAGCCATGTCTACTGATTCCAGCCACAGATGTATTAGACATTTTATTTACTTCGCATACCTTCAAGAATCAATACATTTTTAGTATATCACGCATACATAATGAGAGAAAGTATGATGTTATTGAGAAATTCGAAAACATTTAAACATACAGGTTTAAAGTAGGGAAAAACCTCAGTACCACCTGAACTAACATGAATCGATGAAGACTTTGTAGGAAACTGTGCAATGGACCATTAAAGTGGGGAAATTGAGGGATTAGGCAAAATTGATTTCAATAATGGCAGCAAACATGATGCGGTTACTGTGTATGACTTTCATCACTGATAATTCTGCTGTGAAATAAACAGCCTAGCTTAGTAAAAGAAATACACAATGTGTGTTGGTTGGTAGAGGACACGTTCTTGCATGAAAAACCAACTACTTCTTCCTGTAATCTTGTAATAGAAAGTAACAAACAGTTGCAGGTTAATACATGTTTTGGAAACCTATGGGCAAGTGAGATAAAATTAATTAAATTCACTGTCAAAAGACAGGGTAAGCTAAATAAATACACACAATAGTTGTTCTGTTTTAAATGATTGATTTTGACAACAATAAAATCTGTGGGGGCTTTGTCACATGTAAATATTCTGAAAGTAAAGGTAGCAAAGAAAAACTGGGTTATGCAATAGGACAGTCATTACTCACATAAAAAATTGTAACCAAAACATTTCACTGAATTTCCTACAAGATAAATCCTCATATTTATATTGAGATCCTGTAGTAATGTAACAACTCATGCTTTCCAATTTAGAGATCTGCTGGTGAAGCTGCCATATCTCACATGGCATGGTAGTAATGTAGCCCAATTTACAGATCTTTGACTTATGTGTTTCAAAAGATGTTCATCCAAAAAGACAGCATTTCTCTAGTAGACTTGTCTTTCTGGTTGCTTCTTTTTAAGAACTCATAAGGCAAGGGATACTGGGTGACTTAAACAAGCTGACTGTTCACAAAACACTCTCTACCATTATGTTCACTTGTCACAAGAATCAAATGTCCTACCCCTTAAGGTCAAACCTGTTGCATTTATGCTTTTCCTAAACTTGTTGGCTTTTTCCCCATGAAGCTCACAACGAAGCATCTTGAATAGCAACACACACTACTGTTAAGGTAGCCATTCCTTTATTTTAGTTTAAATTAATGTTACCCACCAATGTTTGATTCGCCTTATGAGGATCACTACCTCATTTGCATCCTGTGATGCCACTGCACCCATGCTGATTGAAGGATTTGGCTCTGTTGTGGTACCTTACATGCATACAGTCATTATTACCTCGTTTAAGGATGCTGCTATCCGTGACTGCCTAAATATAGCTTTAATTACATTGCTGTTCACTCATTTATTTGGTACATCTTATTGTTTCCAATTAGTACATTATCTTTTACTTGTTTACTTGGCTGAGCATTGCCCCTCTTGCCAAATAAATACAAAATACTGTAGTTAAATTTGAATTAAAGGTTGACTTAAGGTTGACTTAACAGTTTTTTGGTACTTGCAGAGTTATTGAAAAGTGATAAAACAGATGTACATCCTCAAATGCATATTATTTTATTTAATGAGGTATTGAATGCCACCCTAAGTGCTGGTATGATTGAGTGTGCATTTAGGAAGTTAACATTTTAAAGTTATTTTATGAACGTTTAACATCCTATTTCTTGATCTCCACCAATGCAATATGTTGCACTGGTGTGACTCATAATTCTCAGCATCTTTAAGCTGCTTTTAGGAAAATCTTTGTGAATTCAAGTTGCGATTACCCCAGAACACGTATTTGTAATTGGAGTGATGTACTTTTAGTTTAAATCTGAGATGCTTACCGGCATTGTCTAAATTACGGTATACCATTAAAGATTCAGAGCATTTTTAATGCCAGGATTCAATTCTAATCATGTGTCTACCATTCTCATTTACAAAATGTTTTAAAGCTACCTATCGCTTATCCGGTGGATTCTTTTGTCATTGATCTCCTGTGTGTAATTTGTTAAACAATCTCTTGGCATTACCCAGTGGCTGGGCCCATCCCGGCTCCATGTTGCCCTGCGGCTGCGACAATAGGTCTCTCCACAGGATACTTTACATTTTGTAATATTCTACAAATATTTTAGTATGCCCAGAAAGCAGTTTATTGTCCCGTTGCTGAAGTCCCTTCACCCAAGTACGCCGGTACTTAAGTACCTGCAGAGGCTCTAAATGAACATGTCTTGCTGTGGATCAAAGTTTGATGAGGAAAAATAAAGTTGCGGTCCACCACAAAAAGGGCTGGTGCGCCACGCCTCCAACCACCAGGCTCAAATTAAGAACTAGCTAAAATCACACTGCAGCTCTGCATAGCCCCCGTTTCACTAATGTGACCAGCCTTCTTGAACAGGCACGGTCAGAAATGACTGCTGGGTACCAGCTTTGCCACATGCTCAGACAAAACTCATACAGTAGTGTAAATAATTAATATAATGTAAATATAATTAATTAATATCTCTTTATTAGAGCTTGTAAGTCAGCTTCCATATCTGTCTTAGTGCATCCTATGAATGCACTAAGACAGATATGGAAGCTGACTTACAAGCTCTAATAAAGAGATATTAATTAATTATATTTATTAGAGCTTGTAAGTCAGCTTCCATATCTGTCTTAGTGCATCCTTTGAATGTCCCTTCAACATTCTTTATCTTTGACATTCTTTTACATCACACATTATGATGTCATTTATACATCATTACAAGTAGCAACAGGATTCCATTTTAAATGCCTCAGGCAACGTTGATCCATTGTGAAGTAATAGCTCAGAATTGACCGTTTAGAGTCGACTGTGTATGTTTGTTACTTTGTAACAGAAACAGGATATAGTGATCCTTCGCATGTCTGGCTCCTCCAGCCATTCTGCAATGAACAATGTGGTTTAAAATGCATTTGATCAGTTCGTATTATGCCAGAGGTCTGCTGACTGACACAATAACAAACCTGTATTCAGGTCTCCTCGACAACTCGTCGTGTAATTCTTCATATGCCAATTTAAAAACGTGGTTAGCACAGCATCAACACAAGCAGAAAACTTTCCTAATATATGCACAAATATTCAAGTTAAACTACCTCCCCCATTGCTTAATTAGGATTCATTTTCAAACAAGCATACCCAATCAATGTGAAACGTGTTAGTGGACACACGCGAGCAACCCTATGTTTTGCAGTCAATATGGCGCCCCGAGTGTGTGCTATGTCTCTCAAATGCATTTTAATTGAATGCATTTTATTTTTATAAATGTCTTTAATTTATATTTAGAAGGGAAACATTCTTGTGTGTCAACAGGCACAGCAAGGAAAAGCATGGACCTGGCATTTTCCCAGTATCCACAAAAGCTCTTTCTTATGATGTGGTGACTGTCTCCAAAACCAGTTAATTAGTTACTTGCCTCTTGGCTTGTCATGGGCATTCACTCTTTGTTTGCACGTGTGACCTTGTACTCTGAGCAGACTGTGCTCATAATGTACCAAAAAGTGATGTCCCTATTTCCTGTCGAATGAAGTGATTTGCGGCACTGCAGAGCCTTTGGATAAATTAGTTCTCAGTAAAATATAGATTTTCCTCTTTCTGGTTGGGTTTAACAAATTCTTAACAGTGACTGGTGCTAATAAACTATGGTCTGTTTGTACTTTCCTTCCCTTTTATTTACTGCCATTTTTTAAAAATGTTTGCCGCTGCTACCCTGTCTCAGTGACCGAGATGTGAGCTACCCACTTTGGAACTGGGGATCCAGGTTCGAGCCTCGGTGTTGTCTTAATATCATGTGATTCTGGGCAAATCACTTAATCCCCCCATGCAAGAAAAGCCTAAAAACCTCAGACCGTGTGATATATATAATCAAGTGCTCAAGTAAAGTGCTCTCATGCCCTTGGGCCAGGTTTACGACGTATAACATTGCAAATAAAACCGTTCCTGAACGGCCCAGGTGGTGCTAGGAATATGGCGCATACTCTTATGTTCTTAGATTTTGGTGGGATGTGTTTTGTTGCACTTGCCACTGAAATTTCTTAACTAATGCTAAAAGTGTTAAGGACAACGGTTCATAGAGTGAGAGAGAGAGAGGAGGGGGGGCATAAAGGAAAACTCTCTAACTTTGCTTCTTCTTCCTTCTCAGTCCTGTAACCTCTTCTTCATCATCCCATGGCTCAGGAAAGACTGTGGGCCATATGTATCAACATCCTGATTTGAGATTCTCAAATATCGATTTTTTAGAAATTACTATTTGAGAATTGCAAATAGGGATGTATTTAAAAAATCGCAATTTTTTAACGATTTCTTAATATTCCTTAATTGCAATTAGCAAATTGCGAATCGCAATTAAGGAATACTTTCCCATTCATTTCTATGTGCCAGGAGGCCCATAGGAATGAATGGGAAGTTATTATCAATTTGCGATTCGCAATATGAGAATCGCAAATTGATAATAATTTCAAGGGTGCAAGGGTGTCATAAGGACACCCTGATGCACCCCTGAAATTTACATGTGTGCGCATATGGCACACATTCATGCCCTAAGCTCATGTATGTGCGCCACATGGCACTTTGAAAAATGCAAAAAAGTGAATTTTTCAAAGAAATCGCAAATTACCACCAACTTGAAGTTGGTGGTAACTAATTTGCTATTCCTTAAGGCCAAATTGCACTTTTTGGGTGCTTCTCACGTTGCATTTAAGGAATCGCTAAATTTGCAATTCCTAAAATGCAATCGCAAAATAAAGAATCGCAAATTTTGAGATTCCTTATTTTGCCCCTAATACATAATATTTGGAAAAATTGCATTTGCAAACACCGAAATTCTGCGAATTTCGGCATTTGCGAATGCAATTTTCCTTTATACATATGGCCCTGTGAGTCTTCTGTAGATAAGTAATGTTTGTCTAGTGTTATGGTACTTTTGACACGTGGCTTCAACCAGCCACAACATCTACATTTCACGATTTGGTGCAGTTGGTATTGCATGTTTTGTTTAATCCTGTTGTGGAAATGTGTTCGTGGAATGGGCCTCAAAGCTCTCTGAGGTAAGCAAGTCTCATCTATAATTAAGTGGTTAATTATAAAGAAGATAAGAGGGGGGGGGGCTCATGTCATAAAGTAGCTTTCGCCAGCCCATTTCTCCTGTTAGCGCCGCCAAAAATAGAACCAACTACTAGCCATGAAAGTGGGGAGAGGATGTGGTGTAATGGCCAGAGCTGCAGACTTCGAAGCTGGGGAACCAGCCACGTTCGAGTCTCTGTGTCGGCTCAACATCCAGTGATTCTGGGCACAAGTGTTGATCATTAAGTGCTGGTGCTGTGCACTGGAAACCACCAGCTCAAGTTAAGCACTACTATGGTTTCGAAAAACATTTGCTTTGCATTGACTTAGTTAAAGTGTTTTGTGTCTTCTGCTTCCTTGCTGAAGCTTAAACAATTTAAGACCGGGGAGGACTGCAATATACAGACTGTGGCAATCCAAAAACCTAGAAGAGAACTATGAAACAAAATCATTGCAACCAACAACATAGGAAATGATTAACTGCTTGAAAATCTCTGGACTAAAGTTTGCAAAACTTGGCAAAAAAGGCAACTTGTTGCAACAACTGGATCGATGGGATCAGATTGGACAACTTGGCTTGCACAGTAAAGATTTGAGTTGCTTACAAAAGGCATGAAGTAGAGGAGGGCTGTTGGGCTTGGGACTATCACAGACGGATGTCTACCAAGGCGAATGTTCCGTTGGCTAGATGTCTCTCACCATACTCAATATTGTCACCTACAACAGAGCAGCAGCTAGTGCAAGGAGCAGCATGTACTACTTGTCCCAGTCTATACTGGGGCTTTCAGGAGGAGCCCTTTCCATTGTTTTCACCTATGCTGCAGTCAGTGCTATAAATCGCATGGACTCTACACTGCTGCATGGGGTGTGTGTGCAAGGAGCAGCAGGGACTACCTGTCCCAGACTACACAGGGGCTTGCAGGAGGAGCCCTTACCATTGTCTTCATCTGTTCTGCAATCAGCACTATATAATGCGTTGACTCTACCTCGATGCGCAGGGTGTGCACGGGCCGTGCCCGGGTCAAAAGCCAGCCCATCCTGTGTCTGTCAGCGCCAGCCATTTTGGGTATAGTTTGTATTGTTTGCACTCTCGGAAAGATCTTTGCATAGCATTCAGGCTTGTTTGCACCTCCCCCTTTTGGTCACCAAACAAAAACTCTGGAGAGTGCACAGGCCACCTCGACACTTGCTGCTACTTTGTATCCTCATTTCACCCCAGCTCCTGTACTTGTCTTCTGTATCTCCCTTTGGCTCTACGCTGGGGTGGGACATCGTCCCCCAGCCTGTTTGGGCACTAATAACAACAACTCTGGAGTGTGCGTTGGGTTGACAACTGCTATCCTGCTTTGCTCCTCATTTTAGTTCCTGCTTACATCTACCGTGTCACTGTCTTTCACCACACTTAAAACTGGCACACCGCCCCTCAGCTTGTCTGACCACATTTAAAAACTTTGAGGAGTGCATGTGAAGAAGGATTATCACAATGGGTTTATTTGCGGTTATGAGTGGCAGTCCGTTTATATGGCGGGAGTGAGCACGTGAAAGAATATGTATAGTTGCGTGGTTCTTAGGTGTGTATACATATTATATCTGAATAACAGTAGAGTGCACAGAGTAAAAGTAAAAGTAAAAGTGGGGTGTGACTGAACATAAGTAAACTCCTTAATAGGATTTATTTTATCACTACAGTGTATATACAGATGGATAATGATGACAATTTTATAGTGTGCCACTGTGTAAAAATTCTTTAACAATTTTTTTTAGATGTTTAAACAACTCTCATTTACGCTATATTATGGTCTGAGGGTGTGCAATGGTCACACAAAGTATGACTTGCAAGCACTTCGTACCTATACTCGTCCTGGCCAAACCAGTAGGATCGACTGTAAAATTATCTCTCTCTCTCTCTCTCTCTCTCTCTCTCTCTCTCTCTCTCTCTCTCTCTCTTTGGAGATCTGTAGTGGATATGAAGATAGCCACCAGGAGCTATTCATTGTACACTGACTTACCTAATTAAAAACTAGGAGGGTGTTCTGCTTTTACTCTTTATGGGTTTGAATCCAATAAACGATAGGCGTAGATGGGCTAGAATTGCAGTTAAATTAGATCTTAGGGCTGTTAGGAACAGGGCCCCCTTAGATGCCATAGTGAATTTAGATAGTCCTATGACTCCACAGGAAAAAAAATCTGTCGTTACAAACATGCATGGGAAACATTTTAATATAGTTGGTGAATGTTTCCCAAAGATCCATGCTGGGCTGTACCATCTCTAAAAATCATGAAGCACATGGTACAATAAAGACAGCATTAGAGTAAAACATTAGCTATGCTTCGCTCTGGAGAGTAGCAGTCCTGATTATATCAGACTAAAAAGGAAGCAATATAAACAGGTCCAGGCAAAACCTCACAGTAACTGGGATACACAGATCTGGGAGGATCTATATGACACAGCAAAATCTAAGGATGCCAGGAAATTGTTGAGTCTGGTGGCTGATGGGGGCAATTCTATCCACCCGAGACATGGCATAAGCATTTTTCTAATTTATATGGTCTATTCCAGAGGACAGATGTGGTTGCCTGTGTGCCCTTTGATTCTGAGATACAAACTACTACCAATTCTCTAATTGTAGAGCGAAATGAAACTGTTTGCACAATTAAGGACATCACCCTGGGCAAAGCTGCGGGACCCAAAGGGGTTCCTTTCACTCTCAGACCCAGACAATTGAGCTATATGTATATACAACTGTCCCTACTCACTTTAATAGAAATGTTAACCCTCTCCCTCCACCCAATTACCCAACTATGTACTCTATCTCAAATAATTATCCTCCTACAGACCCAAAGGAATTTTGGAACATTCCTTTATTTAACATGTTCCATACTTTAACTGCCATGGATGTAAATGATTGACTGAATCCAACTCCCCTACAAAAAAGACCTGTTCGGGGCAAGATGTCTACATCTCCCTCTTTGGTCGAGGAGGCTATGCTTGCCCCGGCGTCCCATTATGAATCTACTCCGTGGGACGATCTGGAGACAAGAATTAATAATAATAATGATGTAGAGGACCCTTGGGCTAGTAATACACTCCAAAATCTTTGTGAGCAACATATTAATTCTGTAGCCCATGGTGGAGATAGATATGATGTTATACATGTGAATACGGGATTTATGTATAAAGCAAATTTTAACTCTGTCTTAGATCAGTGGTGTGGAGAAAATCCCTGTATATTTAGAGGTACAAATTCTCTCTATGCTGATGTAGTAACTAATGGTATAGAAACAGGAGTAGGTGGGTGTGACTTAGTTCATCCTAAAGGAAAACCATTACAGGGAAAAGAGGGTAATTGGGTAGAGGACAGCTGTTTTCGTTTAATTTCTTGGAATATAGCCGGCCTTGGGCGGAGACTAGAGGATCCTGTCTGGCTAGATTACATTGAATCCTTTGATATTGCCTGCCTCCAGGAGACATGGAGTACCGTGGATCAGATCTTGGATGGTTTCCAAATGTTTAATGTTTTGCAACGCCATCGCAAGCAGGGAGAGCAAAGGGTGGGCTTATGACAGCTATCTCTGTAAAGCATAACTTAAGACATGTGATCCGAGTGGTGGAATCACCTTGGTACCAATTACTTATGATCAAGGACTTATTTCCAGTAACCCTTCTTCTCATAAATTGGTATTATAATATATTTGATCCCCATGTAACCGTAGTTATTGAAAATTTACAGGAGAAAATTGCTAAGGTGAAAAATAGGGTCTTCCCTCTTTTTATTATATGGTTAGGTGATTTTAACTGTGAGCTATGTAAATTCAGTGGATCTAGAGTATGCGGTCTGATGGATTTAACTGATCAACCTATGGCTCATTTTATTCATTCAAAACAGGGGGAGGCTCTAAATAGTATTGTCATGAACAATGATTTATGTATCCTGGATATGCCTAGTTTTTCTGGTGCATTGAATATACCCACTTTCCAAGGTACAGGGGGCAGAATGAGTACAATCGATTTTGCCATGGTATCCAAGGGCTTCTCTCATTTTCTAAAATATTTTAAAATTGAGGCGAACCCCGCCAGTGACCACAACCCCCTAATTTTTAGTTTTAACCTGGTTTTTGAGAAGTACCAGACTGCGGAACAACCGATAGTATATAGTCAAAATCAGGGTGTCACCTTAAGGTGGGATAAAGTAGATGTGAGGCAACTGGAGGCGGATATTTTTAAGGAAAATAAGGATAAGATAGAAACTTGTCTGACGCCTATATCTGACCCAGATCGTATAATTAAGAATTTTGAATTACTACTGGGAAACGTTTCTTCACACCTTGTAAAGTCAGGGGGGAGGAAACAAGATAGGGGGCCTAAATGGTTTGACGAGGAATGTTCTTCTGCTCAAACACATCTATCAAAGGCTTTACGCCAAGTCCCACGTGATAGGGATTTGGTTAGATCAGCTAGGAAAAGGTATAGAGATGCAGTCAGTAAAAGGAAAAATGATTTACGGACTAAAGCATGGGAAGATCTGGAAAAAGCGGTTGATCTAAGGGACAATAGGCTTTTTTGGGAGGTAATAAACAGGCCTTTTTTAAAAACAGGAGAAGAGAATACCATCCGAGTGCACATATCTGAAGACTCCTGGGTAGCTCATTATAGCAAAATCTTTAATCCAAATGAGGTACTGCTGACTGCTACCACGGGAGCAGGCGATTTTAATATGGCGTCAGCAAAATCACTTAGTGATTCATTAACGCTTTCAGAGGTAAAGATAGCCCTGACCAAGGGGGCTGCTTTAAAGGCCCCAGGTCCTGATGCAGTACCCTTGGATCTTTTTAAACATAATCTGGAGGTTTGGTCCCCATTACTCTTGAATGTTTTTAAGGCAATAACGTTGGGGCCAATTCCAATTTCTTGGAAAGAGGCAGTGGTGGTACCCATTTTTAAGAAGGGTGACAAGTCTGACCCATGCTGCTACAGGCCAATATCACTAATAGACGCGTCATGCAAGTTAATGGGTAGGGTGATATTGGCTCGCCTTGAAACATGGGCAGAGTCAGTGGGGGTTATTGTGGACTCCCAATATGGATTTAGAAGAGGGAAAGGAACCACCGAGCAGTGCCTAAATTTAGCACTAATTATGGGCAAGTACATGGGTGCCAAGAATAGCTCTATTCACTTGGCATTCATGGACTTGTCCAGTGCTTTTGACACTGTATGTAGGGGTAAGCTATGGCGGATGATGGAGTCTATGGGGTTTGAGGAGCCTTTGGTTACCTTGCTTCGCAGGCTCCATGCCGCCACAATGGTGAGAATTAGATATGGCCCTGGTGGGGAGAAGACTAGACCTATATTATCTACTGAAGGTGTCCGTCAGGGATGTATTTTAGCTCCCTTTTTATTTCTGGTCTATACTAATGGATTAGAAGTTTTCTGTTAGAAACCGGTGCTGATTTTCCACAGATCAATGGCAAAAGAATTCCAATGTTGTCATATGCAGACGACACTGTTTTAATAACCCTTACTTCCAATAGCATGCAGATTTGCCTGAATGCTTTTGACATGTTTATGGAAAATTTAGATCTTGGGGTCAATTTCACTAAATCATTTGCCATGACTTGCGGTCCGAAAAGTGTAAAAACCCGCAGGTATATGGTGAGGGATTCAATTATAGAGAAGGTTGATAACTTTAATTATTTGGGTATCCTTTTTAACAAAAAATTGAATTGGGAACCTTTGATATTAGTTCGGGTCCAAAAGGTTACACAATCAATTGAAGCTCTTTTTCGTTTTGCCAGCAAACTAGGACAACGGCGAATAGCAGAAATAATATCCTTGTATAAAGCTAAGTGTGTCTCTGTTATGACTTTTGGCGCTGGAGTCTGGGGGTCACACAATTGTGAAAAGTTGCAGATTATGGAGAATAAATTTATAAAACGTCTCCTATCTGTCCCATCGGGTACGTCAAACAGTTTTTGCCATGGGGAGGTTGGTATGGAGTTTGCGAGTGACATCATACATGTAGCTCCATTACTACTATGGTCTAAAGTTTGGCAATCTGAGGAATTGAAATTGACAAAAGATATCTTACAAGATTGCCTTAAACTTGAGCATTATAGGGAGATTCCATGGCTTCTATATGTTAAGGATACCCTTCATAAGATTGGGTTAGGTAACATGTTTGTAAACCCTGGCATGATCAATAAGGATGCTAAGTTAACTATTAAAAATGCCTATGGTTCTAATTTGGGTACCTTAAGGAATAGTGAACATGCACTACGTATCAGGGGCAAATTGGTGCAACCTTTTTATCTATCATATATCATCAACACGCAATGGCGTTTCTATTTGACAAGGTTTCGCCTTAGTACTTTACACTTCCTTTTTGCCTTTCCAAAGCAAGGGGGGTGGTGTTAGAAACTACCTTTTTGCCCCTGTAATGATAAGGTTTCGCAAAATACTCTGCACCTTATTCTTTTTTGTGCTTTGTACAAGGTCCCAAGAAACACTTTTATTAGACCATTACTACTATCCTTTGGATCATGTTATTACAAAGAGGGATATGAATATTTATTATCTTTGTCAACCCCAAACATTTGTAACGCTGTACTTAGTTTTATTAGATCAGCTCTTGTTATTAGAAACCGATACTGAATGTATTGAAATCCAGAAATATGTAAATATGTACCGTGGTTTTTTATTGTAATTTGTGTTTTTTATATTGATGTATACTTTTATGATTCCTTTGTGGAATCGAAATAAAGTTATTTGAAATGAAAAATGAAAAATGTATATACAACTGTCTTCCAGTAAATAGTCAGAAATCTGAAAACCTGATCAATGTTACTTGTATCTCTCCTAAAACCTGCTTCCAGATTCAATATGGATTCATTCTCTTCTATCCAGAGGTCAATTATTTTTTATCTGCATGCAAAAGACCTCCTGGGTAACATTAATTAGACTTATCCGTCTATAATTTAGAGGTGAGTCCCTGGCACACTTTTGATGGACTGGAACAAATTGCACTGTTTTCCAGCTGCTTGGGATATCCACACCTCTGAGTATTGCATTGGATAATTTGTATATATATTTTATATGGAAGCAGGCCTTAGGAGAGATACTAGTGCCATCAATCAGGTTTTCAAGTTTTTGACTATTTACTGGAAGACAGTTGTCCTCCAGAAATCACATCCACATGCACAATATTTGTGGACTTGTCCACTTTTGACCTGGTTCCCCACCACAATCTCTGGGAGATATTGAAGCAGAATGAGGCCCCCCTGGATTTGTTGAGTATTCCGATGCATCTGCACCAAGACACGTACGCTCAAGTGCGCTGGGGACCATGGGCGAGCTAACAAAATGCATAGCGATACACAAATGTGTGTACATCAGGGATGAGTATTTGCTACAACTTTATTCTCTATCTTAATGACATGGTAGTTCAACTTGAGGACTGCGAGAGTGATGCACCATTGATTGGAGGTTGAGAGATCCCCCTGCTTTTGTTTGCAGATGACACCATGTTAGTGTCCAAGACCCCGGTTGGCTTTCAGCCCCTGGTGGATCGCTTTGCGGCCTTCTGTGCTGAGCGAGGGATGGTGATAAACCATACAAAATCCAAATGTATGACTATTAATCCCCAGAGAGCATTTGGAGGATCCATTATCCTTGAGGGAAGTAGCCTAGACAGAGCAACCAGGTTTGATTAACTTGGAATTAGGGGTGGGCAGTAAACTCCGCTCTGCCGGTGGAGTTCATAAAAAACTCTGCCAACCATCTCATGGCAGAGTTTACTGGCGCTTGCCCCAATGTAAACCAGTGGTGGTGTGGCAGAGGTGCACAAGGGAGCCACTGTGAGCGCACATGATACAGGTGCACCAAAAGCAGGATGCCTGGGTATATGAAGCAACCTGACCACAAACCCTCCTGCTTCCTAATATATCATGGTCTTCCTGGTAGCTGAGTGCACACTAATGCTGGTGCATGGCACAGTGGGGGCATACCTGGTGAGTCCAGTGGGGTGAGGTGGTTGGGAGAGGCAATGGTAGTGGGGCATTGGGAGTTTCTGGTGGTACCTGGGGAATGAACGATACCATGGGCAGAAAGGAGGGAACTGATAACTGCTGGGAGGGCAGCAACCCTTCTTCTGTTTCTGTGCATGCCTCAGAATTGCAATGCGGCTTGAAACGCAGGAAAGGATGAAAGGATCTGAGGATGTAAGCCACTTAGAACTACTGCGCAGTGTCAAGAGTGTGGCTGTCAATGGAGTGCCGGATAATCCATCCATACCCCGCGTGGTCCACTTGCCACTTAAGTAAGTGCCACTCACTACCTTCTAGGCAGTTTGCTTGACACAGCCCACATTTCTTTCACTTGTTTAGCCCAAAGTGGACAGATTCTGCAGTTCTGTGACCATTAGCAGCAGCCCATGCCCTTGTTGCAGTACACTTTCACACACAGCGCCAATAGCATTGAAGGCTTCAGGGCGCTTTCAGCCAGCAGAGCTGCTGAAAGCCGTACCTTGGCTCTGATAATGGTTGGCAACACTTCAGAGAGCTCAAAGTAATGATTGACTAATGACAGAAACTATTGAGCTATCTCCTTGCTATCTTAAGCGAGGACCTGTTATATACCTACCATCTGCCTTAGGTCGCTACATTTATTTTTTTTGTATTCGGATTTTCCGCAACTAAAATTTCCTCTTTAAAAAATGTAATTCAGAGCAGAGGTTTGGAGCACCGCTTCAAGTGTTTTATCCGTACACCTGTATCGCTTAACTTTCTACTTCAGGTTGGTGTTACTTAAGTGCTTGCATGCTGGCAGAAGGCATACTTCTATGGTTTTTTGAATAAATGGGTTTTGTCTGCACAGATCAGCTCAGGGCATCCTGAGGCAGCGATTCAATTTCTGCCAGACAGATGGCTCGAGTCGACATCCGCTTCTAATGCAGAATGGTCCTTTTGATGTTCATTTGTGAATGATTTTCATAACCAGACGGTTTTCTGGCAGCCTTCTATTGTTACTTTCACTTGCTACTAATACTTTGCTTGCCTTGGAAAGCTTTGCCTCTGTGCCAAACTCAGCTTTCTAATGAGATAGTGCGTGAGCGGGAAACTTTGAAGTGTGTATTAGACATCTATACGAACCTGTATCCCGGATATCTGACTGTACGTAATATCGGCATGTGTCAGAGATGTCTAATTATACAAATGTGGCTTCTATCATGGGTGTCTGAAAGCACATACTTTTAGTGCTTGATATGGAAAAATAGAAGTGCAGGTACTCTGGGACAGTACCTGCTTGTTTCTGAGAAGTTTCAATTCTCTCCAATTAAAAGTATTATATGTTTCCCTCTCAAAATAAAAAAAGTCCCGGAACTCAGTACCGAACAGTACCGGCCCATTTAAAGCACTGCATACATTTCACTAATGTCTGACTGTACATATACGAGCCTGTGCCATTGATGTTTGACTCTGCAGGCACATTTATCTGTCTCTTCCACAGCTGACTGGTCAATCTATCTATACGGGTTTGTTTCCACAATTACATTTTGTCGCTCTTCCTCCATACACCAAGCAGTCTGTATTTCCGATTTGTGCATTCAAGAGCTAAAACACGTGGTTACATTTGTACCAGTTTTTAAGACATAAAAATAGGAGCTTTCATTGTCTGTCAATCTGATTATTTGGAATACGGAAGTGGGTGTAAAATTGCTGGTTCGTTCTGTGACCCCAATTCGTCGCAGGTTATATCAGGCTATACCTCCACTTAAACCAAATACTTAAAGACTGTGACCATCAGGATATCACTGCGCAACTCTAATCTACTTAAGTTGTCGAGCTACACTAAATATTGACCAAGTATCCGGTTTTGACCGTTTGATTCAGCAACTCGAACTCATGTTAATCTTAGAGCTATATTATATATTTATCGAGTCTTCAGTTTAGACCTCCTGATTCAGTATTTGAAAGTACATAATCAAAGGAAGTGACTACAATAGATTGGCCATAACTATATATTTATCGAGTCCCCGATTTGAACCTCCTGATCCAGCATTTGAATATATATAAGTGAAGGAACTGATTATAATAGCCCTGTAAACCACTGGTATGAAAACCCTGAAGAAGGCTTTGCCGAAACGCATTGGTAGTTAAGAACTGTAACCAGTGTTTTCTGAAAATCAGCGCATGTGTTGTGTCTGGTAGTTAACAACCGTAACCAGTGTTTCTGAAATCGGCATATGTGTTGTGTCTTGTTTGACAGAATTCAGACAAATCCTGTTAGATCGACCTTGACTGTTCTGTTTACACCAGCTGAAGACATTTATACTTTTCAGGTTATATCATACATTGTAATATTCTGTGGTTTAAATATGTACAAGAGGATCTAGAATGTGCATTTTATAAAAAGAATAATTTATCATGAATGTATTTATGTATGTTTTTCTAAATTCTAAAATAATTTAAAAGAAGGAAAAAAAGAAGTGAAGTAAAAAGGAAAAATATATATTTTTATAACAGTAGTATTGTCTGTATAATTGGTTCTTTGGGTCTGAGGTTTAATTGATTCACATTCTACTATTGTGCACTGTGCCCGGTGCAAAATCTTTTTCTAAAAAAGTTGTTTTCCCTGTTAGGGTAGTATCCTTTTTTGCAGGAGGCCCGTGTGTTTTCCAGAGTATGCCACCTAACCACTCCAGTTCTTTTATTCAAAGTGGAAATCTAAATTAGACTTGAGCACTATCTGCTCAGTGTGTTTGCAAGCAGAAGAAACTATACTACATTTCATTTACTTTTGCCCTGTCTACGAACCCTCAAGGAAGTGCTGGATTCTTCAGTTCTGCAGACAGCTTGGGGATAAGCAGTGCTTAGTGGCACTTAGGCTGTTACATGCCTCAACAAACAAATCCATTGTATGTGCTGTTGCCAAATACCTACATTGGAGCTGGAGTATGGGGAGAGGGTGTGGCTTAACCGCTAGGGCGGCCGACTTTGAAGCTGGGGAACCAGGTTCAAGTCTGGGGTCAGGCTCAAACATCCTGTGATTCTGGGCAAATCACTTAATCTCTCCTGCCCAAAAAATGAATGTGTCTGTCTGTAGTGTAACTTGTGCTCTTGTAAAGCGCTCTGATAAATTCAGGTCAAGTTCGCGCAATATAAAACAAAAACAAAAGAGTTAAAGTGTTGGGATAACTTATTTATGATGGGCTGTTTTTCTCTTTTCCCTCCCTCGATCTATAGTAACTTGTCACTAAACATAGTGCAATGACACTCCAATTTGGGATTATTCGCTAATAGTTTTTCTGCACTTTAACTACATTGAGCCAAAATCCTGCATTTAGAATAATTGTTCCTCATGTCTTGTTGTGTGAGTTTTGGTTTTAGTATACATGAGTGCTCTGCACCTTTTGGATTGATGTATCTCATCAAGACTTCACATGCAATATCTAGAGAATGTATCAATGATATATTGTGAGTTATTTCGGCATTGACTTTACAAACTGTTGCCATGGTTCCAATCGTCTCCAAGGCCTTTGCGATTTTTTCCATATATTTTAATCTGCTGCTAAATAATGGGATTTTATATTTTGATCTCACTTAAATGTATTGAGGTAAGATAGGACATTTTGAGCAATGTTTTATAACTTGTTTGAATATTTTATTTTACTTTAAACATATTTGTACACTTGGTGTATTGCCTTGTGTACTTTTATGGTCTTTGCAACCAAATAAAGTATTTTGACTGGCTGATCACTGTTATTTTTCTCATTAGAAGTATTATTCTCATCCTAATTATCTTCATCATTATCGTTGTGTAACCATGGAATAAGCCTTCTCCTGAAAGAAGCATCTTTTCATATAGATAAGTAAGGTGTTTGCAACCTTTATAGTCTGATTTTCTCATTTGAGTTGCATTGCTGTTTAATAATAAATTAAGATTGGCCTAAAGAATATCAGGTAATAAAATGGGTAGTGCGTTAAGTAGCCTCGCCTCAAGCCACTCGCTGCGCGTTGCGTGTCCTATGACTTCTTATCATTTATTTACTCCTGAGGGAAAGGCTTGTAATATAATAGTATCTAGGGGTGAATAAAAGCAATGCAGCTGGGATCTGAAATTATTAAATGTAATTAAAGCAGCAAATATTTGTCTAATTGTTTATTAACCTATCTGCTAAAAAATCTACAACCATGCACAAATGAAAATGACAGATGTGCCTTTTCTAGGTCTCATAAAAGTATAGAAAGTAGCTGAATGTATTAATAGAAATTACTAGTAAGTGAATATTATAACCATTTTTAGTGCTGTATTTGTACTGCATAATTAATGTAGGAAAGCGCTAAACCATGCATCTGATGGGCTGTGAGGTGTGATATGCACTACAATTCCAACTAAATATTCCCAGCAAACAGTCCTAGAAATACACTCAATTAATGCTCAAGGCTGCCATGTGGGAGGGCCTCGTGTAGCCAGGAACCAGACCCAGGGCTTGATTTAAATCTTGGCGGGGCTGGTCCTTCCGTTGCTTCCCTGCAGTCCGCCTGCCTGGTTTAGATGTTGGCTGACCTATGGAGGGAACATTGTCGGAGGCCTGCCGACTCTGCCCGGATCTGTCTTCCACGGCAATGGCATCAGAAGCTAAATTGGCTGTCGGACTCCAGATTCTCACCCTCCTGACTGCGAAGTACCTTTCAGTCAAGGCAAATGTGATGGGGATACCTCCATGCTCAAGATGGCAGAATCGCATAAAAACAGGTGAAAACTCACGTTTTTTCAGGGTTTCAACACTGAATTCGTCTTGAATGTCATTGTCCAAGTCCCTCCTGTGCTGGTGCTACTTGCCCACAATGTTCAGCCACCCCATTGTTGCTGAAATATAAGGTAGATTTTTGTGAACGGTGTGTGTGTACATACAATTGTGCATGCATGTTGATGGCGTGCTATGCTACTTGTCATTGATATAGGCAGTACACATTACATACATATACATATTGACATATACACGACATATATGTGAATTTAGATGAAAATAATCAGTACTTACCTGTCTCCACACCCCCATGACCTCACTATGTCACAGCTCTGCTGCCAGGACACCACCAGCACAACAGGAACATCTAAATCAGCTTGGCGCAATGCCGCCGGCCTGACAGTGATGTTGGGCTGTCAGCCAGCAGAGAAGACCGCCACCTCTGCATTTATGTTGCCCCTCTGGCCAGGGTTGTTAAATCCTTCGGATTGGAGGCGCTGTCCTATGCTGACGATACCCAAATTATGGTGTCTATCACCAACAGCATAGAGGCATCTGCTACCAATTTTAAAAACTGCATGCAGGCAGTTTCCTCTTGGATGGTAGAGAACTATCTTAGACTTAACTGGAACAAAACAGAGGTTTGGATCTTTGGAAACCAACAGCATATCTGGTCCAATGCCTGGTGGCCTGATATGCTTGGCCCTTGCCAAGTGTCCCTAGGAAAGAGTCTTGGTGTTATAGTGGACAATTCCCTCTCCCTGGGCCCCCAGATCAATAGAACGGTGTCTACCTGTTTTGGGATCATCAGTAATCTCAGGAAAATCTCGCAATTTCTCTCTTTCACCTCTCGAAAGCAGGCAGTCGTTGCCCTAGTACTATCTAGACTGAAGTATCGTAATGACCTCTATTTGGGTATTAACAAGGGGCTTGTTCATCATCTGCAGCTGGTGCAGAACACTGCAGCCAGGCTGGTGATTGATGGGCCTTCCTAAATCCCATTCAGTGTCGGCTTCTATCAGTGAGCTGCATTGACACCTTCTAAACCAGAGAATTCTGTTTAAGACTCTTTGTCTTACTCACAAGGCCTTCTACAATCTAGGTTCGGAAGGCATTAAAGGGCTCTTCCGACGATATGTTCCTACCAAGCAGTTAAGATCTGCCAGTAAACATCTGTTGGTAGTTCCCAGGTTCAAGAGAGAGAGCCAGATGGGGGGCAGAGCCGTCCCTGTTGCCGCTCCTAGGGTCTGGAATTCCCTCCCTTTTTCAATTTCTGGACAAGTGTCTTACTCTCTCTTTCACAAGGCCCTGAAGACCTGGCTCTTCACCAGTCTATTGGTGTGAGACTTACGTGTATATTTGTCTGATGGCCCTTTCCGCAGCGCCTTAATGCCTCTGGGCAAAGTTCGCACTTTATGAGGCTATATTTATTCATTCATTCATTCTCTCCATAGCTGTAACATCTAAATACGGCAGGCGTTCCGTCGTCAGCTCAACAGAGTACTTGGGACCCGTTGTGGGGGGACAATGGTAATACCACCAAGATCTATTTAAATCAGGCGCACAATCATACAGGTTAATATGCTCTCATACTTGAGGTGTGTTCAGGGGAAGAGCCTGTTGACATTGTAAGTCCCTTCATTAGACTCAGTTTGCTCTAGGGACATTTCAATACATATTAATGCAAGAGTAATATGCCTGTTACTTTAGTATGCATGAAAAGGTGAGACCAAAACTATCATCACAGACTTTGTGTTTGCTGTCTGAGACTTGAAATGACCTCAACTCCTGACTGCAAATCTAGAAATCAGTGCACAGTGAATATGAGGCCTCGGGTTTACTAGCGTGATTTTATTCTAGGCCGTAAGGGCTGTTTTCAAGCACAAAGACTCATTTTAAAACCTTGCTGCGGGATTTTGGGTCTAAAGGCAATATCTTGGACATGTTTTTGTTGGTGTCCTTAGAGGTCCTGCTATTAGAAAACACAGTTATTGAACTCTGCCACTTCCATTTTTTCCATGTGGTAATTCCTTTACCTTTACCTTCAACCTACAACAATATTACATCCACTGCATCGTCATATTTCTATATTGTAAGGGAAGTATATATTTATTTTTCTTAACTCTACCTATATTTATGTTGAGAGATTAAAATGTAGGTGTAGTTACAAATGTAATTATATACTTACCATGCAATCTAGTGATCGATTGCTGCACTGGATGCAATATTAGTCATGTGATGTATTACATGCAAGAAAGTGACACACCACCAGTTTCAGACAATCCCTCACATGAATGATGATTTCTCAATTCTTTGCAGAACCTAGCAAATAGGATGCTTGAGAGTTAACCTATAATGTGAACCTTTAATGCCGATAAGGGATTTTATAAACAAGCTAATAGACCACAAGGTCGAATAGGGTTTATACAGCATAATACAGAATAACTTCTTGTATGCTTTTGAGAATATTTTATTGTCAATAGAACTACTCCCAAGGTGTGATGGATAAGTTGAGGTTAATTGCTACTAACTGCTGGTCAGCATCTGTAGGTTGGAATTCCTGGTACTCCATCCCGGTGTTCCCCACTATTGTCATGCACCAAACATTCATGTGAGTCAATGAAATAATGACTGTAATAAACTTGATTCTGGCACATTTGACTATAGCATGGAAGCAGCTTTCGTTTCACAACTCCAGGGTCCCCAATGACACAGGTTTTCCTTTTTGTTCATAAGAGTCGTGATACAAATAGTGCTGGGTACAAGGCAACTCAACATAGTAGATCCTTCTTAAAAAGAACACAATTTAGGTACTTCTGTCGCAGGATCTTTCTAAGATATCACATTGTACTACATCATTGTATTGAGTTAAGAGCATTCTTATTGGAAACATTCATTTTAGGATTGATGCAAGACTACCACTGAAAATGAATAGATGTGTTGTAAAATAAATTCTAATCTAGATGCAAATAAAGTATGAATTTAATCACTATAAAACCTGACTTTTAGACTTTAAATTATCTACAAATTATCATAACCTGAGTTAAATTGTTCTTTTGTAAAGAGCTAACCAAGGGAAGCAAGGAAGAAGGATGTTGAACAGACTGTCTTTCTCATATTATACTATTGGGGAAATTGTTGCTCAGCTTAGTGGTTCTCTTAGAATGAAGTCTTAGAGGGTGAGAATTATTTGTGTGGCATTTGTTCCTAACCAGAATAATGTTTTTTCTCTTTGTTCAAATGTATTCTCTGTGCTTGTGGGCAGAGCACTTAATTAGAGCCTGTGGTTGCAGGCAGCACTCATTTTTGATGACCGGCACTCATTTTTCCTCTAGAGAGCAAGAGAAAAAAACACAAAAAGGTAAAAAGAAGGAAGCAAAGGACAAAGAAGATTGTCAAAGGGAGAAAGCAGGAATAAAACAGAAGTTGCAAGAGTGAGATAAAGTGTCAGAGGGTATAGGGTGGTGTATTAAAAAGGCATGAGGTGACATCATGTCTATGAAGCCTTGATAGCTGATACCCGGACCTTCAGTTGCACCGACTTTTGGCTTCTAAACAACACTTTGGGCTCCACTTCTTATTCTTTTACAAATTAAGTGCTGTATGGGCATCCTTGGGGTGGATTGTAAAGCTGTGAAGTTGAGAATGTCAACTTTTGTAATTTGAAATTCTACTAAATCTTCAAAACATTTCTAATCCTTGAGGATAAGGAAAGAAATACCAAGTGATAAACCAACTGCTAGGTTGAATTTGTAAAATGAACATGTGTGACTATGATTGATTAAAAGTCAAGACACAATAAAGAAACTCTGTACTGAGACCTTATCCAACCAATCACAGGACACTTAAGAATTGTTTCTGGTTCACTAGGCCATGTTTGTGTGTTCTCAGGGTACTCCATTGCCTCAAGGAAAAAAAAGGCCATAGAAGGAGATCTGGCACATTAGCCAGCAATTTAGCTGAAAACAGACCAACATCAAAGGTTTCCCTACCACTAACATCCTGTTTGTCTTCCTCATGCTGAATGCCCACTCCCCAGCCTGGTCTTTGTGTTACAGCCTACTGGTGCTGTCCACTCCGCTCTCCTACATCCTACTATTTGTAATAGTGGGTGACCTGGAAGTACCTCCTCACTACTTCCTGCCAGCAAGGCAAACCCTAGTTTCTTTTCCTGTAGGGGTTTTTCACCTCTCATCAAAGGTAGTCACT
Source organism: Lissotriton helveticus (assembly GCF_964261635.1). Classification (NCBI taxonomy): domain Eukaryota; kingdom Metazoa; phylum Chordata; class Amphibia; order Caudata; family Salamandridae; genus Lissotriton; species Lissotriton helveticus. The sequence goes on from NC_136071.1 coordinate 122,058,211, forward strand.
GTCAACGAAGAAGCAACACCATACAAGATCTATTTCAAGTGCTGTCGAGACTGACATGCACAGTTAAGCAATGTTTACTACAGGCATATTTGCAGTCTAATTAACAAGGATCCTTATTTAGTACTGAATTTGATATCTGTTAAATTTTATAGCAGTATGCGGATGAAGTCTGCCACATATGTGGATGTGTGACAAATGTATAATTTTACCTTAACAAAAGTTATTTTAATCCATGCAGGGAAACACACCTTTGTATCCTGTCATTGTAAAGGCGTAGTAATCTAAATATTAGGGATGTCATTCTCTTCTACATGGTGCACCCAGAATTTGCAGGCTTAAAATTCCCACCGATTTTAAACTTGGCTTTCATGTACAGTTTAGGAAAAGGGATATATAAACTGTGCATGACATTCTGAAAACACAATGGAAGCCATTTGTGTGTTGTTCAGAAGGCAAGGAGAGATGGCTTGTTTCTCGTCATCTACTTTAACTCTCCAAGGGCGTAGAACCACTGTTTTGCAGCCTTTTGCACTGAAAGAAATTAACAGGAACCAGCCTTTATGAATTCTTAAACAGGGAGGCCGTGTATGTGATTGTTCGGATAGGCCCACTGGTGAAAATATATACAAGTCTTACTGATCATGAGAGGTCCTGACAGAGGAAGATTGTGATTTTTGATAAGGCAATATTGCATCTACTTAAAGGGATCATTTACTAGCCATTGCACTGTGTGGGCCACCTAGAGTGCTGTGCATCACTGAGAATCGTACCTTTCGAGGTACATTAGGAGAATATCTTTGCTTTCTTCCTCCATGTTATTGATTTATTTGGATAGTTACAGCAGCATATTGTTTGAATCAGAAATGTGCAAAACATCTGAGACGTAAAAGGACAGAGCAGATAAGATTAGTTACATGTAAAGCTAATTGGACAGATTAGTCATGATTAACTAATCCGGTATCTTGTTGTAATTGGCTAGACCAAGATGTAGCATGAGGACATTACAAGGTAAGGGCCCTATTTAGATTTGGAAGGTGGCATACTCAGTCACAAACAATGGTAGATGTTCTGCCCTCCTTACTAAAAGTGCATTATAGCCTCGGGCACTTGTATTACGGCAAACAGGATCTCCATCACGATTTGCCAGAGTATTCCGTCCACCAAACTCTCTCTAGCTAATGACATATGTTGATTCCAGGAGGCATACTATAAGCAGATATACAATAGACCAATTGGATATCCAGTTCGTTTTGCCCATTGTAGTTGTTCTTTCAACATGATCTCGAAGAATATCAGTGAGCCCAAGGATCGTATGACAGCTCGTAAGTGCATGCAAGCAGTTCAATTGAAGGGGGCCTAGGAGGTAATAGGCAGGAAAACTGGAAGAGGCATATAGTGTTGTAGGTGTAGTTAGGAGGTTAAGATCACCAGGATGAAGGTTATAAGATGCATGATAATGCAATATTGTGTTAGCAAGATAGTTGAGGGTTAAATTGTTCATTATTTTATATACTAGTATTAGTAATTCATATAGTACTTTGTTTATGGCATTTATCCACTCTACTTACTGATAAGAGATGAGATGGGAGTGTGCCAGAAAGATTAAATAAAGTTTGGATTAGAAAGTACAGAATATTATCTCTTGGAGGAATAAAATAAATGCTGAAAACCAATGAGTTGATGAAAAACCTCTACCCCCCTTCAAAAATCTCATGCTGAAAAAAATCCTGAAGCACAGGCAAATGAATTAAATTCTGCTATGTAGTATGTTGTTCTTAAGGAGGTCCATAACATGAGGTCTATGAGGTAAGATAATTGGTGTTCCAGTTTTACCAACTATTTTCAATGTTGCACGTATTCACAAGTGTTTGAAGACTAAGGGGCTCATTAGTATGGCGGGCGGCCTGAGTCCGCCCACCATACCAGTGGGAATTAGGACCACCCGCTAAGGGTGCGGCGGTCCCGCACATCCCGTTAGGATGCGCCCGCCACACTGGCGGGCGCATCCCGCATTTCTGACACCGCCCGCGACAATACAAAAAATGCATGTTGTGCTTTTCGATGCACAACGTGACAGGCACCACGCGGTGCCTGCCACGTTGTACATTGAAATGCAGGGGGGTACCATAGGTACCCCCATGTGCACTCCCCACCCACCAGAGTCCCAGGGGCCCTGCAACGGGCCCCCACAAGAGATTCCCGCATGCCTTTCCGTGGCGGCAATGCCACCACGGAATGCATGTTCCCGCCCACATCTTAATATGGCTGGCGGTGTCTAACAGACACCGCCACCATATTGAACCCTTTTCCACCCGGTTGACTTGTTGACTAGGCGGAAAAGCGGCGGACCGCCTTTCCATCTGCCGCAGACCCCCCAGCCATAGTAATATGGTGGGGGGTCTTTGCAGCAAGGATGGCGGGCGGATCGCCACTGCCGGCCTGGTGGGGGCAAACCGCCCGCCATCCTAATGGGGCCCCAAGCATTTTAGAGCTGGAGACGTACAGGTATGGAATAAATTACACCCCTCATATTTTCCAAATTTAATCACTGTAATTGACGAATTCATAGTAGAAAACGTAAGTGTGATATAGGGCATGATTGTTTTTCTCTAACAGTGAAGTGATGATTTACGGTTAAGTGTGGTACTGGATCTACAAATGTATTCTTTGCACAGAACGGAAACTGATTGAACTCTGACAAAATTACATATACTTGATTTGCATACATTTAATAATCATTAAGTGACTGAGTCTACAAAATGTCTCCATAAGAAAAACAATAATAATGGTTTAAAAATGGCTCGGGTCCATCGCATGCTCTGTGCAAGAAAAGGCACGTTTTTGCAAAAAATCCAGAAATATTTCCCGCAAGGTTTGTAGGTTATGCAGCCCTCTAGCTGATGTTCCTGGAAAGCCAGCTCTCCAGCAGAGCAGCATTGCGCTCTTTAGAAAATCACTGTACGCCAGAGGTAAATTGTAAACCAATATCTGACTTCAGAAAACGATTGCTTCTTCTTAATAAAACAGTGTATGTAATCCACATTCTTTCATGTGGGAAAATTGCTCCTCGTTGCATTCATTGCCTTTGTATGCTTTTCACCCTGCAGCTATGAAATCAGGAGGCACACAGCTGAAACTCATTATGACATTCCAAAATTATGGACAAGCCTTGTTCAAGCCAATGAAGTAAGTGATAAGAGCCATTTATTTGCACCATTATCTATTTTTCGCCGTCTTCATTTGCATGTGTGCGAGCATTTCGTATCTGGTGTGTTGCTTTCCTGTGTCTGCATTACAAAAGACTTATGAGAATCTTGTTCCTAGCTACAAAGGACCAGCATTGTTTTTTAGGGGAATCCGTGATTTATATTTGCCATCAATGTCTTGCTGCTTTCCTCCCCCATTATTTATCTAAGCACAGCAATTATCTTTAAAAATAAATGTTCCTTTAGATGTTGTGAGATTAGGTAATTGGTTTCTTTAGACCTCTTATCAGTCACTGTTTATTACTCTGATGCAGCCTTGAGTTTTGATAAAGATTTTTTTGGAAAGCATGCACTGAGCGATAGTTAAAGTGAAGGATCATGGCATGCCACTTCCTGTGGAAGTCATGTAGTGTGTGATGTCACTTCCTCAGAAATCTCAATGAGAATGTACCACACAGGCCAACATCTGGAAGCAGGATAGGGGAAATTTTGAAAATAAATATCGGGTGAATTTGTTTTCCTGTTGAATTGTATTCTACTGGCGATTGAAGGGTAACCCTAAAATAAACCAATTTTAAATATGGAGTCTCGTCGACATCAGGTGTGTTGACATGTATGGAACACAAGGAGAACTTGCCACAGCATCACTTTCTCCTGGTGTCTTTGCACCCTCTCACACCACTGTCAATGTGCCATTATGATTGTCTACTATTTACCATGTTTCCGTTCACGGTTTATGCCGAATATTACAATAGATAACATACTTGATGAAGCGCAATTCCACTCCTTTACCAGGCGCACAGCGGAAAGCAGAATTCTCATACAAATGTATCATCCAATTTTCCAATTTCAGAAATATTTGTTCCAATTTTTCATTTGAGTTTAATTTCTTTAGTTTATTGTTCTTGTCGTTACACACGTACAATGTTGGTGTTTTCAATGTTTCTTATGCGACAGGTATGCCCATCCGGGCCTTTTTCTGGGCACAATAGAATTCACCACTCATCCTCGGTCATGATAAATAATGTACCCAATGCACTTCAAGCCTTTGACGGCCCTTCGTCAGGGGTTTACTACGAATAAAAGAACAAGAATTAATAATTCAAGCTCCCTTGTCTTTGCAAACATTAACAAAAGTGATATTGTGCTGTTGTGGTTAACCTCGCATTGGCGTTTTTCCCTCTATAAACATAACTGAACATTTCAACAATTGCCCTGAAAGAGCCTCTACCTCACTCTCTCTCCCTTCCCTTGTTAACTTTTCCATTCTTCAACACACCCGACTCAATGTTCACCCTCATAAACGTGCTTCTGCCATCTATTGACTACATGGTGCTAGTATGCAAAGCGACACTGTCTCACTCTCATACCTTCATGACTTCTTGCGATAGCGTGGACTTCTCAATTAGTTTAGACCACAACAGGAAAGCGTCCCGTTCATACCTGATTTCCCCCTCTTTAAATTGACAACACGTGGCACCGCCCCTCACAATTAGCCGGATGTACGCAGCCACAACTTTATTGGGTTTATCCTCCAAAAACTCAACTACACATAATACACTGCTAACAGCTTCGTTAGAACGCAAACTCGCTGTTGCAAGGATTGCTCTTCCCCTCATTCAACTGAAAAGCTCTCTGCAGGCTAATCTGTTAAAGTACCCCGCCCACCCTTTAGATGTTAACACTAACGCTCATGCTTGAATAAAACCATTGCTTGTTTGCGCATATGTAAATCAATTGCGCATGAATTGCACCATTTACAAACACAAAAGAAAGACTTAAAAACACTCAAATGTCTATATTCTCAAGGAGATCCAATGGAAATCCGTTGCCAGGATGTGTCACCCTACGTGTGCAGTTTGTGTACTCCGTTTTACTGATAATCCAATGGGCGATACATGTGGGTTAGGGCAGACTTATTACTGAAGTAGACAAATGGTACAGTGCACACCAAAATTCCCAATTTGACCATAGATCATCCAATATAAACATTTTAAACTCATGCTCAAAATGTTCATAGTTTTAAAAGTAACCAGTGTCTCACTGTGGCAACACAATTGGTCGTATTTTCTTGAAGAAAAAGGAGCTGTTTCTAAGAATCAGAATGTTTCCTTTCATAAATAGGAAACTAACAATTTCTAGTAGTTTTTCCATTACTTTACAAAGATGGTTAACCACATACTTGTCTTTATACTGGAAAGAACCTTCAATAACCTAACCCTTTTTATTTATTGAAATGCATTAGAAAGATGGAATGAGATATTTCAGAAATACTCCCTCAGTATGAATTTGTTTTTGCATGTAGAATATGATCGTTCAACTTCGGTGGGAAGTTAACATGCTTATTTATTTATTAGTGCCTTTAAGGCTCAACTTCAGAGTGCTTTTCGTAGAGACAGAACATAGATTAAAAAAAGCACATCTTAGAATGCAAAAACTACAGTACAGTTACAAAATAAATGTATAGGTATCCAGTCTTTCAATTCATATTGATGAATAATGAGGCTACAGAAATGCAAAGTTAGGGGCTACAGTTGAATTAATACTAACAAATTGTAGAAAATGTACAGAAGGGCTAAAGTGTAGATTTTTCAAGAGAATCAGAGCACTTTACTTTACGTTGTAGTAAGATAGTAAACATAGGTAGTACAGAGTAACAATTTGGGCATAAAGGCAATGTAAAAGCAGTAGATCGTACACAGGAAAAATATTGATACAAAAATGTAAAGTAGGGCCTGTAAAATAATATATACTTTATGGAAAACATACAGTGTGCCCACAATTAGATGCCATGTGTTATGCACACAAGAATCTGTAGAAAGTGTCAGATCAAGATACTTTAATGCAATACAGATTCCAACAGGTGTTGTCATCAAATGTACCAGGATCAAAAACAGAATCAGCCAGATCACAAAACATTGGCTCTCCTTTCTCAAAGCGGTGTAATTATTAGAATATTATAGTAAAAATACTGCAGGCCCAGTATTCTGTAGCGTATGCAGTAAATGAGAAAGATGAGGGGAAGTAGTGTTAATAGAAAGCATTTGCTTAAACTCTTTTGAAAGACAATAATACATGGGACCCACATCCGGGCATATCCGTCCCACTTAGAGGGACACACTAAAGTGTACCAAACAATGATGGATAGAATGCTTGAATTAATCACTACCCAGAGTAATTACCAGTGGCTGAGATTAACCCAACCATTCCACCCATCACTTTTTTATATTCTTAAGAGTTTTGCTCAGTAGGCTGCATCCCCCAATACCTTCACTTGTCTGAATGGCTTGTGATGAGTGTCAAAGTATAACAGTTTGTACACTAGAGCAGCTAGTTTTGAGATACCTGCCCCTGGTATGGAGTCTTCTGAGTGAAGTCAATACTGGTGTGATGGGGTTGAAGTGTATGCTCCTGGAGATCAATGTGCTAAGGCATTTGTGTCAGTTTCAGGAAAGCAAGTTGAAGTTGGCAATTCCAGATAGAAAGGAGTTACCCTAATAAACTCTAGATAGAGCCATTATTTGGAGCACTTTCTATGATATTTCTGTTCAAGATAAACTTTTTTTTTTACAAAGGATAAGTTGGAGACGATAGATGGCATATATGCGTTTCTTTACTTTGAAGAGGTTCTGTAGCATAGTTATGAAAGATTTAGAGAAGTCGATGATGTTGGACTTTCTAAGATGTATGTGGAATCCAGCCAATTATCTGTCAGAGTAAAGGAAAGATGGTGTGAGACAAATCCTGCTTGGCTGATGTTAAATTTAAGGTAATGAAATATAAGTGAAGACTGGGTACTATCTAGAATTCTGCTAAATGGAAAATGTCATCAGAGGAGGAATCATTTCAAGTAAACATTGTTTCATCCAAATATAGGTGATTTGAGATTCTCAAATAGGTTCAGCACCAATGCCGAAGAGGGAAGTTGGTAGAATTGAGCATTGAAGATCTCCTTTAAGGAGAGGGAAAAGATTTCAGAGTAACAACCTATCTTTATTTCCTGCTATCAGTGTATGTGGTATGGTTCAAGCAAAGTCATAACATGATCTTCAAACCCTAGCGGTAAAAATGTTCTTGATGTTTAAGTTAGTAAATAGTGTAGAAGTCAGCGATAGATCAAGTAGAGTCAGCAGAGAAATCTTACTGTTATTAAGTCAGAATAGTGCATCATTATCATAGTTTTTTCTAGTGAGGTGATGCTTAGACAATCTTCCCGCAATCCAAAACACCTCCTGGTAAAGAGATGGGTTGATAAGGTTGGTTCAGTTTGGGCATTAACTGTATAATGGTTAGAAGGTATTAATTATGGAGCTTGTATCCATTAAGCACAATCACTAGAAGCTCAACAAAACTATGTATAGACAAACAATAAATTAATAAATATGTTCTACTACATATATAAACCGGACAAAATTTTATTTTCTAGTATTTTTGATAAAAGTTAATTTATGTCATGTCAAATTCTTTAATCCCTTTCAAATCAATTACACTATAAATGTTTAGATGGTGGGTTGACTTGCAGCACAGTGAAGTAGCAATCTGATTCAGATCGTATTCCATAGTGTGTCTGACATCAATTTGCCAAAATTACTGTACAATATAGACGCTGTATATAGCATTATTTGTAACCCTACATACGAAAATTGGTAAATGTACCTTTAAAGTCTTTTTTAATTAACTTTTTCCTGTATTAACCAAATTATTAGGCCCATCAATAGCGCACAAGATATGTAGATAAAAAACCTAGTTGAAATTTGTCTAAATAAGACACCAAAATCTATTCTACCTATTCAAAATGAAAGTTTGTTTTCTAAAATGCTGATATTTGTCTTCTATTTAGCATGCATGAATTTCCACTTTGCTGAAATACAAATTAAACACCTCAGATTTAAATGGGTATAATTATCTTAAATTGAAACACATATTGAGAAAGCCACCTGCTCTGAATGTTGTTTTCGTGTAGACATTTGTTTTTTCAAGATGATATCTGAATACCTGGTTTAGGAAGTTCTGTTGGTGCTGTAATGCATATATAAACTGGATTTAGACAGAATGCATGCTGTTGCATGGAATAACTAGCATGACATATTCATTTTGTCCATTAAGAACAAGATGTGACAGACAGTACATTTACACGAACATCCTTTAGCATAATTATTTCTAGTTAAGCATAAAAGAGCTGAAGCATTTATTAGATGGCTTACTTTGAGTACAAAGGTGCAGAATCTGTGTTAGGGTTTGTTTTAGTCAGCCTTTACATAGGCTCTGTTGTGAATGGCCTAGTCCTTTTGGACATGTCACTGGCACCATTAGCCACACTGCTCCTCTGAACTTCCTTCAATAGCCTTCTCTATCTAGGTCCTCAGAGGGACATACAGTGCTGTCCCAAGATTGTACTGGCCAATGTGGTCCTAGATACCATAGCACTGGGCCAAGATTCCAGACAGGTAAGCGAAAATCACTCAGTGTTAGGCCAAAAGCATACAGCACTCGGCAAATATCACATTTCTACAACCAAAAACGTATTTACATGGGCAAAACACACAGCTCTAGGCCACGATTTGATACTGGTGGCCTAGAATTATGACACAGGGCTCACAAGCCTCAAATAACAGTGGTCCCAGGTCACACAAGACTTGACCATGATCAGACAGCTCTAGATGAATATCAAACTTGGCACTTTGCTGTTATGGATTTATTTATGGGTTAATCCTCAGGCAACTCTATGTAGGGACATCATTCTGAATTGTCTCAGTTTGGATAAGGGGTATGCTACTCCGTGGTAGAGTTATATTTCAAAAACATTCCATGAATTTGGTTTGGCTTCTTTATTTACGACACAGAGGAGAATTAGAAAGAGGATAGATTACTGGTCAAGTGCCTCTTCCTGCAATTTAGGGAAGAAAGAATGTTGCAAACTGAATTATAAAAAAGCTCAGTGCTGAATTTCTATACATATTTTGCCTCTGCTGAGCCTGCTTTCTACCTTTCTTTAGATCTCACACATTGGGAGAGGTCCCTCCTTATCTGTTTTAGAGAAGGCACGGTTTGGCAGCTTTTGCATTTTTTCTGAGAAAGTGGCTTCTTGTGGGGGGTCGGCCCCACCCTGCCCCTGTGATGGCACTGCTGAGCAATCGCTGCTCCATTTAATTATTATATGTTTTTTGCAATATTTTCAATCTTCAATGCAGACATTTTCTCAAGCTCCTCATAAAGACATTGGGGCACGTTAGTTGCAGAAAGCTCTGTTCCACTTACAATTATTGAACACCCCATTTATATGTTTTAGGGTGAGCTCCTTTCTTAAAGCTGCAGTAAGATCTAGAAAATCCATGGAGGGGTTATTTTTTAGCTCGGTTTCCTCTGTCCAAAACATCATGGTCATTCTGTCTACATGAGTATTTGTTTTGCCGCTCTTCTTCATGTCAGTAATCTTACTGTTACTTAGCTGTCCTAGTAATTGTTTTATCCAAAGCCTCTCTTATAAATCTCCCCAACTTCTTCTGTCTATATTGCATGATTGCTGTTTTATATCTGATAGCTATCCTAGGCATACGTACCCCAATACCACCTGTTCTTATTTGCTGACGTTTGGTTTCCCTCTGCCGATAATGCCGTTCTAATAGGAAAAAGCTGATATCGCTGTTTTTATTGAAAATGCATTTTATGTTTGTATGACTTCCTATTTTAATTATTGTGTGTATTTTATTCTTTTATGTTGAAAATTGTATGTTTTAATTGTGTCTGCTGCTTTATCTTTAATGGCCATGCATGGCCGAACAAAGATTTCTTGAATTGAATTCGATAACACACCATGCTTGCTCAACAAGAGCACATAGTGGTGTCATAACATTGGTGCATCCTTGGGCAAAGATTGCACGGTGTTGTTCTGTTTTTATGATCTCAGCCTGGAAAATCTGATGGAAGATCCATGTGACATGTAAATTAAGGTCCACCTTTTCCAGTCTCAAATCACATCAGCAAATTGACTAAACTAGTGATGGAACTCTTCAAAATATAATCACTTGCAAATGGTGCTGGTTAAGAGGGTGGGTTCTTATTGTACCTATACAAAACGACGTATATTATATTAGAACATTGGAATTATGGGAGCTCCATTGAAAACAATGGAGTGCTCCGGGCTTATGTCTGGTATAAGCCTGGAGCTCCAACATTCCAATGTTTCTTTGTTCACAGCTTGGCTGTGAACACAGGCGTCAGGGAGCCTGAGGGTATTCCAATCCCCTCCTGCTCCCATAAGGCTTTGTTTTTTTGTTAGAACATTCTGCCCTCTAGTGGCAGAATATTATAATAGCCTTATAGCCCTTCGTAGCTGGGCTATACCGGCTATTAAAGTCCCTCTCCCTTGTTAAAGGCCCTCGAGGGCCTTTAATAGCTGGTATAGTCCTCTACGGTGGGCTATAAGGCTATATTAAATTTCTGAAGGTAATGAAAATGTAGATCTGCAGGGGTGCACTCACATAAACTGCATGCATTATTTATGACTGGCTCTAGAAACAGGATGGGAGAAGATGATGTAAGCATGGATGCATCTTCAGCTTTTTTGACACTACTAATGCCTTGGTGGGGAAGCAGGTGGTGATGTTAACTAGTTGGGTCATCTGAGCAAGCAGTTGGCAGCAGCCATGTGGCTGTACTACCAGAATATATGGTTTGGCAATGACAGATAAAATCAAACTTTAACCCCTTGTGTGCGCGTGAAGGCCGGGAGCCGTCATGCATCATGGTGGGCGTGTGCGGAGGACGGCCCTCCGCTGTCCGAACCCATCGACTCATTGAAAACCCAGCACCGCGGCGGAATTTTCGACGTGGCCAAGGGGTTAAGAAGTCCCCCTGTTCTTAGAGAAATACAGTGATCCTGTGAGAGACTGGCGGAAACAAGTATCAGTTAGAGTGCTAATTCAGTAACCAAGACGAGTATTTAACAAGTAAAACAGGTTATTGCATATGCTACTAATCTCAGCTGCACTTTTTTGTAGAAATCATGTAAAAAATGTCAACACCCAGTGCTACGTTTTCACAAATGAGTTCCAAATATTGTTGGTCCTCTGAAAGTCACTCTGATTTTAAACGAAAAGCTTAATCTTTAAAGACAGTCCAGTGATGATAAACAATAAATGGAATATTATTAATGCAGCAAAACACAAGAAAGTATGTAAAAACTATGTAATGTCCCCCTTTTGTTTGGATTGTAATCAAATGTCCCTCTCATTGCTCTCTGTCTAAATCATTTATGGCCAGAGGCTTCAAAGGGTTTTGCCCATTCTGTGTTTATGGGAAAATGTGTTCATGCATATGGCTCTTAGTGAAATAAAATGAAATAATCGCCATCTGGTGGCACATTAGCCTTATCACATGCTCATCAGTTCCGATTCTAAATGTTACCTTTATCACATATCTCAGCAATCAGAACCTATATAGCATTGCCACCACACAAATCACATAATGATGGAAATTGAAATATACATCCCTTCTCAAAACCTCCAATTGCTTCCTATAACATCCCTAAGAAACAGATTCTTTTTTCCTCATTAATTATATTGTGCCAGTGGTCCATCGGCAGATGTCCACACTACACCAAAGCAGATGGGTCTTATTATAGATCATCGCTCACCTCAGTATCCTTAATAGAGCCATCCTCATCCTACAACTATTCAAAACAGCATGCATGTTATATGCTGCAGATGTGACTAGCTGGAAGCCCGAAACCGGTCCTTGGATGCTTGTTTCCAGTCCAGGGAGGACCTGGCTTGGCAGTTCGGGCTGGACTGTTCCCATGGGGCACAGGGTCAAGACTGATTTGCATATGGCTGGGTTCAAACTGGAAAGGCATGGTGAGCAAAAAAACGATGGATTTAGGCCCAGATCTCTGTACTGGGGTGAATGTATGACATTGTTCTGCATTCTGTCCATCACCTGTTGTTTTTGCAGATGTGACTACTGGCACCACAACTGGGGTGGAGTATCTTGGAAAAGAAGGGGTGCAAAGCTTGTGGGCCAGATTCACCAAATGTTTAGGTTAGCAGATGCGTCTGGCTTATTTCCATGCCTGTCACAAAGCTATGAAAAAGCATGTCATGCGGTGGAAATGTCTAAGTGAGTCATTACTCAGAGAAATTTCTTTGTAGCTCAGGCTTGGAAATTCAGGAGTATTATACAACTGAGCCAAAAGGCACACCTTCGTACAGAAAATAATTTATGAATCGTGCCTGTAATGCAGACAGGAGGCGACAGGACCACATGAACTCAATGTGTACATGCCAACTTTTGAAGAGAAATGACATGTTTTGGGTGTCGAGCTGAACGAAATTAAATTAGCACTTTTCTTACAAAGGCAGGGATACACTGAGCATCTATATTTGCTTTCGTTTTAAAAGTTTTCTTTCTCTATATGAGCGACTCTTGGTTGTGCTGCTAAATCACATGTTTTGTTAGATGACTAAGCTATTGGTTTAATATAACATTGTTTTTTGATTGACAGTTCGGATTGCTTGATTTGCCTTCTGCCTACACATCAAGGACTTCTGTGACCAGCTCCATTTCACAAATCAGTTGCCCAAATCGTTTAGAAAGTTTAAAATACAGGTGGTTTCCGAAACGAACTTTGGGGCATATTATCTAGAACGGCGATAAAATTATCGCCGCTTTAGCAGCAGGAAACTGCCGCTAAAGCAGCGATAATGGGCTTGATAATAAGCCCTTGTGAATTCCCCTAGCAGCCCAGGTTAACACCAGAACCTGGGCTGCTATGGGAATTCACAAGACCATATTATCAAACCCATTATCACCGTTTTAGCAGCTGTTTCCTGCCACTAAAGCGGCGATCATTTTATCGATGTTCTTGATAATATGCCCCTTAATATTTAAAGGTATTTTAGTTTTCTGCCTTCACACCTATGGACGGAGCAGTGGGGATGTTAAAAATAGAATGCAATTAGCTAAATAGCTTTTCTCTCACACCAGATGTTATCATTTTGACTCACATACACGTCCTAAGACTGCTGGAGAGAGGTTATCCTTCTAAAACCTATACACTGTTCTTCCTCCCAAAACGACAATAGGGTCACTGCAAGCAGAAATACTGCTTTCCTGAGTTCTGAGAGCATGGGCTGGGTGATATACATCAAGTTTTGGAGTATGCTGAAAAATGTAAGATTCATTTGGGGCAGAATTAGCTCCATTTCTTTTCTCCATTTTTCTAATGTTCAGGTGTCCATTGGGCCGCCAATTTCTTAGTTGTGGGGGAAGGTACGTGAGCACTAAAAATGTGTGCCATCTGGACTCTTGAAATGGATTCATGCTGAATATTCCATTCGTGTTGGCCAACAGGGTCTCAAAATCATATAAAAATAGGTATCTCATCAGCTTTTACATGCATGAATTTAAGGACAAGGTAAATATTTTAACATTGTCCTTAAAAAGTAAAGAGGCAAGTATATGTACAAATTAAAGTCTATGGAGTATAAAGGAAGTAATGTATTGGCAATCATGGCAATCATTGACCTATATACCACAATAACGCTCTCAATTATTCAAGAACACAATAACAAAGAGCTTCCTTTCGCCACATTGTCATGGCTTCGAGCTGTTTAACAAACACTTGGGATCCCTACTCCTTGGCCCATAGTATATATTGGGTTTAAGTACCAGCATAAAAATGCACAAATTGCACACGCATGTGCTTAGAGATAATCAATCAATCCCACTTACTCTGTTATTACCTCACGAGCAGTAAATAAATCAGCCAACAACGTGGCTTGTAATTTTGATGTCATGTATAATCAACATATTTGGGTTGAAGTATTCTTCTCCGCCTTATGTATTGGTGGATGTGGTTTGCCTTATGCTTTGTTGGCAAGCAAAATCCGTTAAGAGAATGTTCTGTGATTGTAGCTAGGTGTATAAAGTCTCGTATAATAATAAATTGATGTGTTTTCTGTCCCTAGATTACATTTTCTTTGCATGGAGTCTTGCACCATGCATGTAATAGATACTACCTCACTCTGCTAGTGCCATTATGCATTTTTGGTATTCTAGTGCCATTATAGCCAGAGCACACAATGCAGAGATTACGGTCAGCATTTTGCTAGGCTTAATCTGAGCTGAGTATGTGGGAGACTTCAGTGGGTCTCCCGGAGAACCTCAATTAGGTATGACTTCCTTGGAGAATTTGCTGAACACCAACGAAGAGACCTGAGAAATCCATTAGCAGGTCCCACATGACCACCATCCACCAAAGAAATTCAGAATTTGCAGGCATATCTATGCTCTGCAAAAAGAAAATTCTCTAGACGCACTGTGCCTGCTCTTCCCTCCTTAGTAGATTTACCACCCACCTGTTGGTTGGAATTTTGTATATATTGCAGGTTTTGTGAAACTTTTTAATACGGTGTGCTATCAGGCAAAACCCACCAGAAGAACAGGAGAGAGCAATATCTACAGAATTATGACACTCTCCACCCCTTTCACTAGCGCCGGTGCTAAAATCTGCTGCCGTTCACCACGGAGACACCCTTATATCATAGTGCAAGGGTGTCTCCGTGAGTCTAGCATAGTTTTTGTATTGGAAGGATACTCTTCCAGTACAAAATACTATGCATAGACTGCCTTTAACCCTTTTCCCCCTTTCTATGTGTGCTGTAAAGTTCAGCACATTTACAAAGTCAGAAAAGAAAGGAGAAATGAAAGCATTTTCCTTCATTGTGCTTACTTCAAAAGGGCACAGTTTCCTGATGCTAAACCCTGTCTACTTTATTTTGTAAATAGTGTTTAGCATCGGAAATCTTGAGTGGCTGCATGGAAACCCCCATGCTCCACCCAGTAATGCAAAGCAGCATTATGCGCTGCTTTACATTACTTTAACTTAATTTCCAGCGCTAAACAAGTTTAGCGCTGTAAAGTAAATAAAAAAAGATTTTGCGCCACTTTGCGTCACTTTTGTGACACAAACATGGTGTAAAATGTCACCCTAGGAGTCTGATTTAGAGAGTGGCGGTTGTGGCATATGCGGCAAAAAGTGGTGGATGTCCTATTTATATTGTTTAGAGTGCATAGACTTTAGTGCAATTAAAAAAGTGTGGATGGGACATCGTCCACAATATGGTAGTCGTCCCCCATCCACCAAAGTCTACACCCACCCCAAGTCTCCTCTTTTTTATGCGAGCGTGCTGCCCTGTAGCCCATACTATATACACGCACTAGACCTCCACCATTTCACTCTGCACCTCAAATGTTCCAGCTCCCGACCAGCACGGCTCGTGCAGGGCGTTACACCGGGCGGTGATGTCAGGCAGAGGAGGGACAGGTTGGGGGGTTGTAAAATGCGGGATATGGACGATGTCAGGTAAGTACCGAAAAAAAACAACGAATTTCGTTACTCGTGCTGCAGCGAAAAATGTGATACAGCGCGGGTAACGAAATTCGTTATTTTTCTCGGTAATTACCTGACATCGTCTATATCCTGCATTTTACAACCACCCAACCTGCCCCTCCTCTGCCTGACATCACCGTCCGGTGTAACGCCCTGCACGAGCCGCGGCTGCTCCCAACCAATATATTCAGTTCTCATTTTTCCACCTGAGAGGCCATAAATCAATGAATAACAAACACAAATTAATTTACAGTCTACCTTCGACACTCTTAACAAACAGGAGTGCCTATTAAACTTTCACTATCACTGCAGCATTTTCCTAATTAAAAGAAACGTTTTCGGTTCTTCAAAAAGAGAATTCCTTAATCAATTAGGTGTTCCACAGAAAAAATATACCCCCATAGTATTAATCTCCTCAGAGTACTGCCAAACTCACATAACTAATTACATCATTCGAATCTACAACTGAGGGGACCTTATTCTCTGTAGCCTAGGGAACTGTTTCATTAAATATGTATTCATCAGACAATATCTGCATAATAATAGGCAAACCACTCATTAAAATAGACTCCTACCATTTTATACCATTCTGAACAACAGACCATGCACCACGTTAGGAAAATATCCAGGGCCAATGATGAACCCCAAATCTCCACTTTTTAGATCTAGCAATAGAGAGAATGCAAAAAGGTCACAGCATTTTTAAGCAAATTTTCCATGTCAATGTGTGAATTTACTTTGGCCCAGATTTAAAATATTCTGACATTGTCTTGTATACGTCAAATATCGGCTATTTAGTTAGTTGATATAAAAGCTGATCACAACTGAAACATTTATGAGGTGCTTAATTAAAATAAGATTACTCTACAATTATTTACTTTCTTAAGCAGAGTCTGTAAAATGTGACCTTTACATTGTTTCTGAAAAGTGAGGAAAACATGGAAACGATTGGCTATTACATAATTTAACCAACATAGTTTCTCATTATGAACGAGCCATAAAAATCAATGTCATTTCCCTTCCCCAAATTTACCATTACCTTAAATCCTGGTAATTTCGGAAAGAGCAAAAATAGAGATTATTTGCTTTTGAGGAAGACCATGCATACATTTGACTTAACTGTACTGATTTCTGCATGATATTCCTCCAGAAGACCGTGCCTGCTTGCAACAGGTGAGGTATCTGGGTAGAACACCACTGAGCAGCAGTGTTCTCGCTGGATTTTGTAATTCCGATGACTCTCTTAACTCCTCTTACAGGGTCCGTCAGCATAAATAGACTACTCGTAATTAAAGCCATAATGTACCTAATGGCGTTTATGGCAATCAAACAGGTAACGCAACACTTTGTACATTTTTAATTAAAACAAAAAGCACTGGATGACATTTTACCTTTGCCAGAAGATTAACCAAAAGACCATTTCACATTTCACAGCTTGGAATGCATTAGGAGCACTGGAACGTGCTGCCTTGTAATTACAATCAGAAATCAGTTTAGGGTTATCTAGAGTGTTAACATACTTTGAACTTTTACACTCACTTTGAAGGGTGTAGTACTGAAAACAACGTGAGGTGCTTATTCTACAATGAAGACTTTAAGTGTACTATAATTTCATGTATTTTAATCTCCCAACCCCATCCCAAACTCTCCTCTTGTAAATCCTTCGCAAAAATTAATTTCAATATGTTCTTCAGGACATTTGTTGTATGACGAAAAAAATTCTCCGTAGGACCGATTAACAAAGCTATTTGCATGTGTAAATTTGGCTTGCATATGCAAATATCCTTTTTTCTGTGTCAGTAAACAACACCCCCTTCAAAAAAATAATTGGTGGGGGTGTAAAGAAATTGGATTTGTACTTGCTGGTTTTGTTGTTTATGCATGAGGATATATGTGTGTTTGTTCATGAATGCATAAAACGAATTATCAATATAATTCAAATAATAAGCCTGGAAAGATGGGATCGATCGCTGGTATAACTATGAAAAGATCTGTTACGTCCTGTAATGAGCAAATCTTCACCCATCCATCGTCTTGAAGTGTGAGGCCAGTATTGGTGGAATTCTAGTACATAAAGCCAGAATATATGGTCGAAATTATAAAGTTACATGCTCAGTTTGCTCTTATTTGTAAATACTGAAGTTCTATTTGTGCATTTATGCGTGCATAATTTTCCGATTTACAAGGCACCATTGCCTGCACTGAAATTCCCTTTCACATTTTGGGATTTGTGTTTAGGGCAGGGAAAAATAAAGAAAAAAGTTAACTCTTCCTTAAAGTGAAAATGTAGATGTTTTAAAATGCTATTATTATGTAGCATTGTACTCTGAACTTTAAGGTGCAGAAGGAGGTTAAATGAAATGTTTACCACTTGCATGTGTTGCATAATCCAGTAACAAGATGATGAATGACCGAGAACTTGCTGCCAGGAAACATGCAAAAGCACTTATTGTAAACCAGACAGAGACCGAGAGGAAATTAGACTGCTGCAACCTCTCCAGGTGCCTTTTACTTATTGGGTGTTACCTCATACCAACAAAAGAACAAATACTTGCTTTACATATTAATTGTTGCAGGAAGCCTTCTGCCATTGTAATATGAACATGGAATATTTAATATTAATGGAGGTACTTGTGACCTACTTACAAAATGTATTTTTATCGACTAAGCTATTCCTCCAAAACTCGGCACCAATTTCCACGCGTCAGTGTTTTTCATCGAGGATGTCTTGTGTCAAAGTTCACATCTAAATACAAAGGTCTGACATATCCCAAAAAAGTGCTCTGTGCAACATTTAGAGGTCTGTACGAACTTATATTTCAGTGTCACTTTGAACTTTCAAATACCCTGTCCACATACATCCTCTCCACCCAATCACATCAATTATCACATCATTTACCACAGATCCCATATGTGATCAATGGTGTAACAAAACTTGCGGGGGGCCCCCTTGCAAAGTGCATGGGGGGGCCCATGCTACGAATCCAGTAAGGAGCTCTCAGGCCCACCCTTTCACAGTAACGCAGAGGACGCCCTGGAGCTCGGGCCCTTTGTACCCTTGGGGCTGCAGGGATTATTGTTGTACCACTCTTCTAGCTGGGTTCCAGCAGGATACCTGGCTGAAGCTCGATTTGAGGCCCTCTTAGACCCTGGACCCCAAAACAAGCCAAGATTGAATGTGGCTTCTAAGATTTAATGTGGCTTCTGCTTGCAGCCACCCTCTAACTCCATGTGCAAATGAGGTGATTTGCACATGGCTGGGTCCAAACGGAGGTGGCATGGTGAGCAAAAGAACGATGGGTTGGAGTGCTGCCCCAAGTGATTGCAAAGTGTAAGCATTCCTCCCATCACCTTTTGTGTGTTTCAGGTACCAACCTAAGTGACACAGTTCAGCCCAGACTTGGGTCCCATTCTCATTGTGTCACAGGAACCAAGCTATACCTAGCTGATGAGTCCATGGAGAAGTGTGGCTCAGTGGTTAGAGGCGGCAGACCCAGAAGCTGAGATCGGCCGTGGGCCAGGGTTCGATTCCCCGCCTCGGCGAGTCTCTCGGGCTCTAAAATTCCACGGACTCGATAATTCTCGCTCCGGTGCCTACTCGACTCACGGGGTCACACTCTACGACTCTGGGCAATAGCTTGCTTAATCTCCACTGCGGCTACTAGGGGAAATCGGTCCTGGGATACATATGTACCAGTTCAGGGAGGAACTAGCCTGGCAGCTTGGGCTAGACTGTTCCCATGAGGAGCAGGGTCAGGACTGATTTGCATATGGATGGGTCTGAACTGGGGTGGCTGGTCAGCAAAAGAATGATGGGTTACGATGCTACCCCGAGCGACTGCCAGTGGTTAAAAAAATTGCAAGCATTCCTTCCATCACCTTTTGTGAGCTTGATTTAAACTTTGTGATTGACAAAGAATTAAAGAAACAGCAGTGATGTTTAATGTAAAAAACTGGCAATAACCATCTAGTAGCTGAATGAAACTAGAAACCTAGGATCAATCCTGACTTCCCTGATACACCAAATTGTGTGATCCGAGGAAAATATTTTACTTTACTAAGCCTCCTTTACCTTCATTATCACATATGAGAGCGCCTTCAAGTGTCTGAGTTCAGAATATGCTCTGTGCAAAATAATATAAATCAAGGAATATAGGGTACACATGACAATTGACTTGTATCTTATTTTACTTGTGGCATTATCAGCAAGTGGAGGGTGAAACTCTGTACTCGAGTCCTCTGTAGGCAGAATAGTCACAAACAGAAAGACCACCATGCCTGCAGCACCACAGATCAGGGTACTTACTGTTGTCTGCATTGCAGAGTTTTTACTTTATAGGCACTGAACCCAAATCTAATTTTTGAGACGGATCTCTCTCTCTCTCTCTCTATATATATATATATATATATATATATATATATATATATATATATATATATATATATATATATATATATATATATATATATATATATCTTCCCACTCTCTCCTCATGGAGAAAAATGAGTCGCACTCCTGCGATGAAGGTGAATCCTGTAATTTATTAATAATAATGTCTCTAGGCAAACCTGACGCGTTTGGGTCATGCTTTTACCTTTTTCGAAGATGACGCCTTTAACATCTACACACCACAAAAAGCATGCTTCCATTTATCATTTTTTTAAGCCTCCAGTGGCCACTCTAGTGGGATATTTACACTGCATGCTGGGGCTTGTGGTGTGTGAAAAACATTGTATATATATATATATATATATATATATATATATATATATATATATATATATATATATATATATATATATATTGTGACTCAGGACAAATCACTTTATGGCCTGGTGCCACAAGCGTCCTTGAGCCCCACACTAGGTTGCTTGTTTGAGATTGATGCTCCTACTTAAAAGTTTGTACAGCATTCCGCTTCCAGTGCTTAATTTGTGGGTGTTTGAGGGTGGGAGGCATCGATGCTCATACATTAGGTTTGAGGTTCATTTTTGGGGCTGTGGCTATTTTTTAATCATCAGTCTTTGACCCAGAGCAAGAGAGCGAAAGGCAGAAAACGGAGGAAGAGAACAAGAAAGGATAACTGTGACATCGAGAGAAAGGGATGAAAAGATTATGCAAGAGTGAAATAAAGAGACTGCAACTGTAGGATGGTGGAATAAAGGGGTGTGAGATGGAATAAAATCCAGCAGCCTTGGTACTCCTCAAAGCTGGCATTATGAGCACTGCGCTTATTTTTCATTAAGGAATGCTTTCCTTCTTTGAGCTAGGTGTGCATTATACCTAACAAAGGAAAGAAAGGGGAACAGCTGGACTAAACATCGAGTGTGTCACACCCAATAAATGACCAGAGCTGTTTGCAATATTCTGCCTGAAAGTTCTTGCCCACTCAGGACAGCAGCTTCTTTTAATCAATCCCCAGGGGCAGAGCGTCCCACATAAGCAAGACACTCATAATTTGCTCATTCGATGGGTCCCTCTAAAAATATAGTTAGAAGTGCCTCGTGCTATGCTTGACATCTTCAGACAGTGCTCAGTTTGTAGCCAACAACGCCTTGCATGGTGAGATTTTTGAGGGCATATTTACTGTGTAAAAAGTGAAGCTACAAGTCCTCGAATGCAACAAGCTATTAACTAAAAGGCTAGGTGTGTCAGAATCTATGCAAAGCCTTGTAGAAAAAAGGTATCATCTGATTCCAGTCTGATCGTGACGCATAATTTTACGCCCCCTTCTCCAGCAGTCTATCTCACGATAAAGTGTCAGAGTGACAACTTTATTAAACTGAAAAGATAAAGAAAGGCAAAGAGCTGTACCTGTGAATTTTGGATGACACACGTCGCCTCCACTGTAATTGCTGTTCAGTGCATTAGTATGCCGAGAGCTGTCTTTGGTGCTTACAATCACACTCCCTCCTGATACAGGGCCAGATGTAGGACGGCAAATACTGGTCGGTAATGGCCGATTTCGGCCGTTACCAACCGGTATTTGGATTTTCAGATGTAGGGGTCTGTAAATTTACCGAATCGGTAATTTGAAATGTAGGTGGCACTGAAAACAGTGCCACAGGCCCTTAGAAATTCGTTATTTACCATCAAATACTATTTGATGGTAAATAACGAATTCCTGTGTACATGCCATGTGGCACATGGGCATGCACGTGTGTCACATGGCCCACAAGCCTGAATCAGGGGTGCAACAGGGTGTCAAAGTGACACCCTGTCCCCCTTGTAAATTCGGTAATTTTACCGAATCGGTATTTACCGATTCGGTAATTGACATTAGTTCCTATGGGCCTCAAGGCCCATATGAATCAATGACAATTACCGAATCGGTAAATACCGATTCGGTAATTACTGAATGTTACAGATTAAATCGGAATAAATACCTACATAGCATTTACCGATTTGTAAATACCGAATCGGTAAAATTCGGTATTTACGAATCGGTAAATGCCTTTTACCTACATTGGGCCCACAATCTTTAAGGCGGAGGGGTGCGTATTCCTGAGATCCCCGCTGGATGCTTGTTTCCTCCCGCATATTCCGTGTGTACATTTGAAGACGCAGCGCGTCAAGAAGGCCCCGTAATACGTTTCCTTATTTAATTAGGGGCAAGGAAGGCACGTGAGAATTTGAAAAGCATGATTGTCAACAGTACTTTTCCATTAACAAGCGAAGGGTAAGAGTCGTGTGTTTTTGTGCCTTGTGTCATTGGTAAGCAGACACAAGAGAACGTGAAGTGATGTTAATGGGTTTTTTAACCCTTATGTTTTTTTGCAGTATTTTTAAATGGCGCAAACTAGAAGCACTTTACATAAGCAGCAGGTACATTTCCTGAATAGCACCTTCACTCAGTGCGGGCTTTTTACCCAATGCCACTTTTCATACATGGATTTTGAAGCTCACACTTACAAATGAAAAGCAAACACACACACACTCTCCAGAATTCAAAGAGCTGTTGGCTAAAAGCCATGACTGAGTTTAGATTTCACACATGGCTTCTTGGCAGTCCACGCGGAGGGTCCCCCGCTCCAGATTTAATACGGAGCGCTCAGGCCTGAGAGTACTGTGCTGAGGGGACACCTGCAGCTGGGCCCCCCCCCCCACTGTGGGGGATTCGGGGGCCTGTGGTACGCCCCTGTATGTGATCTCAAATGTTTCCCTGAAGGAGATGGCTTCAGGTATGGCATTCTGAGAGGGGGATCGAAATGCTGCTTGAAGTAAAGCTAAAGAAGTAATCTACATCTTGGCAGTGACCACACACCCTTTTATCCTTGGGAATGATTACAATTTGGTTGAGGTCCATTGCTATTTCTCGGACCCCTCACGAAATGTGTATAGAGATATATCATAAAGTTTTTAGATTTAATTACCTCCCAGTTTTTTCTATTTAACTTATATGAAGAGGAAGAACAATATATGATTGTTGGCACCTTTTATGTAATTAGTTGTTGGAAACCTGAAACCATCTATTGTTTACTTGAGGGACATTAACTTATCAACTAGTATTCCTATTGGAGGAGTATTTCTTATGTATACTTCTAACTGCAGATTTCTCACCTTATAATATCCTACGAGTGACCAACTGTATCCAGAAAATTATTCCAGCAATGTTTCCATTTTCTGCTAGGCGACGCCTTGGTGCACTGCACTGGCTCCCTCTTTCCCCGAAGTAACAGGGTGGAGCAGCATATAAGTACCACCTCTGTGTACTGATGTCATTTGCTTACAGATGTCGATCACATACCCACATGTGGTGTACCTCTGGTGTTTGGGCTCAGAACATGACTCAAAATCATGCAGAAAATATGTCCTCATGCACCCAATGGCATTCTGGGACAGGGAAGCAAAGCTGTGAGTCACTGAACATATGAAGAACTCGAGACCCCCCATAAGTTCAATGGCAGGTCCCAGGAACGGACTTGTTCTTGTTCCCAGGAAAGTCCCTGCAAGACTTCAACCTCGCTGACAAAGTCCTTCTCTAAGTCTAAACCAATGTCCAAGTGAAAGCAAGTAGAATGCAACAGGGTGTCAACATGTCAGTGGGGCCTCCTCAGGGTACCTTGTGGCGGAGTCTATTGCCCAACTGGTCCAGGTGTGCCCAGAGTTTCTTTGACAATCAACTAAGCAGAAGCAGATCAAGGTCTTCAAAGAGGATATGCTGCAGATTTTCACTTGCCGCTTCCTCTGGCATGCCTTTGGTCCAAAGGAACTGGTGGGCCTACAGTGTCCCACGAGCGGGTTCTTTTACTTCACTGTCTGAACCCTTAGGACCTATTCAGGGCACTGTATATGCATCTTCTCTGGCTGCAGAACCAGAATATGGCTGTTTCTGTTCAACACCACCAGCACCAGAAGATGATCCTTTTCTGATTCCAATGTGTAGGCCTGAAACGACTTCAGCCCAATGTCAACCAATGTCATGGTACAAAATTACTAAAGCACATTGGCCCATCACACAGCCTGACCCTGTAAAAATGCCTCCACCAGGGAAGACACATCAGCCAAGGCTCCCTCATCTTTTTGGCATCTGTGTTCTTTGAATTGCAGTTGCAATCAGTCAAAAACAAGACTAAAGAACTATAGATCTTACAGATATTTTGCAAGTCTGGGCCAGCCACTTCTGAGCCCTTGCTTCCCTTTAACAAGGCCCTCATTGATGCCTTGATGGGAACTTTAGTAAAGCCCTACTCTTGCCCATCAATAGATAGGTAGGTGACCATGAGTCAGAGACCGGTGCCTGGAGTTAAGGCTTCAAACAGGAAGATGCATCTAATTCATTCTCTATGATATGAAGTTCAAGAAGATTGAGACATTTGAAAAACAAATGTTCTCAGCTGGCCTGGCATTTAGAATGGTCAATGCTGTCTGTTGGTGGGTCACTACATGCATGCCCTCTGGGATATTGTCAGCAAGATCTTGCCAATGGTCCCGGAAGACCATAGGGACACTCTGACTCAAACAATTCATGGTAGTCTTGACACAACCGTATTCATGATTTGTGCTAGCCTCTATACTGCTGATTTCTGGGAAGGGCTGTTGGCACCGGTGTGTGCTCTGCTATCCCATGCCTAAGCTTTCCACAGTATTTCGTGAAGGTGCACAAGTCTAAATCATGGATATGCCATTTGTTGGCTCACATCCTTTTCTTGAAAAAGCGATTTCTGCCCAGTAGCATTTAAGAACAGTGAAGCCACAGCACACTCCGAGGGTCGCTTGACCCCTGCCAAGCAGTTCCCACATCAGTTCAGAAAATTCGGAGGCATCTTCAGGGTGCTGGCTTATAGACAGTGACAGCTGACCAACCATGGCTGCAGTTACCCTAGTCATTTCGAGGCCAGGGTATGTGGATCTAACAGGCAGCCAACAAGTGCGCCAGTCCTCCCAGTACCTTTGTGCTGTGACAACAACCACTAAGTCACTTTAGTTTGCCATTAGATGTACACATCAATATTTCATACCAGGGTGGCTAGCCTCACATCTTACAGATGAATCATACAAACCATTCAGCATGGCTATGCCCTACCCTTTCTTTTTGATCTGCCATAGGTTCTCACTAGATCCAACCACCTTTCATTGGAACACCTCTCCATTCTGTTATCGAGGTACAAATGTTGCTCTCCAAAGTTGTTATCGAGAGAGTTCAAGACTCGGTAAGAGAAGATGGTTGTTACTCATGCTATTTCCCCATGCTGATAATAGACCTTCGACATCTGAATGCCTTCCTGCAGAAAAATACATTGAAAATGCTCTCGTTAATGCAGGTCTTGATTGCTCTGGACTTGGGGGACTAGATGTTGCACTTGGCTCTGCAAAAGTTAAGTTTTCATGTACTTGACCTACAGTCCCACAAACTTTACCTACTGTTCTGGATCAGTCAGGAACATTTCCAAATTGCAGTGCCCCCCTTTGGCCACACAAGTGCCTCTTGGGTAGAAGTGATGGTGGTGGTCATGGCACTGCTTCAGGTTTGGGTATACCAGTTTTCCCCACCATCTACAACTGGTTATTGAAGGCGGGCTCACCACTATCGGTTGTACATAACCTGCAGATGACAGTGACCCTTTTGACATCACTGGGGTTCATGATCAATGAGCAAAAGTTGCAAATGACTCTGTCACAGATGTTGGCAATTCATTGGAAATGTCTTGAATACACTGCCGTTCAAGGCCTTTCCTCTGCCATAATGAGTCAAGAACATTTGAGTTGTGATCCTGATGTTTCTGTCTTGGTCCTGGAACGCTGACAGCAGCCATGAAGCTTTTTAAACGCTTTTGTACATATAGCCTCCTTTATCTGCCTGGTGAACTATGCCAGGTAGCACATGCGGGCTCTGCAATGGAATCTGGAGTTCCAGTGCGCACAGCAACAAGGATAACTCTCAGATGCCATGTAAATTAAGGAAGAGACAGATCATGATTACAATGGTGGCTGCTCAAACAGAATTTGTCTAGTGGCAGGCTCCTCTCTCTTTTTGTCACCAAGATCTCACTTGACTGAGGTCAGAGGACTCTGGCCTCTGATGGAGCCAAGCTTTTTATAATTTCTGTTATAATTGCTTCTGCAACTATGCCACACCTGTCATGGACCTCATTTTCACAACATACACAGTATCTCCCTGCCAATCTCCAATTAAATAACTGTTTCTAACAGCAATAACCAACACATAGTTAAAGATGACAATGTATAATATATTCTCTAGGGGTGCTTGGGGTTGGAGAGGGAGAAAAAGATGCATACCTTTTATTACAGAAACTACTCCTGCACAGCATATATATGATCAATTGACAAAATAATTGAGCCAGATTCTTGTCAAACCAGAGAAGGAAGAGAGCACATGACAAAGCTCAGTGATTTAAGTATTCCCTGCTGCATACCAAAAACAAGCATTTGCAATGCAATAGGTCTCGCATTATTTAAGTTTGAGCTATTATTATTGTAAATGGCAATGTTTTTTGCTTTATGCTATAGTTTTCTTATGTACATAAAAAGCTACATATAAAGTATTTGTTGTTAAAATTATTTATGCAGTATTTAAATTTGTTTGCATAAAAGATTACAAGAATATCTTAGCAAAAAAGTTAAACTTTTTAATGGTAATTGACTAAATGTCCATTTGTACATTTTAATTTCAAATAGGTAAGTGTAAACATCACAAATATATTGTGCAAACAGTGCAAAATATTTTAGCCATAAATATTTTTGTTTTACGAGGTAGTTTGTAAGAAAATGATTGTAAAAGGCAAACACTGTAATTAAAATGTAACATATAACAGTACAGTTATGGCTAGTAAACATACATTAGTAGTATAGTATAATTGTAAACAAGATGTAAATAAGACTACAGAAATTAGCATGAATTATCACTTTAATATCAACTTTACAAACATTTTGAAAACACGATCACAGCTGGTAATCATGCATTGGCTTGTTATTACAAGCATTTCATTTTAATAAATATTTCTGATTCCCAAAAACAAATATGACAGTCTCTCAAAATAATGGCTTTTCAGTTTTAGTTGTATCTTTGATCTCCATGTCATCAAGTACTCATGAATATTACTGCCCCATGGACAGAGTCTGGCTTTACATGTCTACATATCAACATCCAATTCCATGAACACCCATCGCATGCCAGGGATGACCATCACCGCTGGTGAAGAGAAGCACAATTGGGTCAAGAATGCCCACAATACGTTGTGGTCCCATTATACCAGGGATGGGCTCAATAATGCCAAAGATGCCAACATCATGCCAAGCATTGCTAGACTAAAAGTGGGAATAATTCTAACAGGGACACCACCAATAAATTAAGAAGGAACACCATTACGCTAAGGCAAGCATTACCGCCTTCGGGTAAAGTCCGCGCTATATAAAAATGCATAAATACATGAATAAAGAAATACCGCCTTCGGGTAAAGTCCGCGCTATATAAAAATGCATAATTAAATAAATAAATACATACCGCAAAACATCCTCGTTACTCTGCCGGCCTGCGACCAGGAAGTCAGGCAGGCCGGCGCGACACCCGGAAACAGGAAGTAGGAGGGCGGGAGCCTACCCCGCCTCCCACGGAAGAGCCGCGATTGGAGCCGTGTTGGGAGCAGGGAGCACCGGAGCAGGCAGGAGCCTACCCTGCGCCCCGGTGCCGAAGGAGGGAAGAAGAGTCCTGCTGCCGGGCCTTGCACCTGAGGAGAGGAAGCCGGTGAGTGCGTTGCTGAGCGGCGGGCGGGCGGAGGGAGAGGAGCATGTAGGCGCGGGGGGGGGGGCGGCCTGTGTATGTGTGTGCGTGCGTGTGTGTATGTGTCTTGGAGTGCGTGTGTGTGACTGTGGGGGAGGGGGTGTGTGTGTGAGCGAGTGTCTGTCTGCGACGTGTGTGTGTGTGTGTGTGTGTCTGTGTCTGTGTGCATGCATGCATGCGCGGTAGGCTGGGAGGGCGGCGCATGCGCAGTAGGCTGGGAGGGCGGCGCAGGACGGAACGTGCGCGTTCGCGCAGCCAAATCCGACTGCTAAAAATCGTGCCAGTTTTGTGTCCCTCATTCCCCGGCATCAGCCGACTATAAGTCTCCGTCCCTGTTCCAGGGCGAGACCTAATGATCAGTCACCGATCAAAATCACTTCAAGTTGGACTTAGCCTTTTATTGTTTCTAGGCTAACAGTTCAAGTTAGTTGGTTAGTTAGAACTGCTAGTCAGAGGACTATGGAATGGCAAAATTGCGGTAGCAAGGGTAATCAAAAAAACGAGCCATTATTCCCACTATAGTTAGCCAAATTATCTGGAGTGTACATGTGTTACAAAATGTAGGTAACATTGCTCATCTATAAATCATAAATAGCATTCTTCTGTTTAATACAATTAATAATTTTCACTGATAAAATAAAATGGAAAAATAAATGAAGACTACAAGCTTCAGATTCAGATTTGGCAACAGGATTGAAACGCTTTTCACATGGTTTATAGGAAAATTGAGTCTGCAAACTTAATGGAAATCCCCCAGATGAATGTGGCTTCCAGCACTAATTCCACAACAATGGGATCACAGAATATTTGAAATAGAGTAAGTAACAGATAAACCATTTGCGATATTTCTGGCAGAATATTGGGCTAATACAATTTTTTCCCCCTGATTGCTTTAAAATACCCACAGGACACCCTAACGTATTGCTTTGGAATCAAAGAGGACTGTAAAATTAAGTTGAAGTCACACAAATCCATAAAGAGCTAGCAAATCTAAGACTTCTGATTAACTGTATTACTTGTGAACAAGATCAACCAAAGCAAACCAAACGTTCACATTATGCTTCTACCGGCCATCAGCTTGCCTTCAGATTTGCATTTTTTGAAAGTTTATTAACCACAAAGACCTTTAGGGGGTTCCCATTCTAAAAGAAAATAGTACATGTTGGGAAAAATTAAACTGATGCCCATCCACTTCACAAATCGCTTCTTCCATTTATTGAAGCCGTGCATGGACAAGGGTGAGGCTGGGCCTGGACTCACTTTGCATTTTACAAGCATTTGTTTGGAAACATTGGGGTCTCATAACAAGGAATTTTGGAGTACAAAAAAAAGTACTCCTGAAATTCTCATTTATATAAGCCTTTGTGTACTGGCCCAAAAAAGATATAAAATGGGAATACAAGGGAAACGTCCTGCAAATATTCATATGCAATTAATTGAAATAGAAAGGACTGCATTCTGTTTGCTCTTTTACAAATAGAGATTTTTACAGAGGCATGTAAATGTATATTGTAGAGTCCTCCTGTATTACTAATGCCCATATTCATAAATGCTTTTGTGAATGGGCCCTGAAGGTAAAAGTAGTTTTAAACTGCACATTTAATTTCAATTAAAAGGATGTTGACGGATTGGTTTATTTTATTACATCATATTTGTGAACAGTCAGAAAATGCAACCCAACATTTGGTCACACATATTTCAAGTACTTCACATAAATTTCACAAAAAAAGTACACATATTACTGATGGCAAAAAAGTGTTGGACCCTCATATCATAGAATGGGGTTTGTGTCATTTGTCTGATCATCATGTCTTAATCCTAAAAAAAAAACATCCACACACTGCTTTGAAGTTGTATTCCCCCCTTATTGGAAATTAAATAACACAAATGCATTATTGTAGTTCTTAACCGCTTCTCTGCGGCCGGAATTCCCCCGCGGTGCTGAGGAATATGACTCGTGCGCGGTTTGAATGGGCCCCCTGGCATCCTCCGTACACGCCCACCATGACATCGGACGGCTGGGGGCCGTCCGATGCACGGAAGAGGTTTAGTCCGAGGTGCTGCTACTACTTCATGAGCATGTTGCCTTCATTAATTCACTTTCATTAAACTATTACATTTCGGAATAATCACAAATGCAATATGTAAACATTCACTACACCAAATGAATTTGTCAATATTTAACATCCCTCAAAATAAAGGGTGTTTCCTATGGTCTCCATGCAACAAAAAGAAACAGAGATTTGATAAAGGACGTGGGCTGCAATGTGTGAAATGTTACCTCTAAAGAATAAGCCCAGGCACACTTCTTTGTAATCATGTAGAAACATATTCTTTAAAAGAGCAATAGTTTGGGCATAATGTTGATTTAATTTGTGCACTGAAACATTGGAACGATTGAGAAATACGTTCTATGATAGGAGTAGGTGTTTTTTGTATAAATATTTATTGTTGGCTTTAAAGTGTAAAAGGCAGCTTTAGAATTCTCTAATAATCTCGCCTAAACTGAGCGTATCAGAATCGTTACTCTGAAATTGTGAAATACAATGAAAAGGAGGCAGTGGCACTAAAGTTGACAATAAGAAGGCGCTGTAAATGTAAGAAGCGGTGAGACCAGTTCAAATATTCTTTATTCGATTTATGCAACCGTATAAGATGTTTACAAAATACATGAAATAAAATCAATCATAAAAACAGTAATAAAAAGGGCATTACATATTTAGAACTAGCTCTGAGCTAGCCAGGTAAAACAATCTAAAAAATCATTGTAAACATTCAGACTGGGCAACAATAGTCAGAGCAGCATAGTATTATTGATCTCAATCGATTGTACAGGATATATAAATTCAATTGTATTAAAGCTACCTAGAACTGCAAATGAGGGCCAAATAAAACAGTCCATTTATGCAGAACAAATCACATTCACAATCTAAAAACTATTAAAGATTAAAAATAAAGTGCCAACGTGCATCCTGAAAGTGCAATCTTTTTAAAAAAAAAAATCTTTTTATCACAAAGAACAGCTCCATTACAGTGCACATCAGTCAGCATCGAAATTTCATTGGCAAATGCTAACAATTCAATCAAGTAAGACCCCTCTTCATTACCCAAGCGGCCTATGCCCATAGATCAAACCCCTACAAAAACCAGTATGCAGTACCAAGGCACCAATGGTATCCCTAACTAAACCCCCCTCACACTGTCAGCCACTCCCAGCCCCATAATCCCCCCGCGCCTCAAGATGTCCATTGTCATCCTTGGTTGCGGTTGGTTGAGCCCCGAGTGTACAGAGCAGTCCATTTCTTTATCACAAACCAATCAGACAGAAAGGAAAATGTCCTTAGCGAATACCCCATCACCCCCCGCTGATCCAGTTTGAGTATCCATCCAGGCCCCCCTGTATCGCCTCCACGCCAGCCATGTTCTCTCCCACTTCTTGGGGCAACCCCGGCTGCTATAAATAACCTTTTCCACCCTCTGACACCAGTCCAGGTCCCGCTCCCACTCTTCCACCATTGGCAAAAGGTCACTCCCCCACAGCCTAGCTATATTTCTCTTGGCCACCATACCTGCCTGAAAGTGCAATCTTAATAACATCCTCACCAAATCACGTTGCCACAAACTGTGCATTTTACATTTGACCAATATTACGCAAGCCTTCTATAGCTATTATAATAAAACACTACATGCTATATTACAAAAACTCATTTCCTTTCTAGATTCCTTAATCACACTACAGTAGAAATGAAATTATATATAATTAGACACATATATTATGTTTTAAGAAGCTGGAGATAATACAATGCTGGCCTGCATTTTCTGATATTCAAGGCCCTTAATAGTGGAATAATTAATTAATGTTGTCGTTCAGATCAAGCACCCTCAGATCAAGCGACCAGTTGCTGTTGAGAGTACCTAAGATTAGAAGGTCCAGGCTGGGTGGTAGGGCTTTTGTCAGTGGTGGGTCCTATTTTGTGGAACAACCTTCCTTTTCAACTCAGACAATGTTCTAACCATTTTGCCTTTAGAAAACAACTTAAGACTTTTATGTTTCAGGGTTAATAAGTTAGGTTCTTAGCCAGTTAATAATTAATGGCAAAATGAGTATTAGTTGTGTATCATTTTACTTTTTTTCTTGGTTCTTGCTACTTCCGTCTATATCGCGGAGATACTCCTTTGGGAGTTTATTCTAGCGCTTTACAAACCCATAAATAAAATAAATAAATAAATAACCTCCAGAAAAAAAGAAAATGCAGCATGATCTGGGGTGAGTTAGAGTCACAATGGCAAGGGTCAAGGAGGGCTTTGCAATCTAATTTATTGGGATAGGAGACCAACAGATGAGTAATACTGAGCCTAAATCTAGTAAGGTAATACCTTTTAGAATGACAAAAAGAAAACAAAAGGTAAGGCTCTAAACGTTCAGTAGTGACCAAAGGCAGATATTCAGCCACTCTCTTCTTGCCCAACTCTATACGTTCCCTGTGCTCCCTAAGTGTAGTTAGGAGATACTGCTTCAACTGGGATTTTGAAAGGGTTGCAATAAGTTGCGGGTTGCATGTAATCAAGACTCAAAATGCCCTGGTTTTTTGCTTTCTTAAGTACAAGTTTATCCTTTGACCAAATGGATCGCCATCACATGATTGGTGCAATTATACAATGTATTAAGGGAAGCAAACCTAATTCCAAATGGCATACTATATTCGACAGGCTGGTGGGCACTGGAGTGTGCAAAGAAAGCCGTTTTTGGCTGTCTGCAGAAATGAAGCGTTGCAAAAACCCCAAACTCCTGCGCCGTGGATGATAACAGAACAATAGCATGCGACGTAGAGGTTGATTAATGCATTAATTGTTGGGAACCCAGTTTCTTTGCAAATCTGAATAGTGCCTCGAAAATTTGATCAAAACACCTTTTCCTTACCTCTATAAGATGGTGCCAGGATCCTCTTTGATCAAATGAGACACCTAAATAGGAAAAGGTTGGTATGTGGAGCAGCTTATCACTATTAATAAAACAAGGCTTTAAAGGAGGGCACATTTTCCAAGCCACTATAACATGAGACTTAGCTGTGTTTGTTTTAAGCCCAAATCACTCATAAATTCATAGAATGTATTTAAATGTTTTTGCAGGCAAACACGAGTTCTGGAAATCAGTAAACAGTCATCCGCACAAAGCAGGGCTGATAAATGTCTGGATCCTACCCTTGGTACATCAACAGCCCCCTGATTAAGATGGTTCTCGAGGTCGTTGATATATAAGCAAAACAGGAAAGGGGCTAATACGCACCCTTGTCTTACTCCACATCTAATTCTAATTGGTGCAGTAAGTTCGCCATCTGCCCCATATCTGAAACTCCCAGTCACGTCTTGGTGCATCTGCACTAGGAAGTGGACCAAAAATATATCTATGCCCATACCTAACATATTTTGCCACAATTTCCCTCTCCCCACCCAGCCAAAAGCTTATGTTAAATCCATAAATCCTAATGTAGAGAACCATTCTTTGGCAGTGTGTTCTCACTTATGACCAGGTGGAGATTGAGATATTGCTCGCTGTTGCCTAAGCTCCTCCTGATGCCATATTGTATGTCCGAAAAATTTCCTCTGTTTGCTACCCAGGTTTCAAGACGGTCAAGTAAAACCCTGCCCATTAATTTGCATGTAAAACCGATCAAAGAAATCTGGCATAGCATTCGAGGTTTGACCTGTCTCCTTTTTTGAAGATGGAGACTGTGGGCACACTGGATCAAGATTTTAATGGTCCGTATTTGCTGCACAGTTAGTTACCACTGGCAGCCACTGATCTAGATTTGCCAGGAAAAGATCTTCAGGACCCCGTCGGGACCAGATTTGTTCTTAGTAGTCTGATTTAAGACTTTTGCAACCTCCTGATAGGTAGGCGAAGCCAGCTTAATGCCACTCTCACCTATGCAATTGTCACTAAGCTCTGAAGGGTAAATAAACACCCTATCACTCCTATAAACCCCAGTAAAATGGTCAACTCATTTGTTGGGAGGGATTGTGATATCGGTACAGGTGGGACTTTCTTGAGAAAAAGAGGCATTGACAGTCTTCCAAAAAAAGGCTAGAGTCCTTACAACAATCACTTGCTTCATATAATTTGTCCCATACCTCTTGCCTAATGGTCGTCCTGCGGGATCATAATTACCTGTTTGTATTGATGCCTACATACCCTCATCATCCCTTTATCCCTAGGTTTCAAGGCCACAATAAGATTGCTATGGGTCTGAGAGCAGTAATTACTAAACTGTTTTAGGGCCTTTGGGCTCTTGTTGTTCTACAAACCTGCAATACTTCATTAATTGTCTGGGTTATATCATCAAAAGCTTCCAGCAGGCTTTTTGGACTCAGTTCACTCTCTAAGCAGGCTAAAATGGGTGCCCTGTTTTCTTTGTTAGCTACTCCAGTACATTATCAGGATTTACTGATGCCAATTTACACATGAGACCCTTGTTTTTGCTATAGATTATTGGTGGAATGCATGCTTTAGTGAGATGTTTCATCAAAAGTAATAGACAAGGGAAAATTATCACTAAAACATTTTCACAGAATAGAAAAACCCACAGCCTTTGGTTTATAATACTCCAAAAAGAGCTATAAAATCAATGAGGCTACCTTGACTTCTGCCTTTATGTGTAACCTAATACGGTGCCAACTACATGATAAAATCTATCATAAAAAATGGGAACATTTAGACAATATGGAATTGAAGATGTCCCCACAGGGACTGTGTCCAAAGTGACATTGATATTCAATATCATCTCCCATCAATATACAAGCAGACATTTTGGATAAGGGGCATAATCTGCAATTAAATTCTCACCACATAAAACAATAAAATCAGTATTAAGATCAGTTAGGTGTCTACTAATGGAGCATTCAAGCCCAACCGCTATATCGGTGTTGCCAGAGACAAAATTATTGTGATAAAAATTAACAATGACCTGTGGAACATTAGGTTCATTCATAATGTTGATAAATTGGAAATGTGGAGAATCATGATAAGTAGTGCAGACCTTTGTATCCAAAGTGGTTACTATTAAAGTAAGCAAACCATTTCTGTGATGACCCCCCCAATGAATGGTCAGCTGAGGAATGGACGGATACAAACTCATGGATGTGCACCGCTTCCCAGGCCGCGGTTTTTAGGGGCGGTGAGCAAGAGTTGTCATATTGGACGCCTTGACAGACATTAGAGACAATCCTTCCGAGGGACTCATCAAGGTGATTGTAGATCTCTGGGTGCCCCGCAAGCTGGACTGACTTGCAGAGCTTTCTTCATGGTCCTCAACCTTTCCTCTAAACACTCACTTTCACGGTTGATCTCCCCCATTGCTGTGGTGAGGAAACTAGTAATCGTTGCAGTCAATGGGTGCTCTTCGGTGGCAGGCATAACAGATTCCCTCTCTCCCATTGTTCTTACCTTTAGCAAAGGGTAAGTTTTGTCCTCAGAGAATGGTTTATTTGCACCGGAGCAATTTCCTTGGATGAAATTGCCCAATTGAGAGGGGTGGTCTGGCCTGGCCTCGCTCTGCCACGGACAACCGCAGATGGGCCCGCCCTTGGCCTGGGCTTTGCCCGGACGTTTCCTGTGCTGCAGGATAGCTGAAGCACTAAAAGTGGGTCAGAGGGGGAGGCCGCGCCCCCTTCAGGGAACAGATGCTGAAGCTGCACCTCCTTGCACGCTGTGAGGTGGGGGATTGAGTCCCCAAAGGTCCTTGTTCCAGCAAGAGTCAGCCCCCTTGCTTTAGGCAATAACAGGGTGTGAGACGAATAGCTATACATATGATGATGCTAAGTGGAGCCTGTTGAGTTTCCTTCCAGATGTAGTCCTGAAAAGATTAATGATGTAGTTCTGTGCAGTTTTGTTTAAAGACAGGAGGCTTTATCAGACCATAAGATGACATAAGTTTTGGCCGAAGTTGAATGACATATGAGAGAGAGTTCCAGTTACTGGTCAGAAGGGGAAAAGGCTTGTGCCGTGATTTCAGTTTGTGTGTAATAAGGGGAGGTAAAGCGAAACACGTTTTTACTTCATGGCTGGAGGCATCAGCAGGGCTTCAGCAGTTTTGATGCTAGGTAACTGATGTTGAAGAATAAATGCTTGGGAAGAAATGCAGAATTCACTTAAAAGGCATCCATAGACATCCCCTCATGAACTTTCACATCTAATGGGGAGAAGTGAAAAATGCCAAAACAATGCTATGGTGACATTTCATTTCAAAAGGCCTGCCATAGGAGAGACATAACGTTTTATGCCACAAAATGTTGTATCAAAGGGGATGATGGACGAGTGCTTGAGCAAATCAAACACTCACCCCCAGTCAACTGATCTGGGTTTAATCCATCATCATTCTTTAGCTCACTCCACCACCCCAGTTCAGACATGGCCTTATGCAAATCAGTATGACCCTGTGCCTCATGGGAAAAGTCCAGCCCGAACTGCCAAGCCATGTCTTCCCTGGACCTGAAACATGCATCCTGGGACCGGTTTCGGATTCATAATCCTCATCAGCCAGGCTATCTTGAATCCAGTGGTAGAGTGAGCATGGGACCCACGTCTTGGCATACCCTGCCAACTCAGGGCGAACAAAGCGATACCAAAGGGGATGATGGATGGAGTGCAAAATGTTGTATGTCACAAAACTGTTCATTGATAGTAATGTCACAAGCCAATTCCTGATCAATGTTGAGTCTTAACTGGCCGGACATAGGTAAGACAGATACTTGTGCAATGTTCCCATCCTCGCGACACTGAGAGAATGGAATTTATGTGAAGCAACCCTCCTATTCTGAAGCGATAGTGGATGGAGTCAACAAAGGACTCAGGGCAAGCGGCTGAGGGTTGACATAGTCAACTCCTCCTGTGGTGTAGAAGAGCTAAGGCTTGTCTTGTAATTTCAGTGCTCTGATAAGCACAGTTGAAAATCCTTGGTAGTAAAGCATCCGTACAGATTGGCATATTTATTTAAGAACTGAATGTAAGGAATAGTAGAAGCTTCTTGTCCTTAAGTTAACCTATATCATGCCTTGCTGAAATAGATCAATCTATCTTCGTACAAGGAAGAGAAAACTAGGTTAATTTTAGTTTAGTTTAATTCGTAAGACCTTTAGAGTACACACCTTTCAGTAGTGCATTTTAAAAAGCAACACTTGCATAGCTAAAATAAAAACACTCTTGAAGTACAAATCGTTGGGGCACTTTTGTAATTAATGAACAGCTGTGGGAGCTTTATCCATTCCTTTTGAGAGTTTGTATGTCTGTCAATCTGGCACAGCCATGTTTAAAGAATCCACTGCTCCTCTGGGTTAGGGCCTCTGGTCTTTCTTATCCATGTGCAGTTATTTTTGTTATTTCCTTCAAGGGGCTTTGATTTTATTTTCCTGTGTCCATAAAGTGACAGTGCAATTAAATTTCTTGGGGGAGATTTATGTGAATTCTTCAAGGACCTCTCAGTCTGGAGGGAGGCACTGCTTTAGATACCTCTCAGATGGCTTTTTCAGTTGGAGTCATGGATCTCATGTTCATTTTGCCCATGCCTAGCCAAAATAGAGCCTACTGATTCTTGACACAAGGGTCCCAATAGCACAGCAAGAAAACTTGATTGAATTTTGTTGCATGGCAAATTCGTTTTTCGTTCCAAAACGGCCTTAAAGCAGGGGGGTCGCATTTCCTAACGCTTCATCTTTATCCAAGGAATCTTGGATGTAGGATTACCAAAAAGATCCACACCAGTAATCTTTTGTTTCTTCTTGTTTACTTCCTTCAACCTTTGTAGCTTTATGAAATGTTATCTGGAAATGATAGGCTATTTATAGCTCTCCTGCTAAGCACAGAGCAATGTGCATTCTTCTCTGATTAAGGTGAATATACCATTCGACTGTACCGATTACGGTCATCAGTGATGCAAGTGCTGGGTCCTTCGAATAAAATGGGCCCTGCCTTAAAGACTAATGACTGAAGTGAAGTCATATTCATGCAGCCCACAGCCACTAATCTTGGGACTATTAGACCTCCATCAGCAGAGCAAAGCGGGTTTCATACACCCAGGTGTAGCTGCCTTCTTTCCCATATAATTGACATACAGTGCTCAATATCTGTCTTTAGTAACAGAAGGGGGAGAGGGTGTAGCCTTACCGCTAGACCTGTCGACCTCGAAACTGGGGAACCGTGTTCAAGTCTCAGCAACGACGATCAACATCCTGTGATTCTGGGCAAATCACTTAATCTCCCCGTACCTAACAAAAAAAAAGATTGTGTCCTCATGAAACGAAACTAGTATTCATATAAAGCGCCCTGATACCCGATGTCGCGGGTCTAGTTTGTGCTATGTAAAACTCTAAAAAAAAGAAGCTTTAGATACCTCTCACAGATGGCTTTTTCAGTTCTAGTGATAGATCTCATGTTCTGATTGTCCATGCCTAGCCAAACTAGAGTCTACTGATTCTTGACATAAGGGTCCGAATAGCACAGCAAGAACCTTTATTGAATTTTGTTGCATGGCAAATTCGTTTTTCTTTCCAAAACAGCCTTAAACTCACAACAATATGGATTGTGTTCTTATCAAAGCCCATAGTATTCCACCAATGTCAATGTACTCCCGTGCTTTGTTAATAGATGCTTATCACATATTATTTGGAGTGTATCTAACATAGGCCTATGCGAATTAAAGTTTATCTGCAATGATTTTGTACTAAAGGTGATTTTTTTCCTGCTGTAAATGCTACATGGAAAGATAATTTTTGTTTTGCATTTGTTGAAGTGATTTAGTTTTTCACATCAGTTTTAGAGAGATTGGTAAAGGTCTGTGTTCTATTCAGATTGCCACAGACTCAGACTGTATTAGATTGCTATACTTCATAAGATAAGATTTTTGAGAAGGTCAGGTATATTTTGTGTTGGCTTCATCAGTCAAAAATTATATTAATGTTAATTATTTGCTCGTAGTTAAAAAAAAATGTAAAAAGTGCAGACACAAATGAACTAGGTTTTACAATATACATTGCACATAAATATTTCATTTCACCCGCACACATTCAGAATAAGAAGTGAGCAAAGATAATTTTGGACCCAAATCTTTGTGTTAATCTAACAAATTCACTAGACAACCATTTCTAAAACTCCCAACAGAATTCAGGAAAGACAAAAACAGGCCTGAGAATTTTGAAGAAAATTATATATGAATTTCATTAATTAAAAGAATGACCCCTTGGTAGAATGTGTTGATTGAGAAAATGTTGTTTATGATAATGTGCACAGTCTCTGTCTTTAGTTTCACACTAAAATTAACAGATACTAATTTGCAAACGTCACTCAAAATGTGTTCATGCACCGAATGTTTCGTTGTATGTTAGTGTAAAGTATAAGAGATGCCTTTAGTCTGCTTCACACGTTATGTACAACCATAGACAATTTGTGTTGTTTCTGCTCTTCCTTGCGCATCCATTTATATTTCAGAACTCTATTTTGCCCACATCCTTACTTTACCTCTAAGGAGAACCCTGTACGTGAAAATATAATATTTGTACAGTAGCAAACCTCTTGCATGGCATACATTGATAAGCTATAGTCCTTTCCAGACAATTTTAGACAATTGTAGCCTCATTAGAGGTTCCTCGATGTGGGGGTTCTTAATTCCGTAATCTTACATATAATAATTCTGGGGGTCCAGTTAACTCCAGTGGTGCAAAATGAATGTGGACTGCGGCTGGCATCCTACTAATCCCAAAAGGAATGAGGAATTACCAGAGGAAATATTAATTCTGGATGTGATTCCCCAATAATTTATAACTTTCGTCTTCAGTCTCTTCAGAAATGTTGCCTTCTGAAATGTCAAGGGGGAACCTGACAGGTTTGCACTAATCTTGCAATTTCCTATGGGTCCATAACACTGTTAACGACCCCATTTGCGATCACACCACTCTTATAATGAGTGCTTTTGTGTCGTGATTGGATTCTGCATTCGAATAAATGGCTGTTGTTCTGCAATTAAGTTAATAGAGACATTTTGCATGCAGCGTATTCAGGAATTTCACATATAGAAAGGGGATCTGTTTGATATGATAATCAAATGCATTGCAGGACATGAAATCAACGAATTTCCAAGATGTACCAGAGCCCAACTTGTGCAAACATTTAAAAAAAAATGGAAGATAGTCCCTGCATGGCTTGTATTGATTGCCTGTGGATGTTAGTGTCAGCGTGCTTGTTCCTGCTTTTTCTCCAAGCAATTATGGCATCATGGTTTATGATGCTTGGGCAAATAAACTCTTTGCCAGGCTCCAGGGAGCTCATATATTGTCAGCTCGACCCATTATTGCCTTAAAGTGGTTTAAGTAAAGTTTACTTAGTAGGACACATGTAACACCTGTTTCTGAGTTATCTTTGAGTCACTTATGTTAGCAAAGAATGACATCTGTGAAAAAACACGCTAGACATGCAGGATAAAGCCTCAGAGAGTATGGAAAATTCACCTGGAAATTGACTTGTAACGCATTAAATAAGGTGGTTGAGTGGAAAAGCATCAAGAAGGATAGTGATTGAGTAGACAGCTAGGGACTTATTCACAAAGGCCCATTGGAGTTAGTACATTAGTACTTCCTTGGTACCACTTTAGGTGCTCTTACAAGCATTTCTGATTGAGCCCCAAAACATCTAAAACAGGAATATTAAGAAGACATTCATATGCGGTAGAACAGACTGTGACATTTTTAACTTTTGCTAATAGGAAGTTGACTGTTTTGGGCCCGGTACTCAAAAGCATGCAAAAGTACTTAAAAGAGTACTCTGGTAGTACCACTTCACATCCTCATTATAGTTTTTGGTTGTCACCTCCTAGTGATCTACTACAGGGGAGTCCTGTACCAGAATAATATAGTGGAGATGTATAAATACCAGTACTTGTCTACTTTTCTTGGTTCTAAGTACTTTGACTACCATCAGTAATGCACAAAAGGAATCCCACTACAGTGTTGAATGTCCATAAGAGATAGAACAGAAAGTATGAGGCCTTTCCTTCCTACCATTTAAAATGCATGCAATTCCACATTTCCTCAAGTCCTGAATGTAGAGTCACCACATGGTTTACATTGTAAATGGCTGAATGACTTCATAGAATGGCTACTGTACAGGGACGCAGCAAACACAATAAGATGGATGGAGTGCTGAAACTTTTCAGACACTCACCCCAGTCACTATTAGATCTGGGTTAAATGCATCATCCTTCTTTTTTCCCTAACTGTGCCACCCAAGTTCAGACGCAGCCATATCCAAATCAGTCTTGACCCCGCTCCTCATGGGAACAGTCTAGCCCGAACTGACAAGCCGGCTCCTCCCTGGACTGGAAACAAGCATCCAAGGACCGATTTCTGAGCAACAGCTCTCATCAGCCAGGCTAGCTAGAAACCAGAGGCAAAGTGAGCAATGTAGAGAGACCTTAGAAATGCATACCCGTTAAAAGAAATACATTAAAATGGACATGCAATCCAAGATTTGCATAAGTGGTTTGCTTCCAGTACAAAGGCAAGAGTTCATGAAGCCTCCCATGCAGGTAGTGGAGGATTTTGTACTTATGTAAAACGAGAAGTTGTGAAGGAGAGATCTACATGAGGTCATCAATGATGTAAATATCTCAAAATATGCCTTTAAAACCAATGTTTGTCCAAAGTGGATACATCTTAGTTAATGGCAATCGACTTTTAATGTGCATCATGGCTTTTTACAACAACTCCTGTGCCACTACCTGCGGAGTGAATGAAATGCAGGTTTTAAAAGGACTTCATAAATGCATTTAAACACCAGTGGAGTGCCCTGGTCTGTTCCTGGTGGAGGGACGTTTGTTGAAAAATAAATGTGTGCAGGCCACATTCACGCCAGGAGCACCCGTCTACAAGGATTTCGGCAGGTAGCGGCACTTTGATGGACTGTTGTTTTTTAACCTGCCTGAACCACCGCTGCTAAACGGAGAAACATGCGTGCCAACAAGTATGTGGGGCATGATGACATGGCAAGGCAATGGTCACTCAGACTAGCACCTTCAGGTATTTTTTATCCAACTGGCAAGAAGCGGCTGACGAGGGTAACCATCTAAAGCAGTCTCATCCCAGTTACACCGCATAGTGGTACATTGTAGTGCTGTCAGTTTTTAATAGTGTCTGAGCACCAAAACCCCAGAAAGGATTTAGGGAAGGAAACCAGAGGCACGGGGCACTAGGAGCAGGCAGCCTCCAACATACAATGTTTAGCACAAAAAGAGCTGCTCCCAGTCAAATGACCTAAGTGCTACAGTGTTACTTTGTGAGTGCAGGCATCTCACAAAAAGTGAAAGACTGGTCTCACACACCACCTGGTGTCATGCTACATCATTGACCAGTCTTCGCCCGCTAAATACTTGGTTTGATAGAGGGCGGGCATACACCTGACGACAGGGATGCACTTCTAAAGCTAAGTGGGGGC
This sequence comes from Lissotriton helveticus, assembly GCF_964261635.1. Classification (NCBI taxonomy): domain Eukaryota; kingdom Metazoa; phylum Chordata; class Amphibia; order Caudata; family Salamandridae; genus Lissotriton; species Lissotriton helveticus. The sequence goes on from NC_136071.1 coordinate 122,100,526, forward strand.
CCTTGCAAAAAAATGTGAGATTAAAAGGCCATTACAGATGTAAAACTCATTTTAATATAACTGGCACCTGTATGGTAACTAAAATAAATGGTTGGTGTGTTGAGGATTCTATTGTCCCCCCACCGTGATGTGAGTGGTCAACATGTTTCTGCCAGTTGGCCCAGTCGGGTCCATGGCATTCATCGGGACCTTTAATATTAAAAAAATTGGCTCCACCCTTACCAGACTATGGTGAGAGGGTTCCACTGGTTGGGGTGATTTGTATCACACTCCACAATGTAGGAAATAGGACTGCAACCATGTCATGATTTCTGCATCACAAGCAGAAGAACTGGCAGTGAATTCATAGTCCTTCATTGCTATCCACTATGCAGGGGAAGCTAAAGGGACTACTTAACCACCTACACGGGAAGTAACAAACTTTTCACTCGAGGCATTTGATAAAGGCTGAGTAGCTGAAACGCGTAATGCGGAGTGAATAAAATGCAGGGTTTAAAAGGCCTTAATAAATGCATTTAAACACTCGTGGAGTGCCCTACTCTGTTCCTGGTGGAGGGCCTTTTTTTGGGGGGGGAATAAAAAAAATAATATATATATATATATATATATATATATATATATATATTCACTGAAAAAACCATAGGTTATAGACCATATATAGTTAGGAATTAGCATTTAAAAAACCTTATTTTACTCACACAAAACCATTGAAATTCCATATATAGTTAGTTGCACTAACTATATATCGCGCACCCGCAATCCACTGCTGATCATGTCACATATTACATCATTCATGACATGGTCAGTGACATCACTGATGACATCACTGATGACATCTCAAATGACATCACTGATGACATCACTGATGACATCTCAAATGACATCACTGATGAGATCACTGATGACATCATCCAGTGACTGTGTGTTTCTGTAAAGTTTAAATATGTTTTACATATTGAAGAATGAGTAGATGTATAAGTGTCTGGACGAAGGATTTAGTAGGTGCATGACTGAATGTATGAGTGAGTGATTAAATGTGTCTCACTGAGTGCATGGGTTAGTGACTAAACTGTCTTAATTTGTGCATCATTATGTCTGTTGTTCTGTAAACTGCTGCATGTGTTGATCAGTAGCTATATGATTAACTATATGGGTTATTGATTGATTGTCCAAGTATTTGTATAGGAGACTGAGTGTGTGTGTGGCTGGCTGGGAGGTGTGTGACTCTGTGCCGATCAATGTGTACTTGTATCAATGATTGTATAAGAAAGTAAGTATGTGTTAGTGTATGTTTGAAAATGTAAGGTGCTCTATGTTTAACTGTATAGACAAGAAAATGGAAGTGTGATTGATTCTTTACAGGACTGACTAGGTGTGTGAGTAACTCCATGGATGAGTGGCAGAGTGTAAGTGTCTGTATAGGTGTATGAGTGCATATGATAGTGTTGTAAAGATGAGTGATTGTATGTATGAATGATTGTATGGGTGAATGAGTGAATGTGTGTGTAGACGTAGGAATCAGTGAGTACGTATGTAGTAACTAGTATTGGTGTGTCAATGGTTTCAAAAATTATACTCTGTATTTAACACTGGGTGAAACAGAGGTTATATTAAAACGTGAGGAGATGCATTGTATTGTCACATGAATGATATCATCAGTGATGTGGTCATTGATGTCATTTGAGATGTCATCAGTGATGTCATCAGTGATGTCACTGACCATGTCATGAATGATGTAATATGTGACATGATCAGCAGTGGATTGCGGGTGCGCGATATATAGTTAGTGCAACTAACTATATATGGAATTTCAATGGTTTTGTGTGAGTAAAATAAGGTTTTTTAAATGCTAATTCCTAACTATATATGGTCTATAACCTATGGTTTTTTCAGTGAATTTTCAAGGTTTTGTAAATGCTAATTCCTAACTATATATGGTCTATAACCTATGGTTTTTTCAGTGAATTTCAATGGTTTTTTAATAGCAAATATCATAAGCTGTCGAATGTCAAGTACGTGGTAAGTAAAAACATTTTCGTGTTTATGCACACTGATCTGCTTTGAATACTGCCCCCCACCCCTCATTTCTATTAGGAGTACTCTCTCTTTGCAGATAGTGAAGGGTAGTTAACGCAGCCCTTTGCCCCCTTTGTAATACGTCGTGCCTGCTTCTCTCTCCATTTGATTGATTGTTCTCTTTGGTTCATTCTCTATTTACAAACAAGCACAGAGTCGCAATACTCTGTTTAGTCTTTGCAGATAGCGAAAAATCGTGTAAAAAAACAAAAGGAATCGAGCAAAATCAGTAGGCCACTAATGGGATCTCTTTTTGACCTCGCTAAAATAGAAACATTAGGAACAACCTGTTGAAAATAGCAATGCGTATGTACATAAGCGGCGTTCATTTGTGTTCACAGTACCCCTTGTTGATTGTTTCAATCGAGCATTGAATTGTTCGAAGTTAATTCTCTTAAGGATCTTCTCTACCTGCAAACGAGGAAGAATAGGAATATTCTCTCTCCCTTTGCAGATAGTGAAGGGTAGGTAACGCAAGCCTTTAACACGTCGTACCTATTTCATTCCTCATTGATTGATTGATTGTCCGAACATTGACTGTTTGGGAATTAGTTCTTTTTGGAGGTATTCCCTGTTTGCAAATAAACGTAGGAAAATCTTTGCAAGTAGTGAAAGGGTACGTAATGCGGACCTTTCTCCCCCGTTGTAATCTGTCATGCCTATCTACTCCCCACTGATTGATGCACCTTTTTCACCCGGACCATTTACTAGAGATACGTCATCTGGCCCGACCAGAGAGCACCCCTAGTGAAAAGGACATATGCAATAATAACGAAGTGATCACTGTATCCTGTTAACAGAAACTTTACCATGAAACAACCTGGAAAGAAAAAAATAGGAAAACGAAAATCAGTAGGCCACTGATGAACATGAACTTTTATTAAACAACAAACAAAGAAACGATAACATAACGTAATGATAAAACCTATTAATGTCCTAGAAACAAGAAAACGTTAAAGTATGCCAGTGGTGAGAGACCAGAAAAACAGTCCGAGAAACCAAATCACCCCTCGCTGTCCCAACTCATGCACTCTGAAAGTTCAAAGTTTTGAGGAGTGCTTGTAACATTGTCTGAAGCCTATTTGCAATTGCTTCATCTTCACTATTCTTAAAGTAAGTGGGGGCTGTTGTGATGCGGTGCCACCCTGAACCGCTTGACGGAGGCCCCCGAGGGACGGTGTCATGTCGCGGACTCGGAGGGGGCGCTTGGCTCCGGCCCCCTCCCCAAGTCGTGTTGCCCTGGTGTGGCCTGAGATCGCCCCCGACATAGGTGGCCGGCTCCCGGGGTCAAGCGGAACTTTTTTCCTTTTGGTGACTCTTCCATTCTTCACCTTGTCCCACAATCCGTTTCACCTAAAGACACGCTGTAGTGGGGCACCCCTTTTCCGTTTCATTTGCCATTCAGCCCGCTTTTGCTACACTGTGCCTCTTCCGCTATTCAGCTGTTTACCGCCCGCTCTTTCGACTACAGCGTCTCGCTCACCATGTACTTGAGTTGCTCCCGCTCTTGCGGTGCAGCGATAGGCGGCTGCCACAGGACTCTCAAAATGGCGGCCATCTCTTCAGATTTGGGCGTGGTCCACTAAAATGGGCCTGCGACACCTTGGAACTCGGACGCTTGTCTGCTAGAGCTTGGGCTCCATTCTCGAAAGCGTCCCCTCATCCTTGAAGATTCTACAAAAGTCTTGGGGGCCCCCGACTCCCGCAGGCTTCTGGTGGGGAGCGCCTAGCATGATTGCTCGTGGAATGGCCACGACGGAGCTACGAAATGGTGGTGCTCTCATGCTAACGCCAGCTTCAGTCTGAAACATCCAGAAACACTGTAGACTACCAATTCGATCAGTTCCGGTAGCGCTCCAACGTGACCCGGTAGAGAAGAACTTGCCCTCCCCTCTTTGACTGATGGTTCTTGTTGCCTGTCCCTTCTGTTGTCATTTAACAGAACTATTTAGCCTGCTGAAAGGGGTTGTGTGCCGTCCGCTGGTTGGTGGAGACATTTTGACTATATTCTGGACCTGCGTTGTCGCGTAATGCGTCATATGACGTGCCGCGTTAGAAAGTTTAATAAATTATTAAACACAATAAACAATCCTTAAAAAATAAAAAAAAATAAAAAATAATCAACAAAACCAACAATCAATTAACAACAGTATTTGAAAAGTCTATCATTCATTTTTCATTGCAGTACGCTGCCCAGAAAGCTTCCCGGTTCCCGGACCGGGCGCTACCCACGCAAAAAAACAAAAAAAAAATTTTTTTTTTTTTTGCCCCGCGGGGCCGTTTTAAAGCCTCCACATTAAACCTAGGGGGTCAGGGAGGATCTACTATGCCCCCTTATGGTTATTTGCCCCTTTGTTTTGGCCTCCTCTTGTCTCTCGATCCTACCGAGAGACAAGATGGCGGCCGCTACGGACTTTTTGGAATGTTGACAGACGCCAGAGAACCAATCAGCTTCGCTTCACAAAGCTCCGTTGCGCGAAAAGTACGCGTCCTGGAGCGCTGCCCAGAGCGCGCTTACAGATATATATCTTTTTTTAAACGTTAATTTCTCAAAATCCACTGGAGCACATATATTGAGACCTACAAAAGGCACATCGGGCTACCAGTCCCTACAATTTTGCCAAGTTTCGTGCAAATCCATTCAGCCGTTCGGGCTAAAAGTGAGGCCAACCGCCCTATGGAAATTAACATGGGAAAAACGCGTTTTGGGACCCCCCTTTTTTCTCGGCCCCCCCTTGACGAACCCCCCCAAAATTTTCAGGGGCTGCTCGGAAACAAAATGTGCCATTTTCCTGAAAATTTCAGCCAATTCCGTCCACAAACGCCAAAGTTATTAGACATAGAATTTTCAAAAATCCCATAGAGAAAAAATCCTAACTATATATACCTACTGGCGACCGCCAGTAGGTAATATATATATATATATATATATATATATATATATATATATATATATGTGTGTATATATATATATATATATATATATATATTCACTGAAAAAACCATAGGTTATAGACCATATATAGTTAGGAATTAGCATTTAAAAAACCTTATTTTACTCACACAAAACCATTGAAATTCCATATATAGTTAGTTGCACTAACTATATATTGCGCACCCGCAATCCACTGCTGATCATGTCACATATTACATCATTCATGACATGGTCAGTGACATCACTGATGACATCACTGATGACATCTCAAATGACATCACTGATGACATCACTGATGACAACATCCAGTGACTGTATGTTTCTATAAAGTTAAAATATGTCTTACATATTGAAGAATGAGTGGATGTATAAGTGTCTGGACGAAGGATTTAGTAGGTGCATGACTGAATGTATGAGTGAGTGATTAAATGTGTCTCACTGAGTGCATGGGTTAGTGACTAAACTGTCTTAATTTGTGCATCATTATGTCTGTTGTTCTGTAAACTGCTGCATGTGTTGATCAGTAGCTATATGAGTAACTATATGGGTTATTGATTGATTGCCCAAGTATTTGCATGGGAGACTGAGTGTGTGTGTGGCTGGATGGGAGGTGTGTGACTCTGTACAGATCAATGTGTACTTGTATCAATGATTGTATAAGAGAGTAAGTATGTGTTAGTATATGGTTGAAAACGTAAGGTGCTCTATGTTTAACTGTATAGAGTAGAAAATGGAAGTGTGATTGATTCTTTACAGGACTGACTAGGTGTGTGAGTAACTCCATGGATGAGTGGCAGAGTGTGAGTGTCTGTATAGGTGTATGAGTGCATATGATTGTGTTGTAAACATGAGTGATTGTATGTATGAATGATTGTATGGGTGAATGAGTGAATGTGTGTGTAGACGTAGGAATCAGTGAGTACGTATGTAGTAACTAGTATTGGTGTGTCAATGGTTTCAAAAATTATACTCTGTTTTTAACACTGGGTGAAACAGAGGTTATATTAAAATGTGAAGAGATGCATTGTATTGTCACATGAATAATATCATCAGTGATGTGGTCATTGATGTCAAATGAGATGTCATCAGTGATGTCATCAGTGATGTCATTTGAGATGTCATCAGTGATGTCATCAGTGATGTCACTGACCATGTCATGAATGATGTAATATGTGACATGATCAGCAGTGGATTGCGGGTGCGCAATATATAGTTAGTGCAACTAACTATATATGGAATTTCAATGGTTTTGTGTGAGTAAAATAAGGTTTTTTAAATGCTAATTCCTAACTATATATGGTCTATAACCTATGGTTTTTTCAGTGAATTTTCAAGGTTTTGTAAATGCTAATTCCTAACTATATATGGTCTATAACCTATGGTTTTTTCAGTGAATTTCAATGGTTTTTTAATAGCAAATATCATAAGCTGTCGAATGTCAAGTACGTGGTAAGTGAAAACATTTTCGTGTTTATGCACACTGATCTGCTTTGAATGGTACCCCCCCCCCCCTCATTTCTATTAGGAGTACTCTCTCTTTGCAGATAGTGAAAGGTAGTTAACGCAGGCCTTTGCCCCCGTTGTAATCCGTCGTGCCTGCTTCTCTCTCCATTTGATTGATTGTTATCCAAGTATTTACTGTTTTAGAATTAGTTCTCTTTGGTTCATTCTCTATTTACAAACAAACACAGAGTCGCAATACTCTGTTTAGTCTTTGCAGATAACGAAAAATCGTGTAAAAAAAAGAAAAGGAATCGAGCAAAATCAGTAGGCCACTAATGGGATCTCTTTTTGACCTCGCTAAAATAGAAACATTAGGAACAACCCCTCATGACAAATACAAAACTAGTGAGATGAACTGAACTCCACACAATGATGGCTGCAAAACAGCTCGGCTCCGCCACCCACCCCGCCCAAAATAACGATAAAGAGCGGCTGCCATGATTGGTTGCGGAATGGCCACGACGGAGCTACGAAATGATGCTGCTCTCATGCTAACCCCAGCTTCAGTCTGAAACATCCAGAAACACTGTAGACTACCAATTCGATCAGTTCCGGTAGCGCCCCAATGTAACCCGGTAGAGAAGAACTAGCCCTCCCCTCTTTGACTGATGGTTCTTGTTGCCTGTCCCTTCTGTTCTCATTTAACAGAACTATTTAGCCTGCTGAAAGGGGTTGTGTTCCGACCGCTGGTTGGTGGAGACATTTTGACTATATTCTGGACCTGCGTTGTCGCGTAATGCGTCATATGACGCGCCGCGTTAGCGCATCCGGAAGTCATCCGGGGCGCGCAGCGCGTAACGTAAGCATAACAAGTCATGTGACTTGTTAATAAAACTTTTCATTGGTTCATTTTACTTTTCTTATTGTAATGATGAAAGGCTTGGTCATATGACCTAAAAATTACGCTTTTCATTACTTCCGAACATTATTTTTTCTTAAATATATGTTATAATGTTCCAGACTAATGTACTTTCCCGGAAATTTTACAACTGTCCTGCAAGTAAAATATATTCTTTTTTCGAGAAAAAGAGCGTTTCTTCGTCCCATGATGGAGCCGTTGAGCAAAAGAGGGTCGACCTGCTGTCTTAGTCGCCGATACGCCTGAATATGAGATTCTTATCGATCACTTTATGTTGCAGGAATAGAAAACACAACAGCCCTTGACCATTTATCTTTACTGCGTTCCTTCGTATTATACCTTTTACCCTTCATGTAATTGGTCTTCTTTATTTCACTTGCCTTTTAATGATTCTAAAACAGTGACTATTATTACAAACTTTACCAATGTATATACTACTACCATGTTTTCTTTTAAAAACCTTTATTGTGAAAATTTCATTATACAAATACGAGCCTATAACCACGTGGGCCGGCCACGGAGCAAACTGTAATCGTATGTGATGAGTAGACATTTACACTGTAGAGGAACGTAACGGGCGGGCCATTAGGTTGCAAGAACTAAGGTGTCTAACAGTTACGGAATCGGTGGACGTACATTTTATAATTAAAATACGACAGGGCCAGTTACAATAAAATTATCTAGATATACATTTGCGGGCAAGTACCATGGGTGACGTTAATTCGAACTTTCAACAGTACAGTAATCAATAACACATCAGAACTTAATATCAATAGGGATGTCGAAATATTCAATCAATTCTCGTCCCCGCCCGCCATGTGCTTCAAAACTGCATACGTATCTCGTGATTTCAAGGTTCTGCAACCAGTACACAACAAGGAGTTACGAGTCCCATTTATTCCGGCGCCATTTTGGGCGAGGACGGGCAGGTCCAGGATATAGTCAAAATGTCTCTACCAACCATCGACTATGATGATGTTCATATGCTGTATTTATTAGAGTAACACTCATCTGTCCACATGAAATTAATTTGCCACAATCTAAACATGTCATTTTAATCTTTCCAAAGTTCTTCTAAAAATTTGGGACCGTTTCCCTTGCCTCTGAAGCTCTCAGTGCCACTTCTTTGATGAATGTACTAGCAGGTCAGGGGTTCTCCTCCAAATCTCTCTTTTATGCAGCACTATAATTAATTGGTGCCACCTCTCCATATGACGATGCATGGTATAGTTACCACAACTATATTTTTTTTCGGTTCCTCTGGAGAGTTCATCGTGGCAGATGAAGCGTGTAACGAACCGGGCATTTACCTTTTTTTGCATGTACAGGAAAGGAAAAAAAAATCGAGCGTCCGAGTTCTAAGGTGTCCCAGGGCCATTTTAGTGGAGGACATGATACAGCGATAATGCCCTGGATAAGGACACTTCCTTCGGGCACCCCACGCCGTCTTTCGGCGCAGCATTGTAGGATGGCCACACCAGTGCGGCAACTTGCTAGACACCACCTCGGTGCCATCCGGATCTCGGCGCCCCACTGCAGATGAACTGCCTCCACATGGAGAAGCGGGAGAGGCTCGTTTGCGCCGCCTCCCCCCCCCCCCTTCGGGCACCCCACGCCGACTTTCGGCGCAGCATTGTAGGATGGCCACACCAGTGCGGCAACTTGCTGGACACCACCTCGGTGCCAACCGTATCTCAGCGCCTTGTGTTGTCTTCCATTCCGAAAATATTGTTGGCAGCATTTTGAAAGGAAAGACAAACAGCCGTTTGTGGCCCTCACTACACCGTTCTCCTAGTGAGTCTCACATTGTTACATTTAGGAAGAATGTTGAAGAGTAGTATGTTGAAAATCTGAAGCCATTGTTATACAAACTCTCAACCAGCCTTGGATGGAAAAATCCTGAAGAATGTACAAACTGAAAACCAGTTTTTCTCTGTATAGCATCAGCAGCAACGCTTGAGTCAGCTTTGTGTGAAGCCGCCATTTTGATTCAATCAATAGCGTCCCCCTGCACACATTCAGGGACCTGGTCGTGTCTTCAGGTCAAACGGATTGTGGGACAAGATGCACAAAGGAAAAGGAAAAAAGTTCCGCCGGACCCCGGGAGGTGGCCGCCTATGTCATGGGCGATCTTAGGCCACACCAGGGCAATAGTGAAGCTGCAGCAGGTGCAAATAAGCTTCAGACAGTGTTACAAGCGCTGCTCAGAACTCTCAACTATGACACCACCTCGGTGCCATCCGGATCTTGGCGCCTTGTGCTGGTTCCGGCCTATTCACACATCGGTCCGCTACTGACGCCACCTCACAGGCCAACGGGGCACCCCACGCCGACTTTCGGCGCAGCATTTTAGGATGGCCACACCAGTGCGGCAAATTGCTGGACACCACCTCGGTGCCATCCAGATCTCGGCGCGTTGTGCTGCCTTTGGCCCCATTCGCACATCAGTCCGCTACTGACGCCATCTCACAGGCTAATGGGGCGCCCCACGCCGACTTTCAGCATTGTAGGATGACCACACCAGTACAGCAACTTGCTAGACATCACCTCGGTGCCATCCGGATCTCGGCGCCCCACTGCAGATGAAGTGCCTCTCAACTATGAAACCACCACTGTGACATCCGGATCTTGGCGCGTTGTGCTGCCTTCGGCCTATTCGCACATCGGTCCGCTACTGACGCCATCTCACAGGCTAATGGGGCGACCCACGCCGAGTTTCAGCATTGTAGGATGACCACACCAGTGCAGCAACTTGCTAGACATCACCTCGGTGCCATCCGGATCTCGGCGCCCCACTGCAGATGAAGTGCCTCTCAACTATGAAACCACCAGAAAACGCTTGAGTCAGCTTTGTGTAAAGCCGCCATTTTGATTCAATCAATAGCGTCCCCCTGCACACATTCAGGGACCTGGTCGTGTCTTCAGGTCAAACGAATTTGGGACAAGATGCAGAAAGGAAAAGGAAAAAAGTTCCGCCGGACCCCGGGAGGTGGCCGCCTATGTCATGGGCGATCTTAGGCCACACCAGGGCAATAGTGAAGCTGCAGCAGGTGCAAATAAGCTTCAGACAGTGTTACAAGCGCTGCTCAGAACTCTCAACTATGACACCACCTCGGTGCCATCCGGATCTTGGCGCCTTGTGCTGGTTCCGGCCTATTCACACATCGGTCCGCTACTGACGCCACCTCACAGGCCAACGGGGCACCCCACGCCGACTTTCGGCGCAGCATTGTAGGATGGCCACACCAGTGCGGCAAATTGCTGGACACCACCTCGGTGCCATCCAGATCTCGGCGCGTTGTGCTGCCTTCGGCCTATTCGCCACAAGTGCGCACGCAACTCAGCTGCATAGCGAGTGAAACACCAAGGGGCGCCCCACTGCAGCCGAGGAACCTCCATCTTGGGGGCGACGCACAGCATCACATTGCTTTCCAATGCAGTCAGATCCTCAAACAGCCCCCACTGACTGACGCGAACTCACAGGCCAACGGGGCGCCCCACGCCGACTTTCGGCGCAGCATTGTAGGATGGCCACACCAGTGCGGCAAGTTGCTGGACACCACCTCGGTGCCATCCGGATCTTGGCGCGTTGTGCTGCCTTTGGCCCCATTCGCACATCAGTCCGCTACTGACGCCATCTCACAGGCTAATGGGGCGCCCCACGCCGACTTTCAGCATTGTAGGATGACCACACCAGTACAGCAACTTGCTAGACATCACCTCGGTGCCATCCGGATCTCGGCGCCCCACTGCAGATGAAGTGCCTCTCAACTATGAAACCACCACTGTGACATCCGGATCTTGGCGCGTTGTGCTGCCTTCGGCCTATTCGCACATCGGTCCGCTACTGACGCCATCTCACAGGCTAATGGGGCGACCCACGCCGAGTTTCAGCATTGTAGGATGACCACACCAGTGCAGCAACTTGCTAGACATCACCTCGGTGCCATCCGAATCTTGGCATCTCAACGCCTAGTGGTATCTTCCATACAGAAAATATTGTTACGCTACCTTTGGCCCCATTCGCACATCAGTCCGCAACTTAGACATCACCTCGGTGCCATCCGGATCTTGGCATCTCAGCGCCTTGTGGTGTCAGTCAGAAAATATTGTTGCGCTGCCTTTGGCCCCATTCGCACATCAGTCCGCTACTGACACCATCTCACAGGCCAACAGGGCGCCCCACGCCGACTTTCAGCATTGTAGGATGGCCACACCAGTGCGGCAACTTACTAGACACCACCTCGGTGCCATCCGGATCTTGGCGCGTTGTGCTGCCTTCGGCCTATTCGCACATCGGTCCGCTACTGACGCAAACTCACAGGCCAACGAGGCGCCCCACGCCGACTTTCAAGATTGTAGGATGGCCACACCAGTGCTGCAACTTGCTGGACACCACCTCGGTGCCATCCGGATCTTGGCGCGCTGTGTTGCCTTCGGCCTATTCGCACATCGGTCCGCTACTGACGCCGCCTCACGTGCCAACGTATTTTCTCCGCATTTTATACCCTATGCCGCATAACAGGTCATGTGACTTGTTTATAAAACTTTTCATTGGTTCATTTTACTTTTGGTTTCCTAATGATGGAAGGCTTGATCATATGACCTAAAAACAACACTTTTCATTGGATGAAAACTTTTTTTTTTTCCAAACGATGAAAGCCCCACCTTGTTTCTGGATCTTTCAGACTGAAGCTGGCGTCAGCATGAGAGCACCACCATCTCGTAGCTCCGTCGTAGTCATTCCGCGAGCAATCATGGCAGCCGCTCCCCACCAGAAGCCTGCAGGAGTCGGGGCCCCCAAAACTTTTGATGAATTCTCAAGGCGGAGGGGACGCTTTCGAGAATGGGGTCCAAGACCTAGCAGACAAGCATCCGATTTCCAAGGTGTCCCAGGGCCATTTCAGTGGACCAGGCCCAAAAAGGAAAGAGCCTGCCGCCATTTTGAGAGTCCTGTGACAGCCGCCTATCGCTGCACCGCAAGAGTGGGCGCAACTCAGCTGAATTGCGGCTTTTGACACAGTGGACCAAAAACGGACGGAATGGCAACTGAAACGGTAAAGGGGCGCCCCACTACAACAGATGACACTCCACCTGGAGAGGCCCGTTCACGCCGCCTCCCCCGGGGCGCCCCACGCCGTTATTCGGAGCAGCATTGTAGGATACCAAAACCAGTGCGGCAACTTACTGGACATCACCTTGGTGCCATCGTTCTGCTGCCTTGGAACTATTCGCACAACAGTTTGCTACTGAAGACCCACCCCCCGCGACGCCCCACGCCGTTTTTTGCTGGGCGGCAACTTACTAGACATCACTTTCGTGTCATCTAGATTTCAGCGCGTTCTGCTGCCTTGGAACTATTCGCACAACAGTTTGCTACTGATGACCCGCCCCACGCCGGAAATCTGGACGTTGTGCTGCGTTGGGACTATTCGCACAGCCGACCGCTACTTCGTTGTTTTTCCCTAAAAATGTTTATATGTTATTACTATTTTTGTTTTCTTGTATATATTTATAAATTATTAAAGTTTTATAATCTTACTACTTTGTCGGAGTGCTATATATTTTTAATGTGACACATAATTGTAAAAACTTTGATGTACAAAGAGTCATCCCTGGAATCTTCCGCTTCACGCTCGGTCCCCTCCCCAATCACAATACAGGATGGTTTTCAGATAATAGCAACGCTTCTGCTGTGACGGATCTCATTGAGTGTGGGCCTTGATCTACTATAACTCCTTTGAAGAGGGGTGAATCTTTACAGCTGTGGCCATAAACTACATCTGCAGGGCTAGCTGATACCCTAGGACCAGCCTGGACAATCGGACACAGAGGAAAAGGAGTGTCAGAGGGTGCAGTAGTGAATAGAGCGAAAGGGAGGTGTCGGGCGGGCACAGGGTGTGATTCTCAGGAAAGAGCAGCGCAGATGGGGGGAGGTTTATTACCCATGCATAAGACAGAGAGCGGGGGTGACCACTGCCTGGGGGAGATGCTTGCGAGGGTGGGGAGCCATGCTAAGGATCGACAGCGTGCACAGAGTGGGTCTGGTCAAGGCATCTAAAATGGCTGCCGTGCACGACAAAAGTGTGGCATTTGAAAAAAGACAAGATGGCGCAGACAATGTTTTTCAACACTTCCTGATTTCCTTCGAATCGAACGTTAACAGACGTTGGGGCATATTACCAAAGTTAAGCGATATTTATCCCTAACGATGCATTGCAAAGATTTTTTTACCGTCAGAAATTATCGCAGATAAACCTTGCTATTATCAAAGTTTATCGCAAATACGATAAAAACCGACCGCAATGCATTAATATCGCTGAAAACTCAGCGATATTCATGCATTACCGAGCTAATCCTCTTAGCCATGTTATCCACCTCCCATAGGATAACATGGCTAAGAACTGCTCAGGGCAGCTGTTACTTTTTGGAGATATTCGCGCTTATCTCGAATATTTCCAAAAGTTGATAATAGGAGATAGCGATGTTAGCGACTGTTTCCAGTCGCTAACATCTTGGCATGCCCACTTTGCATGTCATTAGTGATAAATATCACTCACATGCAAAGTGGGGCCCAAGATGGTCGCTATCTCCTACTAGCCGTCGCTAACTGGTGTTAGCAACAGCTAGGTAATACAGATATAATTTTATCTCCGCGAAGCGGAGCGCTGTTACAGATATATATCTTGTTTTTGAACGTTAATTTCTCAAAATGCACTGAAGCACATATATTGAGACCTAGCAAAGGCACATCGGGCTACCAGTCCCTACAATTTTACCAAGTTTCGTGCAAATCCATTCAGCCGTTCGATTATTATTATTATTTATTTTTTTTGCCCCGCGGGGCCCTTTTAAAACCTCCACATCAAACCTAGGGGATCAGCGAGGATCTACTATGCCCCCTTATGGTCATTTGCCCCTTCGCTTTGGCCTCCTCTTGTCTCTCGATCCTACCGAGAGACAAGATGGCGGCCGCTACGGACTGTTTGGAATGTTTACAGACACCGGAGAGCCAATCAGCTTCGCTTCGCAAAGCTCCGTAACGCGAAAAGTACGCGAAGCGGTGCGCTGTTACAGATATATATCTTTTTTTGAACGTTAATTTCTCAAAATCCACTGAAGCACATATATTGAGACCTAGCAAAGGCACATCGGGCTACCAGTCCCTACAATTTTGCCAAGTTTCGTGCAAATCCATTCAGCCGTAAGATTATTATTATAATTTTTTTTTTTTGCCCCGCGGGGCCCTTTTAAAACCTCCACATCAAACCTAGGGGGTCAGCGAGGATCTACTATTCCCCCTTATGGTCATTTGCCCCTTCGCTTTGGCCTCCTCTTGTCTCTCGATCCTACCGAGAGACAAGATGGCGGCCACTACGGACTGTTTGCGGCCACTACGGACTGTTTGGAATGTTGACAGACGCCGGAGAACCAATCAGCTTCGCTTCACAAAGCTACGTTGCGCGAAAAGTACGCGTCCTAGGCCGCTGCCCGGTCCGCGCTTACAGATATATATCTTTTTTTAAACGTTAATTTCTCAAAATCCACTGGAGCACATATATTGAGACCTACAAAAGGCACATCGGGCTACCAGTCCCTACAATTTTGCCAAGTTTCGTGCAAATCCATTCAGCCGTTCGGGCTAAAAGTGAGGCCAACCGCCCTATGGAAATTAACATGGGAAAAACGCGTTTTGGGACCCCCCTTTTTTCTCGGCCCCCCCTTGACGAACCCCCCCCAAATTTTCAAAGGCTGCTCAGAAACAAAATGTGCCATTTTCCTGAAAATTTCAGCCAATTCCGTCCACAAACGGCAAAGTTATTAGACATAGAATTTTCAAAAATCCCATAGAGAAAAAATCCTAACTATATATTACCTACTGGCGGTCACCAGTAGGTATATATAGTTAGGATTTTTTCTCTATGGGATTTTTGAAAATTCTATGTCTAATAACTTTGGCGTTTGTGGACGGAATTGGCTGAAATTTTCAGGAAAATGGAACATTTTGTTTCTGAGCAGCCACTAAAAATTTGGGGGGGGTTTGTCAAGGGGGGGCTGAGAAAAAAGGGGGGTCCCAAAACGTGTTTTTCCCATGTTAATTTCCATAGGGCGGTTGGCCTCACTTTTAGCCCGAACGGCTGAATGGATTTGCACGAAACTTGGCAAAATTGTAGGGACTGTTAGCCCGATGTGCCTTTGCTAGGTCTCAAGATATGTGCTCCAGTGGATTTTGAGAAATTAACGTTCAAAAAAAGATATATATCTGTAAGCGCGCTCCGGGCAGCGCCCCGGTTCGCGTACCTGACGCGTAACGGAACTTCGCGAAGCGAAGCTGATTGGCTCTCCGGTGTCTGTCAACATTCTAAACAGTCCGGAGCGGCCGCCATCTTGTCTCTCGGTAGGATCGAGAGACAAGATGCGGTGAAAAACGAAGGGGGAAATGAAGGAAAGGGGGCAAGGTAGACCCCTCCTGACCCCCCTAGGATTGATGAGGGGGATATTAAAGTGCCCCGCGGGGGAAAAAATAAAAAAATAAAAATTTTCGCAGTAGAGGCGCGTCCCGGTACGCGAACCGGGCAGCTCACCGGGCAGCTCACCGGGCAGCTAACCGGGCAGCTAACCGGCAGCGTAGCTGTCAACATTGTAAACAGTCCGGAGCGGCCGCCATCTTGTTTCTCGGTAGGTTCGAGAGACAAGATGTGGTGAAAAACGAAGGGGGAAATGAAGGAAAGGGGGCAAGGTAAACCCCTCCTGACCCCCTAGGATTGATGAGGGGGATATTAAAGTCCCCCGCGGGGCAAAAAAAAAAAAATTGCGATTTTTCTCGGTAGAGGCGCTTCCCGGTACGCGAACCGGGCAGCTAACCGGCAGCGTAACGGGAGTCCGCCATCTTGTGTTTTGGGAGCGTCCGGTTCGCGTACCGGGTAGCGTCCCGGTAAGCGTAACAAGAGAAACAGTATAAAAAAAAATAATGGAATAGATTATCAAGAAAACTTTGACAAATTGTAGGGACTGTTTGTTTGATGTGCCTTTGCAAGGCCTCAAGATATGTGCACGTGTGGATTTTGTCTAATTAAGGTTAAAAAAGATATATATATATCTGTAAGCGTGCTCCGGCGCGCTTACGTTACGGGTTTTGTTTGCACTGCAGAGCCGATACGTCACGGTTATGCGACGTGTCATGAGGCGTCTCACGTGGCTACGTGATACGTCACGTAATAAAGAATATATTTTACAGATATAGATATTAGCTTTTAAAAAACCAATGAAATTCACTGAAAAAACCATAGGTTATAGACCATATATAGTTAGGAATTAGCATTTACAAAACCTTGAAAATTCACTGAAAAAACCATAGGTTATAGACCATATATAGTTAGGAATTAGCATTTAAAAAACCTTTTTTTACTCACACAAAACCATTGAAATTCCATATATAGTTAGTTAGTTGCACTAACTATATATCGCGCACCCGCAATCCACTGCTGATCATGTCACATATTACATCATTCATGACATGGTCAGTGACATCACTGATGACATCACTGATGACATCACTGATGACATCACTGATGACATCTCATTTGAGATCAATGACCACATTACTGATGATATCATTCATGTGACAATACAATGCATCTCCTCACATTTTAATATTTGAGATCAATGACCACATTACTGATGATATCATTCATGTGACAATACAATGCATCTCCTCACATTTTAATATAACCTCTGTTACACCCAGTGTTAAATACAGAGTATAATTTTTGAAACCATTGACACACCAATACTAGTTACTACATACGCACTCACTGATTCCTACTTCTACACACACATTCACTCATTCACCCATACAATCATTCATACATACAATCACTCATCTTTACAACACTATCATATGCACTCATACACCTATACAGACACTCACACTCTGCCACTCATCCATGGAGTTACTCACACACCTAGTCAGTCCTGTAAAGAATCAATCACACTTCCATTTTCTTGTCTATACAGTTAAACATAGAGCACCTTACATTTTCAAACATATACTAACACATACTTACTCTCTTATACAATCATTGATACAAGTACACATTGATCTGCACAGAGTCACACACCTCCCAGCCAGCCACACACACACTCAGTCTCCCATACAAATACTTGGACAATCAATCAATAACCCATATAGTTAATCATATAGCTACTGATCAACACATGCAGCAGTTTACAGAACAACAGACATAATGATGCACAAATTAAGACAGTTTAGTCACTAACCCATGCACTCAGTGAGACACATTTAATCACTCACTCATACATTCAGTCATGCACCTACTAAATCCTTCGTCCAGACACGTATACTTCCACTCATTCTTCAATATGTAAGACATATTTTAACTTTACAGAAACATACAGTCACTGGATGTTGTCATCAGTGATGTCATCAGTGATGTCATTTGAGATGTCATCAGTGATGTCATCAGTGATGTCACTGACCATGTCATGAATGATGTAATATGTGACATGATCAGCAGTGGATTGCGGGTGCGCGATATATAGTTAGTGCAACTAACTAACTATATATGGAATTTCAATGGTTTTGTGTGAGTAAAAAAAGGTTTTTTAAATGCTAATTCCTAACTATATATGGTCTATAACCTATGGTTTTTTCAGTGAATATATATATATACACATTTATATTGACCTGGCTGTCTAGCTGCTATTGTTATGAGCTTAATGCTATGAAATTTACTGACCTCGGAAGGATCAGTTGACCTTGCTCAGATTCGAACTCATGAAATGTTAATCACAGAATATGGCAGCAGCAAGCATTTATCTTACAGCGTCAGTTTGAACCAGCATTCATCAACTTTCCTTCAAAAGCCAAAGGCAAACAAAGTATCATCGTTCTCTTCATTGCATTTGCAGAAAAGTAAACATGTGCAGGCTCTAGCACTTCTATAAATGTATTCTCAATAATCTACTAGAGAAGTAGACACTTGGGAACACAGGAAAACCCTGAAAAGATGTGCATCAACTGTATACTTGTATATGTATTGTGGTGCTTGGTTGGCTTCTGCACCAAGCTTCTGCTCATTTAGCCTTCTCCTATAAAAGTTCCATTTGAGCTCCTTTTTCATTATGAAGGTTTATTTCTACACTTTGCTCCTTTTCAAACATTTTAGTACTAATTTTGGCATGTTCATAAATATGTTGCTATAATGCTTCATCTGAAGAAATATTTGTAGTTAACTGAACACCATTAACTGAGCCTCATACCCTCTTTGTCTCATTAATCTTCCCTTATATCTCTATTACTACGGACATCCATGAAAACCATATACAATGATATGATCTAATATATCCTACCCTCTCCAATGTACACCTCTAGTTTGGACCTCGGAGCTAGGATTGTGCCATAGGGATTTTTCATAATCTGGTGATACCAGATAAGTAAAGCGAAGCCAACCTCAAGAATGCAATTTTAACAAATTGTGATTGTGGTTATGAGCCACTTTGTCTTCAACTGAAGATAATAAAATGCTCAAACCAATTGATGCAGGCTGGACGCCCTTGCTTTCTACGAGGGTGCTAAGATTCTAGAGTGAGTGAAGTAATGGAATTAATTTAATAGCGTTTTCATTATTTCCAGCATTGCACTCCCTGTTGTGTTCCTCCTAGCACTGTGGATTCCAAGGCCTAATTCCTATTCACCAACTATTGGAGAGGGTAATCTGCATAATGCCCTGCAATTAGCCATCACAGCATGCGTGTCTTATTTATGCAAGAGTTTTCAATTGTAAAGTTTCGATAGACTTCTTGAAGGGCCCCCTTTGGTGGCTCTTAGCTGATTAATTTGTTATTGGAAGGAGAGCCGTGCTGCTTCTTACTCCCACTTTTGAATATCAATGTTCAGGAAGGTTTTTAAATTCTGTAGCAACTGATTGCTGAAATTTCGATAATTTTTTTTTTATGTTTGAGAACCTTATGATCCTTAACGTAAAATGTTTGATAAATAATCTGTTTAAGGACTGTATGTTATTGTGCATACTAACAAGGTGTTTTGATTTATGTAGAGATATTGAGTTATTTTTATAATTGTTAGGGATCTCATACAAGAAATGATTAATGCTGTTAACAAGAAATAGTCCTGAGGGACTCGTATGATGATTGAAGTTAAGCAGAAGGGTACATATTTTGAAACACGAGGCAGAGCTTTCTTAACCCGTTCCATGCTGCTGTCGGCCGTTGGACGTTGCGAGCGCTAACTCGCTGGTGCTGCACACGTCCAACGGCCGACGCAGCCCTGCCCGCTCTTTAGAACATCCGCACTGCGGCGGAAAAACCGCTGCGGTTAAGGTGTTAAATCAAATCTACATTTTGTGGAGTTGTGTTCCAAGATTACTGTGAAAAATAGATAACCATTGGCTCATTTAGAGAGACACGCATATGTGGCTATTTCCCCAGCATTAAACCCCCTCTTGAGCACGAGGCTTTGCAGGTGCCATTTCTAGGTTATCATGTTAGCTCTTGCGTGGTCTGCTTGCAGCCTAGCTACTCTTGCTAATCACTGTTCCATTTACTATAGCCTTGCCTGACTCTCAGGTCTGCAGGGGCCAGGCAACACAACAGCATTGATGAGCAGGGGAGACACCAGAAAAGCGTTGGTTGGCATGCCATAAAAGTTGGCGTTGGCACTGAGCGAAAAGAGGGAGACAGTGGGAGGTCAAGAGGGATGTGGCTGAGTGGGAAGAGTCCCCATGAATTAGTGAGTGAGCGTATCATCCGGACTCTGGTCTGGTTCGCCAGACCACAGACCTACACACACAGAGCCTATTTAAGACTATTATCATTTTAGCACTTGGTACAATTCTAGAATTCCTGTTAGCACTTCTCATGCTTAGATTATACTGAGATTATTCAGATGGAAGAAGTCTGAAAAGCTTAAAAACATTCAGGGACTTTAGGTCTCTCATTGTCAATTTCTCTCTCTATGCTGAGACAATGTCAAATGGCCATATTTCTGGATCATTTAGGAAGGGTGCTAACAACACTCTGACTTTTATAGAGAATGGTAAAACAGACAAGCTGGCAGCTATTAAATACAGTTTTTCCAAAATAAAAAGAGTATCCATGTGTGTGGAGGTGTGTCACGAACTTGTGCGCGCAAAGAGAGGAACAATGACAAAAGCACCTGATGGAATGGCTACTTGGACCAACAAAACATCAATCCTGTAGCAGAGAGAAGAAGGACTAATGACCTTTGTGTAGAATGAATGAAGGCTTTAGGAAAAGCCCCCAAGAAGATGGTGTGTGATACTATGTATTAAAAGCTAGTTGCATAAAAATGAAATACTGGAGAAGGTACCCCTGTTTATCAGACATGACAATCTGCTACCGCAAATACCATAAGCTAGTTTTGCTGGCCTGATCCTAAATGTAAAAGAAAAATCATATTCCAATACTCTCCTGAACCCAAGTCGACCATTCTTTGAAGAGGTGACTATTACTTTGGGCCAACCATCTATACCTCTGCCTGCTGTGTAAACTTCATAACACTGCCAACAGTTCACGAATGAGCCCAAACTAATTCCCTGTTTGAGTCAATTGATCAAGATCATCTGTCCTCGTTATGTGCAACACCCCCTCCGCCCCTCCTCTGTCCTTGTCAAAAAACGTTCCACCCCTGTCCCCAGAATCATTGCAAATTTATTAGTGCTAAAAATCCACCAGATATGATTATTGCTCTGGATATGAAAGTAAATCTGTGTCCATGAAAATCCAAAATGCTTCTTTTCTGAGTCAATAGCTACATTTAGGGCGCACAAATATATCTTTGTTGAGACAAAGTGCCACTTAAGTGCTCAAAAGATTTAGCGAATCAAGAATAATAGGGGTACATTTTGTCCCTGGTTGCTAAACATTTAGGACAAAGATATTTTTTTAAAAATGTAAAAAGTCAGATTGGGTGTTTTGTGTAGGCCTTGCTTGTACGGAATTGTTTAAAAGAAAGCCTTGTGCGACACTTCTTTTATCGGACGGAATTGTGGAACCTGGAAAGGCAGGCGGATGGCTGCAGGATTTTGTGTTAGGTGATAGGTAAGATGCAGTGAGCCTGAATTCCTTTCCAAGGTAACCTTTTGTGGTTCGAGTAATGCTGTCTTGTGCTGTTTGATCTGATCTGATTTCAAGGCCAGGCACAGGGTCAACAACTCGCGTGAGCACAATGGAACTTTGTACTAGGTCTTAAAGACTTTTGTGCAGTGAACACACTGCCTTTTGAAGCTGTTCTGCGTCTGCTTTTGAAATGCTTCTTAGAGACTGGAAAAATTCACGCTCATGTTTATAGAAGGCGAAGCAACTAATATTTTCCAATGCTTTAGGCTTACACCCTGACATTGTTGTCTTTCTTTCAAATGACTTCAGAAATGCATCCATTGTTAATCGAAGACTATGGGGCAGGAGTGGTGCAAAAGTAGAACATTTCGAGAAAGTTTCTAAAGTAAGGTCATATGCTTTTTTGTGTGCATTTTTCTTATAGCGCAGCTTGGCCTATGGGCTTTAGAGCGTTTTACATCAGGACCAGTTAATTACACATTGTTTGATTCATGTTTGTAGGCACGGGGAGATTAAGTAATTTGCCCAGAATCACATGTCGTTGAACCGACGCCGGGACTCGAGCCCTTAAAACCATTAACAATTCAGCAGCAGCTCACTGAACCATCCTCTTGACTCAGGGAGCTAAACGCTGGAAATGATTTGTCTCTTTACTGCTATTCATATCCAGTGCACTATGACATATTCCAATGCTCCAAACACTTTTAATCTAGGTGCATAAGGTAATATACAGCGGCGGCTCATCCTTAATGGCAGAGGAGCATCGCCCCACAAAAATAAAATTATAATAAAATACTTTTAATATAATTTTATTTTACTGACTGGGCCAATGCCAGTCTAGGGCAGGGCTTGGCCGGGCCATGGTAGGAAGGAAGAGCGATAGGCACTTATAGGTGTGCATGTTGGATTGGTCGCCATCCTTAAGCCGGACAAACAGACATGTGCACATAGGTTTCTCCAACCCGGCTGTATTCTACAGCCAGGTGGAGAAAAGGCACAAACTCCCTGTGCCAGAGCGAGATTCAAATCAGCCCAGTCAGGCTAATTCTGGCACTTCTCTCATTGCTTGTTATAGCATGAGAGCAGCATCAGGATTGGGTGGCGAAGCCTGCAAGCCTGTGTTGTGTGCTGCATGGCAGAGGAGCACCGAGGCGGCCAGCAAAGGAGCACCATGGCCGGCAGCAGAGTCAGGTAAGTCTTTTAAATTTTTATTATTCCTCCCCGTCCCCCAACTTTATATGTCAGCAGCCACCACTAGTAGTGCACTTGCAGACTATGGGAACTAGAAGTCACACTTTTAATGTGTGCTCCCATACTGCCCAAACAACAGGATCCTAAGAGTTAAATATAATTTATCTAAATAAGCAAATACATTTAAAGAAGGAAATACCTTGAAGGTCCACACCAAGTTTAAGTAAACAGAAAACATTTATTGAGGTAAATAAAGCAAAACTTTTAAAAAGAAAGTCATTTAAGCAAGCCCGCCCATCCTTCTGCAGGTTAGAAAATTACGGTTCTCGCAAGAACTAAGCATGAGCGGATTTTGCGTATTGGCAATCCGCGTATTTGCGTATTTGCGTATTTCGAAAATACGCAAAATCCGCGGATCCTACCGTATTTTTTTTTGTGTTCGCACGGGTTTCTGCAAGTTCGCGAGGGTTTTATTGTACAAAACGCTCGCGAACGTGCAGAAACCCGTGCGAACACAATGGTGGAAATAGCAGAGTCATCTAAAGGCACCCCTACCAGTTGTGTTGTTGTGCTGCTGTTGTAACAGGCAGACAAAGAACTAATCCGTAAAGTTTTTGATCTCAATGAAGAAGTTCCCTGGTTAATTCATTTTCGGATAATGGAGAGTAGAATGGTAAATAGAACTTATCTTGAATGCCAAATGCAAATGGAAAAATCTTCCTATGTGTATTAACTTATAACTACTGTTTTCAAATAGTAATTCCAGCTCTTGCTGTTCCATTCAACAACCTTTAAAATGCAAACCAAATACATTCCAGTTTGTATTCATTTTTTTATTTTCGGGGAAAAGAAAAAGTGTCAATGATTTGGGTTGATTGAGCATCCTCTTTCAAGAGAGTTTGTGTGTGTTACTATGCAATCGCCCCGAAGGGCGCAGGGGTCCCTTGAGTGAGCTGCTGTAGTATTTTACAATGGCGCCAGCAAGCTGCCAGCGCCGTTGTAAAATAGTTACAAAGTTAGCTTGCACAGGAAGCACTTAGATAAAATAAAGCAGCACCTGCTTCGTTTTATCTAGTGGTTCCTGTGCAAGCTAACTTTGTAACTATTTTACAACGGCGGCGCTGGCAGCTTGCTGGCGCCATTGTAAAATAGTTACATGAGTGGGGGTTCAACTTTTGAACCCGTTACGTCCGCGCGGATTTTTTTTTCCGGATTTTGTGGGAAATCCGTAAAATACGCGGATTCCCCAAAAATCCGAAAAATCCGTGGGCGTAACGGATTTAGCGCTCATGCTTAGCAAGAACCTTTTGACATAATAGGGCAAAATGATAAATGTTTATAGGATCGAAGTCAGTTGTCTATGAATCATTGTAACTCTTGTAGCATGATTGTCTCTTCTGAGACTATGTATCTACTATTGGCTTAAAAGACAGAACAACATTTCCGATTGGTCTGTTAGCCAACTAATCATAAAGCTGACTGGATCATCCTTCTCTTCGTTTTCCAGTTCGCTAAAAACTGAATGTTCAAAGCAATTTCTTCCCTCTTCTTTTGCAACAGATGTATGTGATCGGATGTATGATGTTACAACGCATACTTTTACCACGCATACCTTTACAACGTGGTATTTACAACGAATACCGTTACAACGCATAGCGCTTAGAGGTGCTGGATAGTGGTAAGTATAATTTTCTATTCCAACTCCAGTCCCCGTGGACACTAGGGAAGGTGTTGGATAGAAAATTAAACTTATTACTTACCCTAGAGCGCCCCCCCAGAGCAATGCGTTGTAATGGTATGCGTGGTAATACCTGCGTTGTAATGGTAGTGCGTTGTAAATATTTCGTTGTAAACGTTGCATACCATGTGATCCAATCTGGCAACTGGTGGGGTTGGTGTTCCACTGTGTGACTCTCATTTCCACTTCCTGCTTTGATTTATTACATTTGATTATGTTTTGGCCTGATTGTTCTAATTCCAGAGGCTATACTGTACCGGTTACCAGTGGCCGTTCTACTCATCTTATTTGTTTTAGTCAGCTATATAAGGTGTCTGACACCTTTGTCATGGTTGTTACATTGTCCTGAAAAAAATCACACAATGTACGTCTGTATTTTTTTGTCAAACAGACAGGGCCTGTATGTTTGCAAATTAGCTGTTTGTAGTAAGACTACCAGAAACGGAAGGGAAGAAATCCTTTCAGGACACGAACCCTCACTCACCCTAGGGTGACATGCTTCATCATTGGGTTCCCTCTTCACACCTGGACTGCAAGGTCCAAAGTGCGGACTACAACTCTTCAACGGGGAGGATCTGAGGCGCTTTCTCAAAAATGAGCAGTGGATAAAGGCGAATGAGGGGCAGAGTGGAAAAGAAGTGTAATCGTGGTAGTGAGTAAAACTATCTCAAGGGGTCCACATGAGCTTTATTAGGTGGCCTCTGGGATAGAGTTTACAAAGAGGACAGGGGATTAATCAAATATATCCCTCACAGGGGTCAACATGTTTCTGCCCTTTGTCGGTCCCAAACAGAGATCCTGGGGCATTCATCAGAACCTCAAGGTTAAATAGTCACTCTGCAAATATTCGTGTTAGTGAAAACAAGAAAGTATGTACTGGCCACCGTATGATCAAAGCGTCCAGGTTAGCAATGACCCATATTATTCTTAGGGGACTGAAAGTGATAAAAGGCAAAGTCATAATTCATTACCCATCACATTATATATTGATGTCATGCTGGTAGCGTATTACTGTAACTCTCTCATAACAGATTAGAATAGTTTCACTTAGTAGTCTATGATTAGTCTTTCCTACTTTTGGGGGGTGTATGTTACATTGTCCTCCCCTGTAAATTCCAATATTGTGCATTTGCTGCTTTCAACATAGGTTACCTCTCACTTTCCTCCTCTCATATTAATGAGCTTATTTATTGTAGTGTATTGTGTCCCAGGTGAGGCATATCATTGACCAATGGTAGTACATTTGGGTACCATCTCTGATGAGGCTTTGCATTGGTACAAGGTCCTATGGTTGGCTGCAGTGGAGATTTCCCCTCATCCGCTCACTCTGTCTATGTGATATACCGTAGGCGAAACAGTGTGGGCACGTATTGTGTGTTGGCAATGCAAACGATGGAGCTCAATGTGAAGGGTTCTTTCCTGCCTCTGAAATCATAGGTTGTTCTTTTTCTAAATTCACCTCAGGTATCATGGGTGATGTATTGATCTTTATAGCTCATCTGCTCATCTGGTGCTCTCTTTCTTTTCTGGGTCCCCAACTGTAGATTGGCTTGCCATTGAGATTAATATCTGTCTGCTCCCACCTATCCTTCAGGACGACACTGAAAACATTTTTATTTTGTATAACTTTTTCGCAATCTTATATCATGTCATTTCAATGATTCTTATTGCTAAAATGACCTGCGTTTGAACCTTGTGCTCTGTAAGTGCATTCCATATCATTCTATATATATTTTAAAAAACAAGAAATTCTAATATTAAAATTAGTTTTTTTATAAAAGTACAAATAATTTATCAATGAAACATTACTCATACAAATTTGAACACTAATTTTTTACAATTTAAAAACAGCAAGAGCTTGAAAATGTTGATCCATCAGTCCATTAAAGGGTTGCATTTGACTGGTATTTCAAACTAATTACAGCAAAATGCAGGACTGATGTTTTTCCTCCATCATAGATTTCATTGAGGGCCAGGCTCAAATTTTAGCCAACTGAAACCGATGATTCATATGGTAGATAAACTCATTTTTGTATGTTATACCATAAGTAAACTTAGTATACACACAAAACAGAAAGTTTACAGAATAATTCAACATAGCCAACAATTTCAATCATGTGTAATATTCACACTACCGTGTTATTACATTTGGAATATATCGTCACCAAATTAATAATGTCCTATGACCCCTACATTGTTCTTTAACCACAGCCTTTCACTGTTGTCCATTTAGCATCCACCTCTTATTGATTATGAAATCCGGTCAGAAAATTCTGTCAGTTATTTTTATTATGTCAAATGTCAGTCAACTCTTTATTGAGTATAGTATTATAAAGAGGAAAGATGTGTAAACCTTCTGTAAGAGCACTGAATCTGTGAAAATACAGTGATAGTATTCTTAATTATTTTGATAATATGAGTTTGTACCATGTAGCAGGTTTAGCAGAAGAGATGTAAATAATTGATTGGGTTTAGATTTTCTTTTTAAAGTGAATCCTTTCATTTGACAGGTAGATTGTTTAAAGCATAAAACAAAAGAGAATTGTCTTTTTTAATATGGACTTGAAAGCTTACTGCAGTAGATGAGAAATGGGAGATCAAGGTGTGAGCATTTCTATTCTTTTTTGTTATTTCTTGAGAAGTAAGCAATATGATATTCCTACCAGTAATGCCGTTATAGTGTTGAATGGGGCACATAAAAAAGTGAACATGAGGGAATACATAAAGTCTATTGGTGATAAAGGGTTTGGAGAGAGAATCTGTTTTGTAATTAAGATAACAGCAAAACACCAACTTCAAGACAACAGCAATCAGAGAACTGAGGGTAGTATTGAGACAACATAGACCTCTCACTTTGTAGACAATTAATGTAATGTGAGTATCATTTATATATCTTTAAGAATAATTACATTTATGTTTTTACATTTTTTGAGGTATTCTTGTATAGTTGTAATGAACTAAATTGATTGATTAATTTAAATCTGGAAATTTAGTCACAATTTCCAATACACCTGACTAACGAACATCTATAAACGAAACCTGGACAGAGTTCGCAGAGTTCCAATACGCCCAAGTCCATAAAGTGCTGAAAAAATCCACCTTGCTCTGCAGAGTTCCATAAAGGCAGATTTAGGTAAGTTGTGCTGCTCGCGCTGATTTTTAGTGCCTGGAGTGTGTCTTGGGCTGTAAATTCAGCACAAATTGCACCACGCACAGAACAAGAGGGTGCAGTTTCTTTCTGCCGCTCGAGTAGATGTTCTTCTCGAGCTGCAGCTTCCTCAACGTGAGTGGCAGGTTTCTCAACATGAGTGGTAGCAACCTGCTTTGACTGGCAGCATTGAGAAATCTCGCTGGAAAGTGGCCTAGCATGTGATTTTCCTTCCTCTCGCTCACCTACTTAACATTGGTGAGCTGAGAGAGAGGAAAAACTCCACTCTGCGCTACTGTGCACAGTTTTTGGGAACTCCGCGCTCTACGCAGAGCGCAGAGTGGGAAAAACTCCACAAACTCCACAAGCAGGGCAAAACTTTACACCCAGGCCTACTGTAAACATGATGGAGATAATTACAGTGTATGATAAAGTAACATGAATTGTGATGCTGCCTCCTGTAGGGACAGTATGGATGCTGATACACACTCCAGTAATAGGCAAGATATGTTCCCATAACATTCGGCTGAAACCCCTTAAATGTAAGTTAGCTACATCTCATTAGCTATGGCTGTCAAGGAAGACATTTTTATCAATAGAAATACTGAGCAAGTTATTCAATACTATTGGATGGTAACTGTATTTCAAAACATGAGATGTGCCCTCAATGAAGGTAAGTCTGTGATATTTCTATTGACTCTTAACTTGAATTAAAAGATATCATCAACATAGTAATGTTGGCTGTAATGTTGTTTCTAGTATAGGCAGTCCAACTCCACATTGTGGCAATATGTCCAAGCTCCTTTAATGTAAAAAAAAATTATAAAACTCATTCGAACTTCTCAATGAATCTCTAAATGAAATTCACCAGGCAATGAAACCATCAGTTTTCATGTCATTTAATGTATCCAGATTTCACAAAAATTAAATCAAGAAATTCATGATTGTAGCACTTCACAGCAAATCTTATGTGCTAAGAACGTCTTTGGTCCTGATTTTAACTTAAGCTGAGGTAACTCAAAAGATTGTTATGCCTTTTTCCTCCTGAAACTATTACATCTTACCAGACTGAAGTTGTTGTTTATTCACCCCATTCATATGAAAGGAAAACTCCTTGTTTTATTAATCATTGACATAATCAAAGTTGTGTGCCTCAAACCCATCTGAACTAGACTAATTCGACAATATAACCATTCTTCTGGAAATGTATTGATTGTAGCCTCTAAGATAATGCACAAATGTTGTAAACAAATTATAAACAGATAATTTGTCCAAATCCCAGTAAAATCACTTGCTCAAGACTGGAAAGGATTTAGAGCTGAAATTCGGATAGGCAATAATGCTAATGTCATTTTTTTCAATTACAATAACGCAATCTAAAGTTTTCTTCACAAAATGTCTTCACATTTTTCCAGAAGAAAGGATCTATTTAAATGTATGTTAATCTTAATCTATATACCAACAACAGATGCACCATAGGTCTAGGCCTGGGTGGATAATTTCATTCCCACTCTGTGTACTGAGCGGAGTTCTGAAAAACCCCATGTAGCAGCACAGAGTGGAGTATTTCTTCTGGCATGGCTTGCCAACGTTAAGATGGTGAGTGTGAGCAAGGAAAATCGTACGCTAGACAGCCTTCCAGCGAGAATTGCCAATGTGGGCTGTCGCGGCAGGTCGCTACCGGCCACGTTGACAAACGTGCCACTCATGTTGAGAAAGCTGCCACTTGAGTAGAACATCTACTCGAACAGGAGAAAAAAGCAGCATCCTCTTGCACTGTGCCTGGTGCCGTTTGTGCTGATTTTACAGCACAAGACAACCCCCCAGCAGTAAAAATCAGCGTGAGCAGCACAACTTACCTCATTCCACCAGTTGCGGTACTCTGCAGAGTGCAGCAGAGTTTTTTGACAGTTTGTGGAGTTCCATGTAGCAGAACTCCATGAACTCCACCCAGGCCTCCACAGCTCCCAAGGCTTGGCAAAGTTATTGAAAATTGTGTTGGTGATCACATTTGTGAATGATCAAAGATTACATATAGAAATATGGATAGGTAACAGTAAAATGCAAGGATTTTTTTTCACTAAGAGGTTCTGAATGACATCAAATACACAACAAGAGAGTTGTCTATGATGTCACTCAGAACCCCGAGGTGACAAACATCCCTGAAATTCACTTTTTACCCATCTATAATTTAGTTCTGTGGGTCCCTCAAAATCATCTGCCTCTACTTTCAACTGCCAAGCATGGGCAGAGGCGTAATGGGGTAGCTATACATAAAATGGTCTCTCCTACTTGTGCAAATGTAAAAAAAAATAAAGCATAACTGCAACTCATACCATACCCGGCCACCATCCTTGCATTCCTCCCCCCTCCTGCAGCTGTGTTTCTGCTTTCAATCAAAGCAGACACGCATCACTGCTCTGACAGGCTCTCAAAGACCCCTGCTAGCCTGGCCTGGAAGGCCTCTATAACATCACAACAGTCGGTAATGAGTTTTGTTATCAACTGTTGCTATGTCATACCAGTGAATTGCCAGATTTAGAACCTGATGTAAATGACAGGAGCTCCGTATGGAAGCCATGCATAAAAGTGTATTCGCAACTTATCAATCCAGCTTTCGCAGATCTACCCTAACCGTGATGAAAGTAGTGAATGATATTGACTGAATATTAGACAATTCTGATTCCTGCCTCCTAGACCTTATCTGTCTCTCTGGGGCTTTTGGTGCCATTAATCACCATAGGCATGTCTGTGTCCTTAAAGGCAGCATGTGCTTCAAGTAAAGATCCTTAGCAGGTGTGCTTCCTTCCTAACCAACCACAAGGAATTCGTGAGGATTGGGAACTCCATTTCAGACCTGGTCCCAATCACTTGCAGAGAAACTACTAGCCCTCTATTGGAACCTGTACATTATGTAACTTACACCCAATTTTAAGTAATCTATTAATTGCATCTCTCAGTGACATGGCTATATTGGGGAATTGTCTGTTAAATCTTTCTCATTTAATATCAACACATTTTCCTAGCTTGTAGTTGAATGTTAGTAAGAATTTTGTTCAAACATTTGTATCCATATTGAAAACTGATTCTCTTTTTGTCAAACACACGTCTTAATGGTTTTTGGGAAATCCATAGCACTTAATCAGCACTGAATGTATCAAGCACTGTAAATTGAACTGTTCCAGTGCCAATCAGTTTATCCATCAAATCCGATCTATGTACACAAGGGTGCACAATTCAAAATGTTACTTGTCCTCAAATGTATTTCCCACTCATTCTCAAAAACAAAAACATAGTAACTTGCTCGCTGAGCATGTGAACCAAGCCAAATAAATAGTGTCCAGCAATGGTTGCACAGCCCAGCTATACACAAGGGCGTTCCTTATGTTTTTCACCCCAAACCCCTCCACCCAACCCACCCATACGTGCATCTGCACAACCACTGGTCTGGAGGGTTTTGTGACATCACAGGGAGTTAATCCAAATACCAGTTTCCCATGGTTTTCACTTTCACAAGATAATTACAGACAGGTGAAGCACAGTCTTGGCTGTCTGTATTTACCTTTAAAAATCAGTAAAACCGAAATCAGGGAGGGGGAGCCTTATATATGATTCATCAATTTGAAAACGTCTGACTTGTGGCGCTGCCCCTTTTCTCTCTGTACTCATACTTGCGGGGAATTCCATCCCATCCCAGGCTCCAGTCTCTTTGGCAGGGAGTAGATGTGATGGAAATTCCTTGGAAGGTATTTGTTTTTCAATTTGCTGCTAGACAGTTACTCATTCTCTGGCATCAAAATGGATGATGAGATGGGAATGTCTTATTGTTGGCAAGAACAGTAGCAACTGTGCTCAGCATATTTTGGACTCAACTTCTACTCAGTGGTTCTGGGGTTTCGTAATATTTTTTGCCGTGTAGTAAAATAGCCCAAAATACATGCACTTGTTTACAATTATTTATTTAATTTGCCCTCGTGGCCGTCTGTCGAAATACCCACAACCCGGCCCTACCGCCCCACCACGCTTTCCTGCATGTGCTGCGGCTGCTTGTTTTCAATTTTAATAGACCCTCCTGTGAGTTAAAAAGTGCAATTTCGAATGAATTGCATGGTAACCAATACCAGGGTTGAAATTCTGTGAGGCAGGTAGCTTAGAGATGCCCAGCAACGTATTACTGTGATAGACGAAAGGTATTAGGGTTCAGCTAATGATAACTAGAATATAATATGATAACTAGAATTGTTCTGAATGTTATTATGTAATATATTTACATCATTTTTCTTGTACTGTAGTTATAGTTGTGATGAAGTATATCTAGTCGATGAGCTAAGATATTCTGTATACCTCCGAAAAATAAATAAAATATATGGTAAAAAAATGAATGCGTGCCGCTTATTTTGATACAGCTGCAATCCGCCGACAGAAGTTTCTAGCTGTTTATACAAAAGTTACAAGAACTTAGAAGAGTTCAACAAGATAACGCTATCATTTAAAACTATGATTGTGTGACTTATCTTCATAAAAGCAGAACTAACGCAAAAGGTAAGACAAATTTGTAATGTGCGTGCTTGCCTTCATTTTTCTTATCTAAGGCAGTTCACGACTGATTGTCTCGATACCCTTCAAAGGAGCGGCGGGAGAAAGCAGATTAGGCAATTTAAACAACTGCCTGCCGCATCTGCCAGAGCCATTCGCCAGGGACTTCACTGAAGGCATCACCCTGAGAACCATTATAATTAAGGATATGAAGCCTTCAGACAATTTATATTTGGTAATGTGCTTAGAGCTGGCAGATAGACAGGAGTTATGCTGGAAACAACAATTTAAAGTTAGATTGAAGCTTTATGTTCATTTTCCTGTTTGAGGCAGCCTTAGATTTTTTTGTTGTATCTTTCTCCTAGCAGCTGAAGACTCAATACAAAATTTTACGGGTTTTAGGATCACACCTAGGATTTTTCTAAAGTTCTTTTGGCCTGATTTGCAGATGTAAACATACACTTTTGTGCAAGTTTACTATTTGTTTAATACAGTGGTTAATTTTTGAAAAAATAAGTGCTGGAGCTCTGGTCAGGTGGCAGCCATTGCTCCTATTAGCAGCGCCTTTAACAGAACTAACCGAACCCCTATAAGTAGGGATAGGATGTGGCATAAGGGCCAGAGCTGCCACCTTTGGAGCTGGGGAACCAGGTTCGAGTCTCCGCGTCGGCTCAACATCCTGTGATTCTGTCCAAATCACTTAATCTCCCCGGGTCTATGAAAAATGAATGTGTCCTTTACTGGTGTTCATAAAAAGCACACCTTTGGGTAGAGCTTGCATTATAAGAGGTGGTGTTGATGATTAAGTGCCGGTGCTGAGCACCGAAAACCACTGGGTCAAATTAAGCACTGGTTTGGTGTTGACAAACTACCAGTTTTATTTTACTAATAGTAAATTAATTACTGCAGAGACTCTGCACTCATGGCTGAGTATCCACACATAAAAATATAGGCCTTATGTGTGGAATTCCGTACCCTGGGATCACTGACATAATATCGACGACACAAATATCGAGATACACAAATATCGAGTCAAAAATATCGATTGACAAAATATCGACTCCCTATCTTCAAACAGGTAAGTACCAAAATATCGACTCCAAAATATCGACTTACAAAAATATAGACTGTCAAAATATCGATTTTTTAAAATGTCTTAAAAGTAAGTTAAAACTAATATAGTAATAAATATATTTAATATAAACTTAGAAATAATTATTAAAAAAATATAATTTTAATAAATAATTTATATAATTAAAAAAATTATATCACCAAAAATTACACACACACACATATATATATATATATATATATATATATATATATATATATATATATATATATATATATATATATATATATATATATATATATAACATATTATTAAATAAACATATATAACATTTTAGAAAATGTTTAAAATTTATTGTTACAACTATAGTGAGTTCAACATTAGCAAAAGTGTTGGATAGCGTAGAGGTAAAATTTACTACTCCCACTCCAGTGGGTGCAACAGTAGGGAAAGCGCTGGATAGCGTAGAGGTTAAAATTACTATTCCCACTCCAGGGATGTATGACGTTACAACGCATACTTTTACAACGCCTACCATTACAACAAAACTTTTACAACGCAAAAACTTTTACAACGCATACATTTACAACGCAAGATTTTACAACGCATATACCTTTACAACGCATACCATTACAACATAAGTATTGGTAAGTATATAATAATTTTTTGAATATAAATTAATAAAAAATATTATAATATAATTTAATATAATTTAATTTTATTAAATAAATGTAATTTAAATGTAATTTTACCTTATTTTTACAAAGTACCCCTGTACCCCAAAAACCCAAAACTGACCCTGAACCCTAAAAATACCCCTTTACCCATAAACTGAAAACTGACCCTGAACCCTAAAAATACCCCTTTACCCGAAAACTGAAAACTGACCCTGAACCCTAAAAATACCCCTTTACCCAAAAACTGAAAACTGACCCTGAACCCTAAAAATACCCCTTTACCTACAAACTGAAAACTGACCCTGAACCCTAAAAATACCCCTTTACCCCAAAAACTGAAAACTGACCCTGAACCCTAAAAATACCCCATTTACCCAAAAACTGAAAACTGACCCTGAACCCTAAAAATACCCCTTTACCTACAAACTGAAAACTGACCCTGAACCCTAAAAATACCCCTTTACCCCAAAAACTGAAAACTGACCCTGAACCCTAAAAATACCCCTTTACCCAAAAACTGAAAACTGACCCTGAACCCTAAAAATACCCCTTTACCCAAAAACTGAAAACTGACCCTGAACCCTAAAAATACCCCTTTACCCAAAAACTGAAAACTGACCCTGAACCCTAAAAATACCCCTTTACCTACAAACTGAAAACTGACCCTGAACCCTAAAAATACCCCTTTACCCCAAAAACTGAAAACTGACCCTGAACCCTAAAAATACCCCTTTACCCAAAAACTGAAAACTGACCCTGAACCCTAAAAATACCCCTTTACCCAAAAACTGACAACTGACCCTGAACCCTAAAATTAAAATATTTATCAATTAATCAATTATAATTACCAATAATATTTTAATTAATTACCAATTAATAATTAATTAACAATTAATTTTTTTAAAATATCTATAAATAAATTAACATATTTAATTAATTATAATTAAATTACTTCCCACCCTATTCCCCTATAAACCCACAACCCGCTACAGAAAATAAATTACTAAAATTAAAATATTTATCAGTTAATCAATTATAATTAATTACCAATTATATTTTAATTAATTACCAATTAATAATTAATTAACAATTAATTCTAAATTATTATCAATAAATAAATTAACATATTTAATTAATTATAATTAAATTACTTCCCACCCTATTCCCCTATAAACCCACAACCCGCTACAGAAAATAAATTACTAAAATTAAAATATTTATCAATTAATCAATTATAATTAATTACCAATTATATTTTAATTAATTACCAATTAATAATTAATTAACAATTAATTCTAAATATATATCAATAAATAAATTAACATATTTAATTAATTAGAATTAAATTACTTCCCACCCTATTCCCCTATAAACCCACAACCCGCTACAGACTTATATTACACAAAAAATAAAAATTATTATTAACTTACCTTAAATTCGATATTTTTGTTGTCTATATTATGTCTAGTCGATATTATGTCCATTCTATATTTTTGATTCGATATTATGTCCATTCTATTCGATATTAATTTTCTCTAGTCGATATTTTTGTTGTCTATATTATGTCTAGTCGATATTATGTCCATTCTATATTTTTTACTCGATATTCTGTCCAGTCGAAATAATTGACTCGATATTATGACTGTACACCGTACCCTGACTTCAGTCTCCACAATCGTAAAATTACTATTAGCAAAATTAAACTCGTAGTTTGTGAATACCCAAAAAAATAGTACATTCACAAAAAAGTGTGAGTTTACCTTTATAAATCTAGCACAGTCTCTTTTGGGAAGCCCTAAAAGTTGTGCAGGGATATCCCTGAAAATTGTAGATTTGCAGCCATAAAATGACTGATTGTCAATAGGTGGGCGGAGTGCCATTTCGTGCTTAGGTTCAAGGTACATACACATGTTAATTATATTTTTTCTAGATAGAAAATATGATAGTTCTGGAGAAAAGCTTACACCTACACTTTGTAAAAACACTAGTTGGTTGGGGCTTTTCACTCTTAATTTTAGTGG
The DNA here is from genome assembly GCF_964261635.1 of Lissotriton helveticus. NCBI lineage: Eukaryota > Metazoa > Chordata > Amphibia > Caudata > Salamandridae > Lissotriton > Lissotriton helveticus. The sequence goes on from NC_136071.1 coordinate 122,136,403, forward strand.
AAATTCCATTGGGAATGTTTTTGTATCTCCTTTAAGTTATGACCTTGTAAGTGTTTACCAAGGTCACCTTTTGTCTCTTCACTTTAAACACCCTTGTTTCATGACTGACTCTAAACCTATTACTGTTGACATTTATCAACTGTGGTATATTTTCTGTAGTTCGTATATTGTCGGAAAATTCCTCATTTATCAATCCTGTAAACCTGGAATTGGGGAATGGCAACCTTAAATCTAACTTTTGTGGTTTTAACTGTATTTTTTCTATTTCTTTATTGTTTTACCACATAAAACGACAATTTTCTCTTATTATAAATTGGATACTCTGTATCACATTTCAATATATATATAGTATGACAATTGGCCGGGTTTACTAACAATTCCAAATTTTCTTATGCTCCCAACTGCGGAGATTTTAATTAAACAAATACCTCTCCTCTTCCCCCAACCAGAATCTTTATTCCAGTGTTAGGTGTGTAAACTTGTTAGACTTCGGTTCTCAGGAGTCGACTTGTGTGACCTCAGCTTGTCCTTCCTGCCCTATGGGGACCCCTGAATTTAACTGCTCAACCCCTGTCGGGTCTAGCCGAGATGACTGGGATGTGGCTTCCAGTTCCTGTATCATAGTACCCCAGGCCAATAATACGTCTGGGAGTTTTTCATCACGCCTGGTTTTCCTCATATGCTCCTCCTCTGCGGACGCCCATTCCTTAAGATCTAATTTCCATTTCTCACTAGTCGGGCCCTGTGGGGACAGCCAAAGAATGGTGATTCGCCTTTTTGCTATTGTAAGTGCCAATTCCAGAAAGTGTCTAGTCGTTTTACGCTTGGGAATGCTCGGTATCAGTCCCAGAAGAACTGTAATTCATGACCACAAAATAATTTGTGAATGTGCTCTGTAATGAGTGAGTGGGCCGTTACAAAGTCAGAGAAAATGGCATGCAGTCCCAAAAGGACAATGGTTATTCTTTGCCCCTAATACTGTTTACAAATTGTGGCCCTCATTTCTTTTTCTTAGTCCATTCTATACAATTCAGGGTCAAACAGGAGTTTGCTCTGGAATCAAAATTACACCTTGTGCAAAATTACTAAACACAGTTGTTTCCCTCATACAGATTTCGCTAGGTAAATATTGTGAACATTTATGTGAGGAATGCAACAAGCTTTGCTTCTTGCAACAGAGAAAAACATGGTGCTGGAGAAATTCATACACTTGCAATCCTTCATCCCTATGTGCAACAGTTGGAATAGGATGGTAATTTCAGCTCAACGTAATATGTGAAATTTGCTCTATCAATAATTCCTATGCATGAAATTACTGTCCTCAATTGCAACACAACTTGAAATGACATCTTATACTGTTTCTTGCACACAAATATACAGTATTTTCCAAATGGCTCATAAACATTGTGCACCTCTTTTAAAATTATCTGCACTGCTGGCCAGCATTCTTATTAGTTACATGTTTTCCTGAAAAATAACACTTGGCATATTCAAATGTGCAAAAGTCCGTGAAGGGATCCCAGATGTTTTGGATAAATCTGTTACGGTGATAGCCTTAAGTGCAAAACCAAAGATTGCACAGTCCGATTACCACATAGTAACTTATTGAGTGACACCACCACTTTCCTCCAGAATTAACAAGATAAATTAGGAGAATTAACAAACATTATTGAGACTACAGTAATGTGTGTTCTGGTAATTTAGTTGGCATGGAGTTAGAGTTGTGAATAGCAAGAGTTCCTGATGATAAGTGTATGTTTTTTAATTTAGTAGACATTTCTCGTGATCCTAAATGCTTTTCAATGGTAAGTGAGATGATTCCAGAAAGGTGTTTGGCAACTTTACCCACTGTGGTGTTCCACCTAATTCTGTTTGGCAGTCTCTATAAAAGGGATTACATTACAGGGATACTGCATGCTGCAGAGATTATTTTGTGTTGTTTCTATGTATATCATGGAATAAGTGCTGAGTTGTCAGTCAATTAAGCACGTCTATGGATTTTGTATATATTAGGATGCAAGAATTTTTATTAATCCAATATTAATCCAAAAATAATCCAATAGATGTACAATAGTGGTAAAGTAGAGAACTTCCTAACACCATATCTAAAGCAGCCTGCTGTGTGATGGCCCAATAAACCAACACATTTTCTCCAATATGAGTCAGTCAATAAATGTAGTGTATTTTGTAAAGCGCACAGCTGCCCCAACGGGGCGTCCCGGCGCTGTATAACGCTGTGGAACCCTTCCTGGCTCTCCCTGTGAGATGCCCCTCCTGGGCACGCCCAAGGTGAAGCCAGGCATCCCAGTGTTGTAGGGGCCGTTGTGGAGATTAATCAAGCTATTGCCCAGAGTTGCAGCGTGGGACCCATGATTAGAGTAGGCGTCGAGGCGAGAATTATCGAGTCCGCGGACATTGAGCCCAAGACCCTGCCGCGTCGGGACTTGAACCCTGGTCCCGGGCTCTGCTTCAGAGTCTGCCACTCTAACCAGTGAGCCACACTTCTCCACCCATTCAAATGAGATATAGAAGAGGAACCTCTGGAATGTCATGGCCCAGGAGGCACACATTAATGAAGCCCCTGCCCCAATAATTTACCAGTCATTTGTTCTTGATTTTTTCAAGTATATCTGTCTGAGGTTTAATTAAGATGCATGTGTGAGGGAATGAAAGATAACTAGAGATTGATTCATAGTCTATACAAATGGAGGTAACCAGGTAAGAATTCAGGCGCACAGCATAAGTATGGCAAATAGTAAAGTACACACAATAACAGGGTTCTCAAAGCAAGAAAAGGAAGGTCACCCCACTTCCCTACAATCCCAAAACGTTAGTTCCAGGTACAACACACTTAATAGTTCCTTGCTGAGCACTCCAATTCCCAAGTTTATGTGTAATATACAGTATCACTCCAGTCTCAAGTGATTAAACAGGTAGTCCAAAATCCAGCCAATAATATCTAAATAATGTCCAAAAAGTCACTTCAGCTAAGACACCAAGGATCGTCGTAGGTCACAGTATAGATCCATTATACTCACTCCACTAGTCCAAAGAAATATTTTCTAGATATGTATCCACTGTCATATCCACAAAACTGGCTCCAAAATTATGTTATAGGCATCATATATCTCCTGTAGTAAACATAAATATAACGTATAGTAAGAAGACCTATAATATATTTACTTGGTCTTCAAATAATAATATTATACATGGATTCATAGTCTACTTTCGAAAAAGACAAGCCTCTCCTTTGGAGGTCACATGGAGTTCATAGTGGACAGATGAGTGTTTGATGTGTCAGAAAGGGAGAGGTTCTTTGAACATATATGATAGATGTGGGTGGAATAAAACATCTGACTTGTTGCAGTAGACACCAGTCTTAAACACAGTAGTTGTGCAGTAAGTGGCCCTACTGTGAGAACAGTTGTCCACATGCGTTTAGGTGGTCTAGACACAAATAGAGTAGAGTACATTCAATAGTATATAATATTTTGAAAGTTTAATATGTTGTACAATGTGTCATTTTGCTTTACAGGGATGTGTTCTGGTTGGTTTAACCTCATTTTCTGTGGATTGTGCTATCCTTTCGTGGTGAATTACTAATTATATGGTTGTTTGTGGGAATTGTCACTCAGTCTATAGACATATTATTGATTTTGGTCTCTCTTTGACTCTAGATATTCTGGGATATTAATGAGTTGTGACAGAACTATGTGGTTGGTGACATTTTTGGTTCCACTGTTTGTTCTGTTTTTGCTTTATTTAAAAGGATTGTTGCTGAGAGCCACCAGTGCCTTTGGAATATTTCATGTACCCTGTCACAAAGTGTTATTATTTCAGAAAGAGAATACAGAGTGAGAAGGGCAACATAAATATTTTACGGAGTTTCAAGGAAAGTGTCTTAAGATTAATGAGAGGTTGTGATATTCTGACAAAATATATCCTATCTAAGAAATGTTTGTCTCCATTAACTTGAATAACTTAAAGATAGGAGAGAAATTATTCCAATGATTAATCAAACTGAGGCTACTAAGGGAAAAGCATATATACTTTATTCGAACTGTAATTCCCCACAGATTTTGTTACAGATTGCTAAGTAACTTGTCCTAAGAGTAACCTGGTTTGTTCCATGGTCTTAACTAGGATTCATGTGATGATAGATACCTCATGGGGCTTATTCTGATCTGTACAAGTTGAATTGTTGGTGAGTCAAACACCACACCCTGTTCCTGTGTCAATAAATCAACCAAATGTAGCAGGCATGGGGTCGGGCAAAATATGGAAATTAAGAACAGAAATACTTGCCCATAAATGAAGGTAAAACAAAAGGAACAAGAAATAAAACTTAGCGGAAAGGGCCAAAAGCTCTTAGACAAGGAAGCATAATCTAGTTATATAAACATACCCACACGAGTACAGGCTGTGCACATGAGATCTAATACCCCACAAAAACACCCTCTTCTTTGACCTAACTCATCAACAGGCTGATGCACTACAAACAGAGCTAAACGGGCACCAGAAAGCGGTTTAAGTAATCTTTAACATAAAATTACATAATATATCATCCTGGGTACCAATTAAGTACAATACTGGAATGCAAAAGGACTTAAGCAGATTTCTTTGATTGGGATCTATAAAGGATGGGAAACCAGAGGCTTCTAACATCCCAAACTTCTTTTGAGGATCCCACTATTGGAATTTTTTGTGAAGTGGACTTTTGGGGTGTTCCAGTGCTTCGAAAAAGTTACTAGTTAGAGTAATGTGAAAGTAATTTGAAGGTTTACAAAATCTTCAATTGGGATTTTGATTCTATGAACTTCATTTTGATAGTCAGGGATTCATTTTGAAATATTCAAACATTATATATTCGATATTCATGCCAAATCGAGTTTTTTTATTAGTTTCTTAAGGTGTTCTTTCTTTTTATTTTTACCATAATAACCTATATTGAAAGAAAGTTACTAAAATAATGTACATGAGAAATTGATTCTAGCTGATATTTTTAGACTGATAGTTCTTTTGAGTGAAATATCTTTTAGTAGACATCTTAAGTATTATGGCCACTTGTACCTATTTTGAAGTAGAACTGAGTTGCAAAAAGGTAACATTTAGAGATGCTATATGAACAAGAGTTTACCATTTCCAGGTGTTCCACCATTTCGCCTGACCTCTTTAAATGGATAATACATTTGGCTGATTGAGATTCCTGCTACATATTTCACAGACTTCCTTTTTAAAACACCACTAATTAATTCCTGCAGGTACTCTGAATTCACGTTTGGAAATTACTTCTAAAAGAAAGGTCCTCTTTCAGTTAGATAGTCCCACTTGCGTGTTCTTCAGCCAACATGATAGAGAGATAGGTGAGTTGATAACTAGCAAGTACATCTTTTATGTGCAAAGGGGAAGTGAATTCTCTACCACCAGAGGAATTTTGTAATGCTCAAATTCCATCATTTAAAATTCAATTAATTAATTCAGTCTGGTAAAGAGAACATGTATGTGCTTGGGAGTTAAACTCCTTGAGGAAGTGTAATATGAGACATCTGATCTCAGGAGAATGGAAAAGGGGCATCTGAATCTATTACTCATCCTGTCTTATTTGCCTTGTAATTATGTGATTATTCCCTTTTTTGTATTCTTACTCGATGTCATTATTGCGTTTATGTCCTTCCTTCCATCATTTTTGTAAAGCGCTCTGATATCCTTCGGGATCTTGTTCACGCTATATAAAACTTTATAAATAAATAAATACATAACTAGCTCAGCAATTCACAATACATTATACCATTCATAATAGTACTCAACATTGTCCATGGTTCTTAGGGCTAGGGAATCAATCAGGATCAAGTGTTCCCAGAAAAGAAGGAATGACCCTTCTTCCCAACTATTACACATTAAACGTTTTCAGCTGCACAGCCTTCAGGAGATATCGCGAAGCAGGATGGTAGCTAGTCGTCAACCTGTCCTTTGCACAGGCGCAGGAATTCATTTTTCAGCTCTCAGTGAAACTTCACAAATAAACAATTCTCACTGAAACCAAAACATTTTGTAACAATCTCCATAAAGCAAACTACTACAGCTTTGCGCCTGCAACTATGTTAGTGTGAGTTATTTAAACTGAGGCCTATATTTACTATGGCAAACTTAACATGAAAATCACACTATGTATATAGTTATATGATGTGCATATATGTACATATGTATACATATATTCCTTATGTAATAGAGACAGAGCTTCACCAGCTGCACACTGACATCTTTATCAGCATCTATTTCCTTTGCTGTTCTAGACGCCTTAACCTTCAGAATTGCATTCTGTGGTTTAAGATGCCTCATCATCTCCAATCTTAACAGCAATTATGTTCTTGCATTTGCAATTATATTTTAGAAATACACCATCCTACCAGTTGTTAGTGCTGCTCTCTTCGCTGGCTTTAATTGCCGCTGTAAAAATATTTTATCGTCCTGTCATTAAAAAGAAGATGCGGAAAAGCTTTAATTCCCTGCTGGTGAGACCTGTGGTTCATGGCATGCTGTGCAGTTCTAAGAACTCTCTCCTAATTAGCAGCACTAAGCGAACATACTGAACATAAAACAATATGGACGGTCTCTTTTTTATTTAATCGTGATTACCTGGAATGGTTTGATAAATGTGTGTAAAACCTTTGAAAATATGCTTCTGCCCTAGCAGTGAAGCTGTCTAAAAATATTGGGCTACTGCACCATAACGAGAATGTTTATTTCCCACTGTATTTAACTTCCAGGCATCATTGGACACAGTTCATAAAGACTGTAAACTCGGATGCTTCCCCTCTGCTGTTCTTAATTTATTTTGCCATCTCAATTACAAAGTGGAGTGTTCTTCGCTGAAACAGCAGGTGAAAAAATGTTTTCACATGATGAAAAGTGACAACGAATGCATAATGTTTCCAGGTAGAAAAGCCACTATTGAAATTCTCAGTGCTTATGACAGAGAATCGCAATAGCATTTAATCTACCAGTGATTATTCCAAATCTAAATTTAGATGAGGTAGAGTGGATAATCTTATTACAACAAAAGCCAGGGTGTTTACATTTAGAGCAGCGTGTGTTTATTTTTTTTGCCTTCAAGACTGGTCAAGGTCGTAATCTTTCCAGGAGTCTGAGCTGCCACTGGAGACTTTGTGGAATAAAGGCACACTGGACGTTTAATAAAACTGCTAAATGCACACTGCAGTGTAGTAACAAAAAGGGAGTTGACTTTTATATTGTAATAATAAATGCGTTGGCCTGCTTAATACGTGTGTATTATATATGCAGATGCACAGTGATGTCTTCAATATATAGACATTGTTGAGTGTTCGTAATGGCCATGACTCACTAGGGGTTAAGACTCAAGTGGGTCATTCTACCCCTCCTTTTTCTCAAGAATGGAAATAAATAGCGCATTTACTCTGCTCACCTGTATGTATGATTTATACCGTGCCATTTTTTCATGTGCATTTTATAGGGAAATCTTGACCAACTCAAGGTTTTGCCTCTTGAGACTCATGTTCCTCTCCACACTCATAACTCAAAATTAGCTTGTTCTGCCCGCAGCAGGTTGGGGACTGGCTGTGGTGGATTGGGCATGTGGCCAACCTCAGCTGTGCATGGCCAAAGTTTATGCACAGCGGGACTGACTGCACCCAGGGGTGGTGGGCCTATGGCCTTTGACCAACTCCCCTCCCCCACGGCACATAGCCGAAGGCAGTGCCTAGCAGGGGGTTGGCCGCCCATGACATTACTGATGGTCCTCTGATAACATCATCCAGGATATTGCTGTTTACATCACTTCTTAAGCTCTTACTTCATTTAAAAAAAGAAAGTTGGTAGGAATGAGCCTAAAGTCATATGCACTACTGAATTACTGTTTGTACACATGTGGGCGTATAAAAAGGAAATAGCGTAAGCCCGTGAGTGAAATGTAGCTGTGCATGGTGAAAGTTATGCACAGTTCACCAGCAGTAAAAGTTGGGTGCAAGCAGTACTCCATGTTACACATGGTAAAGGCTGAGTGCACCTGATGTGGGCTGCAGTTGCATTTATTCAAAGTAAGTTGTGGCTTAAAGCCTAAGTCTGTTGCAGCAAATCTGTGAAAAAAGCCAAAAACTCTGTTCACAATGGATAATCCACCTGTGGATGTCTGGGTGGGAAACAGCCATTACAATGCGGCTGTTTCCATGCAGGGCCCTTACCACGCATTGGTTTAACAATGTACGTGGTGAGGGCATATGTTGGTAATGGCACCTGCCTGGTAAAGGATGTTGGCGTCGTTAAGAGGAGCGAAGAGAGCATTCTGCTTCCTCTTGACAACATGTGTGCAGTGCCTCGTCCTGAAAAGGTAAGGTGGATTGTTGATTTTATTTTAAAGGATCTGGGAACCAGGAGACAGATTTAGGGTCCAGGGCGGGGCTGGGAATTTTTTTAAAGGGCTGGAGGCTAGGAGGGGGTCGTGCAGGGTTCTAGATTTAAGATTTAGGGAAGGGATGGGTATTTTCTAACAGGGAGGTGGTCACACAGGGGGGTCTAGATTTAGGGTTTAGGGAAGGGTTAGGTATTTCGTAACAGGGAGGGGGTCGCACTGGGGCTCTAGATTTAGGGTTTAGGGAACCGGCTTAAGGACTGAGGGCAGGGGTTAGGGAAAACTTTTAACACGCATAGGCCTTCACCATACATGCTTTACAACAAAATGTGTTGTAAAAGCATGCATGGTAAATGATATACGTGGTAAAGGCATTCTCGTTGTAACACATGCGTGGTAAAGTCATGCATTACAACGGAATGCGTTGTTCCATCATACAACCGTCTGGGCATGTGCCCATATTAAATAACTGTTATAATGTACTGTAGACATGTTGTATGTAAATAGGATGTGTATAAAGGGGATGGATGTTTATTTTCAGGACTTCACTCAAAAATATGAGAGATTGCAGATTTTTGAATAATGTGGAATGTAGTGAGACCCACTTAAAAACGGTTTAGTTCAAAGACTAGTTGTAAGCTTGGTTTTAAGCTTCTACCCCATTGTGCTCATCTCAGAAATGTGTGTAGTGCATTTTATCAAACATCGAAGTGTTGTCCTTCAGGCATTGCTGAAGGTGTTTTATCAGTGGCTAAAGCATACCTGTTAACCTCTTGACTAAAACATTGCAGGTCGTACAAACTTTAAAGAGGTTTTAAGAGTGTGATTCCAGTAATGTCAATAGAGATTAAACACTTTTTCTTGGATGGTGTTCAAAATTTTAACAGTAGGTGACTCCATTCCAGTGTTACAAGGCATTTAGTTTGTTAGGTAGGTGAATAACAGTAAATAGAGAGTAATGTCCACCAAATGTGGATGGGTTGACAGTATGCTATGTGTCATGCTTGTGGACAAAGGCTGTTTCTATTGTCACTTGATGGGTGATAGAAAATTGGGTATAGGTGTAGCCTATTGAATTACACCATGGACAGGTTCATAAGTGATGTCATCAATGATGTAATTTCAGAAATTATCAGTGATATCATCGGTTAAGCATTCCGTCCACCATTTGTTACTTTTGCTTTTGTCGCCCTAAGTTGGAAGGGTATGCCCAGATGTGGGTCCCGTCTCATTGCGCCTCTGTATTCAAGCTAGCTTGGCTGATGAGGGTTGATGCCCCGAAACCGGTCCCAGGATGCTTGTTTCCGGTCCAGGGAGGACCTGTCTTGGCAGTTCAGGCTGGACTGTTGCAATGAGGGGCAGGGTCAAGACTGATTTGCACATGGCTGGTTCCAAACTGGGGTGGTGTGTTGAGCTAAATAACGTGGAGCATTGCTCAGCATTCCCTTCATCATTTGTTCCTTTTGCTTTTGTCACCCTAAGTGGGAAGGGCATGCCCAGGCTTGGGTCCCGTGCTCAATGCGCCACTGGGGTGATGCCCCAAAATCAGTCCCAGGATACTTGTTTCTGGTCCAGGGAGGACCTGGCTTGGCAGTTTAGGTTGGATTGTTCGCGTGAGGGGCAGGGTCAAGACTGATTTGCACATGGCTGGGTCCAAACTGGGGTGGCGTGGTGAGCAGAAGAACAACGCATTAAACCCAGATCTTTGTGACTGGGGGTGAATGTTTACATTGTTCAGCATTCCGTCCATCACTTTTCCTTTTGCTTTTGTTACCCTAAATGGGAAGGGTATGCCCAGACATGGGTCTCGTGCTCACATCGCCTCTGGATTAAAGCTAGCCTGGCTGATGAGAGGTGATTCCCCGTAACCGGTCCCAGGATGCTTGTTTCTGGTCCTGGGAGGACCGGGATTGGCAGTTCGGGCTGGACTGTTTCCATGAGGCGCAGGGTCAAGACTGATTTGCACATGGCTGGCTCCAAACTCGGGTGGCGTGGTCAGCAAAAGAACAATGGATTAAATCCAGATCTTTGTGACTGGGGTGAATGTTTGCATTTTTCAGAATTCTGTCCATCATTTTTTCCTGTTGCATACCTGTCAACCTCTTGACTAAATAACTGCGGGTCATAAAGACTTTAGGGTGTTTTTAAGAATGTGATTCCAGTAATGTCAATAGAGAATAAACGCTTTTTCTTGGATGGTGTTCAAAGTGTTTAAAGTAGGTGACTCCTTTAAGGTATTTGAAGGCATTATTAGACAAAGACTGTATCTATAGTCACTTGATGGTTGATAGAAAATTGGGCATAGGTGTAGCTTGTTGAATTACACCATGGATGGGTTCATGATTGATGTCATCAATGAGGTAATTTCAGAAATCATCAGTGATATCATTTCACACGTTATGAATGCTGTAATATTTGAAATCATAAGCAGAGCATGATGGGGTGTTAGTTTACTAAAATATAACTGGTGGATATCAGAAGTTTTTGTTTTTTAAATTTTAGTTCTTATCTCATTTCAACACCTAATTATAACTTCACTTTAGCCTTTGCAATTTTCTGCTTTCATTTTACGTACATTTTGTGATGTAATATTTGAGGTCATAAGAAGTGCATTGCAGGGGTGTAAGTTATAGTTAGCCCAGGTAACTATAATTGCTGAATTTCTATGATTTTGTATGAGTGAAATCTAAGCCTAACTCCCTGGGCCGATTTCACGCCCGGGGACCCCATCCCCGGAGCCTGGACTTTTTTGATATATATATACTTTTGGGGGACAGGGGCCTTGCGACCTCTTTCCTTGTGCCAATTTTGTCCTCTGTACCCCTTGGTTAAAGCCCTGTGAAAATTGGAGACCATGTATATATTGAATCTTGATTCCAAATCTCCTAATGGTCTAAACAATCTATGCACATATGATAATTAGTGATTTAAGATTATTTTCCGCTAAGCACAGTAATGTTAATACAATAAGTTTCCTTTGATATTTGTTTATATTTATGTATGATTGGCCAAATGTCTTACCTGCTCTGCTTCTAATTGTATGAACTTTCTGGACAGCACACAATTTTTCACCCACTATGGGCCTCAGGGTCTGTAGACAGCTATAACATTGTGAAACCACTCTGTAAATATAGGCATGTCAACTATTGACATGAGAAAGTTAAAAAAAATTCGTCCACAGGGATTGAGATTGCTTTTTAGTGGCAATGGTGGGCATTAGCTTGGCAGTGATTATTGCCACGGTGTCTCTTTAAATGTTGTGGAGTATAACATTAAATGTGGGAATGTATATGACATTATACACAAGTAAGTTTTCATCGAATTGACACCGCAGCTTAATATGAATCAAGATTTATAATTTTGCTTTTGTGTAAATATTGGTTCATAGTGTTTTGTCTGTGTTCAGGTTGACTTCTAACGTATATTTCATCAATTTGGTGCCACCGCATTCATGTGATCAAGGCCGTGGCTGCGGCCGAAACGAGTTATGGTGGGCATGGTTTTCAAATCAACTTTCTTGGAGAATCCTTTGTGGTCTGTGTCAATTCTTTTGAGGGAAGTGCTGGGCAGAGGATTGACAGTCAAGCATATATATATATATAAACACTCCACCAGTGCTGGTTCAGAAATAAGGCTGTCTCGGGCGGTCCTGTTACAGCTACCAGCAAGCTTACAATTCGCTCCACGAAACTTCAAAACTCTTGAAGAAAACAGGACACCCAGAGCTCCAGTTTAAGAATTTATTAGGCAGATGAAAAAATCTCCACGACGCGTGTTGCCAATAAGGCTTGGCCACGCTATATATATATATATATATATATATATATATATATATATATATATATATATATATATATATATATATATATTCAACAACCATTCCCGGCTGTTCCCAGTCTCTGGTTACGGCGAGTCTGTGCGGGTGCCGGCCACCCTATATAAACAAACAACTTTTCCTCCCAGTTTGAAGAAATTGCACAGACTACTCACGATGCTTCAGTGATTTATTTACACGAAGTCAGCAGCTCCCTACCGACGCGTTTCGCCACTAAGGCTTGGTCACGGTGAATGTGGTCAGTTACAAAGTGCTATTTACATCTTAAATCATAAACATAAACAGAGGACTTTCGTTAGACTTCACAGACTACCTTGTAGTCGCCATCTTAGAATGTACAATAATATCGTTTTTTTGCCACAATACTTTCCAAAAATTAAATTATTCCAGCGTTCTGCTAGTTCATAAGTATTTACATGGAATTAGCTCAATAACGCCCAAGTGGGCAATTCAGTTTTCCTGATACACTTTCAGATTTGTCAACAAATTATATCACAGAGCATATACTCTTATTACGCCCCAGTGGGCTCCTGTAAAACATATATTTGTAAATAACCTTAATAATCAACAATCCCGATGTGGGCAATTGCATTCCAACAATTCTTAAAGTCAACAAATTATATCGCCTGATTTGGCTCAATTCATGCCCCAGTGGGCTGGTGTACCAAATAACAGTTCCTGAGCTGATTTACTCCACAGTTATCAAAAGTCTTGCCCCAGTGGGCTACTTGTGAGTGGCTCTCCTTGTATCCACAAAAATGTTACGTTTGTCCTCCAGATCTTGTTACATGTTCCTGCATGAAAAAGATGTAATTTTTAAAATTCATATATTCGACATATTTACATGTTAAAACTAGAGAGAGATGTCTGAACCTGATTACATTTACACACATTATCATAGGTGGACTGCCATTTCTTCACTGCAATTCATCCCATTCGGATGTAAGGTCTCGAAGTCAATGATATATTTCGACTCGAGGATTCTCAGCTGTCGCAACCTATCACCACCCCTTACATTCTCTTTGACTGCATCAAGTACCACGAATTTCAACAGATTGTCATTCTGGTTGTGGTGTGTCTTGAAGTGTCGGGCAACAGGATAAAGTTCATTGTTATTTCTAATGGCCCGTTTATGTTCCAATATCCTGATTTTTGCCCTGTGTTTGGTGCTTCCAATGTAAACTTTCCCACAGGGACAAATTAGACAGTACACACAATATTCGGTATTGCAGTCAAAGTTACCCATGATGGAGAATGGCCTAGAACTGTTGGGCATCTGTATTTTCTTACAATTAGTACTTCCTTTGCAAGCCTTGCACTTCATACAACACTCAAATCCTGCTCTATTCCTGGCTGTCGTTTTCTTTCTAGACGAAACCATATTTTTACTTAGATCGTCTTTCAAAGATCTTCCTTTGCGAAAGGTAATCTGGGGATTCTCTGTTATGTGTTTGCTAAGGAACTTATCTGTAGTTAGAATTGGCCAGTTTTTTGTCAATATCTTCCTTACCTTATATGCTTGCCCAGAATAGGTAGTGATGAATCTTACTGTCCCCTCCTCTTCACTCACATTTCTTTGTTTGGGTACTAGTAAGTCTGTTCTTGTTATTTTATCAACTCTGACAACTGCTTGATTGATGGTTTTTGCAGAGTATCCTCTCTCCTTAAACCTCTCTGTCATCACTAGTTTTTCTTTTTCAAAGTTGATACTATCACTATTGTTGCGTTTGGCTCTCAGCAGCTCACCGAAAGGTATACTCTGGATGAGGCTGTAAGGGTGAGCACTAGTAGCATACAGCAAGCTGTTCCCCGCTGTGTCTTTTCTATGCAAGCTGGTGGATAGTTTGTTGTTTCTGACCTCCACTACGGTATCTAGAAAGATGACCTTCTCACTGCTTATGTGAGAAGTTAGTTTGATATTCATCTCGTTGTTATTGAGACTGGCAACATATCTCCTGGCACTCACTTCATCTCCCCTCCAGATGCAAAAGATATCATCTATAAAGCGAATCCAGAGTATCACCCTTTCCCCCTGGTCGCTTTGGCTACTGGACACCTGCTCCTCCCACCAGCCCATGAATAAATTCGCGTAGCTGGGGGCGAAGCAAGTGCCCATCGCCGTGCCCTGCATCTGCCTGTACAGTTGATCGTTGAAATAAAAAAAGTTGTTTGATAGACAAAATTGTGTCATTTCAATCAACATCTCACTGTGTGACTGGGCAGTGATTGATCTCGCTCTAAGGAAGTGTCTGACTGCCTGGATGCCAGTTTCATGTTTAATTGATGTATACAAACTGGTCACATCCATGGTTATTAACAAATAGTCAGATTCCCAGGTTAGGTCATGAATTAGATTTAAGAAGTGCATGGTGTCTCTGAGGTAGGCAGGTAGGGAAATCACAAATGGTCTCAGGAAGTAATCTATATATTTGGATGTTACCTCCAATTGTGACCCCATGGATGACACAATGGCTCTACCTGGTGGACATAGTGGATTTTTGTGTAATTTTGGCAGCAGGTATAAAACTGGTGTTTTTGGATATTTACACTTCAATCCTAGATATTCTCCCTTTTCCAAAATTCCCTTTTCATACCAGTTCAATAGCATACCCTCATATTTTACCTGAGAGCCTTGTAGATCCTCCATGGTTGCCTTACAATAACATTGTGTGTCATCAAGTTGTATCAGACCTTCTTTCAGATATTCAGCCTTACCCCACACCACAACATTCCCTCCCTTATCCGAATTGCGAATTACAATCGAATCATCATTTTTGAGGGAATCAAGTGCCTCACATTGCAATCTCGACAAGTTGTATTTAGCCAATCCAGCAGTACTGTATCGAATCTTTTTCAAATCTTTAGTGACGCTACGTTCAAAGACATCAATTGCATCACTCTGAACAAAAGGAACAAATGTGGATTTTGGCTTAAAACCACTCTTACACGGTAATGCTGTTATTACTGCATCATTATCAGTGTTAGAGACAGTATTCCCCAATATATCAACATTATCTATCTCTTGTATTGGGGCCCCATCTGGGGTCAGCGAATCTGCTATACCATTAGATGCCACATTTATGGACTCATTCAATGCTTGATGTTGAAACCACTTTTTCAATTTTAGTTTGCGAATGAAGAACAAATTCGCAATTCAAGGCTCTCAGGTAAAATATGAGGGTATGCTATTGAACTGGTATGAAAAGGGAATTTTGGAAAAGGGAGAATATCTAGGATTGAAGTGTAAATATCCGAAAACACCAGTTTTATACCTGCTGCCAAAATTACACAAAAATCCACTATGTCCACCAGGTAGACCCATTGTGTCATCCATGGGGTCACAATTGGAGGTAACATCCAAATATATAGATTACTTCCTGAGACCATTTGTGATTTCCCTACCTGCCTACCTCAGAGACACCATGCACTTCTTAAATCTAATTCATGACCTAACCTGGGAATCTGACTATTTGTTAATAACCATGGATGTGACCAGTTTGTATACATCAATTAAACATGAAACTGGCATCCAGGCAGTCAGACACTTCCTTAGAGCGAGATCAATCACTGCCCAGTCACACAGTGAGATGTTGATTGAAATGACACAATTTTGTCTATCAAACAACTTTTTTTATTTCAACGATCAACTGTACAGGCAGATGCAGGGCACGGCGATGGGCACGGCGATGGGCACCTGCTTCGCCCCCAGCTACGCGAATTTATTCATGGGCTGGTGGGAGGAGCAGGTGTCCAGTAGCCAAAGCGACCAGGGGGAAAGGGTGATACTCTGGATTCGCTTTATAGATGATATCTTTTGCATCTGGAGGGGAGATGAAGTGAGTGCCAGGAGATATGTTGCCAGTCTCAATAACAACGAGATGAATATCAAACTAACTTCTCACATAAGCAGTGAGAAGGTCATCTTTCTAGATACCGTAGTGGAGGTCAGAAACAACAAACTATCCACCAGCTTGCATAGAAAAGACACAGCGGGGAACAGCTTGCTGTATGCTACTAGTGCTCACCCTTACAGCCTCATCCAGAGTATACCTTTCGGTGAGCTGCTGAGAGCCAAACGCAACAATAGTGATAGTATCAACTTTGAAAAAGAAAAACTAGTGATGACAGAGAGGTTTAAGGAGAGAGGATACTCTGCAAAAACCATCAATCAAGCAGTTGTCAGAGTTGATAAAATAACAAGAACAGACTTACTAGTACCCAAACAAAGAAATGTGAGTGAAGAGGAGGGGACAGTAAGATTCATCACTACCTATTCTGGGCAAGCATATAAGGTAAGGAAGATATTGACAAAAAACTGGCCAATTCTAACTACAGATAAGTTCCTTAGCAAACACATAACAGAGAATCCCCAGATTACCTTTCGCAAAGGAAGATCTTTGAAAGACGATCTAAGTAAAAATATGGTTTCGTCTAGAAAGAAAACGACAGCCAGGAATAGAGCAGGATTTGAGTGTTGTATGAAGTGCAAGGCTTGCAAAGGAAGTACTAATTGTAAGAAAATACAGATGCCCAACAGTTCTAGGCCATTCTCCATCATGGGTAACTTTGACTGCAATACCGAATATTGTGTGTACTGTCTAATTTGTCCCTGTGGGAAAGTCTACATTGGAAGCACCAAACACAGGGCAAAAATCAGGATATTGGAACATAAACGGGCCATTAGAAATAACAATGAACTTTATCCTGTTGCCCGACACTTCAAGACACACCACAACCAGAATGACAATCTGTTGAAATTCGTGGTACTTGATGCAGTCAAAGAGAATGTAAGGGGTGGTGATAGGTTGCGACAGCTGAGAATCCTCGAGTCGAAATATATCATTGACTTCGAGACCTTACATCCGAATGGGATGAATTGCAGTGAAGAAATGGCAGTCCACCTATGATAATGTGTGTAAATGTAATCAGGTTCAGACATCTCTCTCTAGTTTTAACATGTAAATATGTCGAATATATGAATTTTAAAAATTACATCTTTTTCATGCAGGAACATGTAACAAGATCTGGAGGACAAACGTAACATTTTTGTGGATACAAGGAGAGCCACTCACAAGTAGCCCACTGGGGCAAGACTTTTGATAACTGTGGAGTAAATCAGCTCAGGAACTGTTATTTGGTACACCAGCCCACTGGGGCATGAATTGAGCCAAATCAGGCGATATAATTTGTTGACTTTAAGAATTGTTGGAATGCAATTGCCCACATCGGGATTGTTGATTATTAAGGTTATTTACAAATATATGTTTTACAGGAGCCCACTGGGGCGTAATAAGAGTATATGCTCTGTGATATAATTTGTTGACAAATCTGAAAGTGTATCAGGAAAACTGAATTGCCCACTTGGGCGTTATTGAGCTAACTCCATGTAAATACTTATGAACTAGCAGAACGCTGGAATAATTTAATTTTTGGAAAGTATTGTGGCAAAAAAACGATATTATTGTACATTCTAAGATGGCGACTACAAGGTAGTCTGTGAAGTCTAACGAAAGTCCTCTGTTTATGTTTATGATTTAAGATGTAAATAGCACTTTGTAACTGACCACATTCACCGTGACCAAGCCTTAGTGGCGAAACGCGTCGGTAGGGAGCTGCTGACTTCGTGTAAATAAATCACTGAAGCATCGTGAGTAGTCTGTGCAATTTCTTCAAACTGGGAGGAAAAGTTGTTTGTTTATATATATATATATATATATATATAAATATAAATATATATATATATATATATATATATATATATATATATATATATTACATACACTAACTCAGTGGTAGTGCCTCTGTACTTATGGTTAGGTCTGCTGGTTCATTTAAATGCTTTTTTTTGTTTTGTTAAGACCTTTGGCGCTTTTTGATGAAACTGCAGAAAACATCACAAAAATTAAAGCATTATTTAATTTGGGTTCAGCACAGTAAGTTTTATGAAGATCAGTCAAGTGGGTGGCAAAAAAAGAGTGGGTCAATAGAGTGACATTTCCAATTGCTGTAGACAAACTTACAGAAAAAATAAAAAAGATGTACCAAAGCTTGGTATGAAAGTTGACTACACTCATGGATGTGCTTTTGCTTGGTTTGGTGTAAATCAGTTCAGATGTTTTTGAGAAATTAATGCTAAACAAGTGTTTTATTAAGATCTCAAACTGAGCCTACCTGTCAATCAAAATTAGGAAGACAGAGATGTATCCTCTGTTAGACATCAGAGGTCCACTGACTAGGGTTTGTGGACCCTTTGTGGACTCAGATTTTAAAATATAAAGGAATATAATTGGAAGAGGGAGCTTTTTCTCTATTCACCCATTTCTGATCTCTAAACACATTTTCAATTTTGTGGGCCTGAAACTTTCTAATCGGTTAAACTGAAGTTATAGGTGTCTAGCTATGAAATCTATAGCGCACATAACAGCCATGCGAACTGTAACTCACACACCAAATGCTATCATAGTATCAAGGGTGATATGATATTTAATCTCATTCTCAGATTAGTTACAACATTTGTAATTGCATCTGTCACATCAAGGGTGAGGTCATGAGCATTGAATTTGGTGTGCAGATTATAGTTTGCATTATTATTATAGCATATCGAACAAAACAAATTACTGTTTACCGTGTGACAGACAAAGTTGTGATATCTCTCAACAGGAAAGAAACAAGTGCAATGTTCACAAGGACAGTTTACTGATATTGTCTCCAACCACACATTTTAAACAATTGCCTTCTTTTTTAATAACTTTTTTTAATGGCTACTTAACATAAACTAAGAGCATAACCCATACATGTAGATCAACAGTAAACTGTTTTTCACTGCGATTGCTAAGGAAGGGGCATTATAACAAGGGTTTGCTGTTTTATGGTATTTATTTGTTGGATATTTCCATCTGCATTTTAATCCATATTGATTTTTTCGAAGTTTTATCTGTATTTTTCCTTATTTATTTTGAGTTTTGTGAAAAAAATGAAGCTCTAACTTAAATATTTCCATATTTATTTCACCAATAAATATGCACTCATGCTTGAAAGCCTGCTAGATTTCAGTTATATGAACACGCACAGAAGATAAAGCAATGCACTCATATGTAAATATGAAAATTTTTGTATCAACCTTATGCATAACTACTGCTGTTTAAGTCTCCTTACTAAAATGTATTTCTTTTTAACCCCTTACCTTTCAATCCACACAACAATTGACCTGGCAGTCAGAGCAGACAGTATTTAGAATCATGCCAATTTCAGTTTTTATCCACATTAAAAAATATATAGACAAGGAAATAAATGTTTTTTTTGTTTGTATTTATCTATAAAAGTCAGCAAAATCGGAAAACAGGGAGCCTTAACTATATCCCACTGAAGGCTTCACTTCCCATGAGTTGTGCTACCTTCCCACTTTCAACATTAAATAGCATATTACACTCTGTGCCTGGATTATTGTGGGTATACATTTATCCATGAACATCCTTGTTGTAAAATGAGACCTTTATTGTGTGTGTCAGACCTCCTTGGGGATAGACAGGTCGAACACATGGGTCTACCACTTAGGGAAGTTTATCACCTTTCTTTATAAAGGTTGCCAAGACAAGGAAAGATATTTTTAGACCATTGCATCACCAGGGTGTCATTTTACCTCGAGGTAATGATCCTAAAGCCTGCTTTTGTGCATCACAAGAAATCATATCACCATGAAATACGATTAATACCTGTGTGCGAAGATGCGCCTGAAAGCTTGATGTTCAGGTACATCAGTTGATTGTATGGTGCATTAATATTCCAGTCTCCCATCCTTTCCATTTTTTGCCATCAAAGATGTTTTTTTCATTTTTTTAATGTCTTCAAGTGAAATACGTTAAAAACGAGTCTGGTGTTGAAGATCTGTCTAACAGCGCGTTTGAATTAAAAAAAAAACATGTAAGGCATTATGAGTTTCAGAAATGAGAGGGAAAGCCGTTCATGATGCCCCTGCTGACAAGGAAGCTTAATTTCTGTCTCAAAAGGCAAACAAACAGATTTCTCACTGAAACACTTAAATGCTTGTGATTAAAAGTAACATTAATACATGGCATAGAGCTGGGAGTGTTGCAAAGAAGGATTGCAGCAATGAGGCGTGATTGGAGCAGGGCTTTGTCTCATACCTTCCGAAATGATCATTACATTATTATCATTGTTATTAATATTAGTAATGATTCTCCCCCTCTTTTCCTTTTTCCTTTTCTTTCTTTCTTTTCTTTCTTTCTTCTTCTTCTTTCTTTTCTTTTCTTTTCTTCTCTTACTTTTCCTTTTCCTATCCTCTCCTGTCTTTCCCTTCTTTGAAAAATGTAAAATGCGATCGCGTTTCACGGTGCAATCTTACATTATTTCTTCATATTTTGAGATTTGTATCATTGGTAGTTATCTTGTAATGTTTATTCCCTCATCATGCCTTTTGCTCTTTTGTCATGCAAAGGTTTGTGTACTGTTGTACCTATGCCTTTACTTGCTTCAATAAAGCTCTTTAAACTATAAAAAAAATATTAGTAATGATGATGATAATAATGTGCACTTACACACACATACACAAATAACCTTAAAGTTATTAATATCAACAAATTGAATGGCACTCAATATATTGAATTGAGCCCACCACCTGGGTCCTCATTATGAATGGGCTGGTAAATGGTCTAGATTTTACCCACCCCCAGAGTTACAGATATTAATGTTACCAATAACACTCTTGGGTTGCGGAATATGGTCCACTGAGAAATGAGGAATTAATGGGGAATCTATTATTCTAGGCTGGATACCCCACCAATGTTTCTGTTTGCCCCAGACTTTCACCCAAAGATGTTTGCTGTTTTAATTAAGCAGCTGAAATCTTCAAGGAAGTGTAGAAGCCGGCGGTGTTCCTGTAGATATAATTCAGATGGAACCAGCAACAGTAGTTACTGGGCCCATCAGAATTAAGAGGCTTCTCGTAGCAAGGGCTTAAGATTAAAAAAACTTTGCCCAGAGTCCTTGGCTGACCTCCTTTACATTGTGTGCTGAGGTACACTGCTTGCTTCGCCAGATAGTTGTGACCTGTGTTACCAACTTGGTACTCCAGAACTGAGCTATAGTTTACAAAATGCCCCATTTTTAATCAATATGTATTTAACGAACAATCAAGGGCATGTAACAGACCTTATTGGGAACCGCGTTAGTACACTTAACACTAGTACAAATCACAGTCAGGTTGCATGACATTACAACGCATTTACCACGCATTTACAACAAATACATTTTCCACTTAGTCTTTACACGCATGCCCTTACCAAGCAAATGCATTTATCACATATGTTTTTCCCATGCATGTTAAGTATAATAAGGTGAGTAAAACCGATATATATGGCTATATATATGTGTGTGTGTGTGTGTGTGTGTGTGTGTATCTATCTATATATATATCTATAGATATATACATAAACACATTGCTTTGACACACACACACAAACACACATATATATGTGTGTGTGTAATACTAAATCAACATTTTTATTATTCCCAATGTTTTCTTTACTCCTAACTTACCTTTACCACTACCCTCTCCCAACCCATAAAACGACCCATATCTACCTTTGTCACTACCCACTCAATGTGTCCGTGTTTCTTTTTACCCCCACACTTGTCCATGTTGCTTACTTCTTCCCAATCCCAGCCTCCTATTGTCTGTGTTGTCTCCCCACCGTACGCCATGTGAAAAAAAAGTGCTATAGCTGACCACGTCATGACACTTTTTTTCTAACTTTACTTTTAGCCACGCTGCACAGACACGCTTCTGTACACAACATGGCTAAACAACAGTGGCAAGGTCAATGCTTTGCCAATGATTGTTTACTGTAGAACTACTTCTGTTTTTCACATTGTTCGAAATATTGGACATTTGCTCTGTGGAAATTGTATCTCCTGACGATGGAAAACATATTTTGGCAACGTAGCCCATTCATATTCGTAAAGACGGTGGTCATCATGAACACGGAATTCATACAGTCTTTGTAACTGTGATGTCATCTCGCCGATTAGCTAGGCCTTTTGATTCATCAGTTATTATTACAAGATGCAATTCAACAGATGTCCCAAACGGTATTCTGGCAGGAAAATACTCAGATATATAACACAGTCGAAAAGAACGGCAATGTTCCTCGTGGAAACCTTATCATGCAGACGGATGGAACGGATTAGTATGTCTGAACGCGTACGTTTTAGAAGGAGGTGACTCACGCGCATAAATATTCGCAGTATGCATCTCAGCTGTCTGCTGGGATAGGCAGAGTGAGCCCACACACACCCCGCGCCGGAGCGCACTTCCGGGTCACATTCTGCATCACTGGTAGCAGGCAGGATATGAGAGTGAAACTGAGAGGCAGAAGCGTGAAGAGGCTTATACGTCCAATGAGTCAGTAATATTAGACATCCTGCCCTCTGAAAAGCGTCTTACTTTTTATTGAAGTATTGACCCGGATTTCCGAAGCCACGCTCATCCAAGCTGCCTCCCCCTGCAGAAGGAGTTGGTTTGCACTTTATATTTTTAGACATCTATTTTGTGCATCACACTTCTGCAAGGAGGATGGCAGAACTAAACATGGTGGCGGTGCTGTGCTGCCCCATAAAGTGGCAGATGCAAACATAAGCAGTCGCTTTTTATTGTTTTTCCTTTGGGCTTATTTTCAGATTGCAAGTGCTTAGCTGGAGCGGTTTTAGTCGCATTGTATTTTAATGGCTCTTTACTGTTCGCTGCACCCTCTTAATATAAATAATTGAACATCTGTCATGTGAATCATAGGGGAGTGGAGCACTGCAAATGGTACGTCAGGCTTTGTTTTTCCCCACCGGCTTGGAAATTACAAAGCCTTTATTTAATGTAAATGTTTGGGTATCTCTAATGAGGTGGAAGTGAGGGGTATGTTGGCATCGCTGGAGTTGAACATAATTGTAATTGTATTTATATAGCGCTTACTACCCCTGGCGAGGCGTCGAAGCGCTTTTTCGGCGAGTTACACTTTACCCCAGAACCCGTAATACTAGGTTAATTCAACCTGCAGGTGGGAAGGGGCGGTGCAGGTAGATCAATACTTGCAAAGGGGTCACTTAATTTATCTGTTTAAATTGATCCGAGCCCCAAACCTGGTGCCCCTTGGGCGGATTCATAAAAGTTGAGAAAAATAGCTAGGCGTAGACCTACACTTTGCAAAGTTTCCACATTTTTGGGGAACATGGAACCCTCAGGAGTATTTCAAGGTAAACTACGACTGCAGTAGGTTCTCTGGCACTTACCTGGTATCACTAACTCTACGACTTCTCAATTGTAGTTGTGTTGCAATTTGCTAATTTGTCAGCAAATCACTCTACTCAGTTAGAGCTTGTATATACAGACACACTTTGTTCATGTTTTTAATTGCTGTTAATCGTTATTTTATTGTTTTGTAAAGCGCGTGATAGCTAAACAAGGAGGTTAAACCATATGAAATTAAAAGATTTTCACGTCCTTCCTCTTACCGCATCACAGGTACCTACAAACGTAAAAGTCACATACATTTCATTGTTTACAATGCTAATATGTGCGAGTCATTTGTTTTCATGGTATTTAAAATAGAACTTTAGCGATATATTTTGCAAATAAACATCTTTCTAACTCAGCACTGAGTACAGATTAACGATATTGTACACCCAGATCATCCCGCATTCATTGAGGTTTCCGTTACTTAAGGGAGAATTACTGAGAACCCTTTTCCAAACCTAGGAAGTAGGGACATCCCTGCCTGGCGCCTGCACTTCACACCTGCCAAGAGCTAAACAGAGGACTTTCTCCACGTACCAGGCAGAAGGAGAGAGATGGACAGGAGAATAAAGAGGGCAACCTTCATATCTAAACATGTTTGAACACTGAAGATTCATAGCTGCTTAGGTTTCAGACTGCTTATGTGTGACATTGTCATAATTTCAGTGTAATTATGAGTGACATTCAACGAATATGAGTGACACTTTCTTGCAAGCAAAATCATACAATGAAGACGAGGGAAACATATAATATCATAAATTACACCATTGAAGCAATTAGAAACTCTAAGATCTTTAAAACTGCTGTAAAGCACCAGAAATGGAAGAATGCTAAGCTAGTAAAAAGCAGCAACTGATGGCTAATCCTCATAAAATACAGTTTTGGGAATATGCATGATTCATATTCTTTTGTGAAAACTGTCATTAGACACAACGCTGATCTTGATCCAGCACTCCATCATTCCAGAGTTATCTTGACATTTTTTGTTGTTGCATGAAAACACCTGGGCACACACGGAATTCACCCCCACATCCATTTTATTTTTCTGGGCCTTTGCACAATGTGACCCTACTGGAATATTCCAGTCTATTGTAACCCTATTCATAACTAGGGTGTCTTCATTGGGCTAGGAGGAGCATGGGGTCGACTAGGCCATGCTCGGTTTGAGTCAGGAATATTAATTATGAAAAACATGCCTTTAACCCCTTGGCCGCTGCGGTAATTCCACCGCGGTGCTAGGGGGCATGGGGGGCCGCGCGGTGCCACCATGCTCGTGACGGAACCACTCTGTCACGAGCCGCAGTGGCGCTGTGCTTGTGACGGAATGGTTACGTCACGGCCCCGCCCGCTCAATGCAACCCTCAGCGCAGGTGCGGAATCAGCGCCGCGCAGGCGCGGCGGCCGGGACGTGACGGAACCATTCCGTC
Source organism: Lissotriton helveticus (assembly GCF_964261635.1). Lineage (NCBI taxonomy): Eukaryota > Metazoa > Chordata > Amphibia > Caudata > Salamandridae > Lissotriton > Lissotriton helveticus. Next base: position 122,161,353 of record NC_136071.1, read on the forward strand.
ACCAGCACAGCCCCACCGTGGCTCGTGATGGAATTGTTCCGTCACGAGCACGTAAGAGGTTAAGCTAAATGTAATTGTGGTGGCCAAGGACAGTTAACCCCTTTCCCTGTGGGGGTAATTCCCCCATGGTGGGGGCAGGGGGGTGAGCCTGGTGCCGCGGTGCTTGTGACAAGACCAGGTCGTCATGAGTCATGGTGGAGCTGTGCTCATGACGGCCTGGTCTCGTCACGACCCTGCCCACTGATTAATTTGCTCGCACAGGCGGGGCATTAACTGCGTGCGTGGATGGAGCGGTGGCATTATGACGAGACCAACTCGTCATGAGCACAGCTCCACCGTGACTCATGACGAGCTGGTCTCGTCACGAGTACCGAAGGGGTTAAAGTACATGCTGCACTAACCATCAGATGAGTGAACTGTGTACACACAGTCAAGAAACAGTGAAAGAGTGTGACTCACCTCCCCTAGCTGCCAGTCTAAACTGGCTATTCCTGAGAGCCACACCTAATAGTTATGGTAGAGCAGAACCATAAAGAAGGATCTGAAAGAAGGAATCAATAAGATGTCAACAGAGAAGAAATGACATTGGGTTGAGTGAAACCCTAATACAGCAGATCTGCACCTTTCCATCATACAGAAATATCATTGTTTGCTCGCCAGAAACAAATTCCAAGAAAGGGGATAGTTACTTTTTGGCACTTTTGTCAGCTGTATTGTGTACTCCACAACGTATCATTTGGCTTCAGACACAAAACACACAATTAAAGGTGAGGTCAGAAAACAGCTTTCGTGACACAGCTAAACATGCAGCACAACAGACTCTGTAGAGGTGGAATAGGAGCAGAGTCGGGCTCCATAGACTGACATGCACTGCCACTGCCCAGCCCGTCGATCTTGGAGAGGCACTGGTTTCTCATTATAGGCTTGCCTACCATTGTAAATTGCAGGGGCCGCCCCCGAAGGGGGCCTCGAGGGCCGGCGCCATAACGGATGCCAGAGCCCGGGAAGGAACCGGTTCTAGCCGCCGGGAAGGGCCCTGAACCAGAAGGCGGCGCTTTCTTCGTGGCAACAACTCGCACCAGGATGGCGCCTAGGCACCTGACCAATGGGGGGCCAGGTGAGGTTTGACCCTCCCCCAAATGGCAGAACCGCTCGTTCGTGGCTGGCAAATTGTGGTGGGAGTATAAGACGCCGCTCCCCATACCGCAGCTCGTCACTACATCAAGGAGCTGGGGAGCGGCGCAGAAGGATTTTCGAGTCTCACCCACCCACACCTACGTACCGGCAGTGTCGCAGTGCTGGTGGATAAGAGAGGTATAGCGGATGGTTATGGAGGCACGCCGACAGGGCGGTGTGTAGAAGGAGGGCCACTCACACTGGGATGCCAAACGGCAGGGTGAGTAGGCCTGACAAAAGAGGGTAGCGGACAGAGACGGTGCTCACAGCCCAGACCCAGCCAGACGGCAGGGCACAAAAAGAGACTAGCAAGGTAGCGAGTTGGGGCCTAACTCTTGGGCGAGGCTACCCCCCCACACGCAAAGGGGCATGGAAACCCACAGAACAAGTTGGACCACAAAAGTGCCAAGAAAGGAGATGCGCCTATAAGAGAGCGGATTAACGAACTGTCATGGTGATTCACGATTCTAGGATATGCAGAGGAGGCATGACAAGCAAATGATTTATGACCAGAATGATGGATGACAAATGAGTTATGACAATGTAACACAAATGATTTATGACGTCCAAGTTATGGCGTCCATTACACAAATTATTTATGGTACACAAATGATTTATGACACATGATGTATGATCCTCTGATATGCAAATGAGTGATGAGAGACAAATGGTTTATGACTGACAAAAATGATTTATGACCAACAAAATGATTTATGACAAATGATTTATGACAGGTGACGCTAATCTATTATGACATCCAATTTATCATGACACCAAATGATTTATGACATACGGATGATGTATGACACATGATTTATGATATGCCATGATAATGATTTATGACTCTGGCCATAAAAGTAATGCCCAGGGGACAGAAAAATGAGTTGGTATATAATGGTAATAAAACTGCGGCCAACATCGACCACAACAAACTACAACTCGTGTTGGCTGTGATTTGGGTAACATGTCTGTTTCCGGAGTGGGCCCTGTGCGGGGGTTATTCCCCCCTTGTATAAAACATAACCGTCTCGACTGGGGAGTGTGTCTGCCAGCTGCTTGAGAATGATCTTTTGAAAGTCCTCTTGAATCTCTGTCTTCGGTGAGGCGGGGCTGCAGCAGCAGGAGGCAGTTGTCAACTGAGGCCGATACACCATGGCTGGTAAAGGGCACAGCTGCCTCTGCTGTATTTCGGGCCTGTACACTCAGCAGAGATTCCCCCTGACCAGGCATTTCGTAAGGCTGGGATGCAAAGAAAACAGTCACGGCAGTGCTCAACCAGACATCACCAGTCTACAACCCTTCCCTCGAAAATTCGTTGCAGCCTCTCACCTCAACAAACTCCCCCCCTCCCCGGTCCTTCAAGCGGAAAGAAAGCATACCATACGCAGGGCAGTGACCCTTGTCAACACGTCCGCTATCATGCCTAAATCCTAGTGCCTCTCTCCATGGTCGGGATGGGGTTCTTCCGGGCGCCGCCTTGTCCGCTGCAGGTGCACAGCTCTCCTCGACTCGGTTAGTTGTGTCTGGCTGGATTGGATTGTGCTGTAGTGCACTTCGCTTCTGGTTGAACTAGCAGGCCAGGGATCAGTAATAGAGAGCTAGGAATGGGAGTATCATCATGTGATACACCCACGACTGATAATAATTAACAGGCATTAAGCACTCCAACCACCTGCATGATGCTATAAGGGTTCGTAGCCCGGCCGTTCCATGGCACCCCCGTTAGCTGTCAGGGCGGGCGCTGTGTCTGGAAAAACAATCAGGTCTTCCCTGCTGTGGCCCGTCTGTGAAAGAATTGGGCCAGACTTGCAACTATTCTGCCCGCATTGATAATCAAATGTGAATAATTCAAATGTGAATCTCGTATGAAGTGAGAACTGGTAACCCCTTCAGCCCTGAAGAAGTTGCACAAAGTGTTGGCTACAAAACATGTTGGCTCTTTATAAATGAACATGGTTTGATTGAAACCATTTTTAATTGGGAAAGCTTACAGCAATGAACAAAAGTTACGTTAAAGCTAATAAGCTTTACCTCATTTTAAAACGTTGGGAATTGCATTCCTATTCTCACTGGGTCCAGTGGGCACTTTAGTGATATTTTGCACTGACAGTTCATTTACATATGGGTTTCACTGTCTTCTCTTTCTTCATTCTTAGAGAATTTCACAATAGAAGACACACTTTTCCTTTATGGGGAGAAAGCAACCCATGATGATAAGTGGGTGTGCTATGAGTACCAACCAGCAAGCCCCACTTGGAGTTAAGACCGTGAGGTGCTTTCTCTCCTTTCTCACACTTTTTTCATGTATGGGTGGGAGTCTTCCTATGTTGTGTTGACATTTTTGTTATAAATAGAACACACTGACAGTTTGATTGGCGATAGTGAGTCGCTCTTGTGAGGTAGTATTTGAAAGACAACAATAAAAACCCCTACAGTGTCTTGAATTTAATGGAAGGTGTTCTTGCTAAGTCAGGCATCTTGTTGTCTATGGCCTGTTGAGTGGGGGGCGGCCTTACTGTTTCTCCCCCTGTTGCTCCTGTTGTGTTGATCAGAAAAATAGAAGGCAAAAGGCAAAAAGTCCATGGATAAACCTGCTAAAAGGATGGGGTCCAGGATACATGCTCTTGTTTGCCTGATGAACAGGGAATAGGGAGACATCAGACAATGCCTCCTCTTACCTTTCATTTTCATAAATCAGTAGCCAGACTTTGTATCATAGTTAGCATCTATTGCTTTCGCCACCTGAACCAAATCAGATAATTTGTATGATTGTTAAACTTCCATAAAAAAAGAGCATTCTAATTGCACCGGATGTGGGCAATTTGCAACGACGACCAGTGCAAAAACTAGATTTGTACTGTCTGACCAGTGCAAAAATTAATTTTGTACGTGTTGGCTGAGGCAAAAGATAGTTAAAACTGGAGCTAAATTGCCTAGCATAAGTGCAAATTTGTCCAACACCAGATGATCGTGTCAGATTTTTTTTCATTTTGTATTTCGCCATTTTTCATTCCTATAGCATGCTACAAGAAAGCACATTATTTATTTAGCTGGAGGGGGTTTAAAGAAACGATGATAGAGTGTGAACTCTCTATTGCAAACATGCTTACTCTTTCAATTTCTTTTGCATTAGAATTGTTCAAAGGCCATCATGTCAATTACTTATACCTTCTGGAGGATTTACGTTTGTAATGAAGATGCATTTTTAAAGTAAATGTCATTTTGTGCGTCAGATCGTTCTTTTTTTATGAAGAAGGTGACATGAAATATCAGGCTTTTCATCTCATAATTGCATTACAATGGATTTTCTCTTATCCTATGGGACTAGCGCGTTGAAGGTTGAGTATTTTCATTCCAGGTTTTGTGGTTATGAAGTTCGGGCCAATGTAGTTTGTCATATCTCATGGCCAGTAGATAGAGGACATTGTAAGGACTGAGCAGTTTCTGATATTTTTTTACCGTTTCCGGGAAGAGCCTATGGGGGCTCACTTACATTTGGGCTTAACGGCGTCAGGTCGCCAGTGTGCCAGAGGTCGTGACCTCCACCACCCTTGTCAAGGACCGCCCACACAATCCTGAGAGACTGAGTCCATCTTGCAGGGGCCTCTGTGCTGTGAAGGATGCCTCCTACTCCCAAAGGAGACGCTTCACCTTTGCAAATCGGTTACCACCCTTGGGTGCTGATCAATGGGTTGTGTCTGCAATTGTGGTCACAAGTCATTATTATATGTCAATGTTATTAATAATTAGAATAGAGGACCGCCTTTTCAATAATCATTCTAAGTGAGATTTGGAATGAGGGGCAAAACCCCTTTTCTGAGTCAGAAAACCATTTCTGGCTCACCGAAGGTCTTCAGTAAATGGGGAAAAAAGCCCTTTTGCAGACACAAACCCTGTGATATTTTGAATTGCAGATTTTCTGACTACAAAATGGCTTTATATGTTAGACCCTAACTTTTACTGCGTATTCTATCTACCAACTAAGCCTAACAATACCTAATTTCATTCCTATTGGGCACACCTAAATCCAGGATATGAGGGGGACAGATCATATTTAGCCCAAGAGTATAATAGTAACTAATCAGTAAGTTAATGTATCTATTTTAAGAACCTTTTTTCTTGCTGCTGAGTGGTGGCAATAAAGGATTTATTGCATAATATTAGCCTCCGTGTCCTTAATAAAATCCAGATTTTCAGCCCACCAAGGCTGTGGAAAATCTAATCTACATTTAATCTTGATCTAATGCTATGGAACTGAATTAAGGTCTTGTAAATATTGGTGCATCTCCTTTTCTCGTTCCTTGGGTGGATCAACTTTATTAAATGGTGATACGTAAAATATGTCTTCACTTCCAATATATGTCTCGGCCAGTTGAAGTACTAATCTAAACTATTATGTTCATCTTCATTTAGGACGCAGGAAGCCTCAAAGGCACTATATTATCTGTAGCTACCATGTTATGGATTGATTGGGCATTACTCACCCACCAGTTATTTAACCCGTCTACTTTGGTAGTACTTAGGTAGTAGTGTGCAGGCCCATATTCCTCAAGGCTTCATCTACTCCAGCTTTGTTTGGTATTTTCCTAATTGAACAATACCCATTTTATAACTGTGATTATAATATCTTAACCATGAGACAAAATGCTAAGTTTAAGACTGCACATTTTTGTGTTCTGCAACATGGGATATGCTGAGGCTCAACAAATCCCTAATGGTGAGTGACCACTGTGAGACAACTCCTTGCCACTCAAATCCATAGAAATAGTTTTCAGCATTATTGATCAATTGCCTTTCATTGGCAGTAGACATAGGATGGCATTTGGCAAACAGATAAATAAGGCATACATTTATGATGAGTGCTGGAGTAAAAATATGTGCTTGATTTCAGGGTAGCTTGAATGCGGCGAAAGAGTACGAGACTTATGCTTTTGCTATTTACAAAAATGGAACTCTACCTTTGCAGCTACGTAGTGAATACAAGTGTGCATGGGACCCTACGTTCGTACCATCCAAGTTAGCTTGCTGTGCTTTCCTTCATCATTTACCCCTTGACAAATCACTAATGCAAATGATCGTCCTCGCCTCTATACTTACATTCAACTACATAAATCGCTTATGGACCTGCTGTACTGTCTTTAAGAATGATTCTACATACAGTAAATGTAGGATGGTATTCCTGCACATTGCATTACTGTAAGTTTTAATTCTGCCAATGTTGCGGATGGAAACTCCTGCTCTGTCACTGACAAAACAGGAATCTGCCCTTGATGTGACAGAGGCCTGGATTCTGATCTCCACCCACGTTTCCTGGACAGTACTATTCAGCCAGAAATTGCTTTTCCTCAGATCCTCGATAATTGCTGGGCTTGCAAGATCTTTTACTATTGCCAATGAGAATTTCTCAGTAATTGGTTATCCGCCGGCTGCTTTGACAGCTGCAGACCCTTTGCACTGCATGCAACCGAAGGTCATTTTATGGAATTAGGTGGTCCATGTGCTTTAGTGATGGGGAAGTGGAGAGTGATTGCTCAAAGAAGTCGACACTCTTTCTTTCCAAGCGAGAATTTTTAAAGTAAAATAGCAGAGTTTACATTAAGATGTCTATGACGATTTAGACCTCACAAATAAATGCGGAGATAGCAATGACAGTGGAAATGTCATTTGCATTGGGATGTACCACCACACTTCACGTTTGCGAGGTATAACACATGTTAAATCCAATACCACTGATTTCAGCTCATTTTGTCCCTACAAAATTACCATCAACAAAATGCTGGGTTATTAAGTAAAATGTTCCCTTTATTAAATATGGGTTTCCATGCCAGAATTATGTCGTGTTACCTCCAATTTCTCGTTGCAAAAGTTTTGAAAACACTTCAAAGTTTTAAAAGCACGTCAAATTAGTGTTTTCCAGAATTTCAGGTTTCAGCTTTGTTTTCTAGTAGCATATAGGGTTTAACTGTTTTTAACACACATATGTAGGTTGAATATTAACTACTGCACTTACTCTTAAAGTTGCTCCCAATGAAATTTGCACCTTTACTCGAGTGGGTAGAGGGATGAGCAGCTAATGCATACTGAAACAGTGGGAGCGCACCCATTGATTTCGTGTGCAAGGGGAGCTGGGCAGCACCCGCTGTGCTGTCAGTTGGCTCGCCTGCATAGGACCTGTTAGTGAATCGAAATATGTGTTCAGGTGATATTCCGGTCATATTTATCAATTGTGCCTAAACTGCTTAACGTGCTTTGTGGTTATAATATTGGTGACATCTTGCCACGTCTGTTTGTCTAAGAAATCTATGACTGTTTCCGAGTTCTCCATTAACTAATAATTAAATACATTATTCATGAATTCACAAATTCATAAATTTAAAACAATAATAAATGTTGGCCTGTAGACAATTCTTAACTACTTAACCTCGTATATTTGAGACTAGAATTAAAACAGAACAGAAATTCCCTTTGATCAGTGAGAGGCACCCTAGGCTGCAAATGCAATTGTCTAGAAGTGTCCTTCCCTTAGTGTCAAACTGGTTTGGTGGCTCACACAGACCCAACAGGTGAGGGAGTGCCCTGGATCTGTTTCCTAGTTAATCCCTAATCAGTAGTGATTTTATTTGCTTAATCCTCAAAGCACTGTAATTTTCCCATAGCATAAGGAGGTAAATGATGCACTCACCATCTTCAACGCTACAAGAGCAAGGGGATTCCAATCAGTCTGACCTCTCCCACCACGCCTGATCCCTTCTAAGGAGGATATTTTGCACCTGCCCTGTAGAGAGACTTAGGGCACAAGGTGTGTGTCCTCTTTCCAGGAACCATTTCAATTCATTATAGATAGCCTGTTTCCAATCACCTCACTTGGCTGTTAAAGTTAACGTGTTGTCCTAAACGTTGCTGAATTACCAGCCCTGCAAGGCCTGGATGGCGCTCGGAGACTTCTGTGCCTGGGGAGCAACTGTTCATATTGTGGGGTGCATTTCATAGTCCTGGGTCAAGTGGCATTGCCCTACTGTTATTTGAGCAGTGCAAAAAATACAAAGTAAATGGTAATAACAAGATATTATTATCATTTTATTATTCTATGTTGGACTGGAGCCAGGTAGGGGAGGGGCTGCGCCCGCCAGAGCAGAGTGACTAGTGGTTTGCATTCCGTAAGTGTGCATGACTGTTTGGCTAGCCCCGTTGGGCCGGCCAAAGTCATGCGCACTTAGCATGTTGTCCTCCTGGCTGTGTTGTACCGCCTGTTGGAGAACCTACCCATGCACCCAGGCACTGCCTGAGCGGCCAAATTGGCTGCTCAGACCTATCACGATGCTGCACAAGCAGCGTCGTGATTGGCTGGGAGAGTCTTGGAGCCTTGGTGCTTCCGGTGCAGAGAGATGATGACGAAGGAGAGGCGTGCAGCGACGTCCAAGGTAAGTTTATTTTATTTATCCATTTCCCCCCTGCCCACCACACCCATTCCAAGGCAGTCGCCACAACCTGGGTCAAAGAACAAAGGCAGTTCTTGTGGGTGACTGGTCAGAACGTAGACACTGGTGCAACAATGGGGACTGCCAGTGGGGTTCAGGTGGGCCAGCAACTAGTAAACTCCCCAGGCCTCTTTCTAAAGGACCTCCGATGGTGGAAGTAGGTGTGGGGAAAGTAACCAAGTCTTACGTGATTACAGTAATCGCAGGATGCTCAGACATGTGCAGTGATGTTGTGAATGAGCTCAGCAGTGGGAGCCATGCTGGATTTGGGAGCTTTGGTACAGTAAGCATGCTTGGGCACCCTGTTTCCAAATTAGTTATATCAATGTAAAACACATACATACAGAAATACGACTCACCTGCACCTCCTTCTAGGATACTTCTATTCTTTTCCCCGTTATCCAATTACTCTTGCCTTTTTTTTACTACATGTTTACAAAAACCGTGTGCACCCTTTAACGTCTTTCTGGGTTTGGAATGCACCCACTCATACTAGTTTTTGGTTACTACTCTGATCGTTTGTCCTAGAGTTTAACCATTTTGTGACCTGACCATTGCAATATGCCTTGGATGGCGTACATTTGGAAAGAACAGATTTGTGAAGGTCCATCTTTTTAGACGATCAATTTCCGTGTCTTCCATTATCTTTTCCAACTTTAATCTGCATCATGTCTGATTTTTCCCTAGTATTTGGGCTTCTCGGTCCTGGTGAGAGACTTTTTACTGGCTTGCTCCTGTGTGAAACTATATTTTATTTTACCACCATGGGACAACTTGTCCCACCCTGTCCTTCTACAAGATTTTATAATTGCCTTCTCTTTATGCACAATGTTATCCTGTCCTGTCCCTGTGTGAGATCTTCTGTTGTCCTGCCCATTAAGCAGCTAATTTGTTTGTCCCATTCTACTTCTGCTTTTCCTTCTTTTAGGCAACACTCTGTGAAGAGGTTTCACAAAGAATATCTATTCGGTACATGTTAGCAGCGGTATACAACCTTTACCACGCATTTTTTACCACGCACTACCATTACAACGCGGTTTTTACCACGCATACCATTACAACGCATTGCGCTGTAGGGCGCTCTAGGATAGGGAATAGGTTAATTTACTATCCAATAACCTTCCCTAGTGTCCACGGGGACTGGAGTTGGAATAGTAAATTAAACTATTCACTATCCAGCACCCCAAAGCGCTATGCGTTGTAATGGTATGCGTGGTAAAAACCGCGTTGTAATGGTATGCGTGGTAAAAGTATGCGTTGTAACGTCATATATCCGTTAGCAGCCCACGCCTACTCTCATCCAGACAAGGTACAGGCTACACATTTCTGCTTGTACGCCTGGTGCCACAATATCCCACCTTTATTGTATAGAATGGAGAGCTGCAGAGGCAGCACTGATAACTTAGGGTATAGTAGGACCTTTGTGGGCGACTCACCATCCTGCCAGTGGGGTGGAGATCATGACCTATGCCACCCTGGTGGACAACTCTTCACAGTATACAGAGCTCTCCACCTGCCTACTAGGGATCTCTGCAGTGAAGAACTCTGCTACTATGATCACTCCCTTCAAAGCCATAAGGTTTGCTGATGGGGCCCCATGTCTGAAGCCCTCTCTCAGCAAACGCTTTTCATTCCCAGAAAACATACTCCAAAATTGAGAATTTTGATCTCTTGAAAATAAGTGAATGGCTCAAAATGCAGGGAGCTTTTTTCTACCTGGGGGTGAAGGCAAAGTCATATGTTACCTGCTTGTTTCCAATGCCACCCAGCGGCTTCTCCAGCTCTAAACAGAACAGGAGAATTGTAGGGTTTGTGGGGGCGGAAAGACTCTTAGTACACGGCCTTCCTCTACTCTGCCAAATCTACATGATGCACTTAGCGTCTGCTGTCCCCCATGCTTGCTCACCTAACATTCTCACATACCTTATAAGATATATATTTAAATACATGGAAAATCACTTAATATATAGAGGGGATGAAGTAAACAATGTGGAGGGGTTACTGTTGGAAATCCGTAGCATGGAGCGGAAGGGGTGTTTTATTGGTGATTCTCGCTAGTAGCCTCTGAGCAGATGGAGAGTGGAGAAGAGAAGCGATAGTGAAAGAGATGACGTAACTAGGGGAGTGGGTAGATGGATAACAGGACGTAGTGATGTAGAGAGTACAGTACACTGTGTGGGGGGGAATGCAGACAACTGAGATAGAAAGACGAGAGCTAGGCTATTGGAGGCCAACAAAAAGGGATGTATGACATTACAACGCATGCTTTTACCATGCATGCCTTTACAACGCGGTATTTACAACAAATACCTTTACAACGCATAGTGCTTTGGGGCGTTGGATACTGAATAGTTTAATTTACTATTCCAACTCCAGTCCCCGTGGATAGTAGGGATTGTGTTGGATAGTAAATTAAATCTATTCCTATCCTAGAGCGCCCCCCAGCGCAATGCGTTGTAATGGTTTGCGTTGTAAAAGTTGCGTTGTAAAGGCACTGCGTGGTAAAAGTTGCGTTGTAAAGGATGTTTCCCACAAAAAGGCTAAGCTGTGGTTGAGGGGTATGAAATGTAATGCCAGTGCTGCGACTTGGATCATTAGGCATTTTCTAAAGGATTTAATGGCTACTGGTAATCTGATAAGAAACTCACAAATTGTTTGAAAATGTGTTCCACATGAATAGGAATTTAACCCTTGATCTGCTTTTATGGTCAAGGAAGAAGTGCTATTGATTACAACATGGGCCGCGTCAAATAAAGTGAATTTCACAAGTGCTATTTTAAGCATTGGTCTGGGGCGTACCTATAGGCTTATTGGTATGTTGTAAGATGTAAAACTGGACAGGTTGTATTTAAGGATCTTTGGAGGTGGTACTTGTTTTTGTATGCTGCAGCTGTACTGGTATGAGCCATTTTAGTTGGAAATGCTTTAGCTTCTAATAAAATCGATGAAAGACGCAACATAGTACCTTAATTATAACACCACAAAAACACAACCGAACAACAGCATATGTAAAAAAAAAACACAACAAAACCATCAAAAAGAACACAAATGTACAACACATCAAACCCATTAATAAGCATACTTGTTTTGAGCTTTTGTGTTGTGCATTGTTGTTGTGTTTCCCTATATTCTTTTGGTGTTCTATTGGTCTGCTGGTGTGCTGTGTGGTTATGGCCAATTGTATTGTTTTGTTGTGTTTTACAGGTATGTTGTGATCTCGGTTTGTGGATTCTTGTATGGCTGTGTCAAATGAGGTTGCTGAATTGCTAGTATCAGTTATTGGGTTAGGGCTTTCATTTTCCATTGACATATTGTTTTGTGGGTTGCAATGAGGGTTTGTGTTGTGGTTTTGTGCAAGTATTTGTGTGTTGTGTTGGAGTCTTGTGTAGCTCACCTGTGTTGAGATGTTCTATGGGTTTCTTTCATTGCTGTTGTCCGGTAGAACCCTCTGTTATATTGTTGAATTGCTGCTATCTTGTATTGTGGTTTGGTGGTGTAGTGCATTTTTTTTGTGAGTATGTTACTTTTGTAGTCTGTTGAATTGTGTTATTGGTATGAGTTGTATTGGTGGTATTAAACGTTGCTTCTCTGATGTGTTTGTGGTTTAATATTTTTCATATTGCTATGCCTCATCTGCTCTACGTTTTCTTAAAACTGCACAAACACTCTTGTTACACAATATTTTCATAGCAAGCTCACTTTTTTTATATAGTGCTGAGAGTTGTATGTGCAAACGCTGTACTATTCTCCAACAAAGGTGTGTAGTGACGCTGACCGACACTGTTTTGTGACCTTGCTCTTAAGTATGCAGCCACTTCCTGCCTCTTTTGATTGCTTTTCCTTTCCAGACTATTGATTGGCCCTTTGAGCTGGCCTATGGAATGAAATGAAATGGAAGCAGTGCCAATTAAAGTGGGTATGGTAGGTTGGCCTGGGGCATAGAAGCCATACAGCTAGAGGTCAACAGTGATATGCGCAAGGTTTATGTCAGTGCAGCTTAGAAGACACCCTCACGGATCCTATGCGTGTAGCAGCATTACAGCCTAGAAGCAGCATGGCAAGCTTACTACACATGCATTACAGGTGCAGCCTCACAGATTCTTTGCACGTAGCAGCATTACAGCCTAGAAGCAGCATGGCAAGCTTACTACACATGCATTACAGGTGCAGCCTCACAGATTCTTTGCACGTAGCAGCATTACAGCCTAGAAGCAACGAGGCTAGCTTACTACATATGCATTACAGGTGCAGTCTCACAGATTCTTTGCACGTAGCAGCATTACAGCCTAGAAGCAACGAGGCTAGCTTACTACATATGCATTACAGGTGCAGTCTCACAGATTCTTTGCACGTAGCAGCATTACAGCCTAGAAGCAACGAGGCTAGCTTACTACATATGCATTACAGGTGCAGTCTCACAGATTCTTTGCACGTAGCAGCATTACAGCCTAGAAGCAACGAGGCTAGCTTACTACATATGCATTACAGGTGCAGTCTCACAGATTATTTGCACGTAGCAGCATTACAGCCTAGAAGCAACAAGGCAAGCTTACTATACATGCATTACATGTGCAACCTCACAGATTCTTTGTGTGTAGCAGTATTACAGCCCAGAAGCAACGAGGCAAGCTTACTACACATACATTACAGGTACAGCATGTGTCAGCGCAGCCAAGTGATTGGCGGTGTGTGAGGATCCATGGTGTGTTTTACTCCCACTGCCCCGGAGTCAAAGTAACTGTTACATAAAGTCACCCAAGAATTTACATGACAGAAATCCGATGATCAGCACTGCTGACACCCTGCAAAAGTCCAGTATGAGGAAATGTCCCACCAGGAGACTTGGACAGTAAATGCTAGGTCGAGTCCAATGATGTGGCTAGCTTTTGGCCGGTGCAAGGTTATTTTCAGTCCTGGAGGAATTACGTTATGAATGAAAATGCTTGTATATCAGCGGTGTGAAATGCATTGCCCAACACACTTTTTTTTTTTTTAGAGTAGGACAATTACCTCCCACCGCCCCTTCACATTGAATGGACCACGTTTACTGCCTATTTTGGAAATCTGTGTTCCACTTTCTGGTTGCACCCAAGGCGACCACCTAATATTGTCTTGCCCTAGACCTGAATCCACTTGAACATCAAACCACGCTTAACCTGTCTCTAATGAGGAGCAGAAATACCAACTTTCTGATGGCAATTCATGTAACAAAGAGGAGTGCAGGGTGGGTTTACTTCGTGGCACCTTGTCAGAGTGCATGCAGTGGTTATATTGCCCCATAAAACCAACGAATCTGGTGGATTATGGGTGTTTGTGTATGTGTGCGCTCACGCATGTATGTGCATGTGTGTTCTAAATCATCTCTGTGGTTCGTTGTATTTTGTAGCATCTATTTCTTTCTCTCTTCTTGCTCGACTAGCTTGAAATAACACCAGCTGCTACGGATACGCGGGAGTCCCAGCCCAAGCAAAAAATGTTTTGTCAGAACACTTCAAAATCCCCGCATTTTGGAAGCCAGAGGCAGACAGATCTAATCGTTTCCCTCAGTTAGTCACTTGTTTATTTGAAAGGACAGCCTGCTTTTCCCACTCACTGGCTCAAAAGCGCCATGTGGCCGCGGCGCGCACGGAACACAAGTTCAGGAGGTGATGGTCAGGCACTTTCCACCCGCGCGCTCTTGAAATGGAGCAGAGAAAGGAGCAGGGGAGCGCGCGCCGAGGGCCAGTTTAACATCAAGCATACAAAGAAATGAATGCTGGGATCCTCCCGTGCCCGCGGGGAGGGGCACTCCATAGGCGGGCGCAGTGGATTTGGGTATTATTGTAACTTCATCTTAAGAAAAGAGGGGAGATATATTGTGCCATTGTCTAATATGACCATTTTTGCTCGCTGCCCCGAAAATACAGACTTTGCTATGCAGTAAAAATGTGAACGAGTGTTGTGGTTTGCACAGAAATAGACCTGTTGTCATTTTTTTATTTTTTATTTTTGAGTGATCCTTTTATAAAAAGATATAAAATATCATCTCGGGTCCATACAAGTAAGATTACAATATTTAAAAATATGATTGTTTTTCTTGGAATACTTAGAGAAAATCTACAGTTGCAATGGTAATTTATTTACCTTAATCTCCTCTGGTCACCGTTTTTTCGCCCCTTTAACAATGCAGCTTCAGCAGAAGTGGGTCTGAACCCTGTCACTAGCAAGAGCTATAATGAATGTATTATTATACAGAAAACCCATGCGTATTTGGTGGATGATATCACATATTATTAGATATAAATGACAACAACATTGTCTTCTTTGCATATCTTTAGGGAGAAATCGAAAAAGTCCACCTTTGACAAGTTCACAGGCATTTAAGCATGGAAGAGGTGACCTGCATTGGGGATTGATGGGTAAATTGGTTAGTTTACGGTTGGCTAAAAGCTGGTATTCTGTGTGATGCTATCTATGATCATATTAATATTTATATCTGTTTCTCAGCCACACAAAGAGAAAACACTGTGCACTATATTGAGAGCCCGATTTTGACTTTGGTGGTCTGAAGATCGCCGTTTTATTCTGGCAGTCTGACTGCTCGCTTATCTGGCTGTCTGACCGCCGAATTTCAATGTGGGTGGGGAGACCGCTTCCAGACAGTCACCACCACTAAGCTACGAGCTTTCACTGTGGCAGCAGTGTGGACACCGGCGGTCTATGGTGGCAGTGCTGGCATGTGCAAAGCCATGGTAATTATGACCTGCCTCTCCGCCAAGCTTTTCATGGTGGGGACACTGCCATGAAAATGTCGGCATAAAGACAGCTAAGTGGCCACATACAGGGCCCCAGGGCGAATTAGCCCATGGGGATTGTAGCTGTGGACTCATGTTGTGCTCCCCTATGCCTTCACTGTTGGTGCGCGCACTGTTTGAAATGCTCAACATGGTGCTTGGCAACATTGCGCCCGATGTGCTAAAGCCGCTGCACTGCTGCCATCATTGGCTTCAGACTCTCCTAGAGCTGAAGCATGCCGCCGCCATGGCAGTGCCGCCAACACCACCATCCCTGTGCTAATGTCATAATGTGGTGGTCGGGATGCCGCTGGCTTGGTGGTGTTCTCCTGACCATCACCGCTGCAGGCTAGCGGTGTGTCCACTGGCGTAACGAAAAGTGAGGGGGCCTCCCTGCACGGTACTTAGGGGGGCCCCCTCCGGTCTCAATCAGGAGTTCTCCGGCCAGAATGCAGTGCCATGGGGGCCCCTTGGAGCTAGGGGCCCCCCCTCACCGCGTGGGCTGCGGGGGCCTGTGTTACGCCCCTGGGTTTGTCCGCCAAAGTCAAAATCGATCCCTCAGTCTTTGCTTTGATGGGTAAAATAGTAAACCAATTGTCTTTTTTGCTACAATTCGTATTGTTTTAGTGGATGGACATTCAGAAAAAATAAATAATATGTTATTCCACCGAAACAGCAAAACAAGATTGACTCCTGAAAGCACAATATTAGTGTTGAGGTTTATCCAGTGCTTAATGTGAGTTGATGGTTGTAGGTGGGGACCACCGGCACTCATTTTTGTGGACCAGCACTAGTTATTTCCTCATCAGATTTTAACAGAGAGCACGAGAGAGAAAAACACAGAAAGGGGAAAGAGAAGGATGAAAAAACAGTGTCAAAGAGAGCACGCAGGGATGAAAAAACCCTGCGTCAGTGAGATAAAGGGCACTGTCGATTAAAGAGGCATGAGGAGGAATCAATACTGTGCCGCTTTGGTAATCAGCACACTGACAGTCAATAGTGCCGCCCACAGGCTTCTGAGCAAAACCTTGGGCCCTGGCACTTATTCTTTTGCAAATTAGGCACTAGTTCTTCTGAACATAGTAACACCATGGCTGATGGAAGTTTGAGGAGACTTCTCTGTACCCCCTGCGCTGTGTTTCTGTGCTGAGTGCAACCACACCTACTCCCTCGGAAGTGTACTGGGCTAATGTATGTGGTGTAAAACAGTGCACATTTTGCCCAAACTAGCACATGGACTCTGTCAGTGTCTGCGCTCCACACTGAATAGGCTCATGATGGATGCATCTGTGGTTGTCTGAGCTACTTGATCAGTAGTGTGAGTAAGGCTCAAATACTGCCTTGGTTTTATGTGTGTTTAGTGGCATTTGCCACTTATAACCAGGGTACGTGTAATCTGGGAGGGTTGGCATAGGTGGTGCCTATCCAAATAATGTGTCGAAGCCAGTTATAAAATCTCATACTTGCTTTCATTTTAGGCCTCATTATTTTTCTTTCTTCTTCATGTAGTATTTATAGACTGACCAGCTGAAAAAAAGACACCACCTTTGAGATTGTTTGGAAAACATGATTTGGATAGCACCTTTTGTTTTTTATGTCTCTTTAGAGGTCTCCAGTGGTTACGAAACCCTCTTTATTGTGAGCAGAGTGGTTATTTGGAAAGTCTTGTTTGGATTTCGTCAAATCAGAAATGACCATTGCCTAATTCTGATGTGAGTGGCCATTAGCAGTAATCAGAAACAAGAGTCCGCAGCATGAAATAATTAAGCAAGAAAAAGGGCTTCTGACTTTGAAGCTTTTAGTGTTTTGAAGCCTGGAAACGTATTAGAAAGGGAATGAATGGTACAATACGCTATTATAACCATAGAAAAACATGTTTACTGAAGCCAAATTTAATGATGTATATTGCCAATGCCCAGAGTTGCAGGAAGCTAATAGAAAAGTGAAATTTGCTGGAATGTACTGTTCCTACAGTGATTTAATGACTGTCCCATATGTCAGATCTGCAGCAGTAAGTAGCAATTACAGCGTTCTGCAGCTGGTTGTGTTCTCAAGATTAAAAATTACCCTTTACTGTCCGGATGAAGATTTCCTTTTAAAATATTTGTGATGCGTTTAAACCCTGCGAGCGATGAAATGCAGATGGTAATGGTTTGTTTATTAGGGGAACTGCACGGCGGAGCTGTCATTAGCCCGGATAGTTATTCACAGACTGTGCAGTGCTGTTTGTTATAATTGTTTTCAACACAAAATAAAAGAAGCAAACAGAAAAAGGAAAACCTAGGGAAGGGGAGGCTAGTGAGCTGCTCTTATGCTCCATCCTCAGGTTTTGTGAATCTTGAAATCTACCATGCAGGCAAAGTTCCCAAATGACAAGTATGAAGAAAAATATAATCATAAATGATTAAAAAAAGCTCAAAAACAGAGAAAAGCAAACTGCAAACTTGTAAGGAATGGAAAATGGTGAGCCTGGGGAAGTAAGAGAAGGTATGGGCGACAGATGTCTTCTTATAGGCACATCTATGCTAGGGTTACAAAAATCCATAGAGAAAGCTACTCTTTTTGTGGAACTGGAAAGATAAGTCCCACTTTTCTTTCTCCTACCTGAAAAAAAATACAAAGAAGAAGGTGCATAGAGTGGAAGAAAAGCGGCTTGAAACTGGTGAAAAAATCTTTCAAATGGCTGGGATAGTGATATGTCCTCCTCTTCCTGCCCCAGCAGTCTGAACCTTAGGACTGTGCATAGATCCCATGTTATCCTCCAATTTCAAAGTTCTAGACTGGCCACCTTCCATTAACTGACATAACAAGTGGCTGGGAAAAATTGTCCAGTTCATTGCACCAGACTGTTACATCAAGGTAGTCATCGCCTTGACTCAGTCATGTATTGACTATTGGAATTCTTTCTATTTGGGACTCCGTCAAAAGGATATCAGATGTCTTAGGTAGGCCAAAATACAGCAGTGCGCCTTCTGCCTGGATGAAGCAAGAGAGGAGGTCATATTCCATTCTTAGAAAGCTTCATTGGCTCCCTGTCAAGATGCGTTGTCTATTTAAGTCATCGTTGCTTGTGCACAAGCTTAAATCATTCCTCTCCTCATCTTTTACTCTGGAGATTCCAGCTCCATGTCGCGCCTCTCTGGCTAGGGCTTGCAGCAGCGACCCAGGACTAACTTGGTCTCATTTGGAGATGGAGCCTTTTCTTTGGTGGCTGCGAAAGAGTGGACTGAGCTCCCTTTCGAGCTCCGCTTTATGACTGTACTGACAGCTTTCTAAAGGACATATGTTCTGTTTATAACTCCCAGGGTTTTGCTGTGTTTAAATGTAAATGTATACTTGTAAAGCGCACTGTTACTCCATCTCGGAGTGTCCTGGCGCTGTATACCGCTGGGGAACCCGTCCTGGCTTTCCCTGTGAGATGATCCCTCCTGGGAACCCCCAAGGTGAAGCCAGGCCTCCCCAGCGCTGATAGGGCCGTTGTGGAGATTAAGCAAGCTATTGCCCAGAGTTGCAGAGTGGGACCCATGGTTAGCTTAGGCACCTAGGCGAGAATTATCGAGTACGCGGACATTGACCCAAGACACTGCCGCATCAGGCATTGAACCCTGGTCCCGGGCCGATCTCTGCTTCAGGGTCTGCCGCTTCTAACCAGTGAGCCACACTTCTCCAGTGTTTACATCTAATTTCTTTGAATCTGGCGGTTCTCTTCTTTGTCCCGGTTCTGTGGTTGACCAGTATATATGCACTCTATAAATACCACAGTCCCAAAACACACATGACACATAAGGCCAAAGTGAACTGGTGAGCCAGGAACAGAGGAAGTATGGCAGTATGGAGGTGCAAATACATAAAGAAACAAATGAAAATATTGGTCAGATTTGTCATGGTGATAATTTGTCATGGCTTAATCAAATAGGGAGGAAGAAGCAGAGATCCGTTCAGCTTCCATGTAGTATACTTGTAAATCAAAGAGGAATGGATCACGTATCCTGTTTTTGCTTGTTTATCCCACACCTCACTGCAAATTACCGCACTCCTGACCACCACTGTTAACAACCAGCCGGTCTACCTCCTGGTGGAGGAAAGGAGATCATTTGGAGAACCATCCACTCAAGTGATAAAAAGACCCAATGATAATGCTCTTCACATAAATAACAGAGCGGAGAATAAACATTTACCGCACCGGATATTTGACGCGAATAAGGTCTTCACAATACTAGAACCCTAGACCCTAGCAAAAACAGGATACATGATCCATTCCTCTTTGATATACAAAGATAATTTGTCATGATCAACTTTTGTCATGGTGGCTTGTTCAGCGAAGATTTTGCCAATTTTGAGTTTGCCATGAACTCATTGATACATCGTGTAATAATTGTCTTTGGCAATGAGGTAGGAAATTCTTGCTTAAAACTGTGTGAGGCTGATTTAGAATTTGGAAGATGAGCACTCTGTTATAAATGTGACAGATATCCAGTCCACCTTATTACAAGGGATTCAGGATATAATTATTAGTAATATTATTATTAATATAGTTTATTTATAAAGCATAACTGTAGCCCTTTAAGGTGTCCTGGCTCTGGTTATCACAGAAAAGGTGGCATACAGTAGATCTAACACATGTATAGCTAAGTTTTAAGAGTATTGCTAAATGTCAAGTGATCACTAATGGAGATTAGGGGGGCGGGGGTAGATTGTTCCAGAGGTGTGCATTTTGAACAGAAAATGCCCGACCTCCAGCTTGGATTTTTTTTAATTTAGGTACCACCAGCAAATTTGAGTTGGCCAAACACAGAGTTCTTTGAGTGTGATAATGCTTATATTTGTCCTCTAAGAACTAAAATGCACTTGCAATAAGGTAGACAGAATATTCGACACATTTACAGCACCTGGTAAATACCAAAATCCCTCTGTGATGTTTCCAACTAGGTACAGTAAATGACTTTTGTTTGGAGCTTTGGCCCTAGAAATGAGGCATAACATGTGAATTTGATTTTTATCGCGCCTACATTTGCATTCTTTGTCTTTTTATCTGCCTTAACTTTCATCACCCTGGCGAAATCAGTCAGATGGAAGCAGCAGCAATGCGATAATCAACTCAGACATCGAAATTCCCATCCCTGCACATACTCTTTTTTTCCCCAAAAGCTTTAGAATTGAATCCCCAACTCGTAAATAGTGCCTAACTCTATTAGCAGTAAAACAAAACAGGTTTATTTCACAATATCACTGAGTGTGCATAAGCTTGACATATTTCCAGATTCATAGCTTGAATAACATATATCGGAATACGTTGTGTAGTAGTGCAAGACTTATGCACTGAAAGTAACCAAACCACTTCATGTGTTAATACAGCTGTGGTTCCAGAGTAAACTCTTGGAATAATAAAATAACCTGTAAGGGAAGTTGCTCAGACAATACATTTTCTGCGTGCACAAATTTGTTTTATTAACACATGCACACAAATGATTTCTCTCAATGAGAAATAGTGAAGATTTGCACACTATAAAATTAGCTTGTCACTCCATCTAACTCAATAAAACTGAATATATTCTGATTGAAAAGGGCGGCATACAACTCTGTGTTTGCATAACTGGCCCAACCATATTATCTTTAAAGAAACTTTGGCCTCATCTTCTGTCAACAGTCTCACAATATGGCTGCAAGTCCATGATTTTGTTATAAAGTTGAATTCATATATCTTGATTCAAATGAGAACAACTCGTGAATTCTTTAACAACCTTTAAAGAACTCTTGCCGCCCCTGAATATTGGAGCACATGCAGGGCAGAGTCCTTGTCCTTCCCCGTGTATCACAAACCTCTTGGAATGCAGGCTCAGACAAGTAATCATTGTGTTGCTGTGTCTATTTTCATTTTCCCTGCTCAATGCCCACTTATTGTTCAAACTTCATTTGGCATTCTTTATGAGAAAGTGGGTGTTCTGCGTCGATCACTGTCACACGCAGAAACAAGTGGACTGTTCCTGCATTTGTAGGAGGAGTAGGAATGGCTGAATGAACTTCGAAGATATTCTGAAATAAGCATTGGCAAATACAATACTTATTGCTCACATTTTGAGTCATAATTAAAATGTTTTAAAAAGCCCTCCTTCAGTGCCCCCCCACCCCCAAGTAAAAAAACTGTGGCTTCTTTATAGAATGCATCAATGAGATAACTTAACATGTGATGGTTCAGAGTTGTAACATGGAAATATAAAATCGTGTCTTATGGATTACATTGCTAGCACTGCAAAGGTAAAAGGTGGAATTATTTACCAATAGCATGAGGTGAAAGGGTAATGTGTCGTTAGGGTGGAGCCAAATACCTCTTTATGTGTATTTAAAAAAATTGGCCCTAAAAGGGCTTTCAAACAACTGTGCTGGCAAGTCAGACCTCAAAGCTGTCTTTTTTGTTTTCGGTTGAGGTTATTGTAGCAAAAACAGTGGGACATTTTTAATAACCACTCTTCTATCCATATATTTAAAATGTAAATGTAAATAATTTTTAACACTGCAAAGACCTTCTCTTGAGCCATATTCTGTCTTCTCTTCAGAGGTCATAAGCGCTACGTAAATACATTTACAATTACAAATACTCTAAAACAATAGACACTAAATAGTCTCAAACTGTGCCTTATACTACAACTGCTTTGGCTCAATATGTGGTGCTGTTCTCCTCTCTCCCCGAGCAGGTTCACTTTTGGCAGCCCCGGGTCCATGCTACACCCTTACGCCATATTACAAGGGTAATGCTCTGAGGCTATGCTCTCTAAACCATAGATTTTGTACTGAAGGGGTCCCTTTCAGTACACAAACTTTGCCTTAAGGCTTTTCCTAAAAGCTGCGCACATGGAAAGTAGGAAAAAGGAGAGGTTGTAGAATTCTGGCATAAATCCCTGTCTAGAAGTCTTTGTTTATAGGGATTTGCATCAAAACCCATAAGTGGTTGCATTGGAACGCTCATGCAACACCCATGGAACACTCTGTTGACACAAAGTTCTGTAAGGCCGTGCCTTGCACAACTTTGTCTTACTTTGGATACTATGTAACACAAATCCAGATTTGCCGTGATTTTAAACGTTTCCTTCACACCTTGGGCCTAATTACGATGTCGGATGGACTTAAGTCCGCCCGACACCATCTCGGTCCTGGTACTGACCGATCTCCGGTCACCAAATGTGAATAAAAGGAGCAGTGAGAAGAGTTAGGTGTATGGAAGGTACCAGTGAATTTTCAGAGCAGCACTTGACAGCAGGCCAGTGCTTGAGGTTCGCTCCAGCACCTAGCGCAAAGCCAAAGGATAGCTGTTTCGACTAGGGTCATGTAAAGTTGCAACCTTTTTCTCATATGAACCTTTAATTTTTGCAAATACTATCAGTATTTTCCGTTGCTCACACGGCTATCAGTATGTCAATTTTCACATCAAAACAAGGATTGTTTCACACAAAAGATGCACCCATTTTCAAATTGGTGAGGAAAACTCTTTACAATTGACATCTGTGAAAACAGAACATCCTTTTTCAGCACCAAGTAAAACTCAGAAGTTTGTGAGGAAAACTACTTGAGGGCATAAGCAGCAAACTATGTGAACTACAAACAATTTGGGACCTCACGATGCTCACGTTATAAAAACCTTGCGCAACCATGACATCGCTGACTACCTAAAAACCCTGATGTTTGGGGAGTGTGTTCTGGCCACCCTTAACCCATTCCGTGCTCCCAATGGCCGACGGGAGCACTCCCTCCCTGGTGCTGCAAACGACCGTTTGCAGCACCATACGGCAGGAACAAAAGATCTCCGCTAAAGAGCCCCTTTATGGGTGCCCGTCGGGTATTGCACCGCCGACCCGACGAGGAGCGAGCCCATATGATGAAACATGACACCTAGCTTGCAGGGTGTGTGAGGACTCTAGTTCCGAAAAGCAGGATCCCCCTCCTTTGTGCCTTCACTCACTTTGGTTTCAACTGTCTAATAGGTTTTTATCCAGGGGAACTGCGTACTCTCTTTTTTGATATACTGATTTCAGGGCACGTACACTGGACCCCGTTAAAACAGCCCTCCCTGGCCTTCCTTTTGTTAGAACCAGGCTATGATGTGCCAACACAGATGAAGACAGTGTGGCCCTAAATGAGCGAGTTGAAGCTGTAATATAGCATCTCCAGCCTGTTTTTGTGATCCCCATCATATGGTCCATGGGACCCTCCTGGATTCCAAAGGTGCTACCCGCTACCAGTGGACTGTTAAATCCAACCCATTACCAGGATGGAGAACAGTTTATCTCCTCACTCAGACCACCAAGGAAGGAGCGCTTGCCTTGGCACACACACATAGCACAAGGCACACACTCTAGTGTTGGAATGAAATCCACCATTCTGTAGGTAACCTCTTTAAGCGAGTAAGGGAACAGTTGTTACAGAGGCGATCACACAGCCCCTTCCCTTCTACGAAGGTAGGCAGGGTGCTCTAAAATAACTGGAACGATCAGTAGTGGTGTTCTTTCTGAATGCAGCCTGGTGTGCTGAATTGAAATGTAAGTGGAAGAATCTAATTGACTAAAGCATGCAACATAAGTTTTCCAGATGCTACTGTTTACCATTTTAGCACATCAGCACAGTGACTACTATGGCTTGAGCTCCTCTGTTCATGGAATACGTGTTGAAAGTTTAAATGCTCGTCTAATAACAAGGCTGGTCATGTACTTGCGGGAATTAATCCTATTAGGTACAGATCTATGGCAATGTTTCCCATTAAAGCACACTTAACGCTGGCCCTCAGTCGTTCATATGTTCACACAACAACAGCTCAAACACCACAGCATGAATGCAGATATTGTCATCTCGAGTGGACTAGCTACATGAAATTATAGTGCAGCAAAATTAAATAATAACAGTGTAAGTCACTCCTGTACCTACAAAGAAAAGAAAGTATCATGGCAACAACAACAATATTTCTCAAGCTAATGATAGCTTCTTGTGAGTTGAGAACAATGCAAAAATGTGACTTTCTTCTCTCTTTTTTTTAGGCAAACCAGGGAACAGGAAACGCCGCCTGACTTCTTTTACTTCTCAGATTATGAGAGGCACAATGCAGAAATAGCAGCTTTTCATCTGGACAGGTGAATGCAAGCATACAGAACCTACCACTATTGATGTTTTTTAGAGCTACCCTACAGCACGCTTGCTTGGCCGGATTGTGTAGGGTGTAATAAATATAGTTTTTAACAGTGCTATCCTCCATAAATTCAAGAGAGCCGGATTCAAGCCAGATTTTCAATATATCAGTGTCAAATAAATTTACATAAATGCATGTAGATTGAGCCCCTTTACTAAGTCCTGATTATCCTGAAAATCTGGCACGAATTACACCCTCTTGGACGTACATTGACTGTGACTGATGCATAAAGTACTTTCTTATTATAATGCATTTATAAATGTATTTTCTTTTATTCCAATGAGAAACTTGAATTGCCTATGAAATGCAAAATACAAGTTGTTTTTGCAAAGCATGTCACTGTAGTCTTATAGTTTTCTCTTACCCTATTGTTAATTCAGTTCACTGATGATAGTCAGTTTTTTAATATTCTGCTGGAGCTGGGCGTCAATCCTTAAGAGAAGAGTTATTTTAAAGGGTGATTCCTGTTCTTGGCACTACTCACTTTAATGAAACCTGGTCTGGCTTTATTTGATCAGAGATTATTATTTTTTCTTTCAGAAGTATGCCTGATCATAAAACTGTTTATACCTTTGTTCATTGAGTCATTCTCCAAGATGTAGATTTCAGTATTGTTGGCACATGTTTGGGAATTGAGGTTTCTGAGTTCAAATATCTGGACTAATTGAGGACATGTATCATTTGAAGGGTTAGAGGGCTAAGCCCTGTGGGATGAGGCACAAGACTATAAATCTGGTTGATTTGGCTTGAATTATTCAAATTTGTTTGCTCCAAACTTAGATTAATTAATTGATATAGTCGGGAAATCCCCAGATCCTTTATATTAGTGTTTCTTGATTCACTACTTCACATGTCCCCAAAGGATCATGGAGCATCAGAGATGCATGATTGTTGTTCCTTCTAAACAATAAATCTTGATTATGTTGTCCTTTCTGTTTATCCTCCCTTCTTTTCACTGAAGGCACACTAAACATTGTGTAGTAGATTATGATGAGCCAAGTATTCTTAGAAGGCTTAATAGTTCAAAGATCTTGGGGCCTTACACTTAATGGTGCATGCATTGAATAATCTTGAGAACTATGAAGGTAGGATTTGGAATAACTCATTGGCACCACAACTCTACACAGCTCAGTTGGTAGATTTAGGTTATGACTCCAATGTGTGCACAAACTTGGTTGGTATATTTGACACTTTAGTATTGAGAGCTAGTCTGGTGATCTCTGCTTCCTATTTAGTCTTAAATGATGGTGGCGTTGTCTGTAAATTGCGTTGAGCCATGACATGTGAGATGCTTCGGAACTGCCTCTTTTGTTTTTAGTTATTTTGTTTGCAAGGAATGCATGTGACATGTATTGGTTGTTAGACCTGGCATCTTTGGCGTGGTTTCCCCTGACTTTTTGCCTCTACCACCTGTATTTTTGACGCTGTGCTGGATTTCGTTTTTTCTGGTTTAAATGCTTTGGGCACTTTGCCACTGCTTATCAGTGTCAAAGTGCAAGTGCTCCCCGAGGAAATTGATATTGTAATTGGTTATCCATGATTGGCATATTTGTATCCCCAAGAAGTCCCTTGTAAAGTGCACTAAGTGTGCCAGGGCTGGTGATTCAAATACTACTAGTGGGCCTGCAGCACTGATTGTGCCACCCACATGAGTAGCCCTAAAATGGTGTCTCAGGCCTGCCACCCCAGTGCCTGTGTGCAGTCTGTGAACTGCCATGTCAACCTGGCCAGTGTCCCCACTGACCAGGCCTAACCCTTCCCTTTCTGTACACATTGGACACCCCTATGGAAGGCTCAAGGTACCCCCCTGGGCAGGGTGCAGTGTATGTGACAAGTAGAGCATGTACTAGTGCAGGTGACATGCTCTGGTAGTGAATTACAGCCATTTTCGTTTTTCAATATTGTAAGGCTATCTTGCCCATAGGCTGTCATGGGGAATGCTGTGTCAGTGGTTACCTGCATATCGTCCCATAGGAGCAAGATAGGACATAAAAGTCTGGTATCCCTGAACTCAGAATTTAATAACCCATCTTTTAGGAAAGGTGTTTTTTAAATCCTGTTTTTGAGAACAGCACTTTTAGAAAGTGGCTGTTCTCTTGTCTGACCGTTCTGTGTGCCTTGGCCTGTTTGTGAATTGACTGTCTGGTGCTGGGTGGCTCCCAGAGGCTGAGTGGGACATACCTGGGCTGAATAGCTCCATCTGCATCTGGAGTGGTATGAGGGGGTAGCACCTGGGCCTGAATAAGGCTGTGCCTGCCTTCCACAATGCTGGCTCCACCTCCTGCTGGGCGGTTGACAACCCTGCCCCTCTCTCTGAAAGGAAAGGCCAGGAAAACAAAGTGCTCAAGGAACACCCAGAACTGGTTCAGATCGGGCTCAGAACCCTCCTGCACAAAGAGAACAAAGACTTTTAGGGGTATAAGTATAGGACCTCAGACCACAGAAAATTAGATCATCCTGGAATCAAGAAGGAACCTCTGCCAAGGAGAAAGCTGAAAGACTGAAGAGGAAGGACTGTCCTGCTGTGTGTCTGTGGGCTGACCTGCAGTTGCTTTGCTGCCAAGGAAGGGGAAGGACTTTGCTTTGTGCTGTATCCCCTTGCTCGAAGAGATCTCCAGGGGCCTGAGTAGAGCTGGCTCCCTGTTAAGAAGTCCCAGGAACTAAAGGACTTCCCCCCCAGCTTACTCCCTGAACTCTACTGAGAGAGTTCTGTCCTTCCTAGAGTGCTTGGGCCAGTTGTGGTACCTCTGGAATATGTACCTGTTTGTTGGGAAGCTGGAAAAGAAGAAACTAAGGGGCCGGTTAGGATTGCGGTGAATCCGCTGCGGTGCCCTTCAAAGACCCCCCGCCAGATTAGGATGGCTAGGGGGTCATCGGCGGACGGGAAGACCGTCCGCCGCTTTTCCGCCACGGTCGCCTTCCGTCCGTGGCGGAAAAGCTCTAATATGGTGGCGGTGTCAGACACCGCCAGCCATATTAGGATGGGGCAGAAAACATGCTTTTCCTCTGCGGCTTTTCCGCCGTGGAAAAGCATGTGGTCTTTGGTGTTTTGGGGCCCGTTGCAAGCCCCCAGGGTGTTGGTGGGATTGGGGGTGCACATGGGGGGTACCTATGGTACCCCCTGCTTTGGCATGCACAGGGTGGCAGGCACCACGCGGAGCCTGCCAAGTTGTGCATGCCAAGGCTACACATGCATATTTTACATTGCGGCGGGTGCTGCTTAAAGCAGCACCCCCCGCAATGTAAAATATGCGGGATGTGACCGCCAGGGTGGCGGTAACATCCTAATTCACATGGAGGGACCGCCGCTGCCCCTGCGGACGGTCCCTCCACGTAGGGGGTGGCGGACGAACGCAGGTCCGTCCATCATCCTAATAGGCCCTTAAGTCTTTCTGCAAAGTTTAACGCATCGCTCGCTTGCGGAGCGCATACCCGTCAGTGCGAGGAAATTCCCACCGCCTCGTAGATCGAGATCATCGCAGCGCATGTTGCCGCTGCAAGAACCGACGCATCCTTCGCTTGCGGAACGCATTGCTCCGGTGCGGGAAA
Source organism: Lissotriton helveticus (assembly GCF_964261635.1). Classification (NCBI taxonomy): domain Eukaryota; kingdom Metazoa; phylum Chordata; class Amphibia; order Caudata; family Salamandridae; genus Lissotriton; species Lissotriton helveticus. Next base: position 122,189,501 of record NC_136071.1, read on the forward strand.
AGTACCATCGCTGCGAGTATCGTCGCAGAGCCTGTCGTCACTGGGTGAGATTGTCGCACCGCTTGCTTGCAGACTGCATCACGTCACTGCAAGAGTCGTCGCTGAGCCATCGCATTGAGGGGCTGCGAGAGGAGAAGATTGACGCTTCACTATGCATCGCCGCCGCACCTGAGATCGTTGCCGTCCCGAAGATCTCCGCATCGTACCTTTGCAAGATGCTTCCTATGAAACCTGTGCACCGGAATCCACACAAGGTATCGCATCCCTCACCATACAGACCGGAGTCACCGCAACACGCCCGCTGCGCCCAGCGGGGTTGTCGCATTGCCTCTCTGGGGTCTCAGGAGTGACGCATCACTTGTTTTTCAACGCTAAAGCTTTCACTTGGAACTTTTGTCGCATCTAAAGGTACTTTTGGCTAAAATATGATGCAACTGTGGATTATTTTGACGCAACCTCAAGAACTCTTTTGAAACCATATTCTTGAACTGTGTATGTTTGATTTCTGTTGTTTTAGTCTTGTCTAGTTTAGATGAAATAACTCTATTTTTCTAAAATGGTGTGGAGTCCATTTGTGGTGCTTTCACTGTGTTACTGTGAGTGTTGGTACAAATACTTTACACACTGCCTTTGATAAGCCTGTCTGCTCGTGCCACGCTACCAAGGGGGTGAGCAGGGGTTATCTAAGGAGTGTATCCCCCTTATCCTGATTACAGGCCAGGGTCCCTATTTGCCACAAGTACCTAACTGTGCCCACTAGAGACCCTGAAATCTAACATTGGTACTAATGGGTTTAGCATGATTTAATCTTTTCAGCTTTGTTGATTTGGAGAACATAGTAAAGATTTCACTTGACTAGTTGCTTGCCTCACTGATGTGTGTTTTTTAAATTGCAATCTTTTAACTCACTTGATTGCTTTGGGCACCCCAGCCTGTGTACTTTACTTTTTCCTGGACATTCATTGTCTTTGGCCATTGCAACTGGTGCTTTAGTTTTCTGCTTCTTGTTTTAAGTTTGATGTGACTTCTTTTTAAGCAGTTCTGTTGTTTTAGACTCTGGTTTAATCTTTATCTATTTTACAGGATCAACTTTGGCTAAAGTGGTTGGGAATTTGCTAATAGGGTGTCTAGGAATTTTTCTCTGTTTGTTGCCGTATGGGATTTGTTCAGATTATGAAGAAGGTCTTTTTGGGGTTATGACATGGTTGAACAATTTGCATTCTGGTGGTTTTTTGTGTATGTGCATGATATTTATTTAATATTATGAGTAGATGTTAGATCATCCTGTTACCTGACTAGATGTAGGGTTGTACCTCTAGGTTGATTATCCCATTGTTCTATATAAATACAGGGTCTAGACCAGCTATGAAGATTGAAATCCTGATTATTTGGTTAAAACCCATTGTCACAGATGTTTGGGCCTGTCCACTCAGAATTTTAAATAATCCATTATTAGCGTTCCCAATAGCAATGTTTGCAGATATAGTGCTAGTTCAATGATTTTGCCAAGAAATATCTTGTCATGGTTTGGTGTCCATAAAGTCATAGCCATAGAAAACATTGTGTTGGATTTAGGGACAGCAAAACATTCAAATAATGTATACGTTGAGTCCCACAACATTATGAATATAATTTTGTCAGAGTACACAAGTCCCACTTATCCCCCCTTATTTTTAGTTTTTCAATTAATATTGAATCACTGAGTATTTTGAAGGTAACGATAATATTAACAATTTTCACTCAATGAGAGAATACAGGATTTACTATTGCTAATAAAGTCATAGGTGTACGATTCTAGATTTCCAAATGGAGGTGGGAGAGAAATGTGTGAAAGCATACAAAAATAAAAAAAGAGTGCCTTGTTAAGGAACTATAGTTAAAGGTGAAAAAGTGAATTTACCCCAGTTAGCTAGAGCACTCAGCATCAGAGTTTTCCTCAGAGAACAGTGTTTACAGAATATTCACAGCATTCAAATAATATTAAAGTCGGATCACTGAAATAATATCGAGGGACAGAATATCGACCAACAAAAATATCGTTGACAAAATATCGAGAGACAAAATATCGAGTTTCTATCTACAAACAGGTAAGTACAAAAATATCGAGTTAAAAATATCGTTTACAAAAATATAGTTGTAAAACATATCGACTTTAAGAAAAACAATGTTTAATTACATTAATATAAAAAAATAATTACTAAAATATACTTAACAATACTTAAAATAACTTTTAATAATTAAATAATTAATGAAAGTAAAAAATGAATATTTTTTAATCATATTTCTTAAAACATGTATATATATAGTAACAAAATTTAATTAAATAATAGCCAATATTATTAACGTACAAATACAAAAGAGTAAAAATTACTATTCCCACTCCAGTGGGTGCAACAGTAGGGAAAGCGTTGGATAGCGTAGGGGTTAAAATTACTATTCCCACTCCAAGGAGTGCAACAGTGGATATATGACGTTACAACGCAACTTTTACAACGCACTACCATTACAACGTAAGTATTGGTAAGTATATAATAATTTTTATAATTTAAATTATTTAAAATTAATTTAATATAATTTAATTTAATTTAATTTCATTAAATTAAATTAATGTAAATTTAATTTTACTTTATTTTTACACTGTACCCCTGTACCCCAAAACCCCAAAACTGACCCTGAACCCTAAAAAAAACCCTTTACCCAAAACCCCAAAACTGACCCTGAACCCTAAAAATACCCCTTTACCCAAAAACTAAAAACTGACCCTGAACCCTAAAAATACCCCTTTACCCAAAAACCCAAAACTGACCCTGAACCGTAAAAATACCCCTTAACCCAAAAACTAAAAACTGACCCTGAACCCTAAAAATACCCCTTTACCCAAAAACTAAAAACTGACCCTGAACCCTATAAATACCCCTTTACCCAAAAACTAAAAACTGACCCTGAACCCTAAAAATACCCCTTTACCCAAAAACTAAAAACTGACCCTGAACCCTAAAAATACCCCTTTACCGAAAAACTAAAAACTGACCCTGAACCCAAAAAATACCCCTTTACCCAAAAACTAAAAACTGACACTGAACCCTAAAAATACCCCTCTACCCAAAAACCAAAAACTGACCCTGAACCCTAAAAATACCCCTTTAATTTAACATAATTAGCAATTAATCAATTAAATTAAATTAATTACCAATTACATTTTAAATAATTAACAAATATTATTTAATTACCAATTAATTAAATATTACTACCAATTAATATATTTACATATTTAATTAATTATAATTAAATTACTTCCCACCATATTCCCCTATAAACCCACAACCCGCTACAGGAAATAAATTATTTTAATTTACATAATTAGCAATTAATCAATTAAATTAAATTAATTACCAATTAAATTTTAAATAATTAACAAATATTATTTAATTACCAATTAATTAATTATTACTACCAATTAATAAATTTACATATTTAATTAATTATAATTAAATTACTTCCCACCCTATTCCCCTATAAACCCACAACCCGCTACAGAATAAAATTACACAATAATTTAAAAAAATCATTAATTAAAAATAATTATAACATAAAATGACACTTTTCACACATATTATAACATAAAAACACTATAAATAATTAAATATTATTTAAAAAACGATATTTTTTACTATCTAGATTATATACTTGGATATTTTCACTTTCTATATTATTTACAGTCGATATTACTTCACTTACCTTAAAAACGATATTTTGACTGTCGATATTCTGTCCTGTCGATATTTTGTCCAAACGATATTTAAAACTCGATATTCTGTCCAAACGATATTTTGGAGTCGATATTATGTCTGTGCACCATTAAAGTCAAATCAGTAAAACTCTCAAACTAAATTATGAAAAAGAAGAAAGATTAGAGGAACAAAACAAAACTGAAATGACACAAACCATCAGTGCCATTAGAGAAACATTGAAAAGAAATCGAAAATATTAAAAAGCACAAAGAAATATCCAAAGAGCAATATTCCTCAGTGGGCATTTTCATGCCAATTGTGATAGGGGGAGAGTCAAACACAAACCTTTTGGTTCTCTGTTTGACTTTTTACAGAAGCCACACTGTTCCAGTGGGATGACGTAGGATGCTGTGACCAACACATTGACAGCTACAGCTTAAAAAAAATATGACTTGTATTAAACTTATAGTAATATACTTTTGTAACAAATATCTAACTGCTTTTTGGCAGGATTAATTTACAATAGAAATTCAACTTTTCTTCTTCATGATTGCATAAATCCAATCTCTTTCATATGATAGAGCCACATACCAAGGATTTAAGCAGCTTGTGGGAAGAGTTGTGTTGTGACCATGTATTTTAATGACTAAAGTACTCTTTGGTGTTCATTATAAAGAAAATGCGAGTCGCCATGGAGTTATGTGAGCATCGTTCCTCTATATGTCATAGGACTTCTTGGTGACTGGCAGCATCCTTATAATTTAAATATATGAAGATTAGTAATTAAATACTATTAGTCTCTATCTGCATAGTAATGCATTTATTTACCTCTAGCTTTAAACTACATTGAATATACGTCTTTAAAACCTTGAACATTAAGAAATTTAAGAAAAGCCTCACTAGGAGTTTTACATTATTTACAAACTTTGCACTGTAGAGTGTACGTTTAATTTGCATCGTTGGGTAGTGTGGTGTCATTGACTATTCCTTTTGTAGATAATGTAGGCTGTAGAGGCTGTCACTGATGAATGCCCAAAGGGCTTGTTAAGGAAGGGCTTTCTCTTCTTTCTTCAAAGTTGCCTATGCATGGGTTAATTTGGATATGTTAAATGAAAGATTCCCAAATGCTGAGATCAGAACTAAACTGAAACATAAAACTGGGAAAAGTCATAATGTGTAAATAAAGGTTTCTACTTTGTGCATCGGCCCAAATCCCAGAAACAGAGTGATTCACATCCTTTTGTTTATTAAGTTACTGTAAGATACTGTACAACTTAATTTTCTCTAAATGTCATTAACCTCTAAATATTGTTGGAAATATACCTTTTTTCTATTATTCCTAGGATCCTAGATTTCCGTCGTGTTCCACCAGTTGCAGGTAGATTGGTCAACATGACAAAAGAGATCAGGGATGTTACTCGTGACAAGAAGCTGTGGCGGACATTCTTCCTCTCACCAGGTATTAATGGAAAAAAGTTTTCTTTCATTATACTAACATCTTAGTTGCTCGGTGCTGTGTTTTCCTAACATTCCACAGCACTTTATTCAATGTTGCACTTCAGTTACCTTGCGTGTGAGGCAATGTGTTGCCCATTATATATGGAGGTAATATGGCTATTCTATGTTTCTTTAGAAAGAGGTACTATATATCATTAGTTTCCAAGTTCTGCTATTAAGTTTTGATGAAATTAAAGAACACACAGGTATCCAATGAAAGCATATCAACACTCTTAAACTAAAAGTAGTACCGACAGCCCCCGTGTGTGTCCTTTACTCCACTTTCCACGTACTGTCCATCATGACCATCATCGGCAAACATCTTCTGATTGCATGTTCTTTTTATTATTTTATTCTTATTAATTATTATATTTTAGGTAGACATTATCTAGAAATGGAAATAAATTCTTAACAAATTAGAGATTCATTTTTTTCATTACAGTTCTGTACATTTATAGTTGTTTACTCTAACCATAAAATCTTCAATACTGTGCATTTGTGAAAATAAACGGAATAACTCTCATTCCATATGTAGACACTCTATCATCCTATTGGATCACCTTGATTTCATGAGTCCAGAGTGCCGTCTCCATTGCTACCCATTTTATAAAATGTATCCAGACAGCCTCTTCTCTGGTAGATCATCGCTTTTGCTTCTATTCACTAGTCAATGTTTCTTTGCCACCATTCAACGGTGGATCATTGTAAGGCCCTATTTCTGAGATATGTTTTCCGTGCTACTACCAATCCCAAAAGTGTGAATAGTGTTAGAAAGTGAGGTTTCTGGTTAACAGAGCATTCACCTTGTGCAAGCAGGAGCCATAATCCTAGTCAGAGTAAGTCAGTTACACAACCTAAATTAATCTGTACTTACCCTCTAGTAGCTTGGCACAAAGCAGTCAGGCTTAATTTAATAGAGGCAATATGTAAAGTATTTGTGCACACTTTAATTACAGTAACACCACAAAAAGTTTAGAAACAATGAAAACATTTATCTGAGTAAAATAGGGCCAAAATTACAAACATCTAATAGATAGTACTTGAGATACCATTTTTTTAAGATTAAATGTAAAAACAGTGCTAAGAAAGTCACTAGCAGTTGAAATGTTACTTGAGGTCGCAAGGGACCGATACAAATCCAAAGTTCAGGCTGACCACGATTTAGGGCAGGCCAGCTACAGAAACCACGTAGGACCCACTAAAATAGTACCTTGTATAGAGCAAAGCATTGAAGTCGAGCACAATATGAGCTGTAATTTTACATGCAGTCAGATCACTGCATCGGAAATGAGCCTTACAGACGGAGTTAAATATTTGACGCTGCATCTTCATCGAGCCTGGCAGACAGTGTTGAAGAATTGCTGTTGCGTTGTGGTCGGGCCTCGCAGTCGAGACCCACGTCTTCGTCGAATCTGCACTGCTTTGGTGTGTGGGAGCGATCCATTGGATTGTCTGACACAGTCGGGTTCATGCACCATTTTTTGCATAAAAACAGCTGTACAACACATTTCTGAGTCCCAGGACAAGAAGGGTGCACCTCAGGCAAGGGTTGGACTCACAGATGACTGAGTCCAGCAGCACCAGCAGAGTTGCAAGAAGGCTTTTGCGTCCCAGAGACTTCAGAAAACAGGAGGCAGACCAGAAAGCGCTTGGAGAATCTTGGTTTCAAGGTTGAAGAGAGCAGGCCCCATCCCTCTCAATCCCTGCCATGCGGCAGCAGGCATTAGGCCAACACAGCAGAGCAAGTTGCAAAGTGGCAGTCCCTCCTGTAACACAGCAATCAGCAGGAAGCAGGCCAACACAGGTAGCAAAGTGGCAGTCCATTCTACAGCACAGCAACACTTCTTCCAGGCAGAATGTCCTTGGTTCCAGTAGAGTTATCTGGTGGTTTCATGGGTCCAATACTTACACCCAAATGTGCCTTTGAAGTGGGGGGGGGACATCAAAGATGCCTTTGAAGAAAACAGGGTCCCTGCCTTTCCTGCCCTGGCTCCGGATTCACTACAGGGGGATATTCAGCTCTTTCTGTGGGGAGAGGCCCAGCCCTATTCAGGTGCAAGTGTCAGCTCTTTCCTCCCAATCTACTGCTGGAAGGCCCATCAGCCTGGTGATGAGTCATCAGAATGCAAATGTCAATCCTCTTCAGCTTTTGTGTGATTGTCTAGAAGGATTGTCACTCAACCCAGATGTGTATTCAGAGACAGGCACAGATGGTTAAATGAAGAAAATGCCCACTTTCTAAAAGCAGCATTTTCAGCCTTACACATTAAAATCCTACTTCACCATAAGTTGTAATTTCAAATTGAGTCCAGAGACACCAAACTTCAAATTTCTATCTCTTCCCAATTGGAAATTACACTTTAAAGAGGTTTTAAGGCAATACCAATGTTAACCTATGGAAGAGATAGGCCTAGCAGTAGTGAAAAACAAATTTTGCAGTTTTTCACAACCAGGGCATGTAAAGCTCAAAAGTACATGGCCTACATTTTAAATACACTACATCCTGCTCATTGGGCTGCCTAGGGCCTACCTTTGGGGTGTCTTATACGTAATAAAAGGAAAGGCTTTGACCTGGCAAGTAGGTTAACTTGTCAGGTCGAAATAGCAGTTTAAACTATGTACACAGGCTCAGCAGTGGCAGGCTTGAGCCATGTTTAAGGGGCTACTGAGTGGGTTGTACAATCAGTGCAGCAGGCCCACTATTAGCATTTGATTTACAGGCCTTGGGCACATATAGTGCTCTCTAGTAGGGCCTTATAGGTAAATTAAATACACCAATTGTGGATAAGCCAATGTTACCATGATTTGAGTACAGAGCACATGTACTTTAGCACTGGTTAGAAATGGTAAAATGCCCCAAATCTGTTTGCAAAATCCTTAAGCCAGCAGAACAGGAGGACAGAAGGTAAAATGTCAGGTGCACTAACGCCAAGGATGCCAGGTCTAACAAATAGTTTATGATGTCTAGAGGTAACCAGTTCCCCCAATAATCCCATATAAGTCAGCATTGATTACATTACCTGCAGAGTCCAACTCTTTGGCATCACTGTCCCAGTAGTAGTCTCCAAAATCTTTGATTCTTGGGCAGAGCCCAATTCTATGAAAGAATGTGCTTTTCTGCCAACACACCCACAGGCGCTGTGTTCTGGGACAGTAGACCCTAAGTAGGACTTTAATTTGTTTGTCTAAAGCTCTCCCTATTAGCTACCTCTTGTGGGTGGATGTTGGTCTCTTGCCAATCATCATAATCAAAATTTGCAAATGTTTCTTCCCTTTAAGTTTCTTGCTTTGTGAGTGTGTGGGAACCATTCTGTGTACTTTTTTACATGCCAATGAGACTATCTTGGAGTCATATAATCAGTTAGCAGCTGATTTCCTAATGAAGTTAATCAGGTATGTTTGCCTTCCATAGGCCCAACATATTTACTGATAGCATGACATAATTAGACATTATTGGTTATTGTTTGACCTGTCATCCTTCAGGTGGTCTTCCCCCAGGCCTTTTGCTTTTTACTGTGTTGTCTGCTGATTCTTTGTGTTTTTCTTTTGACGCTGAGCACTTTCCCACTGTTAACCAGTGCCTAAAAGCATGTGATTCTATCTGAAACATGGTAAAATTGGTGTATACCTGATTGGCAGTTCTGATCTGCAAGTAAGTCCCTTGTAAAGTGGTATCACATATTCCCATGGTCTGTAAGTCAAATGCTACTAGTGGGCCTACAGCACTGATTGTGTCACCCACATAAGTAGCCTTTCAAACCTGTCTCATGTCTGCCACCACAGGGACTGTGTGTGTAATTGCCTGCCACTTTGACTTGGCATTTAAAACTACTTGTCACTCTTAAACCCCTCTTTTATTACGTATAGGTCACCCCTAAGGTAGGCCATAAATAACCCTAAGGGCAGGGTGCATGTAAGTAAAAGGTAAGACATGTGTGTTTAATCTTTACATGTCCTGGTAGTGTCAACCCCCCAAATTAATTTTTTACTACAGTGAGGCCTACGTCTCGCATAAGCTAGCACTGGAAGTTTCTTAAAACACTTTTAAGCTGTAATTCTGAATTAGAAAGGAGTAGCTCTTTCAAGCTTCATATCTTTGTAAGGATAATGATGAATCCTACTCACTGCTGAAATTGGATTTAACATTACTGTTTTAGAAATGCCACTTTTAGAAATTGGACATGTCTCTGCAATTACTGCTTTGTGTGCCCGACAGCCTGTCGGTAATACACATCTGGGGTGGATGACAGGTATACTTTGTGCATTCCCTCTAGACAGTCACAACACAGGAAGGATAGGTGTGTCTGAATACCCATCTACATATATCTGCACTCTGATGGCCTTTCCTGGGCAGGATGAAAGGTAGGGGCTAACACTTAACTTGAATAGGCAGTCTCCTGTCCCCCAACGAAGGAATGATTACCCCACCCCCCATGATAGCCTGGCAGACAGAACGTTGTTGATAGGGATATGTGTGCTCTACAGAGAGCTGCTAAGAAGTCACCCCCACATCAAAGACACTATTGGGTATAAGCACTGGGTTTCTGACCCCTAAAATCAGACACCACTGGACGTGAAACTGAAGCTCTGCAAGAACAACTCCTGTGCTGCTTAAATGGCCCAACTAGACTGCTGATCTTGAAGGCCTGCTTTTCTGCTTGTTGCCCTGCTGCCTCCTGCTGTCTGACTCTGCTGAAGGAGAGGTGGATGCTGCCTTCACTCCAAGTGATCTCAAGGGATTGTTGGCTTGCCTCCTGTTGCTTGAGACTCAGGGATATCAATGACTCTGCCCCAACTCCTGTGTCTGGCTCACTGGAAGTAGCCCAGATACTTGCAACATGTATTTCGATGCATCTCCTGTCTGTGTGTAGCAGAACCAGTGCTTTGACTCAGTTGCAGGAGTAAAATCATCACATCGCCTCAGAACAAGCGTTTTGCCTCCAGAGATCGAAGCATCGAGCAGCATATTGCCACCACTGCAGCTTGGTGAGATTGAAGCATCACCTTGACTGCATGGCAGAATCTGACAAATCACTTGATGCCTCTCAACCCCAGCACCTATCTCTGGAACTGACACATCACCTTCACTGCATGGAGAAGATCCACGTATCCTGCGCCTGTGGGATTCAACATTCATGCATCTCGTTGTGTGTGACTAGGACAGGTACTTTGTTCACTGGTGCCTGCGTGTGTCCTGTAGCTGGTTCGGGCTCCATTGTGGTCAGCCTGAACTTTGACTTTGCCCCAGTCCAGCATGACCTAAAGTAGCCTTTTCAGCACTACTTGCTTCTAAGTGCTTTATTGCATTTATTCTTTCAAAATTCAAAATCTCAACTTTTATACATTGCATTCTTTATATGGTGTATTCATTGTGGCGCTGTTATCTATCTATACTTTGATCCACACAAATCATGTACAGTTTTAAAGAATGTTTCTGGGACCCAGAAGGGGAGTCGTGCAAAATATAGAGAAACCTATGGAGCTCAATCATTTTCTAAAGGAATGGCCTTTGCAACAGAGATATGGTAAGACTTATCCAGTGGGCTGCCTTAGCCTTGAGTGGTCAAACAATGCTTCTAAACTCTGCTTATAGAATCTTTTTTTATCTCTCACTTAGGTAGTTAAACCCATCTTTTTCTATCATAAATGGGGATACCTGAATCAGTTTTACAGGCACCCAACCGATAATAATTGTGTATTGCTTAAAAGTTTAATTCTCCCCATATTCTGTTACACTTGTTTTGTGAATCGGGCCCAGTGTGCTTGCCTCAATCACAAATTGCAGCTGGATGGGCTCCTCTCCACCAGTAATTGGTTAAATCTGCCCTTTTCATAGAACTGGGGTTTGGTATGCTCTTCAGTCCACCTCTTCTCCTTGACCATATTTGACCACCTCTGCCTTTTATCATACTCGCATGTAGTGGATATACAAAAAGCAGAGTCTGGATACCATGAGTAGAGCCCACAATCCTTCATCTCAAAGGTCGCCCTCTCTAGATGACTACCCTCCCTCTGGAATTTGAGCAAACTCAGGGAGAAGAAAATTCAAAGTGGCATAGTTCCCGGGGGCCGGCCGAGCACTTTGACGGGGCCGGTTTTGGTTCCCAGTCCGGCCCTGCTTGTGAGTATGGTATTATTTCCATTTCGATGGTCAGAAGCCCTTACTTGATTTTCAGACAGAAAAGGCATGTTCTCCTCTGATGGAGTATTTGTCTTGTGATAGGTTCATCCTGCTAGGTCTGTAATTCTTTAAGTTTCAGTTTATGTAAAAAAAAAGAGCATTTTTCTGTCTCTATTGATACATGACCTATTTGTATGTAGTATTCTGAACTTTCTGTTCACTTCACTCGCCCTTGTGGAATCCAACCCTGGGGCTTTTTTAGGGAGTGGTGGGGATAAAAGCAAGCAAAGTCCATCTCAAAGGTTTCTCTTTGTTTTTTTATTTTTATATTGCGCAATCTAAGGGCATTGAGGCGCTTTACTTGAGCACCATATTTCCTTGCACATGGTGTAATGGCCTATTTATGTATAGAGAGAACTTCCAAGTCCACTGCATTGGGACTGATGTAAATCTCACACCCAACATTTGTTGCTTGCCTGTTTAAATCGCTGATCATTTCCTGATCTTGCCAAGGAAGCTAGGTGCGAAAAAAGCAAACAGAACACATTACCATGAGCCTATCCATTGAATAACTATTTTTTTAACAGACCGTACCCACATGAGTGATGCTGGCTTTGTAGTGCATCAATGGACAATGAGAATAAATTGACCCAAAACCGATATTTTGGAGACCCACCTTCTCATCATAGACTTTTTGTATTTCTTAACAATGATTGAATAGAATCATGGAAAAGCTTCTCCGCATGCACCATTTCCATCCTAAGCAAGTTAATGCCAATTTCAAGTTTCTGGTAATGTGGCAGCCGAGAGCCAATATTCCAATCAATAAACGTTATTCTTCTGTAGGGCGCCTCTCTGATGTCTAATCCCCTGAAACACAAGCAGAATTGGGTCAATCAGTGCATTGTGCTGCATTCAGGCTCGAATCACTTTGCTTAGAAATGCACTTCCGAGCAAATTGTGAGCAAAACATAAGAAATGGAAATAGGTCAGTAATTATTTAAATTAGTTTAACAGCCTTTGTAGCTCTGTAGTCTAATTCTAGCGCGTGCACAAATGAATGGTAATTTTTTTTGGGCAAAAAGCAAGCCTGTTGAAAGATGTCAGCAGCAGTTTTAGGAATAATTGAAGCTGTCGCTTAAAAAAATCAATGTTATGTCGAATGAGCACTGGCTGTTTTCCACACATTAACTCATCCCTGGGGATTAGCGACATTCTCGGCGCACAAAGCGGAGCTAGCCCTATTATTGTCCTGTGCGGATGAGGTAAATGAGCGACCTTTTCATGTGTTCCATTAGTAAACATTAGGGCCATATTTTCAAAAGACTCATTGCTTCAAAACAGAATGTTTTGGGAGTAGGGCTCTTGGTAATTTTCCTTTGTATGTTCATAACTGTTTGCTGAAATTGTATTTGCTATAATTCTACCTATCTTCAAAAACGGTGCAGTTCCCTAGACTACATGATAACTCTGAAATTTGCAAAAGACCTATGCCTGCAAGAGGATGTAAAAAATGCAACTCTGTACCACCTGCCACAGCTCCAGTTTTACAGCATTGCAGGTAGGCTGTGATGTTTCAATTTTGAGAGGCTTGGGCATGTATCATCTTTGAATCCCAAACAATATTGAGTCTCCTGTCCTCTCACCATGGATAAGAAATGATTGCATTGTGGATATATTAGGAATGAGGACAAAATCTGTAAGGATTTGTATGAGGCGATACGTGTACTACAAGCTACCACTGCATGTTCTGTAGCACATGGCCATAGTCCTTGAGAGTGCTGTCAATTATGGTAGAAGTCTTGTGATCATATGGCCAATGCGAAAAAACAATTAGTCAACATACTCAGATAGACATTGTTTTCGATGAGATCTATGTACCTGGTGGAAAATGTGTGGTGTAGCAAGAGCGTAATGGGCCCTAATGCAGATAAGGAATATCCCCACAACGTATCCTGATTTGGTCATAAATGGCGCACAAAGGCCCTTCTACCCTCTGGAACTCAGTTCCAAAGCACCCAATACACCAATGCTCCTGTGGAACTTTCTTTAGGGATCCAGAAAATAGCTGAAAGGTTCCAAGGGACACAACTTCAGTTGTTTATTTTTAGTACCTCTTAGTATGTTTGTGCCTACCCTCAATTGTAACTTACTACTTGATTTTAATGAATCTGTGCTTTGTAAATATTTGTCTTAGGTGTTGGGCTGTTGATAAGGCCTAAGCTATTGAGCAATGGCTGTTTTGTCTATTCACTGTATAGAATACAAGATGAAGAGTGGTATGTGGCCGATTAGTGGCATGGATCTTTTCCGCTTTTTTCCAGTAGTTAGTGATGTGCGAAATGGATATACTAGGTTGAAAAAGAAGCAAAGGAGCTCTTGCAGAGCAGAAAGAGGATACATTAGGTTACAGATGATATGTGTCTAAATGAACCCAAAAGTATGCATTTTTATCAAGAGTAGCATTAATAGCAAGTTTTGTAAATACAAGCAAAAGAGTGATTTAAAAAAAGGTGTAAGCACAAATTATTGAGTGAAGGTGACTGCAAGGGAAACTGGTTGTGGATTGGGCTGTTGCAAGTAAGCAAATAATCTACTCTCAGAGACACCTCACTTTTGAGCACAGTGGCAGGAGCATGGCTAGATGCTGCACCAGGAGCAGTAACACCACAGGTGTGTGGGCCCACTTCACCCCAGCGAGTGGCTGTTTTTCACTAACAACCAGGGGATGGGAGCCCAATTTCCTTGCTTGCATTACATTTGGGCCCATGACACCCTTGCTACCCTGCCACACAACCCCCACAGTCTGAATATTAAGGCAAAATATCTGAGAGACAAGAACAACCTAGCAACTAAACAGTGATTAAAGCTGATCATTTGGTTTTAGTATATTGAAACAATGATAATCAATCAATTTGGCAGATGAAAACTGAGGTGCGGAAAACCATGGGGCAAGTAGAATGAAAACCCTACAAGTCTAACAGCAGTAGATGAAAAATAAATTACTAACAAGATAAGGAAAATGAAAAAACATACGCTAGGAAATTCCTAATGTCAGGTGTATACCTGCCTTTAACAGTGGAAACATTTGTAAATGCTAAGAATTTGATTACTTTTTCTAATGGTTTTCCTTTCATATGTGTCCCTTTTAAACGCAAAAGCACATAAGAGTGAATGTGAAAGATACTGCCTTGAAAATCTGTTGAATGTTTCAATGGGAACGACTTATCCTTTTTTGAACTAGAAGAATACCCTTAATTTGCCAAAAGGCCAACAAATGACTTCTGATAAACAAGTAGAGCTGTTAGCAGATTATTTATAAAGCCATCACTTTCATTCAAAGTTACTTGAAAATAACACCCAGACTTTCGCTGGGAGACAGATTTGGCAGTTTACATAAATTACAGCCGCAATTGACAGTTGTTACAAGTGATGGGGAATCTTGCAGTGGTAGAGTGCAATTGTGCACCGTTTCCAGTTTGCACAATTTACACTGGTTTGAGTGTTGTGTTCGTTGGCTTTAAAGCAAACGCTCGCAGCTGATGTTTGCAACCACACTTTTTTTTGTTAGTTTGGAAACACCGCCGTGTGTACCTTCTCCACTCTGTAACCCATTCCCTGCTCTCCCCGGTCTGTCTGCACACTGCAGGAGAATTGCATGCGGTTTGTGGAGCATTCATTTCTCTGTGAAGGGTCGTCATTCTTGTGGTGGTCCTCCTGTTTGAGGCTCTTGTCATCGTTACACATCACAAAAGAATAGAATATACAAATGTTGATATTGTTGACTTTGAATAGTGCACATTTTGTATTAATTTTTTCCTCTCCTCGTTGTAGACACATCCAAGTGGGGCTGCTTCGTTCCATTTCTTTTTCCATGGGCCTGTGCGAAAGGTAGCTTGGGTCATTCTGGAGGAGACAATCTGGTGGGTTCTTTTGTTGACCCTTCTGTTGCCTCTCTCAATGCACAGCATTCTTTTTGCAGTGGGCAGCTGTGCAGACTCCATCAGCAACATTTCTCGTGTGGAAGTGAAAACGGAGAAAGCTTGGGGCGTTGGAAGCCCTCTGGCCGTCAGACTACCGCCATTCTCGCGTAGGCCACTCGCTCTGGCTGTTGCCATGCACAGGTTCCCGGCGCCACCTAGGCCCCATCGCCATTAGTTTGTCGCTGGTAGCCCTCTCTCTCCCATCCTCAGCCTCTTTTGCTTTTTTGCCCCTCTGTGGTTCTTTGCCTATAAGCAACTGGACATAATTTTAACCAGTAAACTTGTAATTGCACTCAAGAGAGCACCCGTCAACTTAGAAGAAGTGCAACAGTGTTTTTGGCACTAGTTCTGTGTCTGTGGAAACTCCGCCTCCACCCTCACTATGTGAGCTAAGCAAATGTAAGGAACCACCCATTGCTTAATTTGAAAAATATTCAGTGCCTCCCATCTGTTGTACACTCTCCCTGTGTCTGGTGCCAGCTACCCCTCATGTCCTTCTCGGTTTTGTGTCTTCTGGTCTTACTCACTGCTTTGAAGCGGATTGGAGAGGGGGTGAAGCGCTGTAGAGGCAGGCATTGGCGTGGCTTGTGAGGTTTGGTTTTGGGACATTATGGGTGTTTGGCTGGGGAAATTGGCTTTGTCGGTGTCTTTGGGTTGTGTTGTGGATCAGCGTGGGTGCTGTGCAGCATGTTGATATCTATCTATCTATCTAGCTTTCTATCTTTTATTGACATGCTGCGCATCACCCGCGCTGCTCTATTGCATGGCTTGGGGACGCTGGCAGGGACTGTGGCTTTGGCTGGGCACATGTGGGCTCACAGGGGCAAAACCTTTTGGCATATGTTGTCTCGAAATATCTACCCCCACCCCACCAATCTTCCTTCTTTCTGATGTGTGTCTCCTGCTCTGCCCTGGCAGTGTTCCACAGGTCCAGGGAAAAAAACATTGGCAAAGCCAATAGGTCTCGGAAATCTGAGAGCTATAGGAAATGGCAATGTTAATGCATTTGTGTATATCTATAAAACAGCCCCAGAGCCATACACAAATGCATTTACATTGGCAATGCCTTTGGCACTCAGATTGGCAAGACCTATTGGATTTGCCAATGCTTGTTATAGTTGCTGTGTAGCGCACATACTGGTGCAAAATTGCACAGATGCTACTGCAATCTATGTAATCCAAACATTAAGCTCCAAATTGCCTGGTTCATGTACTCCAGCCACTCCACCTACTTCTATTTGATCCCATCTAACTCTGTTTGAGCTCATCTAGCTCTGTTTGAGCCCACCTACCTCTGTCTGAGCCCATCTACATCTACTTGAGCCCACATACCTCTGAGTCCAACTACCTCTGTTTGAGCCCACCTAGCTCTGTTTGAGCCCACCTGGCCTTGTTTTTAGCCCACCTAGCTCTGTATGAGCTCCCCTACCTCTGTTTGAGCCCACCTGTCTTTGTTTAAGCCCATCTGCCTCTGTTTCAGCCTCCCACCTAGATCTGCTTGAATTTACCTGCTTCTGCCTGAGTGTGACTATTTCTGTCTGAGCTCTCCCCAGCTAGCTGTGCTTAAATTCCCATCATAACACTTTGATGAAGCACATTTTCACCCATAGAAAAAGCTTTGCTTTAAATTAAATGTCGGCCTCCTGGCATTTTTGTGCATTTGTTTGCTAGTTTTCATTTATTATGTATTATTAAGTTATCAGTTCCATCTTTACATCTGACACAGCAGACAAACTGAACATTAAACATTAATGTTAAACATAATAGGGATGGTATATAACTGAGACCAGAACATGAGTTTCACATTCAACATTAGTTACCAGCGCTGATTACATTTATTCAATGTCTGCTCGCTGCCGCTTCTTTATGTGACAGGGAATGTTCAACATGGCTTGCTGGATGGATGCACTACTCAGAACTTCCTTGCTGTTCATTAGCTCAAGTAGTGTAAAGCCTGGTGTACTTGTTGAATTTGGACAAAGCTACTAGGCTCAGACAAAGAGTTGTCCATCAATAATGCTTGATCATACATTCTGAGTTTTTGTCTTCTGACCTCCTGTTTTGACTGTGTACTGAACTTCGTTTTTACTTGTTTTAGGACACTGGGCACTTTTTCACTGTTGACCAGTGCTAAAGTGCATGTGCTCTGTGTATAATGTAATGGCATTTGGTCTCTCCGGGATTGGTACATTGGATTTACTAGTACTAGTACAGTGTACTACATGTGCCCAGTGCCTGTAAATCAAATGCTACTAGTGGGACAGCAGCACTGATTGTGCCACCCACATGAGTAGCCCTTCAAACATGTCTCAGGCCTGCCTCTGCAGAGCCTGTGTGTGCAGTTATAAAATGCAATTTCGACCTGGTAAGTTCACCTACATGCCAGGCCCAAACCTTCCCTTTAATGATATATAAATCACCCCTAAGATAGGCCTTAGGTAGCCCCATGGCCAGGGTGCAATGTATTCAAAAGGTAGGACATGCACTTTTGAGTTGTACATTTCCTTGTAGTGAAAAACTGCTAAATTTGTTTTTCACTACAGCTTGGCCTATCTCTCCCATAGGTTAGCATTGAAGCTGCCTTGGAACACTTTACAATTGAGAAAACATAGGAAGAGTAAGTTTGGTGTACGTTTGGTGTTTCTGAAATTTAAAAGTACATCTTTTTGTGAAGTTGTTTTTTAAATTGTAGATCTAAAAATGCCACTAGAAAGTTGGCATTTTCTTACTTAAACCATTATGTGCCTTTGCCAGTTCCTAGAATATACATCTGGGTTGGGTGACAGTTGGGCTTTTTTCCATTCCTTCTAGACAGTGACACATAAAGGGGAGCTGAGGTGTGCCCTGTATGTCCTGATGGCCCATCACTATGCTGATGGGTCTTCCTGAGCTAGAGAGAGAGGGAGTAGCTTACACTGGTACCTGAAAAGGGCTGTGCCTATCTCCACACACAGAGTTGCATTCCCCTGTACTGTGTTTGGAGACAGGGTCAGGAAGGGCAGGTTCATGTGCACTACAAAGGCCTTTCTCTGAAGTCTCCCTACTTCAAAGGCTAAAAAGGCATATAAGTACTGGACCTGTGACACCATATTCTCAGAACACTTCTTTACTGAGGACATTCTGCCTGGAAGAAGAACTGTTGCTCTGCTAGGAGGGACTGCCACTTTGCTGCTTGCTTTGCTATATTGGCTTGCTTCCTGCTGCCTCTTGCTTGGGAGTGTGAGGACTGGAGTTACTTTCTACATATTGCATCTCTAAAGGTTCCTCAAGGAATTGTTTTGGCGTGCCCTCTGTTACTGAAAGCTCAGGGACATCAAAGACTTCACCTGCATCTTGCTGCCAGCACCTGATATCCTATGCTGTGAGTTCTGCTCTGCCAAGTGGTTCCAAATCCAGTCCTGGGCCCTTGAAGATGAGTGTTTGGTGCTGCATCCAAGAAATCAATGTATCGACACCGAAGCGCCGTTCGGAAGTGGTGCATTCCCTGCGAAATGGACACATTGCTGCTGCCTTCACCGAAGCCATAGACACCGCTCACCAAGTGTGTGACGCAATGACCTCAACTTACAAAGCAGCCCTAACTTTGCTGATGCAGTGCCTCCAAATCACAGATGCTGCATGAGTCTCGAACAATGCATCGCCAACGTCTGCTATGCCCTGTCCCTGACTCTGATGCATTCCTGGTTCTGCGCTGCTTCAAACCAATGCTTTGCCTTCAGCCCAGCGGTACGACATAGGCGCCTCAGAACCGATGCACAGCAATCTTCACATTGATGCTTCAATGACTTTGCCCGACTTCAGAACTGACGCATCGTCTGTGACAGCGATGCATCACCTCCATATTTCAACGCATCATCGCCGAGCAGCAACACATCCGAAATACTGTCAGAGGGTCTACATGACTCCTGTATCCAGCCCGTGCTCCATCACGGTCAGACTGAAATTTGGGATTTTCCCTGGTCAAGTACAACTAGATAGCCCGAGTTGGAGCTATTGATTTCTAAGCACTGCATTTTGATTTCATTTTGCAAAATTCATATCTTGACTTGTGAATGTTGGAGTTTTGTCATTTTGGTCTTGTTTTACTCAGATAAATATTGGCCATTTTTCAAAACTGGTGTGGAGTACTTTTCTGATATTTTCATTGTGTTACTGTGCGCGTGGGAACAAGCGGATGAGCACAGTAAACTTTTAGTGTTAGTTCACTTCCCCTGACTAGGAAAGTGGTTCCTGCTTGGACAAGGTGCATACCTCTGCCAATCAGAAACCCAATATCTAACATTCCCCTTTTAGCAATACAAATTAAATTAAAGAGAACAAATTAATTTTGTTGATATAAATTTAGAAAAATAAAGTGAAAAAATACTAGCAGAAAGTTCTGCCATCCATGAAAACACACTGCAATGCTTGTATCATTGAACATCCAGCCTGTCACATGAACAGGAAACCTAGGCACTGGGATGAGAAAGCAACTGAATCGGCTCTCACTCATGTTATGGATGACATTTTAAAAATGCTCGACCAAAATGAATCCTGCCTCCTTATCCTCCTTGACCTTTCCTCAGCGTTTGACACTGTTAATCACGACAACCTCCTATCCATTTTGATGTACAGGATGGGCCTTTCTGGTGTGGTGCTGGAATGGTTCTTGTCCTCCCTCCACCACAGATCCCAAAGAGTTAAGGCGAACCACTCTCTCTCCCAGCCATCACCAGTATCCATGGGGGTACCCCAAGGGTCCTCCCTATCCCCCATACTCTTCAATCTGTTCTTGGAACCCTTAGCTAATGCACTAAATTCTGCAGAAATTCTCTTCCATATGTATGAGGATGATATGCAACTCTATCTGAAAATCACCTCATCGAATAAACTCATATCACTCAACTCTACTCTAATAAATACTCAAAACTGGTTAACTGAGATCCACCTCTTGCTCAACACCTACAAAACAGAATTCCTTCTCATTTCTCACCTGAATCACATCCCCAAGATAGACCTTTGGATGAACCACCTCACTGCCTTCAACTGCTCCCCATCATTGTTGACTCTCCCATATCTCTCGGACTCACCCTAGACAAGTATCTGAACATGAAAAATCATATCAGCAAGGTGTGCAAGGGAGCTAATCATCTAATGAGGATACTCAGGATCTCAAACCTTTCCTCCCACAAGCAGACTTCAAACAAGCTGTCCAAGCGCTTGTTTTTCAGAGGCTAGACTATGGCAGTGCTACACTCTGTGACCTTCCCAAATATACCTTGGTCCCACTAAGGGCTTCACTGAATGCGGCGGCCAGATTGGTTATGGGTAGCATAAGAAATTAGCACATCTCCCCAGTCTTAAAATCCCTAAATTGGTTGCCCTATGAAGCAAGAATACAGCTAAAGATTGCCTGTCTGTCTCACAAAGCCCTACATTTCAAAACCCCCAATTATCTTGCGCAAAAGCTAGAATTGTCCAGAGGGGGTAAACCTTCTCGGAGTGCTAACTCTCTCCTCCTGAAACCACATATCTTTCGCAAAAAGATAATGTGTCAACAAGCTTTCTCCGGCTCTGCGCCGAAGTTCTGGAACTCTCTCCCACTAGAAATACGCAGAATCTCCTCCAAGGTTGCCTTCAAATTGGAAGAGAAAAGATTCCTCATGAACAAGTTCCTACCTTAAAAGAAGCTTGGATCGTCTGCTCTAATGCTCTGGATTTACACCCTAAGTCCTGCCTTTGGTGTTATTCTGCTTTACTAGTCACTTGCTCCCCTCCCAGTTCTCTATGCTCCAATTATTATCTTACCCTTTGTTGTCCCTTTTGTTCGTAACCTTTTCGTTTGATATGCATATTTGATTTGTTTGGGTTGGTATTCCTTTTGATGATTGTACTGCAACTATTACCTTCCTCTCCTTTAAATTGTAAAGCGCCCTGATATCCTTTGGGATCACGTTCGCTCTATATAAAAGTGTATAAATAAATAAATATATTAAGGTGCCAGCAGTGTTTATTTTGTACCAGTGTTTGCCGGTGCTCGGCACAGGCACTTAATTCTTAACAATGGCACCTTTATATGACAGCCCACCATATGGTGGCGATGTCTGCCTAATTTATGCCGAGCACACCAGTTTAGCTCTGCAATATGCACCACAAAATATCAGTGTTTCTACAGCCCATTAGTACTTGCATTTTACAGTACTGACATGAGCAATTGGTGGCAGAAGCTGTAATTGCATCGTTAGCAGTACCTTGGGCCCTGGCACTTTTTTTTAAATTAAGCACTGGGTTCCAGTCCACACATGCTCCCTTAAAGTGTCAGAAAAATTGAGTGCAATACATACAGTATACCATAAATATCAAAATTGGGACCAACATAAATGAAACACCATGACAGATAACCAAATGCTAGCAGCTAAAATTGAAAAGTGTCTTTGACAACTGGTGTGAATTGTGATACACCACACACAGAGGTAACTCTCGCTGCAACATACTGTAGACTAACAGTTGTGCGGAGCTAAGATCTTTGGATGGAATTGTGAAGTGTAGCAGTTTTAGATAACAGTTTACCATAGCCATTACCAACAATTGTATGAACAACTTTGAGTGGACTTGTTTGTGATGAATCTTGGTAAGTAATTGAAAAAGATCCAAAATGGTTTGAGACCAGTGGCCCACAAAACCCACATTTACAAGAAGCTCTGTGACATTTTACAAAACTACGCAGTCAGTTCTGTGTTAGTGATATAAATCAATATCCCACACATGGACACATGCACACATTCATGTATGTGACAGAATTATGGGTGTAAGCTCCTCTTGAGCATGTATGATTAGCAACAAGTGTAGGTAAGTATGTACATAACTCTCAGATAAAGCAATTGTTGTGTGTTTCCTACATGGCCCATTGTAGTTTTCCCTTTGTTATCCTAGTTTTGCATGCTGTAGGCCGTGTTTCTTTTGCACACGTTACTACAATAAACACGCTTGCTTTTGTGCCACATTGTATTTTCACACAGAATCTGAATATGTTTTTGTGTTCTGTTCTTTTCCTGGGATTAAGTCTGAAAACCATAGACAAGGTCAAACAATACTACCCCTGGGTTATCTCTATGGACAGTCACTAGCACCTAGACATAACACAAGAAAGCAGCTGCTGTTTGTGAGCAAACATGTCTTGTCATATAACTGAGGACAGGAGTTCTAAAAACACTCTCTGAGCGAAGGTCCTGAGGCAAGATCACCACCTCGTCTCAGATGTAGAGTGTACATTTATGCATGCTTAAGTACGGGGTCCACCACTAATCACAGAGATCTTTGATATATAATCATTTAGCTTCAGTAGGAAGGGAGGTATAGGCTAATCTGTTTTATAACATAACCAGGCTTTTTGTGGTATGTGGTTTGTTAATCTGGCTAACAATATTTTGGTATGCCTTTTTTCCAATTGTCATGCAAATACTTTATCTTAGAGCACAATAGTTTAAATAAATATTATAAACTTCCTTTGTATCTCTCGTTTAAGTCATTATAGACAAGGACGAGTGAGAGAGCGAAAAGGTGTGCCCTGTTAGCGCAATCCCTGAGAAGGTGGAGAGTGTTGTGTTCTGGGGTGACAATTAACGTGTTTCTCTGGAAAGGTTAGGAGGGCAAGTGAGGCACTATAGCTAGTCGGACTCTGCCTCATAGATACTGTGGTGGTATGGAGACTCAGTTCCTACATGCTGATGTTCTATGGTCCGAAGCATAGTTCTGTTCCTCATCAGAATCCCTGCAACACAATTAAATATTTTGAAATCCTTCAAACTAAACATTGTCAGGTTCTGACAAATTCAGTAAAGATTCGAGGAGATGGAGTATTTCAAGTCAGAGGGAAGCGTTTCAGCCATGCAAGGTTAATCATGCCTCAAGCAATCATGAGGTACCAGCCCTTTGATTGGAGCAAGAGACCAGCTGCAGTCAAGTCAAGTCAGGTAAAACTTTATTCGATTGCTATTTTAGATAATCATAAAAGCACATAAAAGCACAATTCAATACACAGTAAAATTAAGCATATATAATATGTAGTTAATTATAAAATTAATTCATTTAAATCACTATCCCTCTAGTCTTTGTTGGCTAGACGTTTATATTACACTGCATTTCCTGTGTACACTCATTAAAAACATTACCACCCTCCAGACTATGGGGCCGATTAGGATGGCGGACGGATGCCTGACCGCTGGGCTGGAGGCGGCAGAAAATGCACCTCATCGTCCGCCAGCAGCAGGCCTTCCGTCCGCCATATTAGGAAGGTGAACTGGGCACATTTACCGTCCGCCGCGTAAAAACGTGAACCGCCATGGGAACACACCAGACACCACGTCGGACGGAGCCAATCCGGGCTCACTGCCGTGCGGAATGACGTCCCGACCGTCCACAATACTACGATGTCGCAAACAAACCAGAAAACCGCAGCGGAAACACCTCCATCTCATAGTCGGCGGAAGCACCACAACGGAGAGGGTAAGTCACGAGACCCACCGCACGGACCCGAGCGCCAAGGACCCAGCCGTACATGCCTTCCCGGCCCTGTTTCTACTTCACTACCAGCAAGTCATGCACCGTCGTGGACGCCACCACAGGTACGCAAGCATGCAATACACACATACCATGCCACAGCATGCATGAACACTGGTACCTGTCCACACCAGACACCCTGGTGGGGACAAGAACACACACAAGTGCACCCACAGCAGTCCCACTTCAGCACAATCCCCGCATCAGGCACACGCCGCCCACGCAACACCACAGCCAGCCCACCCACAGACTCCGCTGCACTGTCGGCGGTTGGGCCTCTTACTGCGGCCACTCCGTCCGCGGCGGTTGGTTTTTCTATGGCTCCGTCCGCGGTCGGCGGTCTTTGGAGACATCCTTCCGCCGCGGTCGGGTTTTGCTGGAGGGGAATCCTAATAGCACCACCGGTTTCCCCACGGTGCGGTCGGACGGTTATTTCCTGCGAGACTGGCGGTCCAGACGCTTTCCGTCCGCCAACCTAATCGGCCCCTATGTGTTCGTTTTTCAAAAATATGAATACAGTAAACGTTGGACGACATTGTCTGATCCCTAGGGATTTTAAAATTGTAACAATCCACATTTTCCTTAATTCAGCACAAAATAAAACAACATGTATGGTGGATTGTTCTGAGTGGTTATCACAGGGACACAAGTGCATCACTTGTGACCAGTCATTTATTTTTGGAAAACTTACAAGTTTGTGAAAGATCCCAAGTCACAATCTGGTCAATAAAAACCTATCATGGCCACACGGTACCATTGTTAGATATGGTTGAATACTAAAAGTTGTTAAAATCATTTGGTTGGACAGCACAGTGGGCTTTGTGATCTTTTCCGATGTTCTGAGTGTGTCTAGTAGCATGAGGCCCTGTTTTTTTTAGCTCTTTTCTTGTGATGATGGACATAGTGCTAGGCTCAGTATAATATTCTAGATGGCCGAGGTCATGCATGAAGTCCCAAACATATCTTAGCCATGAGATGGTTAGAGCCCCTTCCAGTTTTAAACTATCCGTTAAGATGTCCTGATTAAGCATGGTTTTCATCGATGACCAAATCCTGTGCCATAGAAGAATGGGTTCCATTTGTATAAGGTCTGCAATGTGTGGAATACCCAATTCTGAGTGGCAAACATGCGATGATATGCTACTCGGGACTGCCAGGATATACTTCAAGAGCGCATTTTCCACTATTTGTAAGGGTACAAATCAACAAAACCCCAGACCCCTGCCCCATACATGGCTGTGGCGTCACATTTAGCCTTATAAATCTGTATGAGTTCTACCGCCAAAATCCTACCCAACTTTCTTGAAAATTAGCAAGGCCAGCTGTGGTCTTTAAAAACGCCTGTTTCTTAGCTCGTTTTTAGTCAATATAAACACAACTCAAGATACCAGAGCAACAAAACAACAAGGTCATGCCACACACACACTCAGCTCAATACTCATGTCAACTAGGTGTTTCACATGTTAACTAGTTTTTAATTGCACCCAGCACAGTTGCCGTAAAATATTCCATAGCACTAGATCATTAGATTTCACACCTAACAATAAGGTTACCTTGAACCTACAAATCAAGAACTCTTCGAAGAGTGGCGCTGCTGGCCAAGGCTACTGAGTTCTACCCAACTCCCCATCCCCAAGGAATACCATGAACAAGTTGCCCACTCTCTAGACACCTCATCCACAGATTATGGGACATCTTTACTAACAAGTCTGCCTTTCTCTCTTTCACACTGCTACCAACAGAGTGGCTTACGTGTGGCAGCTAGATTGGTTTCCAGAACCTGGAAATATAATTGCATACCCCCTGTACTCTCACACCTCAAAAATCTAGAAAGCTCTCTGCATTTTCAGGTTAAAATATATAATTGTAAAGCCATAAAACTGCACATGCCAATTATCCCAAATGTATAGTCAAAATCTCCATCTGATACAGACTAAGGGTGGGTGACAAATTCCGCTTCGCTCACAGAATTTGCGAAATTTTGTCAATTCCGAAATCCGCGGCGTAGCGGAATTCTTAGCATGGTGAGTAGAGGTATTGCACAAAATGGTGGCATCTTCTTGGATCAATATGCAGGGCAGGATTCATTCTGGCACAATGCTCCTGTCGCAAAAATTAAACCTCAAAAAGAAGCACTTACAGATATAAATAAAGCAGGTGCCCGAGTTGAAGCTCAAATTCAGTAATGCATTAATCAGCCCAAAACGTTTGTGAGCATGGTCGAGGCTGGGCAGGTGTGCTTTCTCCCCACATCTACAGTCAAAAATTTTCTCTGATCCTTGATGGAGGTCTTTGCATCCATGAGTTTCTCAAGAGCAATCCCCGTGTAGTTCCTGTGACCAGGAGGTTCTTTCTCCTCATCTGCTGCTCTGATCGGTCTCTGATCTTTTATAAACAAGAGGCATGTGAACTCGCATAGATGCCCTGCCCGCTTGGCCCCGCCCCACATACACTAGCGGTATGCAACGTCTTCCCACCCTTTACCCACTATGATGGAAGGCTCACTCAAGAGGCCCCGGCGCCTTTCGGCGCAGTGGCAAAGTTAAAGACCCACATGGTCACTGGAGAAAACTCTTCTGGCCCTTTACACAGCTGTAGTGTAGGAAAAGCACTATACATTTACTCAACGAGGTAGCACTTCCTGATTAGCCAGTAGAAAGTACTCCTGTTGAGTAGAGGTATTTCACTACACGTGGCATCTTCTTGGATAAATATGCAGGGCAGGATTCATTCTAGCACTATGCTCCAGTCGCAAAAATTAAACCTCATTAGGAATCCCTTACATATATAAATAAAGCAGATGCATGAGTTGAAGCTCAAATTCAATAACGCATTAATCAGCCCAAAAAGTTTGTGAGCATGGTCGAGGCTGGGCAGGTGTGCTTTCTCCCCACATTTACAGTAAAAAATTAGCTGTAATCCTTGATGGAGGTCTTTGCATCCATGAGTTTCTCGAGCGCAATCCCCGTGTAGTTCCTGTGACCAGGAGGTTCTTTCTCCTCATCTGCTGCTCTGATCGGTCTCTGACCTTTTATAAACAAGAGGCATGTGAATTCGCAAGGAAGCCCCACCTGTTTGGCCCTGCCCCACATACACTAGTGGTATACAACCTCTTCCCGCCCTTAACCACTATGATGGACAGCTCACTGAAGGGACGCGGCGCCTTTCGGGAACTCTTAAAGGGAACTCTTCTGACCCGCAGCTGTAGAGTAGGAAAAGCACTATAGATTTACCCAACGAGGTAGCACTTACTGATTAGCCAGTAGTACTCCAGTTGAGTAGAGGCATTGCACAAAATGGTGGCATCTTTTTGGATAAATATATGCTGGGCAGGATTCATTCTGGCACGATGCTCCTGTCACAAAAATGTATTCCGCGAGCTCGCATAATTCCATCTGCTCACAGAGTTTTTTTTTCCATTTTGCGGAACTTGCATAGTGCGACTACACACATTCCTCCCACCCCTGATTTCAGATACGACAAAATTCTGAAATTTAAACAGGGTTGGCTCCTACTTTATGGCGGAGGAGCATCACCCTACTAAGTGGCAGCAGAGGTAACCATATAAAAAAATAAATTATAATAAACCAATTTATTATCATTTTATTTGACTTTTTACCTCCTGCAGGCTGCCAGTGAGCTGCATCATAGGTTGGGACAGGGCTATGCAATATATGTGCAAAAGTGGGGAGGAGGGGTGATGCGCACTTAGCATTTCTCCACCTGGCTATGTTGTACAGCCGGGTGGAGAAAAGCCACAGGGTCCCAGGCTCTGTCTACATGGTAAACCATGCTGCTCAGACCAATACCAGCGCTGCTGTCATACTGGGAATGCTATTCCCATCATGAGAACAGCATCAGGATTGGCATCTTCATCCTGCACAGTGTGAAAAAAACACAGATATAAATCACGGTCGAGACGGTCTTCTTATCTTCCTTTATTGTATTTTAGTTCTTCATAAACAATCCTAGCTGCCAACACGTGTTTCGTCTTTAGTGGTATCAGCCACAGACTTCCTCAGGGCTATTACTAATAATACATTTCTAAAATGATGCAGCGGTTTCCAAAATATCAGTGTGATGACATCAATATTCTTAAATCAGACGGTTCGTGGTACGGTAGTTCAACCAAAAAGAGCAAGTATTCAAAATGACGATAATGCCCCAACGAACCTCGGACGCAGTATAGCCCAGCACGAGTGTTCAAAAAGTGGCGTGTTATCCTGCACAGTGTGCACCAGCCCTTGATGCTAGAATATTGAGAGGAGCAATACGGCGACCGCAGTGGCAGGTAAGTAAAGTTTTATATTTTATGTCTGTGCTTATTTTTGTATCAATAACAGTGCACAGCTTGAATGGAAAGGATAGCGAAATTGATTATAATCTATTTACAGGGACAAGGCAGAGGAAGAGTGTGGGACATTCTAATGAAGGCTTTCAACTACAATATGGATTTGGGGTTTTGTTCAGTCGTCAGGATCAATATGTTTAAAACACACATTTATTACATTAAATATAGAATTTAAGAGGGCTGTTAATATTTATTTTAGTTACACGATCGAAGGATCTTAAAGAGACTTGAGTGGCTAAACATTATGGCCATATTTGTCAATGTTTCACACAACGCAGAAAGTCAACTCGCTGAGCCTTATGAAAGGCAGAGGGCAGGAATGTGCCATTACCAATATATGGCACATTCCTGCTCTCTGCCTGTGCTGGTGCACAGTCTGCTGACTAGGGCCAAAGCAGGCACTCTTGGGCCATAGTTCAAGGCTGCCTGCATTGCAGGGGCATTGTTTTTGTGCATGAAGGGCCACCTCTAGCACAAAAACAATCCTCTGAGGATTTTTTCGCTTTCTAGGTGTGCTGAACAATGCAACACACTTAGAAAGGGGAAACAACAAGGAGTAGTAAAGATAGTTCTCCTTGTTGCACCTTGCATGGGACGTTGCAGCATGTTGACACTTTGCCAGGTTTACCACTCTTGGTTAATCTGGGAATGCACCAAAATCCACGGGTGGATGTGTGGGAACAGCCATGCTGCACCCATGGAATGCCTTCCCAGGGCAGATTAACTCAAGGCAGAGACTTGTACTGCTTTGCGTTACTCAAGATTTACCAAGCAAACTAGGTCCATGCAAGGTGGCCTTGTGGTGCTGGGTAAATCTGATTTTAGTGTTCCATTGCCCTTGCAACATCCTGTGTGACTCAACTGTAGCACAATAACATAATACATCTGACCCCGTGTTTCAGTTAAGTGAGATTTCCCTTATAAATGTATTAAAACAGAAACAGAAACAGAAACAGAAAGGGTAGCTCCATAACATGTCGCACAGCAGGGCCTGCCAACCTGTGATAATGAGCAATTGGAACAAGTTATTAGTAGCATTAGAAAAAAAGCAAACTTAGTTAATTTAGCTAATTTTAGTCTGACTGCTAATTGTACCGTTTTATTTTTTTAAATAATCCTAATTGTGCTAGAAAACTACAGGGCCAGACATTGTGTTAACAGTAAATATATTTTCCCAAGGACCCGACATTCTTTTAAAATATGCAGAAATACTTTATTACATAAAACAGATTCGCATCTGAAACATGCATATTTGCACCATCTTCTAAAGTGGGTCATTAATGTCTATTTCGTTCCTTGAGTAGATTAGTTCACTGGATATAATTGACAAGGCCCTCCACAGCACTCAACACTAACACAGCCTCCTTCTCATGTGACAGAACTTTGGAAATAGCAACACAGCAAAGGCTAGTGCTTAATTTGAATGTGTTCCAGTGCCCAGAGCTCTTGTTCCAAAGCCCATGGTTGATGAATTGAATGTTGGTGAGCCAAATACCATGATTGGTTGTCTTAAACAATTTCATGCCTCTTCAGTCCACTACCAGACTCTTTATCACACTCCTTCTTCCTCCCTTTGTGACGGAATTAGCATGCTCTGTATTTATGGTGTGTGTGTTTTTCTTCTCTCTTCCTCTCTGTAAATGTCTGACTCAGAAAAATTGGTGGCAACTACCAACAAGCATTTTCAATGCAATGGTTTCGCCTTTGGAAAAGTTTGAGCTATTGGCATTGTTAATGACAACATTTTTATTTATGTGTTGGTTTTGAAAACAGATAAATAATGGCATTGTCACTTACATTGTTATTAGCTTAATCTCTGCAGTCTCTAGAACTCCATAGCACTCCCTAGCTCTACACTCCCTAGCACTGTGCACTCCCTAGCACTCCCTAACTTCCCTAGTCACACCGCACCTCTTAGCATTGTGCACTCCCTAGCACTCTCTAGTCTTTTCCTAGCACTCCTTAGTCACTCCCTAGCACTCTGCACTCCCTAGTACTCTGCACTGTCTAGCACTCAGCACTCTCTAGTCACTCTGCACTCCCTAGTCACTCTGCGCTCTCTAGTCACTCTGCACTCCCTAGTCACTCTGCACTCCCTAGTCACTCTGCACTCCCTAGTCACTCTGCACTCCCTAGTCACTCTGCACTCCCTAGTCACTGCACTCCCTAGTCACACATGCACACTTAGAGCCACACACACCCCCCCCCAGAGCCACACACTCCTCCCAGAGCTACACACACCTCCCCCCAGAGCCACACACACACCATCCCAGAGCCACACACATATACAAACTTTGAGCTACACATATATATCCAGAGCCACACACATACACAGATAGAATTCAAGTCAAGTCAAAAGATCTTTATTCGGAATAAAAACATCCATAAAAGTGCATACAAGTACAGTTAAAACAATACAGTACAATAATAATATGACAGCTGGAAAAAAGACATAAACCAATCAATCAATTTCACAGTAACACACAGAATGTCCCTCCTTTTTAAAAACAGCATTATATACAGTTTAAAATGTTTTCTAACAAACAGAATTAAAAAGATGGATGAATAGTAGCAGCAACGTTTATTGGTCCTCGTCAGTCATGTGCAAAGAAGCAAAAAGTGCCCAATGTGCAAAAAAGAGAGTTTATAAAGTGCATAGAAAATACAGTATGCAGATGTTATACATCAATATATAAAGTGGCTCGTGATCGAACGGCAGCTTTGAGAAAGCAGCTCACTCTGAATATTACTTCATCAGATCCCAGTAATAAAAAGGTCCTCAGTGCTTTTTTAAAGCAAATTAACTTATGTTTTCTACAGTAGGGCATTAAATAATGAGCGGAGAAAATTTTATAAAAACCACAGAAAAACAAAAAGTGCATAAGGCTCTGTTTCATATTTGGGTTACAAGGACAATACAGAGTTTCTAAATGTTTGTTGTAACCCAAAGGGAAGTTTAGTAAATTTACTATACTCCCATCGTGAAAGCGAAACAGTAAGCTCCTATTCCATCTGCCAAGGTGTAAACGTAAATATCTGTGTGGGGGGCCTGGATGTTTAATTTGAGGTTCAGAATAGCCCATATATTTTATAACGGTACACTTTGACAGGTTTTTCCTTTCCCGCTCTTCTCTATACAGGTGATATAGTGCCCTATGAATAATAGTCTTATGGGAACGATTTATTAAACTGGGTGAAGTAAACAAATAACCATGTCCTACGCTGTCGAGGCATTCTTTTACAGCTTTTAACCATGGTATGCAGTGTGCCCTGTCACATTTTAGGCAGTCCAAGATTATATCGCGGATCAAAGTGGCAGCCGGGTTAATCCATATTTTTAGCCAGAAGAGTGCTGGTCTTGATCTTACAAAATCTTCTATATATGAGATGTTTAATTCATTATGGCATATATAGTGAGGGGAACAAATGACCCCACCCAGCACCTTCCAACAAAACCTATTTTCTTCGGTTTGGATATGGATGCAGTTTGTGTAACCCCAAACTTCGGCGCCATAAGTACCAGTTGGGATGCATTGGGTTTGGTAAATCTTTACTAGTGGTGTAATCACATCAGCGTGGGTGGGTTGTCTCAAAGAGGTGACACAATTTATAGCTTTACCCAACTTATTCCTAGCATAAGAAACATGTGGTTGCCACGAACCAGTACTCGAAAATAGCAACCACAGATCGGGAAAAGTACAAGTGCTTTTCAAAACATTTGACCCTGATTTAATCTCAGCAATTTTATATTTTTTGGGGCCACAGCTCATAATTAGAGATTTTTTAAAATTAGTGGTCAAGCCTAGGTCTGCCATAAAATGGACAAAGCCTGAGATTAAAATACGGAGTGCCTTTGGTGTGCGGCCCATTAGGACCGCATCATCAGCGTAAAGGAGGGTGGGTATAGGAACTCCATTCACATAGGGTACATCTTTTGATAAAGTACTCAGCGAGGAGCTCAAATTGTTAATGTAGAGAATGAAGAGGAGGGGGGCCAGCACGCATCCCTGTCTGACCCCCCTACCAATACTAATGTCGTCAGAGACTTCGCCAGATTGGTTAATGCGCACACGGGCTCTTAGGTCACTATGTAAAAAAGCTAAAAAGTTCACCAGATAATCATCCAAACCATAATTAAGAAGGGTGGACCATAGACGGGAACGGTTAACAAAATCAAAAGCAGAACTTAAGTCCATAAAACCAAAATATAAAGGGGATTTTTTAGCAGTGTTATATTTTGCCATGATCAAACTCAAGTTCAGACATTGTTCCACCGTGCCAACATTGCTACGAAAACCAAGCTGGCTAGGATGTAGAATCTTACTCTCATCTGCCCAGGTTTTAATCCTTTTAAAAATAACCCTCCCCAAAACTTTCAAAGTGTTATCGATTAACGATATGGGGCGGTAGCACCCGGGGTCCAGCCTGTCGCCTTTTTTAAAAATGGGCACGATGGTGCTACAGGTCCATGTTTCAGGAATTTGTTCGTTCGTTAAGTTATTAAAAACATTACATAGCAATGGGGTCCAAAAGTTAAGTTCACACTTTAACTGATCAATTGAGAGCCCATCGGGGCCAGGCGCTTTATTTCCTGCGCTTTCAACTATAGCATCCTCGACCTCAGACACAGAGATGTTAAGGGGGCTTAAAGGGAGGGAGGTTAGAGCGGGGTTGTCCGGTGTAGCATAAATTTTAGCAAAATGTTCAACCCATGTAGATCCGGTGATGTTGCAATTAATTGCCGTTAAGTTCGAGCCTATGGATCTTAGGTTCTTTACCTCCCTCCAAAACCCGGTAGTGTCTTTCAGTTCGGCCGAGCGTGCCAGGGAATCCCAGTGAGTTTTAACCAGTTCATTAGTTCTATTACGTAGGGTAGATTTATACTCTGCTCTGAGTAACCTTATTTGAGGAATATCCCTGGGTTTAGATTTTAGAGCAGCCCTTAACTTCCTATTTGCCTTAGAGCAAGAGGCATCGAACCATCTAGGTATTTCCTCAGATTTCCTCGAAGCAGGTCTGGAAATCTCACTTTTTATTACAGAGCAGAGTTCACTAAATGATGTGATTATATTACCCCGTGGTCATCGCTGGTGAGGCAAATGTCAATCAAGGCTGGATGTTTTTTGATGACTTTTGCCAGGATTTCCCTATTATTCACGCCCCTCCAGATTACCCTCAATTTGTCAGTTGAAACTTCCAAGTTTCTTGCACCTATTTCATTTTGTGGGCACTTACCCCTCGGAAGTAGTATGTGAATTACAATAGGGAAATGGTCACTATATACTTTACACACAACCTCAGCCTTCGTTAAAACATTAGCGACAGTAAGTGAAACAAATACATAATCAATCGTAGTACCACTACCATGACCAATAAAGGTGGGAAACTGGGCAGTGCTGATGTCCATACCAGCATGCTCCATGCAATTTACAAGTTCTCTACTTGCAAGGAGATTTAAAAGTTCTATACCTCTTCTACAGGGGGGGTTTCTAAAGTGTAAGTGTGCATTGAAATCCCCTCCTATACAAATACCGTTGAATTTCCCATATTTCTGTCCATCCATAATTTCACCAATAAACTCAAATAAAAGAATAAAATTACAATTAGGTTGGGACAAAAAGTCGTTATTGTAGAAGTTGATCAAACATAGCCTTGTCCTTTTAATGTATGCCAATGCCATGAAACTTGGGCAATAGGTTTGGAGTGTATCGATTTTAACTTCTGCAGATATTTTGACCCAGATAGAGAGGCCCCCACTAGGGCGGCCTAAAGGGGGGGCCGAGACAATCCTGTTATGGCAGCTGTACCCCTCAAGTAGCAGGTCATCGGTACACCAGGTTTCTTGGAACATTAGTACGTCATGACAAATAACCCAATCCTTCCAAGATGTAATTTCCATCTTAGCCTTCAGGCCAGCAATGTTCCAACTGAGGATTGACAGGTTTTTATCGGGCCTCAAGCAAGGGTCCTGGTCAGTTCCTAGGGAGAGTACTGTTGTAGTTTGCCCCTGTTGTTCACACGGTGTTTCGAGTGGAATAGTTTTGAGTGTTAGTGGGAGTACCTCAGAAGATGTTTCCGCTGTGTGATCAAGAGCCGGACACACAGAGACAGGTTCTTCAATAATGGGAGGCAGTCAATCCAGTGTGCCCAAATCGTGGAGTATTGAGAACCTGTTATGTAATGGAAACACAGGTGGGGGCTGCATCATTCTGTGTGGAGGGCGATAAAAATAATTTAACGGTAAGGGGGTCACCACAGTGGATGGGCCATGATGAACAAAGTTCTTGTTTAACAGAGACTTCGCAGTACCAGGGTTCCTGAAATTGACTATGATGCAGTCCCCGTTAATGTTTTTAAAGAGAGGACCAACCCAAGTTACTCGGCGTGTAGATATAATTTCTTTGGAAACATCATAGCCAACCCCCTTATGCTTGGTTAGCCAGTCAATACATTTATTGTGCAATTGAACCCACGACTCTCCTTGCCCATCCCTGAGGGGTGGAATGCCAGCCAGGACTAAGACGTAAGGACACGCCTCAGGTGGAAGATGTAAGGCAGGGCCTTGATGTTTAAAAGGCCTGGTGTCTTCATGTGGGGTCTTATTGTAGCGCTGGCTGGAGTTTGAAGAAACCTTCTGCGTAGTTGTGCCTGTAACGGAGTTACATTTATAATTATTCTTAGGGGCACTAGTGACAGTGGGGGGCAAGGAAGGTTTACTTGGAGGGTCAGGGGGGTTACTTTCCCTTGTGCTTGTGCTCGCCACAGGTGGTACAGTCATTGGCGGACCATTTGCAACTTGTAATACCTTAACACTATTTTCTATGGGCGGATTGCCATTTTTTGTGTAATCGCCACTAGTGAGTGCACGGGTAGTAGATTCCAGGTCTTTTAGCAGACGTTCACCTCTTAACTTATCCAGGCACACTCTGCCTTTTCTTCTAGCATCATCATTTTTGATTAAATTTTCCAGTCTGTCAAGTCTCTTAAAAATATTATTAAATTGTCTGATCATTTGACCTTCGAGTTGCTTAAAAATTGTATCCGCAATTGTCTCAATGAGATTCCCCTCAGATTTAGAATGGGTACTATTTGCATAGAGAAAATCCGTCTGGGTAGAGGTAGTCATTGAATTTAGACCATCATTGTTTATGACGACGACATCATCCAGATGGGGTTGAGCCTGCACGGATACTGTATATTGTTTTTGTTTCTTCCCCTTGTTCCACATACTTTGTGGTGTTGGTTGATTAACACTCCTAGGGGGCTGCTTCCTTTTATTATATGTAAGTTTGCCTAGGCCTCTTTTCCGCTTAGCTCCTGTATTCTCAGTGACCTCAGTAGTTGATGATAGAGGGGTAGGGTCCGGAGCTGCGGCAGGGACTATGTACGTAATAGTGTTTTCGTCCTCAACGACAGTTGGCAAATTAACAGCAGCAGATAGTTGTTTTCCCACAATTACTTCAGGAAATATGTGCATGTTACCACTTAAACTACCAGTTGCAGTTGGTTGGTTAGTGGTCGGTGAGCCCATGGAAAGCCTCCTCTCAGTTTCGGCAATCTCATTGAATGCAGTGTCTATTAATGTCTCAAAGGACGTAATGAGGGACGCAGAGGTTTCAGCGTCCTAGGAGACTGTGTTTATAGTTTTGCTAGCAGCGTTACGTTTGGCCATTTTAACAGCCAAGTAGCCGAGAATGCTCACCTTTGAAGGGGGGCGTTAGATGGGTGGCCCGCCCGACCACTGTGGACTTCTGAGGGCTTCAGAGGGCCCGCCCTTTGCCCGGGCTTAGCCCGGCGCGGCCCCGCGCGCTCCCGCGTCGCGAGGGGTGGTGCTGGTCTTTATGCGCCGCCTGGCGCCAAATCGCGGAGCGCGGCTTCCGGCCGCTAGGAGTGCTGGGGGATGTAGTCCTGGTTTCCCCTGAGTCCCGGTCTCTGCTCTGGTCTGCGGCGGCACTCGATGGCAGAGAGCGCAGCTGCTGCAGGCAGGCCGGAGAAGTCCTCGCTGGAAACGTGGCAACCCTAGCTGCCCTGGTAAGCGCTACAGATTTTCCCCGCTCTGCCAGGGGTGGTGCTGGTCTTTATGCGCCGCCTGGCGCCAAATCGCGGAGCGCGGCTTCCGGCCGCTAGGAGTGCTGGGGGATGTAGTCCTGGTTTCCCCTGAGTCCCGGTCTCTGCTCTGGTCTGCGGCGGCACTCGATGGCAGAGAGCGCCGCTGCAGCAGGCAGGCCGGAGAAGTCCTCGCTGGAAACGTGGCAACCCTAGCTGCCCTGGTAAGCGTTACAGATTTTCCCCGCTCTGCCAGGGGTGGTGCTGGTCTTTATGCGCCGCCTGGTGCCAAATCGCGGAGCGCGGCTTCCGGCCGCTAGGAGTGCTGGGGGATGTAGTCCTGGTTTCCCCTGAGTCCCGGTCTCTGCTCTGGTCTGCGGCGGCACTCGATGGCAGAGAGCGCCGCTGCTGCAGGCAGGCCGGAGAAGTCCTCACTGGAAACGTGGCAACCCTAGCTGCCCTGGTAAGCGCTACAGATTTTCCCCGCTCTGCCAGGGGTGGTGCTGGTCTTTATGCGCCGCCTGGCGCCAAATCGCGGAGCGCGGCTTCCGGCCGCTAGGAGTGCTGGGGGATGTAGTCCTGGTTTCCCCTGAGTCCCGGTCTCTGCTGTGGTCTGCGGCGGCACTCGATGGCAGAGAGCGCCGCTGCTGCAGGCAGGCCGGAGAAGTCCTCGCTGGAAACGTGGCAACCCTAGCTGCCCTGGTAAGCGCTACAGATTTTCCCCGCTCTGCCAGGGGTGGTGCTGGTCTTTATGCGCCGCCTGGCGCCAAATCGCGGAGCGCGGCTTCCGGCCGCTAGGAGTGCTGGGGGATGTAGTCCTGGTTTCCCCTGAGTCCCGGTCTCTGCTCTGGTCTGCGGCAGCACTCGATGGCAGAGAGCGCCGCTGCTGCAGGCAGGCCGGAGAAGTCCTCGCTGGAAACGTGGCAACCCTAGCTGCCCTTGTAAGCGCTACAGATTTTCCCCGCTCTGCCAGGGGTGGTGCTGGTCTTTATGCGCCGCCTGGCGCCAAATCGCGGAGCGCGGCTTCCGGCCGCTAGGAGTGCTGGGGGATGTAGTCCTGGTTTCCCCTGAGTCCCGGTCTCTGCTCTGGTCTGCGGCGGCACTCGATGGCAGAGAGCGCCGCTGCTGCAGGCAGGCCGGAGAAGTCCTCGCTGGAAACGTGGCAACCCTAGCTGCCCTGGTAAGCGCTACAGATTTTCCCCGCTCTGCCAGGGGTGGTGCTGGTCTTTATGCGCCGCCTGGCGCCAAATTGCGGAGCGCGGCTTCCGGCCGCTCGGAGTGCTGGGGGATGTAGTCCTGGTTTCCCCTGAGTCCCGGTCTCTGCTCTGGTCTGCGGCGGCACTCGATGGCAGAGAGCGCCGCTGCTGCAGGCAGGCCGGAGAAGTCCTCGCTGGAAACGTGGCAACCCTAGCTGCCCTGGTAAGCGCTACAGATTTTCCCCGCTCTGCCAGGGGTGGTGCTGGTCTTTATGCGCCGCCTGGCGCCAAATCGCGGAGCGCGGCTTCCGGCCGCTAGGAGTGCTGGGGGATGTAGTCCTGGTTTCCCCTGAGTCCCAGTCTCTGCTCTGGTCTGCGGCGGCACTCGATGGCAGAGAGCGCCGCTGCTGCAGGCAGGCCGGAGAAGTCCTCACTGGAAACGTGGCAACCCTAGCTGCCCTGGTAAGCGCTACAGATTTTCCCCGCTCTGCCAGGGGTGGTGCTGGTCTTTATGCGCCGCCTGGCGCCAAATCGCGGAGCGCGGCTTCCGGCCGCTAGGAGTGCTGGGGGATGTAGTCCTGGTTTCCCCTGAGTCCCGGTCTCTGCTCTGGTCTGCGGCGGCACTCGATGGCAGAGAGCGCCGCTGCTGCAGGCAGGCCGGAGAAGTCCTCGCTGGAAACGTGGCAACCCTAGCTGCCTTGGTAAGCGCTACAGATTTTCCCACAGATAGAATTAAAAAACTGGACCCTGTTACATAAACTGAGCTGCGAGGAGCAATGTATTAAGTTCATAAGACA
Source organism: Lissotriton helveticus (assembly GCF_964261635.1). NCBI lineage: Eukaryota > Metazoa > Chordata > Amphibia > Caudata > Salamandridae > Lissotriton > Lissotriton helveticus. The sequence goes on from NC_136071.1 coordinate 122,227,761, forward strand.
CAGGGGTGTGCCCTATGCATTCGCTGCAATCACTTTATAAACATAGACCGCAACTTTATATATCCCAGGCACCAGCTCTGTGACAGTAGCTCAGTGCATCTGTATGCCGTAACACAACTGCACCCAGTTCAATGCTCTATTGCTACATGGAGATCACGTTCTGTTTGTATAGCCTTTGAATAGGGTTTTTACAAATACCAGGTGTCACCTGTGAGACAGCTTCAATGCGTGTTCATATGCAGTAACACGACAAAGCACCAGTGCCGCACTGACTTTGCACAGGATCATAAGTTGGAACCGATGAGGCAGTAATCATTATCTAAAATTAGATCTGTTCTTAATCATTTTAAAAATAAACTTGTACGCCCTGAACCTTTCGGGGTGTCTCAGAAGGACAGTCTGGACTCAGGCAAGAGCCAGCGGACACGTTTCACATGTGCCCATCCACCAACCTCATCATCTCATTGGTTGAGAATGTGCTGCACGTGCCACTTCCGGTGCAAAATGGGGACAAGGGGTTGGCCATGGTAGCACACGTTGCAGCCAAGCAAAGACCCGTACCGCCTAGAAAATGTTTCCATTTGCCCTTTCCATATTTTAAAAGTTAGGTAATTCCTCAACAGATTCCCCCATAGAATTGGAACTTCAACTGGCGCATGCCTGGCTACCGCTCTGCAGAGGCCATGGATAAGATGAGCACGTAGTAAGAGCACATTTAAGACAGTGACTGGCCCTGTCAGAATCTCACGCTGCCTCCAGCCTCCCCCCAGAGCGCGCAGTGCTGCTGTCATGAACACTAATCCACTCCTGAGTACAAACCCACACTTAAAGAAACTCACTCACCGTATGCGCTCGCATGAAAAACATAACCTCTGAAACAAAACGCCTGGGAGAAGACACGGTTACGAGAAAGGCAACATATGCCACACACCATGAAGTTAAAGGGCGAAATGTAACAGAGAACGCATCACTGACTCCAATTACCCAAATAATTCTCGCATACGTTGTCAACAAAGAAATATTGTCTCTGCCTGTAGAGTTAAGCAATTGAAAGACAGGGTCAGTTTCAAAGTCTGTTTTAAAATACAGCCGATGCTAACTACCCGCCGCATATAAACCCCCGACTCACAATCAGGCACACTCACATTTGTTCTCTTTCTCGTTACTCCTCATCTCGCGTCTCACGCTGCCATAAGAGACAGACAATTAGTGTTGTGTAAACAGCGCCAGTCTTGCACTGTTTACACAAAACTAACGGGCTGTCGAAAAGCAGCGGTGTGTGTTTGTCAGGGGGAGGATTGTGAAAGGAATCCTAGTCCCCATGCTGGCGAGCCCCACCGCCACACACTGGTACAAATTAACCACTGAATCTACCTCAGGGGAGCACTTGATGATGCGCCTCTGGGGAACACTGAGTGGCGTGCCTCGTGGCGTGCCTCATGGCAGCACCTGGTGCTGTACATCAAGGCACTGGATAATAAATGAGCTCTTATGTGGAAATGGTGGCAACTTGGAAGTTTATGAGAAGCTGAGAGTTGAGGGGGGCACACATCTGCGCTTGCTACTGGTATTACTTGTGGTAATATTTCTGAAATGCAAATTCTGTATCTGCCCTCCTTACAGGGGGCAATGAAATATTACTATTCCGGCTCTTCTACCCAGAATGTGGTATTATTCTTTAGATACTGCCTACAATGATTCCTAGAATCAGCAAGGAGCCTTCCGCAATCCCTCAACCTTACCACCTCGGAGGCTTTGCTTGCTGCACTGCCTGAGAACACTCAGCGAGCTGAAGCACAAACAGAGGTTTCCAAGTGTAGATGCGCGTGCACATACCAGATCTGCCCTGTGTCAACACAAACGTAGCACAAAACCAGCACACACTGCGAGGCTGAAGTGCCCAGACAGGCGAGACAGAATGACGTACACTAGTGCAGTGGAAGGACACGCACTGGTGAAGTAGCACACACAGGTGATGTGTTAAGAGAGGCATCAGTGAGACATTAAAGCGAGCACCAGGGAAGTAGAAAGGCGAACACCGGCAGGGAGTAAGGCATACACTTGTGGTGCACATGGACGTGCTTTGAGGAGTTACTAAGGCAAACACTAGTGGCTGAACAGACCTTTCACTATAAAGAGGGACGCACAATGATGAGATAGAAGGTCTCGAGCGTAAGAAGGGCACGCACTAGTGAGGTTGAAGGGTGCACCGGGGAAGAACCTGGTGTGCACTCACGTGAAGTTAAGGTGCACTGGTACAGCACTTGGCACGTACTGGTGAGGAAAAGCACACGCACCTGTGGCACAAGTGCACCTGCACGTGTCAATCTACAGGAGTCACTCACGGGATCTCGGACTCGGGTGACGACAGCTGCCCTCATTCCGTCCTCTCCCCCGGCACAGACGGAACCCCCTCCGACCTGTGAGAGGCCGTGCACTGATTATAAGAGGACACTCGAGCAGCGGCCTGTCTTCCAGGCCCCCCCCTCTCCCCTTGTGCTCGCTGAAGAGCATAACATCTGCCAGCGAGCCGGGCCAAGGACAGCTGTTCACATCTCACTGGTTGCAAGGGTGTTTACAAGGGGCTTCTTAAATGACACGGCTGGAAGGATCCTGCACACAAAGGCGGGCGGGCGGGGGGGGGCGGCACTGGGCTATGTCCTTCTGCCAACACGGACATAAAACTAAGGTCTTTGACGTTTGGGAAATCAGCCAGGCCCAGTGTTATATGTATGACCAGTGCCGACAGCCAGCTACCTTAAAGCACTACCACCAATGATGGCGTGAGGGCGCTATTATGCAACACATGGATTCAACAAGCACCTACGAGGACACGGACAGCGGGAGGGGGGGGCGGGAAAGGAACGGACAGCAGGAGGGGGGGCGGGAAAGGAACGGACAGCGGGAGGGGGCAAGGAAGGCACTCACCTGGACTTCCTCGGGCGGCGATCGGCCGCGGAATGACGAACACAAACATGGACGCACAAAAAAAATAAACCCCGCCCACGGCCACGATGACGATATCGCAGAGGCGGAGAGCGAAAAAAATCTCGGGAACGCCCACGAATCTGGTCCGGCCTTGACGGACAGATCCGGCTTCCAATAGCTAGCCTCCATTTATGGAGCTAGCCAATGGAAGCAGAGGCGGGACTAAGCCCCACACTGTAGGGACATAAGATTTCTCCTGGGCGGAGCTAGGAGCTCCGGCCCCAGGCGAAACCTAAAAATGAATGTTGTGTTCCCCGCCTGCAGCCACTAGCTTAATTTAAGGACTGCCAGTTATAAAGATACATGTCAACGTGCGGCCCATCAATGTACAACACACCTCCTTACAACAGCACACTTTAAGAATGAACTCGAACATACACCCATCTCTTCCGAGTTATGTATTTGAGTGGGTATTGAGGCATCCAAGAGCACTTTCTACCCTTAGCTGCTTACAACACTTATTTGTTTGCCTGGCAATAGTACCCATACAAACTAAGAACCTACATAAGCAAGATTATACACCAATCTGGCCTCATCACCCAAATAACTTTCTTTCAAATTCAATCGCTGATCACATACCCCCTCAGAACTAAATCAGAAATTTGAGGATTTTGTCTTCCAGAGTTTAATTTCAGATGTCTCTGTTTCATTCACTTTTGCAGTTGAGCAGGACATGTTTTTATTGTGAGTGGATACCATGTTTGATGCACTTTCATTATCTGAAAACAAACTCCAGAAGAATGAGTTTGTTTTCAGAAAACAACATAGCAGTGACCCTGATGGTAAAGGAGTTTTCTCTTAGCTTGAGTCTATTATACATTTTCCCTAATCTGGTCTTAAATGCCGGTTCCCGGTAACGAAAACGAAGGATGTTCGCCCTGCCCTAAGTAGAATGGAATGACTTTCTCTATGACCTGTCAACCCAAAGGCAAACCACCCATAGGTCCAATGTTCCACCTGTGGAGACCATTGCGCCTCACCTGGTGTAAACCCAGTGCTTCTCTGACTCTTAGCAGAGTAGAAGAACTAGAGGTTTGCTTGGTAGGGCGCGCTGGCAATTTATGGTATGCCCTCTGCTCTGCCAAACATTGACTTACCCTATTAGTCTTTTTGCCCCATAGCATGTATAAGGATAATGAAAATATAAGTTCAATGTTCCTGTTTCATATTTAGGATCCTATATTAGCACTGTTAGTTGGTGTGCTGCAAGGAATATTACACATACAATAATGCATAACTGTAATTTAAGAGTTGTGTTTTGATAATTGGGCATTGATATGCAATAATAGTTGGTTTGCATTTTTTAATTTCCTCCATTTTCAATTAAATCGTATTTGTTTGATGAGACACATCTCAAAATCCATCTACTGACTGACTTAATTATTAGAAAGAGGATTACATGGAAGAGTTCCAATATGGATTATAACGATTCAACATAAAGCAATCCTGAATCAGGAACTATGCAAGCATGCATGGTAAACAGAACAAACAATAGGTGCATGTAGGTAGGAAAATAGTTTGAAATCTCCCATTATCTCTTACACATTAATTGGTTTGCCAAAAATGTTTGTGGTGGACACAACTATGAAACTCTTCTAATAAAAACAATTGAAATGTGTGCTACTACTCAAGATTTCTACTGGCACCAGTGCTTCATGCAGGTTTTCAGGGACCTAGAAACTGCAATGAAAGAATTTCGTATTGAATCGACTTGTTTCTTGGAACTGGTTAATGGCATTTAATGGTTCCTCTTGGTTTCAGATGGTATAGTTATTTAACCAAATAGAATTTTAACTAGGATGCTTTATCTGCAAAACCACTGTATCATATTCTCTACTCGTAGGAAGGTGGGTTATTAGTAGGTGCAGGTTGGTACCTACAGCTAGTAATAATACACAATCATTAATAAAGCCCAGTCAAGTACCAATAAAAAATTCCTTGCTCAAGGCTTGGCTAGCTTGGCAGGTGAGCAGTCTTGCTTAACTTAGGAGACAGGTGTACACAGGGCCGGACTGGTTACCGGGAAGTTGTGTGTGCTGCCGAGCAAGGGGCTAATTTCTCTGTGGTGGGGGTTTATTTCATTGATGGGGACCTGCGTGCGATTTGAAATAAAAAAATCAAAACGAATTTCGTTTTGCACACGCAGGTCCCCATCAACGAAATAAGCCCCCAGCACGGCAGCACACACAACTGCCCGGTAGCCAGTCCGGCCCTGGGTGTACAAAGCTTTCAATATCACCTAAACAGTAAATAAGTAAAAGATACGACAAAATAAATCAAAGCGCACCAATTTATAAAAATTGAGAATATTTTTATCTTCAAAATTATACAAAAACCACAGAAATTAATTGTGGGGAACTGGAGATATTCATTTTTAAAGTTGAATTAAAAAAAATTGCTTTCTAGCTCCAATAAGTGCAAAGCGCCATCCGCGTCTCGCTGGAGCAGGGCAAATTCAAAGTTTCAGGCTGACTGCGATAGAGTGCGGGTCGGATACGATTAGTGGTTGGGCCCATTTTTACCGTTTTACTTAATTACTTTTTTGGACCTTTTCTCTCGACGTCGAGCGATCAGGTCCTCTGATCTCGATTTCGAGGGGGTCATGGCGGCCTGCTAGAGCGTGATACCTCAGTGAGCCTTGGAGACCTTTGTCTTCATCTTCGATGGTGAGGAGCTGCGGAGCTTTGAGCAGGCTGATCAGGTTAAGCCTTGGTTAGACTATGGCAGCATGACTCTTGTCATTGATTCAGGTTTTCTTCTGGAGATTTTCCACCAAAATTGGTCAAAAGTTCCCAACGTTTAAGAAGTTCGTCTCGGAAGGTTCCTTGATGCATGAAAGGGTTCTACAGCACCAGCCTGGGGCTCAGAAGCACTGGTTTGCCCCAACACATCCGGGACTCCAACTCCCACAATGCATCTAGTCAGCCCACGAAAATCCGAGTGAAGCTGGTTAGCTGGAGTTGTCTATGTAGTGGATGTTGCAGGTAGTTTCTTCAAGCACTTTTCTACCTGTTGCTGCTCAAGGAGCCTACTCCTTATCCTTCGATACAGGAAAAGTCCTTTTTGTGTGGAGCCGTTAGAGTGCAGCAAGTGCAGTCCTTCTGAATGCAGTCCTCTGTTTGTGCAGTCCAAGGCTCGAGCAGGGCAGTCATTCTTCTCCTGATGTTGTGGGATTTGGGGAACTCCTGCAAATCTCACATATTTATTCCCCATTCTTGGCTGGAAGAGGGGGGACACCACAGCCAATTGGATTCAAGCTGCCACCCTCTTCTATGACAGCTTCTTGGGAAAGGTGGCATATTTTTGTCTCAGAATGCACACATCACCAAAAATCTAAATGTTGAAATTCTCTCCTTGGAGTGCAGGTCTGGCTACCCAATCCAGATTGTGGCTGACATTTCCATACACTCCCCTTCCAGCCCCTCTCCTAATCTAGTTAGAGAGGCTCCCATCTGGCTGGGTATCAAGGAAATGGGGGCTGTCATGTGTCCTGTGACATCTATGTTTCTACCTTTCCAGATCACGTTAACTCCCCAGCCTCCTTCCTGTCCCTTGCTTCTTCAGGAAACAAATCTCCTCCCACCAAATGGCTACATTGTTTCAACCCCAGGCCTCTTCACAACTACTCGGGGAGTAGCTTGGCTCAGGCTGTCAGGGGCTAGCAATCAGAAGAGGCTGATACAGGGCTGTTTTAGGCAACTTTACAGATTGTTCTAAAAATAAGTTCCTGCAATAGTTACAATAAAATCTGACCTTGACAAGTAGTTGGATTTATTGTAACCATTATTTTGATACTTTGAATTATGTTGTTAGCTACTTCCAATCAAAAGTTAGACTTTATTAAAGTTTAATAAAGCATTCCCATGCTACCGATAGAGCTAACAGCACTACAATGGGAGAAACGACTTTGGCTGGTTTTCCCCCACCAGGACATATAAAACATATTTTATAATGCCCCTGCTTTATATAACAAGGCACCCTACCCTTGGGGCACCTAGGGCAGACCTTAAGGGTCTCTTATATTTAATAAAAAGGTTGTTTTGGACTTTTAATTCCAAAGTCGAATTTGAACACAGTTTATTAAATTGACACCAGACACCACAAAATGCACACTTAAGTGCATTGAGTCCACTGGAGGTCTCTAATCTGCATGCCCTACCTTAGACTAGAGACTTACAGGTAGGTTGTCTGAACTCATTGTAATTACACCAACTACTATGTACGTTTTAAGGACAGTGCGCTGGCCCTGGGCCAGGCTAGCAGAGCCCAGGGCACTTTTAGAGTCGGTAACCATCAGTATCAGTCAAAAAATGGGGGGTGATCAGGGGAAAAAGGATGGCTTTCCTACTTGACTCCATCTTCTATCCCTGGGAGTTGGTTGGGACAAACAACTGTTCTCAGTCTATAAGCTGCTAACATAGGGAAGTTTAACGTTAGCAAGAGTTTGTGATCTATCAGTGCGCCTTTTACAGATGTCACTGAGTCATAAACAATGCTGCTCAAAAGAAGCAAGAGAACCTGATATGTATTACTGCAGGAAAGCCCAGTGCAAGATAACATGACTCCAGTAATCACTTAGATACAAATTAGATGAATTGTAATTATAATGATATTGGTAGTTACAAAATTCAAACCTTTCCCGAATCAGGTGAGATAGGATATGGAATTAATACGGAAACTGCAGGATCCATGGATTGTCTTGAAATTGTGAAGGAATGAATAGTAAGTTGGAAGATCTATATTGGCAAGATAATATCTAAGTCTGTGCATACAGGGGTTGGTTAACCTCTATGGTCAATTCAGGCAGTGCACAGCCAATGTCAAGGCCCTGTTGTTTTGGTTGATCCCTTGGCATTGATTGATTGGCTGGCTGAAGGTCAAACCCTAAACTATCACTCACTGTGCACGCTTGAATGGTATGGGGAGGTAGTGATTAAACAGCCTCTGAGGGTTGAGCGTAAAGTCACTCAGTTTGGCAAACTTCCTCTGCACATGCCTGAAGTATGTGTGTAGTATTGTGAGTGGATGTCGCGTTTGATGCACTTACTCAGCATAACTATTCATTATCTGAAAACAAACTCATGAAGCTAGAGTTTGTTTTCAGAATATCACATAGCAGTGACCCTGATGCTAATACAGATTTCTCTTAGAAAGGATCCATTATACATTTTTTCTTGCTCAAGATTTACACGCCATTCACGGTAGGGAAAATGGCTGATGGTCACCCCACCCTAATGAGGATGGAATGACTTCCTCTATGACCTGACAACCAGTGGCAAACAGGCCATCAGTTATTCATAGGACGGAAGTATATTTGTAGATAAGGAATTGGGACTGTTGCCAGGTAACCCATATTCATCCTAAAGTCTGTTTTGCTTTGAATCTGAAGTGTCTGTGCCTTTATTATAGGTACCTCATATACTAAACTCACCTCTGTAATATTGAACATTTCTAGTTTTCTTAGTTTTCTTTTTTCCCTTTTTGTTCCTTCTTCTGTTTGTTTGTTAGCTTGTCTTTCCTTTAGCTACTTATAATTACTAGTGTATTCTCTTTTCTTTTTTTCGTCGTGTTCTAAGAGAACAATCCAGTGTTTCAATTGTGATTTGAAATACTATGTGAACACGGATATTATGAATGAAAATAAAAAATAAAGAAAAGTGTGCAATTAAAAAAAGGAGGAAAACCGTACACGTGCACTTCAAGTTAATCCATTCACTGGTTATTGAAAATGGACTTTTCTCTAAGCTTTGATGACGGGTATCATTCCTTCCTGCTTTCATTACTAAAATGAAATGCCGATGAAAGAGGCAAAGCAGAACAAACGTGAAATTCATACCTCCACACGAGGATACAAATGGTTCAAGCAGTTCAGCTTTCAATACCTACAAGAAATGGTATCATTTTCTCCATCAACACGTTTTTGTGCCACAGTTCGCTATCTGCGAGGCTTGCCAAGTAATAGATGGCTGGCATTGTTCTTGATTACTGAAGATAAAATGGCTGCCATTCCGAGTGCGCGCGCTGCGCGTTATCTCATAATATTAATAAATGGTCCTCGATGGGCGCAATTTCAATAACAGAGCTTCGTGAGATTGCAAACGTCCCTGCACATCCGCGCAATAAATGGAAAACTCTAGCTAACAATTCACTCCTTGGCAATCTTGAAATGTTTGTCGTGCATTTCTGTTGTCAGCCTATCTCGATTTCGCCTCCCATACGTCTTTGTGACGGTCTGTCAGGATTATGCTCTAGGATGTATGAAGGCGGTTTTACTGAGATCGTATTCGAAGCACTTCTGATAAAATATAGCGCATTTTGCGCGTCTCGCCTGGGTGTTAGAGTGACAAATGCAACAATTAGGACGAGAGAAATTTTAATCTGAGGCTGAATGAATAGGCCTGCTCAGTTTTCAAGATTTCCCGTGTACAGGTCAATATTTCAGGAGGCGGGTGATACAAAGTGTGTCACAGGAGCACATATTGCTGTGTGAGCTTTGACACTTTGTCAAAAGTACCCAATTTTATGTAAGTATTCACAGCTATGCATGGGCAGTCAATCAAAGAATACGCCTCCTTTCTCACTCATTTAGTAGAAAGTATATTCATTTTGTAGATGAGCTGTCCAAGTATGTTAATCAGAAGTGTGTTAACTAAATAAATTTGAACAAATCAGCCTGATTTAAAAGTCTGCACAAACAACAGTGTTGTAAGGAATATTGCTGGGATTAAAAGTTCCTTGCAACAACAGACTGCCTCTTCTCTGGCGATTGGCAGACATGTTTGGACAAAGCAGGTTTGTGGGTTATTTCAACCTTTAGCAGCAACTGTGGGCTTTCCTGGAGGACAAGTCCTGTTCAAGGACACCCCATTTTCATATGCAAAGTCAGAGGTCTCCTAAATCACTAGAATAAGTGGAATGCCAAACGAGTAAAAAATATTACATTTAAATGAAAAAAAATTGGGGAATCAATTACATGGATCACCTAGATCTCCAAATATTCTAGGGCTGTAGTTCTTAACCTGCGGTCCTTGACCTCTAGGGGTCAGCAAAGCCCAATCAGGGGGTCTGCTAACATTTAGAAAATTAAATAATGTAAGCATATAAATAAGTATATATACATTAAAAAAAGTGCGACCGCCATGACGGCCGTCGCAAAGTGTATATTTTCTATTGCGGCTTGTGCTGCGAGCTGTAGCACAAGACGCAATATAAAATATAGACTTTAAAAACATCCCTGCGCCGTGTGGCAGGCACCATGTGGTGCCTGTCACACGGTGCAGGGATGTTTACGGTCCCATAGCAGAAGGCCAGAGGCAAAGGGGGCCCTGCTAGGGGCCCCCAAAATCTCTTCCCACCTGCCTTTTCATGGCAGGTGAACCGCCATGAAAGTGTAGGCGGAAAGGGACATTGTAAAATCTGCGGAGGTGCCTGAGCAGGCACCACCTCTACTGTCAGGATTACTATCAGTCCGACGGGCTCCTTGAGCCTATTGGAAAGCGTCGGATGGTCTGTTTGCCTACTGCGTCCGATGGTCCCTACGCCTACTGCGTCCGATCGCACGTATTGTAATGTAGCGGTTGTACCGCAGCAGCAGATGTTGGTCAGACCACAATCGACCGATATCAGAATGAGAACCTAAGTTTGTATCCTTAGCTTGATTTGTGGGAGAAGGGCAAGAACAGCAAAAATAATCTTATATGGACTTTTGGGAGCCTCACTTAAAGCAGTGCTGTGCACCAAAAAAGAGGAGGCATGCATTAGAAGCAAATAGGAGAAAATATTGTACTAGAGCTTAGCATATTGCTTCATCTTTTAGAAATAAAACCCCAAATTGAAAAGCTCCAGCCCCCCCCCCTTACAAATTGAGATTCGGTGTAAGATTCTCAACCCATTTTATGATTCGGAAAAAGTTTTCCTGATTCACAAAACAGGGTTAGTACAACAAAAAAAGTAATTTATTGATGGCAAACTATGTAATTATTGGGTTGTGTTCGCTAAATCACTGTGTACAGCAACCCCCTAGTATTCTTCATCCCATTCAAAATACTGGTAACGTAATGTAATGTATAAAAACTTATAAAGCGCACTTTCACCATGCGGTTTCTTGGCGCTGGTAAGCATCCAGAGAGCAAAACGGTTTGAGAAACAAAAAGTGAAGACGGCCAAAAGAAACTGGTGTTGACATTTCTCAGGCGTCATTATATCCACTAGTAACAGATCAGGAGTCACAAGACATATACCTTAGATTACTGTTTTGCTTATCAAAATGAAGTAGCCATATGTCTGAAAAAATGTGTGCATATTTAAAACACATTTATTTGACCTGAATCCGAAAGTGTATAGGTTCTGCAGTATATAACTGAATGGATTTTAAATATTAATATTAATTTGCAGCAACTGTTTAAAGATGACAGTCATTTTCTGTTTACTCTCATTCTCCAATTGTTGCTCTCTTCAGCTTTTACCTTTGGTTAGTTTTTTGTTGGTGAAAAAAAAGGATATATTGTTTTGTTTTTGCCCCCCTCCCCAACATTTTGTTGCATGGTTTCACAGGAGTTAGGACTCTGTGAGGCAAACATCTTCCAAACAGTGGTACAGCATGTGTGATTTGCCTCTAAATTATGTATTGTGCCTTGGTTTCCCCTAATTGGGTTGTATAACCTTCCAGTAAGACCGTGGTAGATGGCGGAAGAAAGACAATGATGGTTTGGAAGTTGAATGTCATGTGTAGGCTGCAGTCTGTATTTACACCACCCACTTATATGACCAAAATATATGGCTTGAGGGAGCACATTTATGCTCTGGGTGTGGCTGCAGTTTGAAAGCACTGCTTTGTCAGATTGCATGGAAAAGTACCCTTCACATGAAGTTAAATCTATTTTTATATGTCAGTCACGTCACCCCTTTAAGTGTGCCTTTAAGCCCAAAGGCCTGGCTATTTAATATATGTACAAGGAGGGCTGGCTAAGCAATGGAAAAAGTATGCCCTGACAGTGAACAATTACAAAAAGCTGTTTCCATTATGTAAGTAAAGCTACATTGTCCAGGAGCAGGTCTAGATATGAATCAAATCACTCTTTCAAATCTAAGCATTGGGAAAATACTGGAGTACTCACTAAAAGTTCTTTTTCCCTCAGTTTTAAAAATCTAATTCACAAGTGAAAATAGATTTTTAATGATTTTAGTGCTTTAGGAAACTAGACTTTGTGCTGCCAGAGAATAAACTGGTGTAGGACTGGTTTGCCTCTAAGTCCTGCTCCAAAAACTATTATCTACCTTCCTCTTGGAGGAAAATGGCTAAGCCTCTGTTGGCAGAATGAGAAGAGGGAGTACAACACTGACCACTTAACAAGGGTTTGCCTGTGAGGGGCACAGGAGTAGCAGGCATAGAAAAATTGATGTTTTCACAGTGTTTCCTCCTTTGAAGTGGAAGTGTTGAATAGGACTATCTGAAAATCTAACCATTGATTTCCAGAGCCACCATAGATTTTCTGTCTGCAACCCTAACAGGAGTTAAACAGTGCTAGGACTGACAGAGGATATAAAACCTAATCTTCCTAACCGAGTGACTAGATGGTAGGGAGCTAGGACCATTTTGGTGGAGCGACGTTAGGAAGGTTTGCAGTAAATTGAGAAAGGAAATGTTGAAATAGTGGTGGATATTCTGCAGCAGTGTGTCTAGGATTAGGTGTATGGGATTTTTAATCCCTAGCTTGTGTACAGGATAAGACTGGAACCTTACTGCTACCTCATCAGAACTCAGATGCAAACATCTTAAAGGAAGAACACTCTGAATCCCTTCTCCAAAGAACAAAGGCTCAAGGACTCGTGACTCCAGCTGGCACCCAGGGATTGCAACTGCTCTCTAAGAGTCAAGAGGTGGACCATCTGTTCGCCCGCTATGGGGACATGCAAAGACATGAAAAGAAAATTACTCCTGTCTGTAAGATGACCCAGCTCATGTCTGAGGACTGGACCCCTTCAGGAGATTTGGTTGAAAGGACAACTTGCCTGCAGAAGTGACCAGGAAGAACTTTCCCAGTTCTTGAAAAGAAGCAGCACTAATTCATTTTTTCCACTTGCAGAGTAAAGGGTTATGGTGCTGATGCTTCCCAGGAAGGATGCATTTCTTGGCATGACAGAAAACCAGGATCATTCTCCTCAAAACGTTTTGTAGCACCGAAAAGTGTTTCAGCAGGACTTTGAGGCAGAGTTATCTGCCTTTGTGGAATCATGCCTCGCTCCAGCCTTGCCCAGAATGTGGATTTTGAGAATGAAAAAAGTGGCTATGTTGAAAGCTAAATTCGCAGCCCTTCCCCGTTTTAATAAAATGCAGTCGGGGTGTGTGGTCCTCAGGGCCTATGAAGTATCGGGGAGAGGAGCCACGCAGCCCCCTCCCTTTTGAATAAGAGTCAGCCCTGGGGATGGTGTCCCCAGGGCCTTTTGAAGGGTCAGGGAGGTGGGTGACAGGGTCACTCTCCCCTTTTCTGTTGAATTTAGCCCCGGGGATGGGGTCCCAGAGGCCAAATTAAACCCCAGGAGGAGGCTGTGGCCCATCTCCCCTTTTTTAAATTCAATTTGGCCCCGGGGATTGGGTCTCTGGGGCCTTTGAAAGCTCGGGGACGAGGACCTTGCAGGCCTCCTCCCCTTTTATGTTGTATATTACCCTAGGGACGGGGTCTCAGGGACCGAATGCAGCTCAGCAGTGGGGCTCCCGCTGCTCTCCTCTCTTTAATGAAATTCGCCCCTAGCGATGGGGTCCCCGGGTACAAATAAGGCTTGAGGAGGTGAGCTGCACTCCCTTCCCCTTAATATATATGTTTTGCTGTGGGGGATGAGTCCCCAGTGCCCAAATGTCAACCTTACACTGCAAACACCAAAGGCAGTGTGCAGTGTGGGATTTGTTGCATCCAGGTGGGTTGACTACAGGCCCTATTGTCAACCCCCCATTTCGCATGGCTGCTGTGTGCAGTGCAGGTTGGCTGACCGCTGATGAGTTGGCTGCCTTCGCCCAACATCTCGCCATGCACTGCCAAAGGTCATACGCAGTGTGTGGTTGGATGCCTCTGGGTGAGTTTATTCATTTATTTATTTATTGAAGTTTTGTATAGCGCTAGCTGGACCCGAGGGTACCAGAGCGCTTCACAGCAAATACAAATAAGCACCAAAAAGACAGTGTGGATGGTAAACAAGAACAGGGAGCACTGGGGGGAAGTAAAAGTCTGCACAATAACAACATGAGCGCACTACAGGGCGGAGATCAGGGGCGAATCATCTGGCTCTGGGATCATAGAGATAGTGGTCTTTCAAAGTCAAATGTGGGGTTCTCGTTACGATCCAGAGCGCTCAAGGAAGAGGGCTTTGAGTAGCATCTTGAATTTCGGGAAGGAGGCGGTCATTCTGATATGGGGGGTATGGAGTTCCATATCTTGGGAGTATTACCCGCAAAGGATTTATTAGAGGTTTTGTGTTTCTGTGATTTCAGAGGGATGAGTAAGAGCGTGTTGGAGCTGCTGAGGTTCCTAGACTGACCGGCCCTTTTGAGTTGGGTGGCCAGATATTCTGGTTTTCCTGTATGCAGGGCTTTGTGTGTGAGGCAAGCTGTACGGAAGCTGGCTCGTTGGTCAATAGGGAGCCACTTCAGATCCTTGAGTGCCGGGTAGGGATCACTGAAATAATATCGAGTGACAAAATATCGACCTTCAAGAATATCGTTGACAAAATATAGACTGTCAAAATATCGACTTTCTATGTACAAACAGGTAAGTACAAAAATATCGAGTTTTAAATATCGTTTACAAAAATATAGTTTTAAAAAATATCGACTTTAACAAAAACAAAGTTTAATTACATTATTATAAAAAATTAATTACTAAAATATACTTAACAATACTTAAATTAACTTTTAATAATTAAATAATTAATGAAAGTATTTTTTATTCATATTTCTTAAAACATATATATATAGTAACAAAATTTAATTAAATAATAGCCAATATTATTAACGTACGATTACAAAAGAGTAAAAATTACTATTCCCACTCCAGTGGGTGCAACAGTAGGGAAAGCGTTGGATAGCGTAGGGGTTACAATTACTATTCCCACTCCAAAGAGTGCAACAGTAGGGAAAGCGTTGGATAGAGTAGGCGTTAAAATTACTATTCCCACTCCAGTGGGTGCAACAGTAGGGAAAGCGTTGGATAGCGTAGGGGTAAAAATTACTATTCCCACTCCAGTGGGTGCAACAGTAGGGAAAGCGTTGGATATCGTAGGGGTTAAAATTACGATTCCCACTCCAAAGAGTGCAACAGTAGGGAAAGCGTTGGATAGCGTAAGGGTTAAAATTACTATTCCCACTCCAGTGGGTGCAAGAGTAGAGAAAGCATTGGATAGCGTAGGGGTAAAAATTACTATTCCCACTCCAAAGAATGCAAAGTAGGGAAAGCGTTGGATAGCGTAAGGGTTAAAATTACTATTCCCACTCCAGTGGGTGCAACAGTAGGGAAAGCGTTGGATAGCGTAGGGGTTAAAATTACTATTCCCACTCCAGTGGGTGCAACAGTAGGAAAAGCGTTGGATAGCGTAGGGGTTAAAATTACTATTCCCACTCCAGTGGGTGCAACAGCAGGGAAAGCGTTGGATAGCGTAAGGGTTAAAATTACTAATCCCACTCCAAAGAGTGCAACAGTAGGGAAAGCAATGGATAGCGTAGGGGTCAAAATTACTATTCCCACTCCAGTGGGTGCAACAATAGGGAAAGCGTTGGATAGCGTAGGGGTTAAAATTACTATTCCCACTCCAGTGGGTGCAACAGTAGGGAAAGCGTTGGATAGCGTAAGGGTTAAAATTACTATTCCCACTCCAGTGGGTGCAACAGTAGGGAAAGCGTAGGATAGCGTAGGGGTTAAAATTACTATTCCCACTCCAGTGGGTGCAACAGTAGGGAAAGTAAATACTTCATATATTAATAAATAAATTACAAAATAATATCAATATAAATTTATTTAAAAATGATTAACTATTTAATATAACATAATAATTAATATATTAAAATTACTAATTAACTATAATTATTTCAATTAGTTACCTATTAATACTAATTTATAACTAATTACCAATTATTTATTTGATAATTAAAAATTAATTTACAATTATTTTCTACTAAATACAATTAAATAAATGGTATTATTTCATTAATTATTATTAAATTACTTCCCACTCTATTCCCCTATAAACCCACAACCAGCTACAGGAAATAAATAATTTAATTTAACATAATTAGCAATTAATCAATTAATTTAAATTAATTACCAATTAAATTTTAAAAAATTAACAAATAATTTGTAATTAACAATTAATTAAATATTACTACCAATGAATACATTTACATATTTAATTAATTATAATTAAATTACTTCCCACCCTATTCCCCTATCAACCCACAACCCGCTACAGGAAATAAATTATTTAAATTAACATAATTAGCAATTAATCAATTAAATTAAATTAATTACCAATGAAATTTTAAATAATTAACACATATTATTTAATTACCAATTAATTAATTATTACTACCAATTAATACATTTACATATTTAATTAATTATAATTAAATTACTTCCCACCCTATTCCCCTATAAACCCACAACTCGCTACAGAATTAAATTACACAATAATAAAAATAAAAATTCATTAATTAAAATTAATTATAACATAAAATGACACTTTTCACACATATTATAACATGAAAAAACACTATAATTAATTAAATATTATTTAAAAAACGATATTTTTTACTATCTATATTATATACTTTGATATTTTCACTTTCTATATTATTTAGAGTCGATATTACTTCACTTACCTTAAAAACGATATTTTGGCTGTCTATATTCTGTCCTGTCGATATTTTGTCCAAACGATATTTACAACTCGATATTCTGTCCAAACGATATTTTGGAGTCGATATTATGTCTGTGCACCGCCGGGTAGATGTGCTCATATTTCTTTGTTCCCGTGACCATTCTTGCTGCGGCGTTGAGGGTAGTGGTCAGAGGTCCCAGGTGAGATTTGGCTGTTCCAGTCAGAGCTGCAATGACATAGTCAATTCTGGAGAGCACCAGTGCCTGAGTGGCCTGTTTCAGATCTTTCGAGGGGAGGAAGGGTTTTAGTTTGTAGAGAAGTTTCAGGTTAAGGAAAGCACTTTTGGCAGTTTTTGAGATGTGTTCTTTCATGTCCAGTTTGGGGTCAAGAGTGATCCCTAGGGATTTTACAGAGTCTGTAGGCACAAGAGGAACATTAAGGGAGTTTAAGGCTTTGAGCCATTCTACTATTTTGGGGTTTTCATCTTTATTCGAGATGAGGAGCACTTCTGTTTTTTCTTCATTGAGTTTGAGGTGGTTGGATGAGAGCCAGTGTTGAACCTCTGTGAGTGTGCCATTCAGTCTGTGAATGTCTGTGATCGATGTGGTTTCCAGATAGAGTTGTGTGTCATCCGCGTAGAGGTGGAAGGGGATGTTGGAGTTCCTTAGAATTGATGTGAGGGGCTCCATGTAGATGTTGAAAAGTTGCGGGGAGAGTACTGACCCTTGTGGGACTCTTCTACTAATGGGGAGGGGCACTATGGTCCTATGGCCCTATGGTCAACCCCCGCCATTCACACCCAGAGACCTTGCTCTGTGGGGGTTGGCTTTACGTCTGGTAATAAAATATAACTTTAGGTTAAAAGAACACCAGAAATTGAAAACAAAGGTTAAAGTAACGATATAGTTAGGTGAAATGTTTAGTAACAATGTCATGTTTTAAACTCTAAAAACCACAGAAATCCACCAGTTATAGTTATACTTATCTCAAGCAACTATAATTTGTGCCTTAAGGTAACTATGACTTGCACCCTCGCCATGCACTACTAATTACCCCACATATTACATCACTCATGACATCTTCATTGATAATATCACTGCAACATTTGCATTGAAATTATTGCTGAGAAAACTTTCCTGAGGCCGCAGATTACTTAAAGAGGAGGGGGGTGCGGCCCCTTTCCCCAAGTCTTAATAGGCCCCAGAGTCCTAATCTCCCAGGGCCGAATTCCTTTCAAAGGAGGAGGGGGACACCTACCCCCCTTCCAAAGCCTTAATAAGCCCTGTGGCCCCACCACCCGGGGCTGCAGTTAACTTAAAGGAGTCTGGGGAGGGCAGCTCCCCTCCCCGAACCTATTGTGAGCCAGGAGATCCCATCCCACGGGTCCTGTTTTATTTGTAGTTGGGTGCGTCGGTGTCCACTTGGTGCACACACTAAGCAGCAAGTTGGGGGCTGCCATGGGAGCCCCAGTCCCCCCGACCCCAGCCAGCTCCCTGCATGCTGCAGGAGCCGCCATTGATCGCATCTGGAACAGCTCTTTCTGCATTCTCCCCCAGATGGGAGCAATCTGTGTTTCTCTGTCTGCAGGAGCATATGTAGGGAAACAAAATTCTACTCCCACCTTGCAGGAGCATTTTTAAAGCTCCCAATGGGAGGGAGCAGACATGCCTACCCTGCTATGCTCCTCCGCACAGGGAAGGCATGTTTGTCTTGGGATGGGGTCCCTGGGGCCTTAACATGCCGTGGGAACGGGGCCGCGTGCCCCCCTTTTTCTATGAATTCAACTATGGGGGATGGGGTTACCGGGGCTGCCATTGGTTCATGAAGGGGCCACATACCCCCTCCCTTTAATTAAAGTAACCAGCCATCGGAGATGGGTCCCTGGAGCACAAAATGGGCTCAAGGAGGGGAGCTTCACTCATGTCCTCCACCACAATTATTTTATAAAACATGTCGTGCATCCTTTATTATTTTTTTGCTGCCATCCTGAGGAAGTCTCATAGGATCGCAGTAAAAACTGTTTCCTTAAAAAAAAAATGTTGGTCCCAGTGAACTGGCCTGCAGGGCCTAAGGGGACAAGGTATCCCTACACTGCCTCCTTATATTATATGTTTAAAAAAATGGTAGGACAGGGGACTTTGGAGTGGGAATAGTAATTTTTACCCCTTCACTATCAAATGTTTTAACTACTAATGTTTTAATTTTGTTATTAAATGTATGTATTATTATTTTTAAATACTTTTATGTGTTAATTAAATATAGAAGATGTTATTTTATCCAAAATGTTTTATAGATGTTTTTATTTTATTTTTATATAATTATTAAAGTTTATAAATTAAATAAAGATAATAATAAAATGTATTTAGGAAAATATATGTATATGTACACATTAAGTTTATAATGATTAAATTAAGTTTATTTGTTATAAATAGTTAAAATATAAAGGTAACGTAATTTATTTTGTTCATAATATTAATAATATTTAATTATTTAATTTAAGTTATAATATTTTTTAAAGTCGATATTTTTTACATCTATATTTTTTACATCTATATTTTTTAGTCGATATTATTGTACTTACCTGTTTAAGTATAGGGAGTCGATATTTTTGTGATCGATATTTTTACATCTATATTTTTGTAAACTATATTTTTGTAATCGATATTTAAACATGGAACCGTTTAAAGATGACAGTCGTTTTCTGTTTGCTCTCATTCTCCAATTGTTGCTCTCCTCAGTTTTTACCTTTGGTTAGTTTTTGGTTGGTGAAAAAAAAGGATATATTGTTTTGTTTTTGCCCCCCTCCCCAACATTTTGTTGCATGGTTTCACAGGAGTTAGGACTCTGTGAGGCAGACATCTTCCAAACAGTGGTACAGCATGTGTGCTTTGCCTCTAAATTATGTATTGTGCCTTGGTTTCCCCTAATTGGGTTGTATAACCTTCCAGTAAGACCGTGGTAGATGGTGGAAGAAAGACACTTATGGTTTGGAAGTTGAATGTCATGTGTAGGCTGCAGTCTGTATTTACACTACCCACTTATATGACCAAATATATGGCTTGAGGGAGCACATTTATGCTCTGGGTGTGGCTGCAGTTTGAAAGCACTGCTTTGTCAGATTGCATGGAAAAGTACCCTTCACATGAAGTTAAATCTATTTTTGTATGTCAGTCACGTCACCCCTTTAAGTGTGCATTTAATCCCAAAGGCCTGGCTATTTAATATATGTACAAGGAGGGCTGGCTAAGCAATGGAAAAAGTATGCCCTGACAGTGAACAATTACAAAAAGCTGTTTCCATTATGTAAGTAAAGCTACATTGTCCAGGAGCAGGTCTAGATATGAATCAAATCACTCTTTCAAATCTAAGCATTGGGAAAATACTGGAGTACTCACTAAAAGTTCTTTTTCCCTCAGTTTTAAAAATCAAATTCACAAGTGAAAATAGATTTTTAATGATTTTAGTGCTTTAGGAAACTAGACTTTGTGCTGCCATTGAATAAACTGGTTTGCCTCTAAGTCCTGCTCCAAAAACTATTATCTACCTTCCTCTTGGAGGAAAATGGCTAAGCCTCTGTTGGCAGAATGGAAAGAGGGAGTCCAACACTGACCACTTAACAAGGGTTTGCCTGTGAGGGGCACAGGAGTAGCAGGCATAGAAAAATTGATGTTTTCACAGTGTTTCCTCCTTTGAAGTGGAAGTGTTGAATAGGACTATCTGAAAATCTAACCATTGATTTCCAGAGCCGCCATAGATTTTCTGTCTGCAACCCTAACAGGAGTTAAACAGTGCTAGGACTGACAGAGGATATAAAACCTAATCTTCCTAACCGAGTGACTAGATGGTAGGGAGCTAGGACCATTTTGGTGGAGCGACGTTAGGAAGGTTTGCAGTAAATTGAGAAAGGAAATGTTGAAATAGTGGTGGATATTCTGCAGCAGTGTGTCTAGGATTAGGTGTATGGGATTTTTAATCCCTAGCTTGTGTACAGGATAAGACTGGAACCTTACTGCTACCTCATAAGAACTCAGATGCAAACATCTTAAAGGAAGAACACTCTGAATCCCTTCTCCAAAGAACAAAGGCTCAAGGACTCGTGACTCCAGCTGGCACCCAGGGATTGTAACTGCTCTCTAAGAGTCAAGAGGTGGACCATCTGTTCGCCCGCTATGGGGACATGCAAAGACATGAAAAGAAAATTACTCCTGTCTGTAAGATGACCCAGCTCATGTCTGAGGACTGGACCCCTTCAGGAGATTTGGTTGAAAGGACAACTTGCCTGCAGAAGTGACCAGGAAGAACTTTCCCAGTTCTTGAAAAGAAGCGGCACTTATTCATTTTTTCCACTTGCAGAGTAAAGGGTTATGGTGCTGATGCTTCCCAGGAAGGATGCATTTCTTGGCATGACAGAAAACCAGGATCATTCTCCTCAAAACGTTTTGTAGCACCGAAAAGTGTTTCAGCAGGACTTTGAGGCAGAGTTATCTGTCTTTGTGGAATCATGCCTCGCTCCAGCCTTGCCCAGAATGTGGATTTTGAGAATGAAAAAAGTGGCTATGTTGAAAGCTAAATTCGCAGCCCTTCCCCGTTTTAATAAAATGCAGTCGGGGTGTGTGGTCCTCAGGGCCTATGAAGTATCGGGGAGAGGAGCCACGCAGCCCCCTCCCTTTTGAATAAGAGTCAGCCCTGGGGATAGTGTCCCCAGGGCCTTTTGAAGGGTCAGGGAGGGGGGTGACAGGGTCACTCTCCCCTTTTCTGTTGAATTTAGCCCCGGGCATGGGGTCCCAGGGGCCAAATTAAACCCCAGGAGGAGGCTGTGGTCCATCTCCCCTTTTTTAAATTCAATTTGGCCCCGGGGATTGGGTCTCTGGGGGCTTTGAAAGCTCGGGGACGAGGACCTTGCAGCCCTCCTCCCCTTTTATGTTGTATATTACCCTAGGGACGGGGTCTCAGGGACCGAATGCAGCTCAGCAGTGGGGCTCCCACTGCTCTCCTCTCTTTAATGAAATTCGCCCCTAGCGATGGGGTCCCCGGGTACAAATAAGGCTTGAGGAGGTGAGCTGCACTCCCTTCCCATTAATATATATGTTTTGCCGTGGGGGATGAGTCCCCAGTGCCCAAATGTCAACCTTACACTGCAAACACCAAAGGCAGTGTGCAGTGTGGGATTTGTTGCATCCAGGTGGGTTGACTACAGGCCCTATTGTCAACCCCTTATTTCGCATGGCTGCTGTGTGCAGTGCAGGTTGGCTGACCGCTGATGAGTTGGCTGCCTTCGCCCAACATCTCGCCATGCACTGCCAAAGGTCATACGCAGTGTGTGGTTGGATGTCTCTGGGTGAGTTAATTTATTTATTTATTTATGTATTGAAGTTTTGTATAGCGCTAGCTGGACCCGAGGGTATTAGAGCTCTTCACAGCAAATACAAATAAGCACCAAAAAGACAGTGTGGATGGTAAACAAGAACAGGGAGCACTGGGGGGAAGTAAAAGTCTGCACAATAACAACATGAGCGCACTACAGGGTGGAGATCGGGGGCGAATCATCCGGCTCTGGGATCATAGAGATAGTGGTCTTTCAAAGTCAAACGTGGGGTTCTCGTTACGATCCAGAGCGCTCAAGGAAGAGGGCTTTGAGTAGCATCTTGAATTTCGGGAAGGAGGCGGTCATTCTGATATGGGGGGTATGGAGTTCCATATCTTGGGAGCATTACCCGCAAAGGATTTATTAGAGGTTTTGTGTTTCTGTGATTTCAGAAGGATGAGTAAGAGCGTGTTGGAGCTTCTGAGGTTCCTAGACTGACCGGCCCTTTTGAGTTTGGTGGCCAGATATTCTGGTTTTCCTGTATGCAGGGCTTTGTGTGTGAGGCAAGCTGTACGGAAGCTGGCTCGTTGGTCAATAGGGAGCCACTTCAGATCCTTGAGTGACAAAATATCGAGTGACAAAATATCGACCTTCAAGAATATCGTTGACAAAATATAGACTGTCAAAATATCGACTTTCTATGTACAACTAGGTAAGTACAAAAATATCGAGTTTTAAATATCGTTTACAAAAATATAGTTGTAAAAAATATCGACTTTAATAAAAACAAAGTTTAATTACATTATTATAAAAAATTAATTACTAAAATATATTTAACAATACTTAAATTAACTTTTAATAATTAAATAATTAATGAAAGTATTTTTTATTCATATTTGTTAAAACATATATATATAGTAACAAAATGTAATTAAATAATAGCCAATATTATTAACGTACGATTACAACAGAGTAAAAATTACTATTCCCACTCCAGTGGGTGCAACAGTAGGGAAAGCGTTGGATAGCGTAGGGGTTAAAATTACTATTCCCACTCCAAAGAGTGCAACAGTAGGGAAAGCGTTGGATAGCGTAGGCGTTAAAATTCCTATTCCCACTCCAGTGGGTGCAACAGTAGGGAAAGCGTTGGATAGCGTAGGGGTAAAAATTACTATTATTATTTCATTAATTATTATTAAATTACTTCCCACTCTATTCCCTTATAAACCCACAACCCGCTACAGGAAATACATAATTTAATTTAACATAATTAGCAATTAAAAAATTCATTTAAATTAATTACCAATTAAATTTTAAAAAATTAACAAATAATTTGTAATTAACAATTAATTAAATATTACTACCAATTAATAAATTTACATATTTAATTAATTATAATTAAATTACTTCCCACCCTATTCCCCTATCAACCCACAACCCGCTACAGGAAATAAATTATTTAAATTAACATAATTAGCAATTAATCAATTAAATTAAATTAATTACCAATTAAATTTTAAATAATTAACATATATTATTTAATTACCAATTAATTAAATATTACTACCAATTAATACATTTACATATTTAATTAATTATAATTAAATTACTTCCCACCCTATTCCCCTATAAACCCACAACCCGCTACAGAATTAAATTACACAATAATTAAAATAAAAATTCATTAATTAAAATTAATTATAACATAAAATGACACTTTTCACACATATTATAACATGAAAAAACACTATAATTAATTAAATATTATTTAAAAAACGATATTTTTTACTATCTATATTATATACTTCGATATTTTCACTTTCTATATTATTTACAGTCGATATTACTTCACTTACCTTAAAAACGATATTTTGGCTGTCTATATTCTGTCCTGTCGATATTTTGTCCAAACGATATTTACAACTCAATATTCTGTCCAAACGATATTTTGGAGTCGATATTATGTCTGTGCACCGCGGGTAGATGTGCTCATATTTCTTTGTTCCCGTGACCATTCTTGCTGCGGCGTTGAGGGTAGTGGTCAGAGGTCCCAGGTGAGATTTGGCTGTTCCAGTCAGAGCTGCAATGCCATAGTCAATTCTGGAGAGCACCAGTGCCTGAGTGGCCTGTTTCAGATCTTTCGAGGGGAGGAAGGGTTTTAGTTTGTAGAGAAGTTTCAGGTTAAGGAAAGCACTTTTGGCAGTTTTTGAGATGTGTTCTTTCATGTCCAGTTTGGGGTCAAGAGTGATCCCTAGGAATTTTACAGAGTCTGTAGGCACAAGAGGAACATTAAGGGCGTTTAAGGCTTTGAGCCATTCTACTATTTGGGTGTTTTCATCTTTATTCGAGATGAGGAGCACTTCTGTTTTTTCTTCATTGAGTTTGAGGTGGTTGGATGAGAGCCAGTGTTGAACCTCTGTGAGTGTGCCATTCAGTCTGTGAATGTCTGTGATCGATGTGGTTTCCAGATAGAGTTGTGTGTCGTCCGCGTAGAGGTGGAAGGGGATGTTGGAGTTCCTTAGAATTGATGTGAGGGGCTCCATGTAGATGTTGAAAAGTTGCGGGGAGAGTACTGACCCTTGTGGGACTCCTCTACTAATGGGGAGGGGCACTATGGTCCTATAGCCCTATGGTCAACCCCCGCCATGCACACCCAGAGACCTTGCTCTGTGGGGGTTGGCTTTACGTCTGGTAATAAAATATAACTTTAGGTTAAAAGAACACTAGAAATTGAAAACAAAGGTTAAAGTAACGTTATAGTTAGGTGAAATGTTTAGTAACAATGTCATGTTTTAAACTCTAAAAACCACAGAAATCCACCAGTTATAGTTATACTTATCTCAAGCAACTATAATTTGTGCCTTAAGGTAACTATGACTTGCACCCTCGCCATGCACTACTAATTACCCCACATATTACATCACTCATGACATCATCATTGATAATATCACTCCAACATTTGCATTGAAATTATTGCTGAGAAAACTTTCCTGAGGCCGCAGATTACTTAAAGAGGAGGGGGGTGCGGCCCCTTTCCCCAAGTCTTAATAGGCCCCAGAGTCCTAATCTCCCAGGGCCGAATTCCTTTCAAAGGAGGAGGGGGACACCTACCCCCCTTCCAAAGCCTTAATAAGCCCTGTGGCCCCACCACCCGGGGCTGCAGTTAACTTAAAGGAGTCTGGGGAGGGAAGCTCCCCTCCCCGAACCTATTGTGAGCCAGGGGATCCCATCCCACGGGTCCTGTTTTATTTGTAGTTGGGTGCGTGAGGTATGGCCCTGCTCAGAGGTCACTGCAACGAAGCAACTCTCTGACTTTTTAGTGGTGATCACTGCACTAAACTCTCACTCGTTGTGAACTACTGCTGCACCAAAATGAGTAGTCACATATTGACTAATATAAGTATATCTTTGAATGAAATGTCTGGTTCTTCACGATGATGCCTATGTGCATTTCTCCTTGGTGGTAACCTTGAGAAATCAGAATTCAAAAGATTGTATTTTCCTTCAGTCTGACCCTGCCTCTCCTCCCTCATTGCACTAGCGTTTACTCCAAAAGCGCACAGGAGCTCTTTATGAATTGGAAAGTAGAATGGATTCCAAGCCAGATTTGCCATTTTAGTCAGCAAGCAAAAAGGCATACAAAGTGGGCCTGATCTTCCATCAAGTTCTATTTCTGTATTTCTAGCAAAGTGTTGCACATTTATGTACTTTCTGTGCAATCCAGCTGTTAATGCCGTCTGTCTCTATATGTAATTTCATGTTTTAAAGGATACAGCTGCTAAAGTACTTAGGTGCATTGTACCCCATTTCCATGCAGAGCAGAAATGTGCACAATTAACCCCTAAAAGCAAATAAAGCTCTGTGATTTAGGTATACTCTGGAACTTAAGTGTCTCTTTATAGTCCATAAAAGGTAATTGACATTCTCTCCGAATAAATTAATATAATGATAATCCCGGCCAAGTTTGGCCAAGTTTGCTAAAACGTGGCCAGTGATTATTCATGCATTTTACATGAAATATATTTGCAGGTAAATTTGAGGTGCAGATTCCACAACCGTCAGAAACGTTAGCTAAATTTAAGCATGTTGTTCTTTTTAAAGTCATGTGGGAATGGCAAGCACATGCAGAGCATCAAGCACAGTTTCTCATTATTTGAGACCTTCTAGCCCAAAGAGCAACACAGCTTGTGATTTATGTTTTTTTCTCTTGTTTCTATTGTCAAATGAGTACCTATATTACACGCTCTACAAGTCTTTACATCTCTTAGAATAGACATGGTAGAAACACAGTTGTGTTTACAGAAGGGGCCATGTCTCTGTAGTCATTATAGTCCTACTTTTATGTCTGCCGTTAGAGGTGGACTGGAACAGTCAGGCATTGTTGGTTGTTTTGTTTCTAATCCCACGCTAGACACAATAATCTTTCTATTATGCTGTAACTGGCAGGAGGTGTGTGCAAGTACATTCTACACTCCTTTGTTTCGAATTGCACTTTCCCAAAGGGCTTAAATACAACGAATCTACCACCTCATGCATTGATCTGTTTTTCCCACCAGGGCTCAGAATTAAACAATAAGATGCACTCCACTGTCAGAAGCTCAACCAAGGCTTAAGAGATGAAAAACATTACATTATCCTGTGGGATCCATCACCTCCCCCATATGGAAGTTAGTTAACAAAGGAAACCATATTGCATTGCTGTGGAGGGACTTCACCTCCTCAGCAGGGCATATACGTTTATACCGATGATGTACCCCTTGAAACCCTGGACCAAAGTTTGTGAAGATTTGGGGGTTGCATTGAGTCTGAATCATCCAGAATTTAGAGTAATCCAGTATTTATCTGAGTCTAGTAATTAACCACAGGCATGTATCAGTACTTTTAGTAGGATCGTCACCTGAAAAGTGTGAAGAAAAATGTGTGCATTGCATAAAATGAACATATTTAGAGTTCAGAAGTTAGACACATTTCAATGTAATACTTTTTCTTTACAGTTCAAAATATTTCCCTAACAAATGTCTAATTTCTACAGGCCCTGTGATGAACTGGGGTGATTGGTGCACCTTCCATGTAGTCAGCAGGTCTTACACCTGGGTACTTCCTGTGTAAAATTCATAAACAATGTCAGGGTTGTCATTGATCAAGTAATCACATTTACTTGCAGGTGTACTGAACCATGCTTTTTGCATCTCTGCTTTCTTTAGAAGATCCTTAATTTTCTTCCAGTAGACTGACATTCCATAGCAGTTGGGGCTACCTCCCTCTTGTACCCAGTTTATGGGAAGCCCTGTGTCTAGGGCTGATAGAGTCAGTAGTATTGACTCGTACAGACCATAAAACAGCTGTATGACGTTCCTGCAGACTATTCAATTTGACCACATCTCTAGGCATTTAGGAGGCCAAACTGGCTTTCACAGAATGAGGGTAGGTCTAGAGCAGCAGAAACCTCTTGTGTTACCAAGGTCAAAGGTGGTTTTAAATCAACAAAGTTCAAATGAGGTGAATCTCTTTGTCGTCCTGATGATGAGGTATTTAAACAAAATATCAGGGAAAAATA
Source organism: Lissotriton helveticus (assembly GCF_964261635.1). Taxonomy (NCBI): domain Eukaryota; kingdom Metazoa; phylum Chordata; class Amphibia; order Caudata; family Salamandridae; genus Lissotriton; species Lissotriton helveticus. The sequence continues at coordinate 122,255,474 of NC_136071.1, forward strand.
TCGTGTGGACAAAATATTGTGTCAAGAATATTGAGGACAAAAATATTGTGAATGTAAGTTTCTATCGCTAAGCAGTTTTACTAGATATGACTCCACATATATGTACCTTGACGATATATATATATCTTCAAGGTATGTAGATGTGGAATTAAGAATAGTAAACCTATGCTTACCTATTTGCACTTACCTTCTCAATATTTTGGTTTTCAATATTTTTGACAAGCTATTCAGTCCACAAGCTTTTTTTGTTTCCGATATTCTGTCAGTCATCCGATGAAGACAAGTAAATCAGTTGATGGCTTTTATGCCATGCATAAAGATCAACTTTAAAATATTAATGAGCAAGGTGCCCCGTGCAACAACGTATCAGATCTCTGTGCACTCTTGCATCTGATCTCTGAGTCTATCACTGTTATGCTTTCCTGGTGCACTTTTAGGTTGTTTTCTGGGTTGTTGGCCCCACTACACTGCGTGTTCATTTGTTTTTGTAAGACCATTATTTTCATTTATGAGTCATCATGATACAATATCTGGCAACATTTAGCATGGAGACGTGGTATATTGTGCTTGCTTTCGCCATTTTTGTATTTTTGGCATAAATGGCATATACCTAGAGTTTGGGTGAAGGAAATCATTTAAAAAAATCAAATTTGCATTCTACATTTGGCTTACTAAAGGATAGGCACAGGTTTCTTATCAAGTCTGGCGACCACACAAGTTCCTGTAAGGCCCGAGTCCTGGCTGGCTGTTTCCTCCTTCCAACTTGCCAGCTATGGGCAAAGCCTCAAGATTTTGAATGGACTATCTCTCCATCTTTCATGTAGTTATGATAATGGACTCTTTTATTGAGCCCTGAAGGCTATTCTCTTCTACTAAATTCATGTTGCTCTTATGTTTTGTCTGTTTTGCTACTGTGGTGCCCTTACAGCTGGGGTGAGCGAACGCTTTCTTTTGTATTGTTTCCAGTGCCGATATGTCTTTGAGTTTATTTACTGTACAATATAAATAAATAATACCTTAAAATGTAATACATGTACCGAAAAGTGTGGAAAATTATTTAAGTATCCCTACTAACTTACACCTAAGTGGGGTTTGACCACTTGTGTATGAGATTTCCCCGACCACACCTATTACACACTGCTGCCGTCGGCCAACGGTCGTCACGAGCACTACCTTGGTAGTGCTGCGCATGTCCGTTGGCCGACGCTGCCCCACCCGTTTTTCGAACGTTCAGCACTGGAGCTGAACGTTCGACGCAGCCAACGGGTTAAATGCAGTTTATATTAAACATTATGACCTTGTAAGTTGCAGTCATGTGAAAAACGTACAAACTTATGGTTCCATTTCAAACACGCCTTTCCGTCTGAAAACAGATGTTTACAGTGGAAATGGCTGCATTCACTTCTGCTTAGGATTGCAAATGGATATCTAGCACTGCCCAAAGCAAACAGTCATTCCTATGCAGTTTTACACTACCACTGCATACAGTACAGTCGAAAATCTCATGCACATGGCTGGTAGTGGGTATTACAGGGTATAGTTTGCCTATGAACACCCGATTGTGTGAGCATTGACAAACTCTCTGATGACTTTCTTTCTCTCAAAATAATCACAGATATATACACTAGACTAGGGTAATGCACATCCCTTGTGAAGGTCAGAAGTGGCAGGCGAACACCCCCAAACTTAAAGGGGTCTAGGTGGACCTGGCAAAAAAAGGAAAAAGCATACAAATGCACAGTGTTGCATGTTTTCAATGTTGAATTACAATGTGCATACTCTGTATGAAAATGCCTATGCCCAAAATTTAATATGACTTTCCCTGGAGTAAGATTAGAAACCTGCTTCTGGTGCAGCTACCTAGGCATACGCCTTGGTGATTTTCCCAAAACTTGTAATTTCAAGTGTGAGTATTAATATAGCCTTATAGCCCGCCGTAGAGGGCTATACCGGCTATTAAAGGCCCTCTCCAGCGTTAAAGGCCCCGAGCCGAAGGCGAGGGCCTTTAACAAGGGAAAGGGACTTTAATAGTGGTATAGCCCATCTACGAAGGGCTATAAGGCTATTAGAACATTCTGTCACTAGAGGACAGAATGTTCTACCAAAAAAACCAAAGCCTTTTGGAAGCGTGAGGGGATTTGAATCTCCCCAGGCTCCCTGAAACTTTTGTTCACAGCCAGAGCTGTGAACAAAGAAACATTGGAGTGTTGGAGCGCCAGGCTTATACCAGCCATTATAAGCCCGGAGCTCTCCATTGTTTTCAATGGAGCTCCCACCATTCCAATGTTCTAATATCCTATATGTACTTTGATGTTCTTTTCATGAATCTGGTCCTTGAATATTTTAGGATTAGATCTATACACCTTTGTAAACAATTTATGCACAAGTTACTCCTATTTCCGAGTTTAATCAGGCGGTGCCAGCACGGGTAAGAGGGGTGGGGTGGTGGGGCAGGAGCGGGGTGGGGGAGAAGTCAACAGACAATGGTATAGGTAAAATCTAAATGAAAAATAAATAAAACCATTTACCTTACGCTCGCTGCATTGCCGGCAATGCGGCGAGCGTAAGGTAAGTGGTTTTATGTATTTTTTATTTTAATTTTACCTATACCGTCGTCTGTCGACTTCTCGCCCACCCCACCCCCACCTTACCGCTCTTACCTGTGCAGGCCACGCCTGCGTTTATGTCATTGTAAAGTATTGCAAATCATTCTGACGGTAGGAAAAATTAGAGCTGTACCAGGTTGAGGTCATATTTAAAAGAAGATGTGGGGATATGAAAGATGAATGTTATTTGATTTAGGAAAGCAACGAATGGGAAGAAACATTGTGTGTCTTGGCTCTTGACTAAACGTATTTCTGTCTTTAAACTATTAGTGAACCTACCAAACATTTAATTCCAGATATTGCTTATCTTTATAAAAAAATATTGATATTATATCTTAGCAAGAGCAGAACATCGCATCGAGCAACCTGTGACTTTAAGCTGCAGTAGTTGCATCAATAAGTAATGTCTGCACATGTTTTCTTTCAGCCAACAACATCTGTTTCTATGGAGAGTGCTCCTACTATTGTTCAACGGAGCATGCGCTGTGTGGAAAGCCAGATGAAATTGAAGGTTCTCTTGCAGCCTTCCTCCCGGATCTATCATTAGCTAAAAGAAAGACCTGGCGGAATCCATGGAGGCGCTCTTACCACAAACGCAAGAAAGCTGAGTAAGTATGAATGATGGTATCCTGTTGGTAAGAGAGAAACAGACATTAGGTTCCACCCGAGACTTTTGGCTGCTGTTGAGAAATAGCCCCTAGGACACTAACATTTAAGCACTGAAATAAAATGTGTTCAGATATGGCATGACCATAAATTACTAAATCTGTGAATATAGTTTAATTATGTGAAGTTCCCTAGAGTGTAATGGCAGGCTGCACGTTGTCAGTTTCAGAGACACATTTTTTATAATAATGAATTTATAATTTTATTTGGGTCACTAAAATATTAATTCGGGTTTCCTTCTCATAAAAATGGATCACTTACAATTTATTAGTATATGGGATCATATTATATGTACAGTTTGGTTATATGGGTTTGCAGGTCATTAATGACTGTGCCAAGAGATGCCCAGTGATAAAGCATGTTCTTGGGCGAATACGTGTCCTAAGAACCACACAGTGAGAATCAAGCGGAAAAACAAGACACCTGAAAATTTGCCAAAATCACTTAACAGTATCACAAGATAACTCTTACAGCCGCAGATTTATTATAAATGATTTAATCAACCATTTTAATGAACTAAAATAAAATCCAAACCAGCAAGATGCTTTTGGTGATTCTGCTTAATATTTGATATTTTGGAGAGAGGAAATAAATTGATTGTGTAGACAATTGAAATATTTTGTTTTGCTAATGTGATATATCTTAGAGTTTAATATCGTCCAGTTCCCTCATAGACAGTAATTACGGCAAATGAAAATGTTATTTCGTCTGCAGGTTTCGACAGCTGTTAACCACCCGCCAATAAAACATAATTCATTGTAACGTTTCTTGGCTTCTTGAAGGGTTTCTCCTGTCTGACTCAGATTATAAAATGACATCAGTCTTGTCTGTTTCCAGTAATCCTACAAGCCTTTACTCACTATTCCTTGGAAGACTGCACCACCTAGAAGAGAGAGGATTGCGAGCACAGGAGAGGGTATTATGGGTGGTGTCGCTTTGTGACGTGGGCATAAAAGTCTATTGTACTCTTACTCACCTTACTACTTTAACCGTACTGGGCCCTTCACAATTAGTCAGTATGAAGTGTTTCTATTACCACAGGGGCAATGATCCTCTGATCAATCTTTCTCCGCTGATAGGAGGGGTGGAAATTAGCAGCGGTGGTCAGTGGAGGTAATCGCGGTGGAAGTCGACAGACAACAGAATAGGGAATAATAATAAATAAATCATATTCTGTCATCTGTCAACATCCCCCCAGCCCTGCCACCACACTAACCTAAACGGACAGCTGCTGGAAATTAGGGTGTCCAAACTCTACATTAACTGTGCAGTGAGGGCCATTAATCAACAGCCAACTCACAGATCTGAAATCAGATTTAGATACACCACTCTTATGACCATGCTGTAGAAATAAAGAACAGCAACTGGAAGACTCGGCCTCATAAAAAAGTTACGTCGAGTGAGGATTATGCAAACCAATAGCTCAGGAACTGCAACATAGAATAAAAGAAGTAAAACATGAAGTTCTGATAGAGCTTGTTGATCCTCTCTACAATGCATTTAAAACATAATGTCAGGAGCTCAGTTTAAATGGAAGAACCAACAGGACTCAATAATAGACTCAGACAGAATTAGATTAAATTGGTTATTGTATTAAAGAATCAAAATTCATTAAAATAAACAATTTCTCAAGGACTTTGGTCAAGAATCTCACAGCTTGCATTAAAACACCAGTTAGGTAAATCCTTATTGAGTGTTTATAAAGTTTCGTTTTCAGAGATACAGAGTCCTACCACCATTAAGGCAGAAGGATTGTTCAAATTTCTAACAGCTCAGGTCCTACGAAATAAGGTGAAAGGTTCAGACTTAAAAATCATTAAGGGCGAGTCCATTAGCTTAGAGCTAAATATATAAGGGGAAATTGACAAATAGAAATGGTTTGGCAATGAAGGTCTCAGTCCATCAGCTACTGATTGTAGCATCGACAAACAGTTCAAAGTAAACGATCGATCAGTACAACATCCGGGTCTCAAGTAGGAAAAATCAGAATAGAAGTTGCATGAAGAAGCAAAATGAATGGCGTTCATTGCCCCTCCTTTGGGGTTTCTTCTTTTATAGAGTTTTAGCAATGTCCAGTAGCGTGGCATCACACCACCATGGTTTTTAGAATATCTAAATTTCCAAATAGATCATGGCATGAACTTTTACTGCAGAGATAATAAAAGTCCGGGTTGAAAATATGTACAGTCTAGTGCCCAAACAATGCTGCCTTTTGCACCTGGGCCCGAGCTACCTTTGACTTGCTTTCTCTTCTTTGTAGCTCACAGAAAAGTCAGACAAATGGTTTTCAAACATTACACACACTAAGGGGCCGATTAGGATGGCGGTTTTTCCGCATCCTCCGGGCCGGCGGAAGTGTCCGCCGGCCTGGAGGATGCGGAAAAACCGCGGCGGAGACTCCAAAGACCCACCGCCAAATTAGGATGGCTGGTGGGTCTGGAATTCCGTCCGCCGCTTTTCCGCCGCGGTCGGCTTCCGACCGCGGCGGAAAAGCTATAACATGGCAGGCGGTGTCTATGAGACACCGTCCGCCATATTATGATGTTTGTGTAAATATGCTTTTCCACGGCGGCTTTTCCGCCATGGAAAAGCATACGGACATTCACTTTGGGGGCCCGTTGCGGGCCCCCTGGGTGAATGGGGGGTGCACATGGGGGGTACCTATGGTACCCCCCAGCATTTGCGTACACAAAGCAGCAGGCACCGTGCGGTGCCTGCCGCTTTGTGCATGTAAATGCAACACATGCATTTTTAACATTGCGGCGGGTGCAGCTTGAAGCTGCACCCGCCGCAATGTTAATAATAGAGGATGTGACCGCCACCCTGGCGGTCACATCCTAATTGCCATGGAGGGACCGCCGCTGCCCATGCGGACGGTCCCTCCTACTCAGGGGTGGCGGACGGACGCAAGTCCGTCCGCCATCCTAATCGGCCCCTAAGTACTAAGCAGTGGCAAACAATGAGTTGCAGTACAAAATAAGAAGATAACCCCAAAATGAATACCAATTAAAAGCAATGTATTATATTCCTTTGAAACAGCAGTGGTGGTCTGCAAGTAGGAGTGAGAAAAACATACTATGTGCTTTTCCATGTGACTGTGCTTGTTCATGCGCGCATCTTTCCCCCAATTGAGCTTTGAGAGACAGTAGACCGGAGGGAAGTCTGTCCCCTTGGGCTTTTGGGATAATCAAGTGTGGTATAGAGATCTGGGCTGTTTTGGGCTACATCTCTTAAAGGATGTAGCCCAAGGGATAGATGCAGTGCCATTTTGGGGCTGACATTTTATGTTAGGTGCACACGGTAGGAGGCCCATAGAAAGGAAAGAGATTGTAAGAGAATTTAGCTGTTGATTTGTAGGTAGGTGAGCTTAGTGAGTTAGCGCCCTCGCTTTAGTAGTGGTTACGCAAGTGTTTACCTGTAGAATGGTATTGTGTTTTTATCTAGGAACCTAAATCGATATTTCTATTTTATGCCCTTGTTCGGCTATAATCAATAATATCCCTGTAAAGGCATAGCGAATCATATCCATTTTAGTCGTAGCCCATGCAGTCACATTAAGCAAGGCTACTTCCCCGGACTCCTAGAAAGCACAACGAGTTCTTTAAACAAACCAAACCTCCAGCAACCTGGGAAATCCCCCTTGCTTTTGTTTTGATTTCGTCCTAGAACTCCTGTAAAGCACTGTAAGAACGGCCAGTTCTTAGTGACATCTTTATTGACGTCTTATGTCCAACCTTACGTCAAACCCGGCACCTTTCAGGTATAAATATACCAACGTTGCCTTAAGCAAACACGCGGTGGTGGTTTTGGAGCAGAGCAGCTATCTACTTGCCCGAGAGCCCAGCTGATGCGAGAGCCCACGGACGCTGCCCCTCCCTTTTGACGCACTGAGAGAGACGCTGTCTTTTCTCCTGCCGAGAAATCCAGCTCCGGTGTTTCCAGATACCTTCGCGGGTTACTGGGATATCGAGTCCTGAGAGAGAGATACAAGACCTCCTGCTTTCTATTTACCCAGGTACGGAGCTGACTAAACCCTTAAAGAGAATTCTTGAGTCAGATTCTTGGCAAACCCAACTTAACGTAAACTGCTACTTACTTACTCATTCCCACGTATTAGGCTTAGGTCAGGTACACAGGGGTAGGCGTATTTAGAAGCACCAGTTGAGTATGTTAGTCAATGTATATATGTATATATATTTGATCTATTTTAAAGTATCATATGGCTAAGAAACCATATCAATACTTTTACAGTATTATTTTATAATCCTCCTTTTACTGTACGCACTTTACTTTACTATAAGTATTGCAATTGTGGCAATTCATTTCTCTTGCATGAGAAAGAAGACTGCTCAATAAATTACACCTTTTATTGAAAACGCCCGTCTCTCTTTTCTCTGCACTCTGGAGAAACTAAGTATGCAAACTTGACTGAGTGAAATAGCTGTCTATTGTTTTCACACGACTCTAGAGATACACTCTTATTCTGAGGGAGCAAAGTTGTCATGTTATATGGTTGTCGGAAGCTAATCCCTTCTTGTCTAATCAGGAAAGTCAATTCCTTCCTGAACATTCAAGAAAGTTTCTAGTGACCTCTGAGCTAGCTGGCAAACCTAATATAGTTAATAGAGACCTAGATAACCTCAGTCCTACGTCTACACTGCTGAATATATTATTCCAATGCGCAGAGCCTATTGGGAATATAGGAACTACACTACATGGCGCCCAACGTTTGGTAAGGCGATAAATCTAACGCAAGACGTTAGAGTAACTCAGTCGTGCTTTTTCACACAGACCCTTTTTCCCGTAAATACTCCAAAAGACGTCTGGAGTGGGTAAAAGGTTAAAATCCGCCGGAACTTAGTAGGAAGAGATTCCTATGTATAGTTTTTGGTTTAGTCAACGTTGAAGGATACAGTGTTCCGAAATATTGTGCACCTAAGCTTTGTTTCCTTGAAACTTGATCTGCAACAAAAACGTTTCTGCCAGTAAAATGGGGGAAAGTGAAGACGAAAGGGAGGCAGCTAGAATAGCAGCTCGACTCCTAGAGGATAACACAAGTCTCCTACAGGATGACCCGAATGCTATAATCATTTCGGTCAACATAAGAAAAACTATAACTCTTAAACTTATAGAAAATGGACTGACATCCCAAGGTGGTACAGTCATATTCGTGGTAGAGGCCCATGAATATCGGCAGACAGAGGTATTCTACTCATGGATAAACTTTCCAGCAGCAAACGCTGTAACACACGAATTCCACTATTACAAAATAGAGGATCCTCCGGATGAATACACTCCTTTCGAGGAGGTTGAAATCCCATTAAAATACCAAGAGCACCTGCTCTGGTTTAAAGGCGCCCTAAAACATAATAATCACATCACCAGGCTCGGTCCACTAGGTAGACCAGGAGCAACGTGGCCGGTTCTAGCCAGCTACACAGCACATTCAGACATCGAAAAAATGTCAGTACCAGAACTTTTAGTCCAGCTAAAAGTAGTAATTAAAATACATAGAAAATTAGTCCAATATGTAATGCGGACTTCAACAGTCCAACCAGCTATTAACATTCCACAGCTGACCCCTCATCAGGGGAACACAAACAAAATTACACCACAGAACATACAATCATGTCTGGGTAAAGTACCCGCAAAACGGGAACAAATTCCATTCTGGTTAGCACAAAAAATAACTCAAATAGAGGCAGTGTTTCCGGATACTACCCTACTGAGAAACACAGAATTCTGACTATCTGCCTTCCAATGGGGATCGCACCACATGTGGAGGACTGTGACACTTGGGGCACAGTCTTTGCTTCCATTTACACAAAAACACATGGTGTTCCGTCCATGGCGATAATACCAGATGTACTAAGACAGATTCAAAATGAATACGGTCCAGAACCTGCTTTAACTCTGGGTATGAAATTACTGAAAGACTTCAAGCAGGTCTCGGCTATATTATTAGCCAACATAAATGGAGAAGCAGCATTTGTGGCGATCCACCAGAAATTGAAAGAAACAGATATAGCAGACCAACCAATTGAACTTGCCAGAATCATAGAAAAATCCTTTGAAGAACTAGGAAGAGATAGTTTGGGTGGGAAACCAGTAAAACCCCAACTAACTGAAAATCCTGAAAATATATTTATTAAAAATAATCTGAACACTCCAAAAAAGAGCTGGGATGGAAATAAACAAGAACTGCGGGTGTTTGAATGTACTCAGTAGGTTTGATTGTATTGATATGGAGGATGTAGGCGGTTATTTATATTACATGATTGATATTGTTGACCGGTGGCAGATACATGCCCACTTGGGCAGAATTGTAAAGTTGTTTTGAATTTGATTTAAGTTCATTTTAATTTGAAATTGAAATCTTGATGTGTCTCCAGAGGCTTTTGAAATAATAATATTTATTGACATTGCAATATCTACTCACACGGGCAATTCATAAATACTAGGACAATATTAGATGTCAATGATTATTATCCAGGATTCCAGGATTAGACTTGGGGAACTACACCACATGTGTCTATGTATATATATATATCTATATCTATCTATATATATATATATATATATATATATATATATATATATATATATATACACTGAGTAGTTATATTTAGGTCTGCTTTTCCAGAATAACTTTGATGGCGATTGACAATTCTATAACGGTGATTGATTATTGATTAGTGTTGTAAGAACTATTTCAGTTACAGTAATTTGGACTTTGTGTCCTTATAACAGTACCTCCGCAGTTACTTAGAATGGAATATCCTATGAGATTAATGCAATCTAAGTGCATGTCACTTTAAAATGGTGAGATAATGAATTTGTTAATAATTATATTTTTTCTTTATTATCATCATGTTGCTGATGCAATTATAGATGGATATATATATATATATCCATCTAAAATTTCTTCAAAAAGAAGAGACAGCAGACAGCACTTACGAGAGAGGAAGATATCTTGATTTAATAAAACGAGTTACAGGTGCAATGGATGTGATTAGGCTTGCACATTGATCAACATTCAGCATTCCGGCAGCACTTCCGTGTATTTTGAACATATGATCAACCGATTAGTTCATGGACATCAAAATAGGATATACATGTATATATATATATATATATATATATATATATATATATATATATATATATATATACACACACACACATATATATATATATATATATATATATATATATATATATATATATATATATATATATATATATATATATATATATATATATACAAAAAAGAAGGAGAGAACTCTGGGTAGGTCTCAGTTTAGGTGGAAAGCAGCTCCTGTTAGAGCACTCTCAACACCAGCGACACTCTAGATCTGCTCACCTCAAATGTCTGTTTTTCTATCAAAGTTTTTAAGCATAGGATTAGCACAGTGCTATCCACGCCGAGATAGAAAATGGCAAAGTCTTTTGCCATTTAAACAACAAAGTCTTTAAGCATAGGACTAGTACAGTGCAGTCCTTGCCGAGCTGTAAAATAACAAAAGCCATTTATCACTCCAGGCACAATATTACAGCTTTGAATTGGTAAAATACCAACTCAAGCCAACCTGAAATGAGTAAAAGCAACCCCTATATATATATATCCTGGTTTCTTGGTGTAAATCCGTTCCGCTGTTTTCGAAAACTTTGATTTTATAGAGGTGATTGGGTGGTCTTGAAGGGGGTTTAAAAATAGATATATCTGGACTGTCGGTCTCCAGATATGCTCTGATAGGCCACTTTAAAGGGGAGTAGCCAATCCTGATTGGCTGTCTACCAATCTAACAGTATGTGTGGCAGCCATTAGAGGATTTATAGACATGGTAACTGCAGCCTGAAAATTAGTTAAAGAAATATATAAAGGACCGGGGTGAATACACTCTGAACCCCAAGGGGCAACAGTGGTGGGCAGGGCTGGATTTAGTGCTGGTGACGCCAAGTGCGATAATGTTTTTTGGCGTCCCCCCATCCATGACGGAGGTGGTGACCACCTGCACCACAAATTCTCTCACCACCACCTTTTAACATTGCCCCTCAAGTCCCTATAACCTCTCTCTTTCAGATGCATTTAATTAGTTATATAGCACCACTCTTACCAGTGTAGGGTGTCAGACCACTTTGCATCACACACACATTACACAGAGACAATCAATCAAAGGTGTGTAAATCCGCATATAGGAAATGTTACATAAAGCAGAGGACTAGAAGGTGTAGGAGTGATGTCATCCATACTGATAGGCAGTATAGTTTAAGAATGCATGGTCTGGAGAAGCACAAACTCATAATTGAAAACGGAACACCATAGTTGGGGGTTCTTTTTAATATGACAAATTGATTTCTACCTAAATGTACCCTTTTTTACAACATTAATTTATGCACTGATTTATACTTTGCAGTGTGAATTCACTGTTCTATATTAGCATTTTCACTTATAAAATGGAAGTAACAAAAGGATTAACCCACTGACCTATTTACATTATAAACACTTTGTGATCTGCATGGTACACATTCTTTGCAGCAGGCATATTAATTTTCTGTGCTATCTTATGATCATTCAAACCTCAACTAGACAAAACTCCGATCTCTCTCCAGCAAGAACATTAATCACCGGAAGTATTTTGACATTTTTATTCTTGCCTGGAAATTACTGGAGGCAAGTAAAATGGCAGCAGGTGCTTTTAAACCAAAATGAACTTGCAAACACAGCACCCCCTGGAGTCAGCATCTGGTACGGTGTCACCAGCCGCACCACCGCTCTAGAGCGGGCTCAGGTGGTGGGCCCGATGAGATCTCTTCTTAGTTAGAGGGCCGAAGCATGGACATTTTGTTGTGGCTGCCATTACAGGAATCAAGGCCATGATCCCCATTGAAATGCAGTGTAGTGAATGGCAGGTTTTGAGAGTCACAAAAAGTATATAATGTAAATCATTTATTGGAGGTACCATAGTAATTTTAGGAATTGCGGTGTGTTCTGTGGTCATTTTACCCAGTGAACAATGTTCATCTGATGTTATTTGATGACCCATGCTTGAGGGAAACTGTTTTCCCATGATTTTCTGATAGAGGTTATGCGAGCTACTGCTGAAGCTAAAATGAGAGCACAGTTTCAATAAAGTCTCACAATCTCCCTCAGCCATGTGAGAATAGTCTGACATTCTGAGAAAAACATGTACCTCCAACAAAAACAGCAGTCTGTCAATTAACTCCTCAGTGTTCCTCCGCAGCTTCCCTTAATGTTCTAATGACCAACTATAGTGCTAACTATAGCTGTATTTATGACAGAAGTGAAGCAGACATGGAGACATCTTGATGGTTTCAAAGCTGTAAATCTTAAAAGCATTTCCTTCAGAAATTAGCAAAATGAGGGGGTTAATTTTGTCAAGGAAATTATGGTCAGTGCTTTAGCAAGCTAAAATACGGACACATTTTCGAAGAGTTCTCAAATGTTTTTTTCATTCATGTCAGTAAAACAATCTGATATGCAGACTGAAATATGTACTTTCAACACCAGCAGTAGTCTGTAAATTCACTTCCTTGCGTGCTAATGCAGCTTTGCACAGTGCTACAACAACTAGAGCACTAACATTTGTGTTCATGACAAAAATGTGTCACACCTGAAACGATCTTGATGGAATCAAAGGTGTAAAACCTAAAGTATTTCCTTTAGAAAGTAACAAAATGAGAGGGTTCTTTTGTCATAGAAATTATGGTTAGTCCTGTATAAAGCTAATAAGGACAAGCAAGTGGCAGGAACAGGGGCAAAAAGCTGACCATGAAGGGCAGACTAGCAGGAGCTGTGGCAGCAGGACAGATCACACAGGGCAGCAAGGTGGGGACAGATGCATGCACACAGAGAAGTGGCGAGGTTTCGAGGCGTGGCAAGCTAACCACAGAGGGCAAGCTGAAATGGGAATGACAGTAAGTTGACCACGGAGAACAGAAGGGAGGCAGCAGGGGCAACAAGATGACTATTCAGGGCAGGCCGGCATTGGAAGGGGCAGCAACACAGACCACATTGGGATGGCGAAAGAAAGCAGAGGCAATGACAGGGAGAATGGAGTTCAGTGGGAGGGAGCCTGGGGCTACAAGCTAAACATGGAGGGTGGGCGCATGAAGAGCAGAAACACAATGAACCGTCAGGCGCGGCAAACACACGTAACAGTGGTGAGGCAGCGGGGCGGGACAAGTGGGGGGTAAGTGGACAGATGACGGGATAGGGAAAGTAATATTTAAAAAAAACACCTTGCGCAAGGTAAGTGGTTTCATTTATTTTTTATTTGACTTTCTCTATCTCGTCGTCTGTCCACTTCCCCACCCTCTCGCCCGCTTGTGCAGCCGCACCTGTGAACAATGGAGCACAAGAGGGAGAGGACAGGGCACACAATGGAGAACAGGGGCCAGGGTGGAGGGATGCAGGGCAATGGCAAGGCAGCAAGCTCACCATGAAGGGCAGGGGCAACATACAACTGTGGGCAGGAGGGAGGGGGCAAGGGCATTCACAGAGAACATAGGGCAGCAAGTTGACAATTCAGGGCAGGACTGCAGGGGCAGCAATCAGATCACGGAGGGCAGAAGGGAGTGGGCAGGGGCACACAGATGGAGTAAGAAAGGCAGGCAGGAAGGGGGGAGGGGAGCAAGCTGCCACTGAAGGCCAGGCTTCTGTGGGTTGGCCATCTGCAGAGAGTGGGCCTAGGAAATACCTTGATGTGCACAGCCAAAGGCTGTGTGCAGTTGGAGTGCTTCCTATATATGACCAAAAATCCCCAAAAATTCACTTCGAAAAACAAAGGTTGAAGCAAAATGTTATAATTAGGTATGGTATTAATTAGGTATGGTATTATGATCTTCCATTTCATTAAAAAAATAGCCAAAAAGTCGCTGAAAAAACAAAGGTTAAAATAACCTTGTTGTTTGGTTGTGAAATAGGTTAAAAACTAACATTTAGAAATCCAACAAAAGACTGATATTCCCGTTATACTTCAATGAACTAACTATAACTTGTGCCCCTGCCATGCACTGCTTGTGATCTAGCTATTTTGTTTCGAGAACAACTAAAATCTGAAAGCTCTGAGGCTTCTCAAGCAATGTTCATTAGCAGGTAATAATATCTATTCTGTAAAATAAATGCCTGAAGGCTCTTGTTGTCTTTGCAGATGGGAAGTAGACCATGATTACTGCGAAGAGGTCAAGCAAACGCCTCCCTACGACAGCGGGACCAGACTACTGGACATAATGGACATGACAGTTTTTGACTTCCTGATGGGTAAGTTTGCTTCCGGCTCAATTAGATGAACTATACAGTGTAGAGCTAGACATACCCTCTGCAGGAAATAATTGCAAGTTGTGTACATTTAAATAATTGTTTATACACATGCATCTCCCAATTTATGAAATGAGGTGTAATGATTTGCATGAGCAGTGTCATTAGGACAGGACAAAGCAGCCGCTGGCAAAAGTCAATCTCTGATCTCTCTAAATGGGCTCCTGTATTTTAAACATGTATTTCCTGAAAGCACTGCTAACGTTACAGGAATTGCCTTGTTAAGTGTATGTGCTGCCTGAAAGATGTCTGGAGGTAGCACGCTTTGAGAATAATGCAATGGGACAGTTGCCATGACAACAATCCTTTCATGGCAGAGATAATGTAATTGTGTGGACCATGCACAAATTCTCAGCGCATACGTTTCTGCTGGCTTGGCGCGGGCAGTGCTCTATATTGTGAAATGGATGGACTTTTCTGATGTGCTTAATTCCTGGCTTACATTGTAACTATTGTTGAAGACCCCTTCCTGTGAATCAAAGAGAGCACCATGTTGAGCTGCAGATGGAGCTGTATTGATCGCTTGGCGATTACAACAGCCAAAACTTCAGGGTTTTTTTTCTAGGTGGTAAAAACACATTCATTTAGGTTTAACACTAAAAATACAATCCATTGTCTTATTAATAATGTAGTTATGGATGTGCTTGTTCATAAAAGTAATATGTGCACTTCTCATGTGGTACATAATCCTAGAGAAAATAATGGCAGTAAATAGCCACAATTTTTGCAGAAATCCACTAGCCTTTAATTTCTGCTCTCTGGTGTGTGTTATGATAGTTAGGATGTGATCAGGGTTTAATCATCAATTGTATCAAGCTATAGCAATAGAGCATTAATGATTTATAGAACTCACCCTTTCTAAAATGTGTATGTCCACACCTGCCATGGATGTCAACATCCGATTTCCTATGTAAATGGGTCTGCTATTAATAGAATCCCCACTCTGAAGCCTGGTGAATCGGTGTTGAAAATCTAAATATTTCCAAGACTTACGTTGATTTGCTTTCACTCTGTTTAAAATGTTTGTACAGATTGCCCCAGCTGTTGCTGCACTTTATCACTCATCAGGGAGAATAAAGAATTTATACTGTGTTTTGTTCTATGTAAATTTCGATTCTACATTTGATTTGCTCAAAAGCATCACAGATGTGCTTTAGTAATTATCAAATTTGCTTTAGAGCAAAACTGTGTGAATGGAATACAGGTTAATTAATGGAAATCTGAGATTATAATCCGGATTGCATAATTTTCTATAAAGCAAATCTTCATGAATCTGTACTTGAGTTTAAAAAGCATGATGTCATTGTCAAGGAATGGCTAGTAAAAACCTTGTTGGCTTAGTCAATTAATTTCTTATCTTGAAATGCATTTAATTACATACACATGGTCTATGGCTAAAAACTATGTGAGAAATAGAATCAATTTTCTGCACTTTCCAAAGGAAACAACATTATCTGGCAATATGTCATGTGAAGCATTCAATATTATAATAATCTAAAATTTAGGAAATCCAATTGATAGTTTTGAAGGGTGATCTCCTCTCAAAAACTACTGAAAAAAACGTTTTGGTGAAGAAAAGTGTGCTAGAGAATGAATCACAAAATGTTCATGGTGTCATGTTGCTATTACAGATGCCTCTCATATCCTTCTTGAAGTACATTTTTCAATTTAGAGTCAATCGATATTAAAGGCCATCCTTCAAATAAAATAAGAAACGGTGTTACCTGTTACCAAAAGAAGCTTTGCAATAATTGTTCTACTAATATGCTGACTATTAAATGGTACACCATTTTTTTAAAAACCGGATAATCAATTTGGCCACCAGTGTAAACATATTGTACTCATAGATAAATGATGAAATGTCGAAAAGCAGAATCACAATGATGGCATGTGAACATGTGGTTTAGAGGTTGCACACATGTTAATGTGATTTGCGCAACAACCCACTGTGGTGCATCGCCCACTTAATATTATGCAGGTGTCAAATGAGGAATGGTGACTTATTGGATTGGCTTTTAATGAGCTAACGATATTCATTGCAGCAAGTTTTGTGTAAACCATATCAAGTCAAGTCAAATGATCTTTATTCGGATTAACAATACATCCATAAAAGTACATACAGGTAAAAATGCATTAAAACAGTTTATAACATATATAGATAAGCTAATTTATCAAAATAGCAATTAAGCAGCATATATCATAAAGTGCGGAGAGCATAGTATGCAGTACAAAAAGATAGTAAAGGGAGAAACATTATTCTATTAACAACTTAGACATAAGATTCAGGTTATGTACTCCCAAAATAGTCACTTATATCAAAATAGATATACAACTAAATCAATGGGCAATTAGGATAAAATAATTAAATGCAGAAAGTGCAACAATGCCATAGTGCTGTTAGCAATTATCCAAACTCCATGCATGACCTCGATTTCACACATCTTTTTATAAAGCAGCTTACAGTATATATAATTTCATCAGTATGCAGCATTTGGAGAAATTTTAAAGCAAAATTAAAATCTCTGAGGTTATATTTACAAAGGGTCGGCCTTAAATATTGACAGGTATACAGTTTATAAAAGCCACAGAAGAAGAAATAGTGCAATAGACTTTGTTTCCCGCCCTGAGAACAGGGACAGTCCAATTCTTCCAATTTTTTATTGTAGCCTAGGGGGAAGCTGAGCAAATTTACTATGCTTCCATCCCGAAACCTGAACAAAAGGCTCCGATTCCACTTTCCTATGGGTATTGACAAGTATCTATAAAAATTATTCAGATTAATCAAATTATCACAACTTAGGTCAATAATGAGCTGATATCTAATAACACCAAGTTTAATAGACTCAGATCTCAAGCGATCCTCTTTATATAAGTCAAGTAAAGCCCGTTTAATACTGTGCTTATGGGCGGGTACAATAGAATTCGGGGAACTAAACAAGGAGCCCTGACCCACACTCTGCAGGCTATCCTTGACTGCATTGAACCAAGGTATGTGGTGGAAACTATCACTTAACAAACAGTCAGATATTATACTGCGCGTTAAGGACGCTGCTGGATTTAACCATACCTTGATCCAAAAGAGAGCAGGCCTATACCTAATGAAGTCAACAATATAAGACAGTCTCAGTTCGTTATGACAAATAAATGTAGAGGCGCAGGGGACTCCCCCCAGCACCCTCCTACAGAATCTATTTTCCTCAGACTGAAGACCCATGCTTTTGCAGTAACCCCACACTTCAGCTCCATATGTCCCAGTTGGTCGCCATTGGGTGCGATATATGTTAAGTAGGGGTGTTACCACATCTGCCAGTTTCGGTTGTCGGAGGGATAAGATTGAATTAATTGACTTGCCAATTTTATTTCTCGCATAAGCTGCATGCGGCTGCCAAGAACCTGAGTTAGAGAAGAGTAACCCTAAATAGGGAAAAGTGCTAGTGCATTTTAAAATATTGCTACCAGATTTAATTGATGTAATATTGTACTTTTTTGGTCCGCAGTTCATGATAAAGGATTTTTTAAAATTGGTATTTAAACCAAGATCGGACATAAACGCAACAAACCCCGAAATTAAAATGCGTAAAGCATTCGGGGTTCGCCCCATTAGTACTGCGTCATCCGCATAGAGTAGGGTAGTAATGGGGATGCCATTTATGATTGGAACATCCTTAACAATTTTACTCAAAGTGCTGCTCAACCCATTGATATATAAAATAAAAAGCAGGGGGGCGAGTACGCAGCCCTGTCTAACTCCTCTGCTAATAAGAACATCATTGGACAGATCTCCGTCATTATTTATCCGTACTCTTGCTTTTAAGTCCCTGTGTAACTCAGATAAAAAATACACCAGAGAGTCATCCAAACCATAATCAAGCAAAAGAGACCACAACCTAGAACGATTAACAAAATCAAATGCGGAACTCAGGTCCATGAAACCTAAATAAAGAGGGGATTTTTTAACGATAATGTATTTAGCCATAATCAAATTTAAATTTAGACACTGTTCAACTGTGCCTACATGGCTTCTAAACCCCAGTTGACTACAATGAAGAACATTGTTGTCCTCAGCCCAGTTCCTTATCCGTTTAAAGATTACCCTACCAAGGACCTTTAACGTGTTATCGATCAGTGAGATCGGGCGGTAGCATGCAGGATCCGACCTGTCACCTTTTTTAAAGATTGGTACGATAACACTGTTCGACCAGGATTCAGGAAATGAGTTTTCACACAGGTTATTAAATAGGTTGCATAGAAGAGGGGCCCAGAAATTAATTTCTGATTTAATCTGATCGATAGAGAGACCATCGGGGCCAGGTGCTTTGTTACTTGCACTATCAATTATAGCTTCCTCGACCTCCGTTAGTGAAAAGGTCAAAGGTTCAGCACTATTGGGTAGGGGGGCAATAACTAGAGAGGTAACTGATATAGCATAAATTTGGGAAAAGTGCTCGACCCAGGCATCACCGGTTATGTTGCAGTTAATTGGGTTGAAGCTAGAGCCAAAAGATCTTAGGGACTTCACTTCTCTCCAAAAGCCAACTGTATCCTTTAGCGTGGCGGTGCGTGTAAGAGATTCCCAATGGTTAATCACCAAAGCCTCAGATCTGGTGTATAGGGCAATTTTATATTTTGATCTTAAATCTCTTACCAATGGGACATCCCTAGGGTTGGTTTTTAGGGCAGCCCTCAAGTCCCTATTGGCCTTGGAGCAGGAAGAGTCAAACCAGCGTGGACCTTGAACTATATTCTGCCTAGCCGGTTTAGAAGATTCTTTTTTAATGGCTCCACATAAATTGCCAAATGCCTCTACTACAACATCACAGGGGCTCGAGTATGACAAGCAAGTCTCTACTACCACGGGATGTTTTCTAATTACTCTAGCTAGAATATCTTTATTGTCTACCCCTTTCCACACTAGTCTTAGTCTATCGGTAGATAAAGACAGATTTTTTGGCCCACTCTCTAATTTTGCTGCAACCTTCATGGTCTGCGGATTATGTAAATATATTCTAATTGGATAGTGGTCGCTATAAGCAGAACAGATGACTTCTGCTTTTAAAATGATGTCACTTAATGATGGGCATGTAAATATATAATCTATTGTGGATGCACAACCATGACCCACAAAGGTAAGGGTTGTTATGCTATCAATACTTGAACCCACGATTTCCAGTGCATTTAGTAAGTCACGGGAGGCTAAAAGATTTTTCAACTCCTCACCGTTTTTACATGGTGGGCTGCTACGATATATATGGGCATTAAAGTCCCCTCCGATGCAAATACCATCAAAAGGCCCATACTTATGCCTTTCCATAATGTCATCAATGAATGCAAACAATGAGATAAAATTATCATTAGGGTGAGTTACAAAATCATTATTGTAAAAGTTAATAATGCACAATTTCAATCTATTAAAATACTTAATAGCCATAAAACATTTACCTAAAGTAGGGAGCAATTTGGTTTGGACCCCAGGTTTTATTTTGGACCAAATGGATAGACCCCCACTAGGCCTACCCATATGGGAGGGGGTAGCTTTTAAATTGTAACAACAGAAGCCCTCCATTGGTGGTGACATTATACACCAAGTTTCTTGCAGCATCAATATATCGCAATTATTTTCAACCCAGTTTAGCCATTCTGGAATTTTTAATTTCGATTTTAGACCTGCTATATTCCAACTTACAACAGATAATTCAGAATCAAGGGTCTTTCTTTCTAAAATCAAAATTTTTTGACTCGTAACCGGTTGAGGCAAAGGTTGAGGCAAATATTGGGGAACAACCTGAGATTCAGAAGTTGGCGACAGAGATGGTACAACAGGGTTAGGCAAAGATGGTCAATCTTGCAAATCTAAATCCGACAAAGGTGCAAATCTATTGAACATATTAAGAGGAAATGGGGCCGGTTGGAATTGCATTGACGATGGCTGAAAGTACATAGGTGAAGGGTGAAAGTGCATTGGTTGAGGTAATGGTTGTGGTAAAAATTGCACAGGAGGAGGCCGTGGGTGTCTTGCCATTTGTCTGTAGAAATAACTCAGGGGTAGCATGGTTACAACAGTAGAAATGGCAGAACAATTACTGTTTCTATGTAGAAGGTTTCTCACAGTCCCTGGGTTCTGAAAATTAAGAACTATGCAGTCGCCCTCTTTATCTTTAGTTAAAGGACCAATCCACGACACCCTACGTGCCGATAAAATCTCTCTAGAGATATCATAACCAACGCCTTTATGTTTAGTCAGCCAATCTATGCATTTGTTTCTTAATTGCACCCAAGATTCCCCCTGGCTCTCCCTCAGCTGTGGTACACCTGCAAGAACCAAAACAAAGGGACAAGCATCTGGAGGCAGGTGTAATGCCGGCCCTTGATGCTTAATCGATTTGTTTGACCCTTGTTTACCAATACCCTCAGTATTACTTACAACAGTCGATCTCAACGCTGTCGCCGGTTGGATAGAACCACTCTTACAATTCGGAGCAGTGTTAGTATAGTTGGTAATGAGGGAGGTTGTAGTTTTTCTGGGAGCGGGTGTAGGGGTAGGCCTAGTGGTCAAATCTGATTTTGTTGAATGTGGCCCTCCATCAATGGATCTTGGTGGAACTGTAGGTAACACAGTAGGCAGCGATAAAGTTCCGGGGTTACTCAGAACCCCGCCCAGGAGAATAGAAGTTTCCTGTTTCTTTGCAGACAGAGTGTTACTTACAGATTCCAGTTCTTTTATAAGACGATCGGCCCTAATTTGGTCCAAAACAACTGAACCCCTCTTTTTTGTATCACCGTTTTTGACCAAATTGTCAAGTCTATCAAGTCTTTTAAAAACATTATTAAACTGACTGATCATTTGCTTTTCTATCCGAATAAAAATAGTGTCCACTATAGTTTCTATAAGGTTCGCATTCTGTCTTGAAAGATTGTAGTTATCTCCCATTAGTGTTGTTTGGGTCCAGACAGTGTTAGAACTCTCACTCGAGTGAATAGTAGATGCGACAATAGTACTGCCCATATCTGCTTGATCTTCATCCTCCGTAGGAACAATTTGTGTCCCTGTGGATTTCTGTTTATTCCACAAACTTTGGGGTGTGGGCTGATTCTTATGGGTTAACGGTTGTTTCCTTTTATTGGCACTTTGCTTAGTGGTGCCTCTTTTACGTTTCTCACCTCCCGGTTTATTGCTACTAAGTTCTAAGCTGTCCAAGGTATGAACCTCATCAGATGAAGCTATTATGATAATTGGATCATTTTCATTCTCATTTAGCGGGGCTACAGTATGTGTAGATATATGTGCCGGTTTTAAGGCAACACCTGCCGATGAAGAAGAGGCAGAGTCCTGTGCTATATAAGTGATGGTATCTTCGTCATCTAGGACAGTGGGCACATCAACAGGAAGATGTGACGGCTTAACAACAATAACTGCCGGGGTTATATGCGTATTCCCATAAGTACTACTTGTACTGTTTATTGTTACACTCGAATTAAAATTAGTGGAGAATGGGCCCATAGAAAACCTCCTCTCAGTCTCCACAATCTCATTGAAGGCTGTATCTATCAATGTCTCAAAAGATGTGATGAGAGAGACGGAGGTATGAACACCCTGGGTGGTAACATCAATGTTATTAACATCAGGCGTATGATCGCCCATTTTCTTATCCAAGTACAGTGCTCACCTTGAAAGAGTACAACTTAGGGACGTGGCCCGCCCGACCACTGCAGACCACTGACGGACACAGACGGCCCGCCCTTTACCCGGGCTGCGCCCCGGGCTGCGTCCCGTGCGCGTCCCGCGGTCCGCGGTCCAATCCCTACAAATAAAGAAGGGTTTCCAAGGGGGCGTGGCACTGGGAGGGGGCGCGGCTCCCCCGGGAAGAGGACACAGCTGTAGGTGTTTGAAGCTGTTCCTCGCAGTCCCGGGACCGCGCCTCTCGCCTCCTCTGCGGCCTCACGCTCCTCACGCTGGAAAAGGTATTTGCACAAGTCCCAGGGCAAAGCTACTCCTGTAGCGCGAATAAACAAACAGGCTGTGTCAGAAGGAAACTCCTCTCACGAGCGGCACCCGCGAAGCGGGGGCCGCGAGGAGTAAAGAGCAGGCAGATGGGGCGGGCACTGGGAGGGGGAGGGGCTCCCCCGGGAAGAGGACACAGCTGTAGGTGTTTGAAGCTGTTCCTCGCAGTCCCGGGACCGCGCCTCTCGCCTCCTCTGCGGCCTCACGCTCCTCACGCTGGAAAAGGTATTTGCACAAGTCCCAGGGCAAAGCTACTCCTGTAGCGCGAATAAACAAACAGGCTGTGTCAGAAGGAAACTCCTCTCACGAGCGGCAACCATATCTTAAATACACCTTTGTACTTATAATTGTAAGTTTTCTCCCTTTTTAAGTTATTTTTTGCTCCCAGATTCAAGATATTTTATTGTCAATGTAAATAACTATATTATCACTCTTGAAAGGGAGCAGACATGCATATACATCCCATTTGGTACAGACAGAAGCTCCTTTCTTGATTGAAGTTAAATAAAGACTGCTATTCAGGAAATCTCCCAGATCTTATTAAAGTAACTTAGTATTAACAATTGATTGTATTGAAGGCTCTGGCTTTGGTCTTTGGGGTTGCAAAGTGCACTTTCAAAATGTTCTAACGGCAAATCTATGAAGGCTGATGCAAAAAAGAAAAACAATGCCTTGTGTTGGAATTTAAAATATCAAAAGCATACGTTTATCACCTGCGGTTGGAGGTTCTTGTCAATTGGAAGCTCCTGTCTACAGAATCTTCCGTCAATCATCACAGGCTCTACACAGATTTTAGTGTCTGAAAAGTGTGGATGACTTTAGTCCATTTATGGGAGTGCATAAGGTAGAAATTAGCTGAAGAGTATTGCTATGTTCAATGTAGTCAATGAAAATAGCGAGTGGCTAGACACACATGCCAGATTAGGTTGCTAACTCCTCTTTCGAGCCAAAACAGGAATCCTGTATGATGTGGTAAAACCGCATGTACTAATTTTGCATGTGATATTATCCCAGGTTTTCCAGGGACACATTTGCCAGGTCAAAATTGATATTTTTTGTCCCTATAAAAAAGGTCTGAAGTGGGGGAATTACCACAGAAATCAATGGAGTAACACAGATTTCCCCAATATTTCCCCATTCCATAGTGGAATGTTTGAAATCTAGGGGTAATTTCACATCTAAGTACTACCAATCTCTCCGCTATCTGTAATTTCATGTACAGAATTACCTCATCAGAATTACAGATGCAGTTGTACTGAGGTCTGAGAGACTAACCACAAATTATAAATATATTATGAAAAATAATCATATAAATGAATGACACCCATTTCAAATCCAGAATGTGGAGGACCTGACAAGTTACTTAAACGAAACTAATATAAACATTTGCCACTCCCATATTAAGCAATAAGTGGTCTTACAGTAATTTCTAAATGCGGAGAAACAGAGGTCCACCATATTGGTATCCTGGTTACGAGTAAGATTGTATCTGCAGGGCCACAGCTTATGAAAGATATTCAATGCCATTAAGGAATCCTACCTTCCAGAGACAATAATCGGTCAAAGTTTTAACCATGCCCGAAACCTGGCAATGAGAAAATTAAGCCACATAAATGTCTTGTAACTCAGCCTCCCACAAAAAGAAACCACACAGCTCCAGTTAGTAAATTGCGATGGACCAAGCAAATGATGAACCTTAAGTTAAAGTGAATCCAGGGCTCAGAACCTTGCTCTACCAATTTAAATCATGCGGCCTGACCATTAAAAATGTGGATACAAGTTTGTGCAGTCCCATTAAAGTCACCCAGAAACACACACAGAAAAGAACAAAAAGGGCTCTAACCGTCAATTGATTCTTACCTTCTAGATACAATCCTTCATAATAGAAGTATCTGCAAGTAGAAGCTGTATTGCCTGGATTACTCTAACCCCACATAAAGTATTATACAGACATCTCTTATTTGTATATGTTTGAAAAACAGTGAAGATCTGGTAAGCGTTGTACCGAATGCAAGGACCATCTGCTTCACAGAAATGTTTTAATGTTATTTCTTACCACTGATTCTTCTTGAAAAACCTTGGAACAAAGTTTTCCCATATATTCTTTAACAGTTAAAGGCAATTTCAGTGTGCTGAAGAGCCCAGAGATACTTTTAACACTGTATAAATCATCTCAAATACATTGAAATATGTACAGTAATAGGTAATAAAACCACCACGCTGTACTTTATCTATTTTCTGAATGGTCTGTACAGAATCTTAAGATAAGACACAATATTCAGGGAGAACTTTGCAAACGTTCCTCCAAAATCATCTTTATTAGTGTGTGCTAGATTCAGAAATTAAGACTTCTGCCGAATTTGTGATTTCCTTTTAACTATGCTAATTTTGAGAACGTTTGACAGAAAAATATAGCAGGTGAAAAGTCCAGCAAAAGGTTTTTGCTGAAAAAAATCTCCCCTACAACCTTCAACCACAGATTAAGTTTCGTGAAGTTGGAATCCTGACATGGTTGTGTGATAGAAGTACGCATGGTTAAACCACGCGTGCCTCTACCACGCAGCCTAAACCATGAATGCGTCTTAACCGCGCATTCCTTTACCATGCATGCCTTTACCATGACATTTTGTGGGGTAGGCATAAATTATAAAGGGGTATGTGTGGCTAAGCTCGCCACTATCCCCCACGCCCTCCCCTGTGATGTTCCTTAAAATGCCCCAACCCCTTCCACTGTCCTAAAACGTTCGCCGACCTAAAAACAACCTCATCTACCCATTCCCCTCCCCCTGTCCTAAGGCCTAAACCCCTGGCCTTTTACGTACACTACCCATGCGTTGTCCCATAAACTACCCCCACCCCTTACACTGCCCTAAAACTTACCCGACCCCCCCAGTCCTGAAAATGTTCCCATCTACCCATTCCCCTCCCACTGCCCTAAGGCCTAAAATCACTATCCCCCACCACCTCCCCCTGCGATGTTCCTTAAATTACCCCAACCTCTTCCACTGCCCAAAAACCTACCCCGACCCCTGCCTTAAAAACGACCCCATCTACCCATTCCCCTCTCCCTGTCCTAAGGCCTAAAACCCTGCTCCATTACATACACTACACCGACCTCCTTGCCCTTGCGCTATCCCTTACACTACCCCACACCTTCCACTGCCCTAAAACTTGTCCCGACACCCAGCCCAAAAAAACGACCCCATCTAGTCATTCCCCTCCCACTGCCCTAAGGCCTTAAACTTTGCTCATTTATGTACACTACCCCACCCCCGCTGTCCCTTTAACTTTTCCAACCTCTTCCACTTTCCTAAAACCTACCCTGCCCCAGCCCTAAATATGAACCCATCTACCAGTTCCCCTGCCAAGCCCTGAATTACAAACTCCCTACTTGCCCCCCCCCGCTCCCGGTCCTAAAAACAGAACTACTCCCCCAAACCCAGCCCTTAAAGCTACCCGTAACCCCTCCTCCCCTGAAAGCGACCCCCAGGCCCGGCCCCAGACCCTCTTACCTGTCTGAGTCCTATTTCCGTCCCAACACTCCTGTTAGCAGTCTCAACCCATCCCAAACACTAGAGAGCATTTGCCAGAATCACGCAGAAGTGTGGTTTAGGCAAATACGTTGTTCGGGCAAGTGTGGTTATGCTTGCGGGCTTCCGGAACTCGTGGCTCTGGCCGCGTAGTTCCGCATGTTTCCCTCCTGACATCTTTATGAATAGGCAGCGTTTTTGCTTTTGTAAAACACAGTTTGTGAATCTATAAATTTACACATCCTTGATATATACTATGTTCATAGTCAAAATTAGCTACACCAATAAAACAGATTAACCAATTGTCCTTAACATGTTCTTTGGTAGCCCATATTTTCCCATATTTAGTAAATGTGGACAGGCCATTACTGCCCTTTGCATGTCCACAGCTGCCAAAGTAACTGTACATAGTGGTGAAAACACATTTTTCTTTGTCATTTACACTGCATCCCACGACTGAGACTTAATATTCTATATAAGAAAATTACCTTGGCTAGGGGCAGTAAAAAGCAGTTTATCAAGTGTGGGCATGGAGCACTTATTTTCTTCCTGTCAAGCCACTGAACAAGTGCAACATAAACTAGTAAGAGGGGCATTGTATAACCTATACCAGAAAGAGCGAGAAACATCTGAGAAATATAAACCTGCCATCATAAGATACATTCCCCTCCTGGTACAGGGTAGCAGGCTTAATAACATGCCGCAGAGATACCTTACAAAAAACTTGGGGAGGTGGAACAGACGTTTGCTCTTTCGTCTTAGGGATGGTAGTATCAGATTCTCCTTATCATTTCCACTGGGCTTTAACAAAAACTTAGAAACCTTGCAATGTCCCTGTAACCGAGGGTGTAAGCAAACCTTGTTACATTTTTTGTTCTTTTGTGGTTATTATGCTAGATACACAAAACTTTATTTAATTCCATATTTTAAAGAGCATGCCATGATGGATTTTAATCTAGCATTTAAGGAAATATTACTCTTGAATTGTGATGAAGTAATTTTTAGAGTAAGTTGCTTCCTCCTAGCAGCGACACGTTCTCGAACAACTATGAATATGCCTTGAAAACTGAATTATTTGTATAATAATGTGGTTTGCACTAGTGTCTGAATATCTTTTTTGCACTTTGCACTTTATAGTTGTCTGCACAGCACATCGGCGATATTTTGCACATAGCCAATCAGCGTATATACTGTTTATATTATATACATAGCCTATCAATTTACACCATTGTCTACAATCACTGAGTGCCAGCCCAGTTATAAAGTGATGTATTTGCAACGTTATGATCGTTGGTCCCTATCAAATTCAATTGCCATGCATCCATTTCACAAATTGACTGTATATTTTTAAATTGTTTTATACTGTTTTAATCATTTATTATGTGGATTGTGTGATAACTTAGTACTTTTATGTATGTTTTTATATATCCGAATAAAGATCCTTTGACTTGACTTGATAAGAAAATTATTAGAAAATAATTAACCTATACTGTCTTTTTCTACAATGTGGAGTGTCATTATGAGTTCATCTTGAAATTTCCATTTAAAAAAGTCACAGATCATATCAACTACTAATGGGACAACTAAAATTAAGATAACTCTTAACTGGAACCATTGCTGCTTTATAAATGATTTGAGTATGGCAAGTTCATACATCATACTATATTGGCACAAATATTCCAAAAGGTAGAAAATACATTATCTTATATATGAGATGATGCTGTGAAATATCTTATTCTTTGAAACGGCATAAAGCAAGTTACACTCTTTCCACCCTCCATTGAAAGAGCGGCGCATTTAATCAGTTATTCAAATGTTTCAGTCTGTGCTTATCACTGTGAACACAGGCCTGCATTTTATTAACCAGAAAACACTGTGTAGTTTGCCAAAACAGAGAGATAAGTACAACACATCTACGGGGAACATGTCAGCGGGCTTGTTTCTCTGTGTGTCGTTTATATTTGTTTAACACTTAAAGGGAAAATATTGGGACATGTTTAGATTGTATCTAAATCGTTTAAAGGATTCCCTTAATATAAAGCTTTTCTTTCCACCCCCTTTATTTAAAATGTTCCAAAACGCGGTGTTTGTCATGGCTTCCAGTTTTTGCCGAAATACAGCTTTTCCTTGTAACTAGATAAGTTACTTCCTTCTCAAATTCTATATATGATCTCTAATGAAGGGTTTAACTGAAGAGGCCTCGGATATTCGATCAAATCATTGCTCAGCTCAATCTGCGAAGATAATTGGTGGACTTGTAGCAGAGCAAAGCTGGTCCTGGCAGACTGGCATATTTTGTAATTTACAAATGCTTTCTGGAGTTTCTAAAATAATAGAATGCAGCTGAAACTCCATGCATGCAGCTTGCACACTTTTTGCACTAGTGCATAGGTGTAACAAATGCTCTTGTGCATTGTTTTTGCACGGATAAATGACACACGTTGGGTACTAGTGCATAGTTTTCAAACAGATAAATTAGACACATTAGGCACTGATGAATAAGTGTAAAAACTGTTTTTTTACACTGTCTTCGTATGGGTAAATTAAACACATTTTGCACTAGTGCACAAGTCTAATATTCAAAGGCCCCTGTACAGTGTTTAGTGCCTCTTATTTTTTTAATACAAAAACCAAAGCTGATCTATGGGGAGACTTATTAGAACACTGTCACAAATATGTTTTTAATAATCAGTCAACAATATTAGTATGATAAGAAGCCCAGTGATATTGCCTAAGACCTAGCTCGCACTTTCATGTTTTAAAAAGGGCAACAATGTTTTATCATTTGCTTTTGAGACACAGTAGAACATATAACAGCTAGAGTGTGCTCACTATCTTGTCCATAAATCTTTATGTACTTCATACTAGAGTTGCTCCAGTTGCTTTAATAGCAATAAGAAAGCAAAAGAGCTTTAGCTCCATGTTTGCGCCAGTGCAAATGTATGCAACCTGCCCCATGTCTTCAAAGGGACGAGATTCACTGCACCTCCTTGGAAGAGGCCACAATGTGAAATAAACAGAAGGGGCGGTGGATGCGGCTTGGTGCGAAAAGGTAGCTTAGTAGTATTGCAATTGACTTGTAGGGGTGCGTACAACATGGAAAATATGAATGGGTTCAAAATGTTCAAGAAGGAACAACAATCCCACTCCAGCGAGTATTATTTTCTTCCACCTACCTAGGTCCTGCAAAGTTATGAGAATTACAAGGAATTCAAATCTGCCATTAGGTGCTATATTTTGCCATAAAATGTGTCTTTGTGTTAATTCTTAATCGAGGATACATTTCACGCAAACAATATAGTGCAAAAACACACAGTTGCTGCGAGCAAGAGATGCTGGCATTCTGGTTGTTTGCAAATATTCCCACACTCCCCTGCTATAATTTTACAATGAATTAAGTAGTATGGCATAAATGCATAATTTCGGACATTTTGCATAGCAAGCGTTGCTTGAAGTTTCTGGAATTATGCAAATTACACTGGGGTAATTTATATTTCACCGTCCTAGGCCTTAAATATATTTAGATTTGCAAGCAGTGTATAAATGGTATGATGCATAGGAGATTATATGTTCCCCTCAAAATCGGGCAATTATTTACTTACAAGAAGCAATTTCAGATTTCAAAAGCATATTTATCAAGGAAGAAGGCATTACTTGCCATCTGTAAAGATTACAGGTGACTAAAGATGTCTGAGTGACGTGGGGTCCAAAAGATTAGGAAGTGCTTGTAGGGCTGCATGAGGCCTGTCACCTGCTGCCATCATGCTTCCTTGGCGGATGTATGACGTTACAACGCATACTTTTACCACGCCTACCATTACCACGCATTTTTTACAACGCAGGATCCATTACAACGCATACCATTACCACGCATGTATTTACAACGCATATACCTTTACAACGCATACAATTACAACGTAAGTATTGGTAAGTATATAATATTTTTAAATATTTATTTTAATTAAAATTAATATAATGTAATTTAATTTAATTTAATTTAATTAATTTAATTTAATGTAATTTAATTTAATTTAATTTAATTTAATGTAATTTAATTTAATTAATTTAATTTAATCAATTTAATTTAATGTAATTTAAATTTAATTATATTTAATTTTTACCCTGTACCCTTTTACCCAAAAACCCCAAACTGACCCTGAACCCAAAAAATACCCCTTTTACCCAAAAACCCAAAACTGACCCTGAACCCTAAAAATACCCCTTTACCCAAAAACCCCAAACTGACCCTGAACCCTAAAAATACCCCTTTACCCAAAAACCCAAAACTGACCCTGAACCCTAAAAATACCCCTTTACCCAAAAACTGAAAACTGAAGTTGAACCCTTAAAAATACCCCTTTACCCAAAAACTGAAAACTGACCCTGAACCCTAAAAATACCCCTTTACCCAAAAACTGAAAACTGACCCTAAACCCTAAAAATACCCCTTTACCCAAAAACTGAAAACTGACCCTGAACCCTAAAAATACCCCTTTACCCAAAAACTGAAAACTGACCCTAAACCCTAAAAATACCCCTTTACCCAAAAACTGAAAACTGACCCTAAACCCTAAAAATACCCCTTTACCCAAAAACTGAAAACTGACCCTGAACCCTAAAAATACCCCTTTACCCAAAAACCCAAAACTGACCCTGAACCCTAAAAATACCCCATTACCCAAAAACCCAAAACTGACCCTGAACCCTAAAAATATCCCTTTACCCAAAAACCCAAAACTGACCCTGAACCCTAAAAATACCCCTTTACCCAAAAACCCAAAACTGACCCTGAACCCTAAAAATACCCCTTTACCAAAAAACCCAAATAATATTTTTAATAAAATAATATACTTACCAATACTTACGTTGTAATGGTATGCATTGTAAAAGTACCTGCGTTGTAAATACATGCGTGGTAATGGTATGCGTTGTAATGGATCCTGCGTTGTAAAAAATGCGTGGTAATGGTAGGTCGTGGTAAAAGTTGCGTTGTAAAGGTTGTATACCTTCCTTGGCGTCACAAGCTTGCAATACCGAGTTGCGTTATGTGAGCTCTGTTGCTCCTTCTTCTCAGACCAGGCTCGAAATTACCCTTGTGCTCATCATCTTGCTCTGTAAGGGGTTAGCACATACAGACTAGCAGGTGGAAGTCACACATAGTGCCACTATTGATTAGTATCTTTAATGACCTTCATGGTTCTTTGTAATGTTGAAAAGAGCCCACATGTTTGGGTTAGCCTTGTTGGCAAGTGAGCATTCTCAAGGCATAAAGTGTTTCTGTCAAGGTCATAGATGCAAGCCCACATTTCAGTGAATTATGACTAGAATGGGCAGACTAGTAACAGTATCTGATATGACAATATTATTGAACTGTATGTAGATCAGTTCCATCTGTGACTTCCCAAGAAATGGATCCCTCGAGACAGCTTAATGGCCAAAAGACCTGACCTTAATACCTTGGCTGTTTCAAACCGAATATACTATTATCCTTGATAATACTGAACCACAATATGGAATCACTTCTCATTTTTCATCGGTTATACTAATGGTAATTCTTTGCTGAACTCCTGTCCCCTACCACAACATCCCAAACTGGTCAGTGGGGTCATAGCCAACAAAATCGATTTCCCATAAAATCCCGGTCCTTTTCAATCTAGTGTTGAAGATGTGTCAGCCTCTGATATCAGCTACTTGACCCTTTGATCATGGTACTACAGCATCACTCTCACCTCCTCACTCTGGGTCCGTCTGGATTTAACTGGCCCGACACCATGATGACTGCGCTTCATGGCTCTCACTGTGGCACAAAGTGCCCTGGAGGTGTACGCACATCAAATAACATCAGCTTTTATATGGTACAGACACACATTCACCTGTGATTGGGGCTTCAATTTTGTTCCTACAATCCACTCAAAGACATGCATTATAAAAATATCGAGTTTGCTTGATGCAAATGAAACAGGTATTGCTGGTCACGTCGAATTTCAGGTAGCTTTATCCCACCAGGCTTTTATTCTGAGCATTGACTGTTATTTTCATTGCTTCTAATAGGGTTTTTCGAAGTTTCTAATTGTTTTCAATCTGAAGCTTAATATTTGTATTAATGAAATATACTTTTTTGTTTTAGGAAATATGGATCGTCATCACTATGAAACATTTGAGAAATTTGGCAACGAGACCTTCATCATTCATTTAGATAATGGAAGAGGGTAAATATATATCCTGAAATACTTTGTCAATTTTTAAAAGCATTAAAACAGGCCACTCGCTTGAATGAGCTGCGTCTGAAATCCAGGAGATTATCATCATCAGAAACTGAGACAATACTCTACATTTTCATGTGCTCCTGTAAAAAATAGAAAGTGGCGGAGCTGCACGCATGTTGGACACAAGCACAGCCCAACAGTTGGTGCTGCTGAGCACAGAGAGTTCAGGTATCTGTTAGTCATGTGCTATAACAGCCCAAGAATACTAGATTTGGAGGCATGACAAAGATAAACTTACCTTCACAAAGTATGTGCTTCCATTGGGTCAAACTAAAATTACATTCAGCCACTTTTTAGGTCAGTTATGCACCAGGGCCATGTCTGCCTTTGGATGGGTACATGTAAATTGACTTTGTTAAAGCTCACAAGTTGCATACTCCTTGCTGCTGTTGCAGACTATCCTCATTCTGTTTAATAGGTTTTGTTTATGTACTTCTCCCAAATGCACTGAGCATCTCAAAGGTATTCAGGCTGCCTTAACATGCTCCTGTACTCATGTAATCAAAAGAATAAAACACGTGAGATGAAGATTTAATTTTCAAGTCTGGTGGATATGTTTTACAATGCCCTATATATTTTTTTTATATTTCTTTTTATTGATACAAGGCATTCCAATGAGTGCATAGAACAGAGGCCAGACATTTTCACACATCATTACAACAAATCAAAAATACTCGGGGGGGATGTGAAAAGGAAAGGTGGAGGGGGGGGTTAAGATACTGTTACAGACAAGAGTCACGGGGATGCTAGTATATCCAAAAGAGGGTCAACCGGTGGTACACAAATCTCACCCCTGTAATGATTCCACAGCCCCCAAATAGTCACCCATTTACGGGGTCAGCCTCTGGCCAGGTATACGGTCTTCTCCCGAAACATACACCAGTCCATGCTCTCTTTCTATTCCTCAAGCGTAGACGGTCTTCCGGATCCCCACTGCTGTGCAGTATTCCGTTTAGCTACAATTGTCCCTAGAGTGGCCCACTTGGTCTGTGCTATGTTTAGATCTGTGGGTTCCCAGATATTAAGGAGACATCTCCTAGCCCCTGGTAGCAATGTTACCCCTAACACCTCTCGCATAACATCATGTATCAAACTCCAGTAATCCACCATGTAGAGCCATTCCCAGAGGATATGGAGGAACGTGCCCACCTGCCCACATCCTCGCCTGCACAGACCTTCTTCAGAAAGCCCCATCCGGACCAAGCGTGGACCTGTGACATACACTCTGTGTAATATTTTCAACGGGACTAGCCTCAATCGCGCCAGAATCGCTACCTCTTTCGGGGAGGACACGGCCGATTGCCAGTCTTCATCATCCAGTTCAATACCATCTCTCATCCATTTATCCCTCAACTCTAAGGAGATCCGCCCTGTGATTGATCAATTTCCTATATATGAGGGAGATAGTTCTATCCGGCAAATGCCCATCCAATATCCTATCCTCCAACGGCGAGGCCTTGGGCAGCTCCTCCTCTGCCGGTACTGCCGACTGCAGCGCATGCCGAACTTGCGCATAGCGGAAATACTCCATTCCATTCAACTCAAACTCAGTTTGTAATTCAGCAAATGTCTTAATCCTGCCCTTGACCCAGATATCCCCAATTGTAGCAATCCCTATCAAGTCCCATCTATCGAAACCTTTCGTGTGCCAATGCTTACCAAGCCTGTCCGAGTCAAATAGTGGAGTGGCCAGCGTTAGGCGGGCTTTCCACCCCAAAGAGCTAATGGTGTCGTGCCATACCCGCACCGCTATCTTCGTAGGTCCAGTCAAACTTTCCCCCGCCGACTTGGTATATAAAGCTCTACTATAATTTCCACCCGGGAGTAGCCATCTGTCCATTGCGTATCCAGGGTCCGATCCGGGCCCATAAGTACCTTGGTTTATAGCTGCCAATTGAGAAGCCCAATAATACCTTCTAATGTCAGGGAGGGCGATACCACCGTCATACCACGGTAACGTCAATTTAGCCAAAGCAATACGAGGCCTACCCTCCCACAATAAACTACGCTGCACCCTCTCTACCTCTCGGAAATAACTGGCTGGGACCAAGTCTAATGTATTCTGAAGGGCGTAAAGAAAGCGAGGTAGAGAAATCATCTTAAAAAGGGCCGCCCTCCCCAACAGGGAGAGAGGCAACTTCCTCCAACTATTTGCATCACTTTTCAACCTAACTAAAGGGGGGGAGGAGGTTTCTCTCGTATCGGACTATGGAGTAAAGACATCCGAATATTTATGCTACGTTTATGTAATAGCAATTAAAAAATATATACATGCTAGAGGGAAAATATGTTTCCTTTTATGCATATGTTAGAAAAAAACTATTTGGATTATTTTTTGAAAGAAAGGTTATCATGGGACTTCTTTGGGAACATCTTTGCTCACCTGTAAAATGATTTGTAAGCAAAGAAGCATGTTACGTTTATTTATCAACTGTTCCATAATTAATTTGCCTACATTTCCTACTGTAGCTAAACCATAAATGGAATATGAACTTTTGTTGTGTTTCCTCCTTTAGTATTGTTCAAGCAGAAGAATGATTTACAGTCTATTGGCCCTTTTTTGCCCCGGGGCCAAGTTTGATTAAAAGGCCCTGTTCGCTCCTTAGTTTCCGTGGTACATAACTTTTTTCAAAATTATTTCCACCATATAGAACTTCATTTTTCCTGCTCTTTGCAAAAGTAGTTTATAAAAAATTTGTAAATGGCTCCAAAGGGGGCTTAGTCGGCAAAAACGGTTGCAAGTTATCGCTGTTGCCGAACTATACCCAGAACTTTCAGTTTAATGTGTAGAAATGTTCAAACTCACAGACCGCAGGGGCAAGCGAAGCCTTCGTTCATTTTCTCACCTTCTCAGTGCTTGAAGGGAGATAACAGGGACACATTTTCAATTTTCAATCTGTGAAATTACAATTGAATTTTGAAGAGACTGTGCTGCTCTGTCCCTGCTTATCTGTGTATGTGTGGCCTGGAGCGGAAGTAATAAGGAGCGATCCCAAAGCCAAGAGTGCATCCTTCCCACCCCCTCCCCCTCATGTTTTTTCAGAGATCGAGTTTTATTTTCCTCCGTTGGTATCGTTGAGCCTCATGCTCCATTTTATGTTAATTCACGATATCTAGTGCTGTGATATGGTAGTCGCTTGTTTGTGCTGCAGGTGACAAATCTAACCACCTTTCCTCATGTGTTGTGACTGTATCTCTTTTCACAGGTATGGGAAGTATTCACACGACGAGCTGTCCATCCTGGTGCCTTTGAATCAATGCTGCAGGTACGTTTTCAGGTGGTATGGTTTAGTTAACACACCATCCATTGATCGTCGTTGATGATGTCGTGTGCATCATTTTCAGTGACGTTGGTGGCAATATTGTCTTTAACCCCTTGCGTGCTCGTGACAAAACCATTCTGTCACGAGCCACTGTGGGGCTGTGCTGGTGACGGAATGGTTCCGTCACGGCCCGGCCGCCGCGCCTGCGCGGTGTTGGTTTCACGCCTGCGCGGCGTGTTCTATTGAGCGGGCGGGGCCGTGACGGAACCATTCCGTCACAAGCACACCGCGGCTCGTGACGGAGTGCTTCCGTCACGAGCATGGCGGCGCCGCACGGCCCCCCCTGCCCCCTAGCGCCGCGGCGGAATTACCACTGCGGCCAAGGGGTTAATGGCAAGCACTTAAACTTTTTTTTTAAAGCATAAATTTCACATGTGATAAAAGAGAGATTATAATTCTTGTTTCCAGACATTCTATATTGGACGTTAAGTTCCAGGTCCCTAAAAATCAAAGGTTCTTATTTGGCTCAAGAGACATTATCAGGGAAATTACATAGTGCACCACTGTGCATGACAACAGCTTATCACAAACTTTAGCAAACGACAAACGATTATATGGGCGAATTTTGCGAATCAGCGGTCCGCAAATTTGTGCAATTTCGCAAAAAAATCTGAGAATTCGTGGATTTTCCCGCGAAATCGTGGATTTTTTTGCGATTTGCACCATACTTAACTGGAGTACTTTCTACTGGCTAATCAGTAAGTGCTACCTCGTTGGGTAAATGTATCGTGCTTTTCCTACACTACAGCTGCGTAAAGGCCCAGAAGAGTTGTCTCCAGTGACCCCGTGTGTCTGTAACTTTGCCACCGTGCCCATAGGCGCCGAGGTCCCTCGAGTGAGCTGTCCATCACAGTGGGGAAAGGGCGGGAAGAGGTTGCATAGCCTAGTGTGTGTGGGGCCGGGCTTCTGTGCGAGTTCACATGCCTCTCGTTTATAAAGGGTCAGAGGCCGATCAGCGCAGCAAATGAGGAGAAAGCAGTAAGTGCTACCTCGTTGAGTAAATGTATCGTGCTTTTCCTGCACTACAGCTGTGTAAAGGCCCAGAAGAGTTGTCTCTAGTGACCCCGTGTGTCTGTAACTTTGCCACCGCACCCATAGGCGCTGAGGTCCCTCGAGTGAGCTGTCCATCACAGTGGGGGAAAAGGCGGGAAGAGGTTGCATAGCCTAGTGTGTGTGAGCTGGGGCCGGGCTTCTGTGCGAGTTCACATGCCTCTCGTTTATAAAGGGTCAGAGGCCGATCAGAGCAGCAACTGAGGAGAAAGCAGTAAGTGCTACCTCGTTGGGTAAATGTATTGTGCTTTTCCTGGACTACAGCTGTGTAAAGGCCCAGAAGAGTTGTCTCCAATGACCCTGTGTGTCTGTAACTTTGCCACCGCGCCCATAGGCGCCGAGGTCCCTCGAGTGAGCTGTCCATCACAGTGGGGGAAAGGGCGGGAAGAGGTTGCATAGCCTAGTGTGTGTGGGCTGGGGCCGGGCTTCTGTGCGAGTTCACATGCCTCACGTTTATAAAGGGTCAGAGGCCGATCTGCGCAGCAAATGAGGAGAAAGCAGCCTCCTGGTCACTGGAAGTACAGAGGGATTGCGCTTGAGAAGCTCGTGGATGCCTAGACCCCCATCACGGATTAAAGCTAATTGTAGACTGTAGATCTGGGGAGAAAGCACACTTGCCTAGCATCGACCGTGCTCACTAGATTCTTGGGCTGATTATAATGCATTACTGAATTTGAGCTTCAACTCGGGCACCTGTTATCTGTAAGTGCTTCCTGCTGAGGTTTAATTTTAGTGACAGGAGCCTCGTTGCCTAATTGTAACTATTCTCTGACCCTGCTTCGAGGGTCAGAGCAGGGTCAGAGAATAGTTGCAAGTAGGCAACGAGGCGCCGCTCAGGAAGCACTTACAGGGTTACAGCAGGTGCCCAAGTTGAAGTTAATTTCTACAAAGAAATTAGCTTCAATTTGGGCACCTGCTTTAACCCTGTTAGTGCATCCTGAGCAAAATTCGTCCCGCTCGCAGATTCACAGATTTTGCCGCAATTTCGCGCGATTCACGGATCGCAAAATTGAGGAAAATCCACAAAATACGCAAGCGGAACGAATTTTACGCCCATGCTTAGACATAATGCACCAATAATAACATTATCTTTCTATATTCTGGTTAAAAAAAAGTCAACATACTCAACATATTCATGAGCAGATATTTCTTAACAAACTAATGCATCTCATGTCCTCTAGGGGTGCAGAGACCTACGGCCTATGCCCAACACATCTATTCTTCCCATTCCATACGCGGCGAGCAAACCTGAGGTGCAGTCTCCTCAAGGGAAGATTCATCGGGCAACAGCACCGAAATGTCAGCACTAAACCCACAGGGCCCGATTCACAGAACTAACTTAAGACAAAATCCTAAACTTACTACCATTTTGGAATTCACAGAAGGCACTTAATCATTTTGGTATTCACAGAAGGCACTTACTCATTTCAGTATTCACAGAAGTTAGGAATCCTAACTTTACTACTCCTAAACTGAGAAAAATCCTAACTTTAAGACTTTCAGTATTCACAGAAGGCATTTAGGAGTCCTAAAGTTAGGACTCCTAACTTGTGTGAATACCAAAATGAGTAAGAGCCTTCTGTGAATACCAAAATGAGTAAGTGCCTTCTGTGAATACCAACATGGTAGTAAGTTTAGGATTTTGTCTTAAATTAGTTCTGTGAATCGGGCCCACATTGTTTGAAGCATATAAAAGTGATATATAATAACATAAATCGTGTGGTATTGAAAATACTGATTCTTTGAGTTATTCTGCTTCTTACTCAGTTGAACTCAGCAATATTACAAAGGCAAACACAATAAGTGAAATAGAGGGCTATAGAGGAATAAATGCATCGACAAGCAGAAAGGTGACATACCATGTCCCATGACCCTTTAATGCCCAGGGCGCCAGTCCAAAACATGTTGTTTACATGTGGATGTATCCACTCCGTAGTTACTCCCACAAGAAAGTAGCAAAATTATGCTCCTCCAGCAAAATATCATCATGCTCTTCTTAGGTAATAGGAGCCACCTTGCCAATCTACGGAACAAATAATCTAGTCGTGGGCAAGTTTTATGCTATGACGAACTTGGGAGATTTCAGCCTTTGTGAATATGGCTGACATTTCTAAATTTCACTCCATTCCAGGCCCTACTAAAAAATCTACTGTCCAAGTCACCCCCTTATGATTTCCTGCTCCAGTAGGCCTTTTCGTCAAGACATACTGGTGCAGATCAGTAGAGTCTGCAGCCCCACCACAGCCAATAAGTAGGAGGTGCTGAAGAAGGTCACAGGTGATGATGTGGGCTGTGGGTGAGTCAAACTGGATTAGTTCAAATGAGAGGCATATGGGCAGACCACAGTATGGTACAGGCAATCCTTGCAAGGGTTTGGAGAAGGAGGCAGGTCCTCACCTCAGTCTTTTCTATGTGGGGAAGTGAACTCAATACCAAGAAGGGTCAGTCCACCTGTTCCCCTTTATCACCATTACCAGCAGTGAGATATTTTCTTTTTCTATGAAGGGCTACTGATACTAGACCCACTTTTTGCAAAGTCCAAAACTGTCCAAAGTATTTTAAAAAGAAAAAATGTGCAGGCATTTGACACTCATAAATCAGCACAATCCTAAACTAAAGTCCAATTACTAAAATCCGGTGATAACCTACTGCATTAAGTAATGGTAAAAAGAACGACTATATGTATACTCGATATGCATGCAATATAATGCAAGAAACAAATAGTACTGCACGTACCCACCTTGTAGCAACAGCTGCTTGTTTTGGTTGAGCCTCCTTGTAAAGCTACAAACTGTTCTTCTGTTAATCTGTTTATTGAAAACATCGGCAGGACATATCTGTTTCCCACTTTATAGAGTACCACAAGAATTCAGACTTAATTTCAAGGTCGGTAGTAGTGTACAATCTCCCCATTCCTCTTTAAATTCTCCACTGGCTAGAGGAACGGCTTAGAATATATTCCCAGTGTAATTACTACAGCTTGTTATATTGTATATAGCTAATAATTTCACTGCTGGTGATCCCTACCATGTAATTCACTGCATCTGCCCAAAGTTGAAGAATTTTATTTTAATGAAAACCTAAATAAGGTCAAAAATAAGAAACAAATCATACAATAAGAGACAACTCAAACTTTTTTCATATGGCTTCGATGTATTAACAAGTAACTCATACATAACATTAAAAGTCAATTGGATGTAGTTGCAATCAGGGCTGAAACGTTTTACCATCACTGTCTCCAAAGAATAGCGAAGGGACATAAGCCATAATTATCTATGTCGATGGTTAAACATAAAATTATAATTGTTGTCACATAGACTAAAAATAATTGTCCCAGAGGGTCAAAAGTGAAAATCCGGAGTTGCCTCAAAATAGTTTCACTAAACTAAGGGTTAGCAAGCACTTTAAGCTTGCCAATAAAAAGCTAGTGTCCATAGCAGTTATTATTCTCTGATTATTCATTATATAGAAAAGCATAAGGTGATGTCGCTGTCACACAACCGAATTGAAAGCAGAGACAACATAATGGTATCCAATTTTAAATAAATAGTTGTCAGTGTCAGAACTTCTTTCTGCACTGATACATGGTTCAGTATTTTTTAGACAGAACTATAAATGTGTCATCTAAAGTTTTCATAATGGTTTTCGGAGCTGTAGGTAGATACCGAAAATGCTCTTCTTCAGGATCGTGGCATCTTCAAGATGTAATAAACTGCCGGATGATTAAAAAATGTGCTTGATTGGCCTTTTTTCATCAATTTACATAAAAGCTACAACAGGAATTAGTGATCGTAGACAAACTGCAGTTAGATACGGTGCAGAAATTATCACAAATTGTTAAATTTTGAAGTATGTAATGGGTTTGGTAATTTATTGGCCATATTGCATACAATTGTCCACAAGAAAGCATCATTTGTCTGTCACATGACAGACAGCATGCAATAAGTTTAATCTCCTATACCTTCATTCTTTATCAAAAAGAGTATCGCTCGGTCCTACCAAATCTCTACAGGCTGTCAAATTCTGATTGGTTTCTAAACTTTCACCTTTCGGTGTGGTACTTTAGAGGCATGCAGAGGTGCATTTACTAATATGCCACACAAAGCAGCTCAGCAACCAAAGTTGCTGCACTGCGGTGCATGGGAGTGGGAGAGCATGATTGTGTCATATATATATATATATACTCAGATGTGCTACTGCTCTCTTCCCAGTCACTGGTACACAGTTTGACTACCTTCGCAACTTAGGGGCAGATTTATGAGGCCCTTGCGCCACGTTTACGCCGCTATTGCGTCACGCAAGGCGGCGTAAACGTGGCGCATCCCTACGAACGATTTACAACGTGACGCATCTAGGCAGATGCGGCACGTTGTAAAGCCCTGCACCGCTTGTGGGCGTTCCGGCGCAGGGTGGGCGTTCCGGGGCAGGTGCGCCTCGCAAAAGGGGCTGAGTGAAATCTATAAGATTTCACTCAGTCACTTTCAGGCCAATGCTGCGTCAAAAGCCTGCGCCTGCTTGAAGCAGGCGTAGGTCTTGATGCAGCATTGGTCAGTTAGGGCACCCCCCGAGCCTTGCTGGAGCTGCGTCGCACTTGCGACGCAACTCCAGCAATGCGCCGCCTTTACGGCACAGATGCGTCACGCATCTGTGCCGTTTTTGCCCCATGGTGCGCCGCATTGTAAATGCGGTGCACCATGGGTGGCGGAGCTGTGGCGCACTGTGGCGCACATTAACTGGCGCATCCCTGGGGATGCGCCAGTTAACATAAATCTGCCTCAGAGTGCATAGGTGTGTGTGTTTAATGCCTAGTGTATGTTATGTGTTGAAGGGTATTCTTCCAGAACCAAATCATACAATAAAACGTTTCTTACTTAGTATGTGTCCTGTGCAGCGCAGCACACATGCAGAGTGAGAAAAGTTTAGAGAAAATATAACTTTTCCTATTTTGCACATGCCTCAAGGAGGTGTATCTTTTGATGCAAAGACCTGATTGCAAATGTGAGGAGATAGGACTTTACATCGAAAACCATAGATGGTTGCATAGGAATCACCCATGGGATGCTCCTTTGATGCAATGTAGTGTAAAGTAGCACACATTGGTAGTTTGCATTACTTTTAGTCACCTTTCTAGCACAAATAAAGTTGCATGCTGCAAAGTGTGTCTAATTGTTGGTGACTTTGCACTGGTGCAAAGTGTTGATACATCTGGCCTGGTGGGCCTGCACCCCCTCCGTCTCTGTTATAAAGATAGGCCTATCCACATCTCCCTTTGAGGAAAGAGACATCCTGTACAAAAGGCTGCTTCTGTACAATACAACATCTAGCTAGCAAGATGGCCGCTACATAGGAGCTCCGGTGAGAGCTCCTGGGTCAAGGATAACTATTTTTAGTTTAAATCCTTGTAAACCCATCCAAAAAAGTCATCCTTGCCCCCTCCCAACGCCCCCACAACACAAGGAATAAGTAAATAAGCGTCAACATACCTGGGTTGACTGGTGGGGAGAGACGAGTGTCCACCACGATTGACCCC
The DNA here is from genome assembly GCF_964261635.1 of Lissotriton helveticus. Lineage (NCBI taxonomy): Eukaryota > Metazoa > Chordata > Amphibia > Caudata > Salamandridae > Lissotriton > Lissotriton helveticus. Next base: position 122,297,785 of record NC_136071.1, read on the forward strand.
TGCTGGACCGGACCACCATCGCTGAGAATCGACTGCCTGGAAGATCGACCAGACTGCCTGACGGAGGATCGACGGCCCGGAGGACCGAATGCAGCGCTTCCATGCCCGGTGACTCGTGAGGGGAAGTGGACAGAGGGGCACTGACCGACCCCCACGCTGGAGCGGTGGTCACGAGGGAGGCAACGCCCATGGCGCCCTAGCTGCGCGATGTCCCCAGAGGTGGTCGAGAGAAGAGGGTCACTGGCGCCGACGACAGAGCGACACTGATATCGGAGGCCCGGGACCGGGGACCGGCTGAGGTGCGAGGCGGTGAGGAACGGTGACAAGTGAGCACTGTCGGTGCGGCTAGAGACGCGGGTGAGGAGCGGGAGCCAGGAGCGAAGGAAGAACGAGGACAGGAAGCGGAGAGAGACAGCGGGTGAGCGGCACTACGGGAGGACAAAGGGAAAGAACTGGGACTAAGAAAACTAACGCGGGAGCATTCAAAAGCGGCGCGCCTGACCTTAAAATGGAGGCCGCTTGAGACATCGAAGCCACACAGAAGGAAGTAAACAAAATGAAAACAAGAAACTGAAAAGGGACAAAAAGAACAAAGAAACTCCAAATAACATTGTGACATCGAACCCTGCCCACTCAGAAGGAAGGAAACAATTCAATAACACAAGAATTTGAAAAAGGACTAAGAATTACCAAACAACACAGAGAAAGTAACCTGTAGTGTCACCAGAAACTATAACACTCAAGGCGCAAGAAATGCTTTGGAAGTGGAAGTAACAGCACTGACACATTGAACTAACAAAAGTCAAATAAAGCCAATTATATCGTGAATATGGAAGTATCAGCACGGACACATTGAATTAACTAAAGTTAAAGTTAAATAAAGCCAATTATATGGTCACACTGAAATAACGAATGGGAAATGAAAGTAACATCACTGCCATATTGAAAACTCTAAAGTGAATTATATTGACACATCGAAATAACCATAGTCAATATTCAGTCTGGAGTGAGTCATAACAGTGAACTACTCAACCCTAAATAGACAAAGGGCTGCTGGAGACCCACAACGTGAAGGAGAAGCGGAAATGGAGGGCAGATACCACGGGTCGCCCGGATCTCATGCAAAACATATAGAATATCCTTCCACCCTATCAAAAAATGCAGCCAAAAAATTCAAACATGCAACTCTGAGAAAAAACCCGGACACGTTGTTCGTGGACCCATACTTTGATAGAGTTAAAGGTATCATGATGAATGACCTAATATTCCACACAGACAAAACAGCTAAATGGCGTAATATCATTACAAAAAGACTGTTCATAAAAACGGTAAAAAATATACCACATGGCACGAAAATAACGACCTCATTAACTCAAAGAGGTAATACAGATGTATGCGTGACTATATACAAAACGGGAATAGTGCTTATACAAGGAACTAACAAAGAACTTGAGAAATTTGAGATAACTTTCCAAGCCTTAAAGGAATCCATAGTAGGACCAAATCGCCTGCAAAATACAGTGAGACTTAGTCATCAACAAAACGTGACCCCTCCTGAGACCACACCTGACAACAACTACCCAGTCATTAGAGATGTCAATTTAACTGACAACCAAACATCTAACGCCGGAGATTTACCTGGAAGTGTGATGACAATACCGGAGAATGAAAATGAAAGGATAACGGTAGATCATAGCATTGGAAACGAAGAGAAGAACTTGACAGTCCTAGAAGGAGCGCTGATACCATCACACGTGGCCACTCCAACGGCAGAGGACAACTCAGATCAGAGCGAGCCCCTCTACGACGAGAACTACGAAAGGAACATAGTAGAGAATATTTACCTTCCCCTACACCCTTCGAATACGAGACTAGAGGCCCACGGATCCTCACCCACAAAAACACCCCCGAAACTTAACAATATTGAAAATAATGATGTCACCCTTAATAGAATCCAGAATCACAACCAAATTAAGGATACAACGATAAACTTTGGGACACTGAGAACAGATCGATCACGGAGGAGAGCCAAATACAGAACGCAAACTGCCAGACCTACCTCACTTAAGAAGCTACCCCGAACACAGAAAGAAATGAAGGAGCTTAGAAAACTAATAAGCTACATGGCACAAGACTCAATAAAAGTCTCACAGACAATTGAGAAAATTTGGGAGATGACGATAAACACGAACTCCAAGATCACACACATCCAGAATATTATACTTCGACCCAACCGACCAAACAGGACCAACCCCATTCCAAACGAAGAAGCTCAGGCCCTACTTCGATCTTATGAACAACAGGCCCCGAAAAAGGAAGAGATTATCGAAGTTGTACCTATTGACCCTAATAGAACGGCCTCAACAAAGGATAGGAAAGCAATCCTCCACAACCTACAACCCATCCAGATAAATGCAACCGAAGCTGAAAACGGAAACAACTTCAACTCACTGAAAACACTGAATTGCCTACTACTTAACTGTCGATCAGCTAATAAACATGCATCCGACATAGCCGCACTAATACTCAACAAAGAAATCGACCTGGCCATCCTCACGGAAACTTGGCTCAATGAATCATCTTCCCCAACCATGGATCTTCTAGTACCACCACAATATAACATTATCAGGTTAGACAGACCAAGGAAAGTGGGAGGAGGTATAGCGTGCATTCACCGCTCAGAGATAAAGGTTAACCAATTCCAATCAGACCCTATAGAATCATGTGAATACCTTGGCCTTAATATAAGATCACCAAATAATCAGAGCTACAACCTGCATGCGATCTACCACCCACCTGGAGATAATGCAAAGTTCACAGAGCATCTCATGGAGATCATAACTGCTAATTCTAACCCAGACGCTAACAACATATTCCTAGGTGACTTTAACCTACACTGGGATGATGGCAATGACAAAATGGTTAAATCGATCAAAGACTTCCTGAATGAGCTAAACCTCACTCAAATATGCACCCAGCCCACTCACTCACAAGGAGCGACTTTAGATTGGATAATTTCTAGAAACAAAGAAATTCTAATTACCGATATAGACCCATGTGACTGGTCTGATCATCACGCTATAACTTTCATGATACCTACAATGAAAAAGGGCAGGAACATACAACCGCACAGGGTCAAAAAATTGATACGAGATACTAAAGAAGCTAATATTGAAAGGTTGGTTGAAAGATGTGAGAAAGACCTCAAGCCTCCTAACAACTGGCAGAATGTGAATGAGCTGACTGACCACTACATAACTTCAATCGGTAATATTGTCAATGACACCTTGCCTCAAAAACTGAAAAGAGTCTCGGAAAAACCCAAAAATCCTTGGTTTAATGAGGCTCTGAACGAGGACAGGCGAAAATTGAGAATGGCTGAAAGGAAATGGAGACAACATCCCGCCTCCCCCGAATTGAAGGACCTTAGAAAAACGAGGAAACAATATAACTTAAAGATAACCAACGCCAAAAAAGAATTTATAAGGGCTGAACTTGACAATGCCACAAACAGACCCCGAAAACTCTTCGAGATCCTAAAACAACAGTCAAACAAACTAACTAAAACCGCCCAAGAGAACCCAAAAAACCCTATAAGCTGTGAGAAATTTTCCGCATTTTTCACGGACAAATCTAAATTGCTAGAAGCGGAGCTCACAAAATCAGCGGCTAACATCTCGACCCCGCCCCCTTCAAAAAAGGAGACGAATGCGCCATCGATGGATTTTTTCTCAAAAAACAAGGCAAGCTGGGACACATTTGAACTATACACCCAGGAAATGATCGCCAAAACGCTAGCGAAACTTAAACCTAACAATCACTACCAAGACCCGCTACCCGCAAAATGTGTAAGAGAAATCAGTCACACTCTAGTTCCAATCTGGACGGAGATAATAAATGCTTCACTAATACAAGGGACCCTGCCTGACTGCCTAAAAACGGGGCAGGTAGTTCCCATTATCAAAAAACCGACAGCTGATGCAACAGACCCGAACAATTATCGACCAGTGACCAACATCCCTCTACTGGCCAAACTTCTTGAGAAATGTGTACAAGATCAACTGAGTCAACATATCGCTAAGTTCTCACTACTAGACGACTGCCAATCAGGTTTCAGAACAGGTCACAGCACGGAAACTGCGATATTACACATTGTTGATGACGCTTTACAAGCCCTTGACCAAAATCAGGCGTGCCTACTGATACTACTGGACTTATCATCGGCATTCGACACGGTAAATCATGCGATTCTGATGACCAGACTTCATGACAGGATGGGTTTATCCGGTAACGTTCTGAAGTGGTTTAACTCCTTCCTGCAGAACAGGACTCAGCTATTCAGGGTCAACGAAGCAACCTCTTCCCCATGCCCTAACACAATAGGGGTCCCTCAAGGCTCAACGCTATCCCCAGATCTATTCAACCTGTATGTAGAACCTCTCACAGAGATTCTTCGGACCTCACAGATATCTTATCACATGTACGCAGACGACACCCAAATATACATGAAGATTGCCTGCAGTGAAGACATTGATCTTATGAATGAAACGCTAAAAAGAGCATTGCAGTGGCTTACAGCCAACCACCTGAAACTGAATGCCAATAAAACTGAATTCCTGTTAATCTCACCGACAAGGAGTTACACAGAGGCAAAGGAATGGGCGAAACTGGTGACTGCGCTGAACTGCACCCCGACCCTAGTTAATTCAGCCAAATCATTAGGAATTACACTAGACAAGAACCTAGACATGAAAGAACACATCAACCTGATGGCCAAGGGCGCCCGCTTCCATTTAAACTACCTAAGGAAACTGAAGCCCTTTATCTCCGAAGCAGACCTAAAACTTGCCATCCAATCGTTAGTTATCTCGAGGATCGAATATGGCTGCACCACATTAGCTGGCCTACCAAAAACATCCACCGCACCACTAAAAGCCTGTCTCAACGCAGCGGCAAGACTCATCACAGGAACTAGGAAATTCGACCACATATCTCCGCACCTGAAGGCCCTAAACTGGTTACCTTATGATGCTAGAATTAAAATGAAGATGGCCTGCATCACACATAAAGCGGTTCACTACAACACGCCGAGATATCTCGCCAAGAAAATTAAGATATCGGGAGGTAATAGAACAACAAGAAGCTCCAAAGAGCTGCTATTGCGGCCGGCATTCTTCCAGAAAAAAAAGACTTATGACCGAGCTTTTTCAGGAGCGGCCCCCAGAGTCTGGAATTCACTCCCTCCTTACATCAGGAGGATTCAAAATATCGTAGCTTTTAAAAGGGAACTGAAAAGTCACATGATGAGTAAATACCCTATATTGAGATGACCACAGACTTGTGATACGAACATTTCTGCCAAAAAGGACTGGAGTCACCACGAACTCCTGGAAGACCAATTAGACAAACGACTGATGCCATTCAAGCATCGGCTTTACAACCTATTGCTACCTCATTATTAGGTGATATCTATTCCATACCGCTCACCGGAAGATATCACCCATACCTGAACCTGTTAATATTTATGTTCGATGCACCCAACGATTCCCATACTTTTCTCATGGCTTATTACGCCGATATTGACTTGTTAATAATATACCATACTACCTCATAGAACTTGACTGCATGACTATGACCGTACCTAAACATAGTCACATCCTAATACTAACAACTTAGACCTTAGGAATATATCTTACTTTAATCACCGTAGACAGCACACTACCTCCCACATCTGATTTGTTTTTGCTGCTATAATTGCTATTATAATGTCAACTGTTTAATTCTTCTATGTCTTTAGGTAATCCCTTTTCTAAGCAGACTGCCCTACCCCTATATATGTCTTGCTGTTATAAATGTTATCACTATGTCAATCTGTTTTCCATATGTTAAGCGCTCTGATACCCACGGGTCATGTCCGCGCTATATAAAACACTATAAATAAAATAAATAAATAAAATAAATACCCTATCCTCCAGACACCGTTTCTGCTATCAGTCACCAAATGGTCTGCTGTAGACATTAACACTTGAGCATGACATGCACAATAATGTAACACATGGCCCGGATGCTTGTACATACACACAAATAGCTGTACATATATGTTATAAAACAACTTCAAAAAGCTTCCTCAACTACATTACCCCTCAGTACAATTATATACATGTTATAATTTTTTGGTGAACATACCCTTGTATCTACAGCTGCTACATCCAGACAGTAGTTTAAACGCCCTTTTTGTAGTATAAAGAGGAACTATCACGCAGGATAGCAATTTCTGACTACAACCTCCCCCCTATTGCTTCACGTTCTGTTCATCGTGACATTTCTTCAGGAAGTTTAAGATGTGTAGTTTAGCAAAAACACACTGCAGTGACACAGTCTTTTGTCCACCAAGCTAACCTCTTTTTTTCACAGGTCTGGTGGACACTACTATGTGTTTTAATTGTTTATCAGCATGTGATGTATCTGAAGTTAGCAACGTAGGTCCAGTGTAATATTCTGTGTGCTAGCGTAGGCCAAACCAACAAGCAAACGGCTGAGCTAACACGTGTCACTTGACCGTCTATTGTTCTACAGTTAACCTGACCGTAGAAAGTTAGGTGTGGTTATGAGATTTGTGCCCAGACAAATAGCATTCTTAAAACGTTTGACTTGAAGAGTTAATCAAACAAATGTGCAAATCAAATGAAATAGTAGCTTGGTAAAGTTACCATGTACTAGGAGACAACTTTTGATGTCTTATCAAGCCTTTGAATAAAAACTTACTTGTTAGGTCCATATGGTCAATGTTGTCTGTAGCGGGGCAAAATATGGCATGCCTAGAACTGTAGTAATGCAGAAGAATTTACTACAGGACTGTGATCTCTCTTTTTCCACCAGTGCTGGTGATGACTTGAATGTAAATTTAGAGCATTACCTTGTTTATTCTGAGGTATCCCAACTCAAATACTCGTGGATATACTGCCTTACGATCACTAGCAGCATGCACAGATCTAACTCCACACGTAGCCTCAATGATACAAGATTATCACTCGTATCTGTCCGTGTCAGGGAAGTCAAAAACATATTGCTTCCACACTCAACATCAACCCTTAAGTTGCATGCACATCCTATGGGCACATTCATAAAGGCCTTATCCTTCTCATTTATGCGCGGGCCCTAAGCCTTTTTAGGAAGAATGTACCTAGAATTTGAATTAGATCTGGGATCTTATAATTATGAGCCTCCTAACCTTATGGTACCCCACAGAGCTGGGTTGTGTAGTGCTTCATTGCTAAGTGGCGAGTTCTCTAGACTCTACCAAGCATTCAGGAAATTACTGTTCAAGTTTCTGAGTGCCATATTTTATCTGCTGGTGCTAAACATACAAGCCATTAAGGTTTTGTACCAAGGATCTATAATGTCTTGGGAACTAGTAGATGATGTTTGGTCTATTAGGGCTCCTTGTATTCTGCCCCCATTTCTCAAACAAGCTAAATATGTTATGGGAAGCCACCAGTCCTGAGGAATGGACCCTGACCACATTCCTATTCTGAAAACGTACAGCATTTAAGAGTGTGTGTGTGGGGGGGGGTTCTCGCAATGAATAATGGCAGCTCATGTGGCAGAGGAGGCTTGGACATTGCTTAGCTTTGATGGAAGAGTACATAACAATTGAGGGTATTAAAAGGAAAGCCAGGTGTGCTTTTGCGTGTCGACATGAAGCAATTTTCTGAGGTACTTCTCAAAGCTGCCTGTAATTTCTGCGGCTTACAAGTCAATTTCTTGCTATAGATATTGTGGTTTGGACCAATATATTAAATTACACTGAAAGTCCATAGTAATATTCCAAAACACCATTCTTGGAAAAAATGTTCGGTGTATGCTGTGGTCTGCAGAAGATTCTTAGAAAGAATGATGACATTTACTGCTGAATCGTTGAATTTCTTCTTCCTCTTTTGGACAATGCTTGATCTCTGTATCTTTCTTCCCCTTTCCAGAATAAGGAAGTCGACTTATTTACGATTGCAGTTGCTGGCGAAGGAAGAGTACAAACTAAGTGACCTGATGGCAGAATCGCTGCTAACGGACAAGGTGGCACCCATCCTCTACCAACCACATTTAGAGGCCATGGACAGGCGACTACGGCTAGTCCTCAAAGCTATCAATGACTGTGTGGAAAAAGATAGCTTCGACAACGTGGTCGAAAATGACTTGGACCCTCATGTTAACACGGTTATGGCTAAGAGGTAGTAGCGCAGAAGAACCACATCGGTGTGTGCTTCGAAGCCAACGCAGTCTTGCAAAGGACTATGTCGGCTACTTTGTGAATTCAATGAATTCAGAATTAAGATATAATTGTTCCCAAAGTAGGTATTGTTTAGGCTACACGAAGGATTAGATTATTAAAGACTTTACATCTAGTATGATGCACCATCTTCTCACTAGACTATAAGGAAATTGTCAAAAGTTGAAATCACTGAAATTCAATCTTAGTTGGGTGGCAAGCATACCCTGTCCTTTTTGTATAGCAAGGAGGCCTTTATTTAAATATTTTGTATTTATATATGGTATATATATGTAAAAAAAGGATCACAGATCTGCCTACCAAAATGTCAAAAAAGGGCAGCATAGTTTTGTGGCTCACAAGTTATTGTCGATGATAGTCCACTCGTTATTGTGCTAACCCTCTTTCATTCACTGTCCACAGTTTTAAAGCTAATGCTTTGTCAGCAAGTCGGCATTGAAAGGGTTAAGACATGACAACAAAATAATAAAAGTGAGAAACGGTAATATTTAATCAAAATCGAATTTTGATAATTGTGCAATGAGAGAAATACTTGAATGTTGGTTTCACAAAGTGACGTAAAATGAAAAGTTGTACTATTTATCCATGATCGAGCAGCGGTCCTTTAACTTTCTAGACAGTCGTAGCACAGCTGCTGCTTTTTTTTCCAAATTTGCTTTTGATAGTTTTTGTGTAAATATATAAATATCTTGGGGGGAAGCTGTTTTCTGCAGCTCTAGGCTTACTTTTGCAGCGTTTTGTGAAATTGTTTGCAACGTGGTAACAAAGTGCAATAAAGATATGAAAAAATGTGTCAGCAACGTCTCTTCAAAGTAGCTTTATTTTCGAAGCCAGAAAAGGAAGACACCAATCGAGGTAGTTCCCTTTTAGCCTTCTTTTAACGAGAGTTCACAGAGAGATGAGATAAGGAGCTTCCTTTAAACGTGTCAACAATTGAAAACATCAGTTCATAGCGAAAGAAGCTCTCGGTGCTGCTGAACTTCATTATTGTACTAAAAAAGCAAAGTACTGGCTACCGTTAGAAACACAACAATAAAGCTCTTCTGTAACCTTGCGCCTTCACATCCTAAATTCTGAAACTCTTGGCGGCAGAACCAGAGTTCTTCCTAAACAGCTGTAGGAGAGTGTTTCACAAAAAGTATTTGTGTCCAGGAACATATTGGCCTCCTCCTCGGCACCATTTTCTTCCACCGTTTTCTTCTCCAATTTAAGGGATTCTATTCATTTGAATGTTTTTTACATCTATTGGATTGAAATGCTTTTTGGCACTTGCTTCTAGTGGAAGGCTTCAAAGTCTTTCCATTTTGTGGGCATTTCTTCTTCAATCCTGACCCTCCTTTCTCCTTCTTCAAAAAAGCAGAATTCAGCCTTGTGGCAGCTCTGGCATAATTGATTTCCAGACAGTGAGTTATAGAAGATGCATTTCAGAATGACCATGGCTCAGACCCCGCTACGGAGGGCTCTAAGGCTATTGAACATTCTCCCCTAGATGGCAGAATGTTCTAATGTGTAAAAGAAAGGCCTCACGGAGCCTGGGGGGATTAAAATCCCCTGGGGCTCCTTGAGACCTTTTGTTCACAGCAAAAGCTGTGAACAAACATTGGAATGTTGGAGCTTGGGCTTCTACCAGCCATTAGAAACCTGGAGCACTCCATTTCTTTCAATGGAGCTCCCTACCGTCCAGTGTTCTAATCTTTCTTCTGTTTAACTAGGATTTTTATCTATAATAAACTCCTAATAATCAACTAGGAATCAAGAAGAAGCAGAAGCATCAGTGGGAACATCTAATCTAAATCTAGTGTTTGGAATTCACAAAAATCCTTAGGGCTATACTTGTAATGCCGGAACCGCAGTCAAGCTACAGAAAAGACTCCAACGAATCCAGAACGCCTCCGCCCGACTCATCCTGGACATCCCCCGATGCGGCCACATCTCCGGTCACCTGAGGGACCTGCAATGGCTCCCCGTCAACAAGAGGATCACGTTCAGGCTCCTCACCCACGCACACAAGTCTCTCCACGACCTAGGCCCCAAGTACCTCAACGACCGCCTGACCTTCTACACGCCCACCCGCCAGCTATGGTCGACCAACCTCGCCCTCGCCGCCGTACCACGCATCCGAAGAGCTACCGCCGGAGGCAGATCGTTCTCTTACCTGGCGGCCAAGACATGGAACTCCCTCCCCATCCACCTTCGGCTGACCCAGGACCATCTCGCCTTCAGGAGACAACTCAAGACCTGCCTGTTCGAGCAGTAGCGGACCCCTTCCCCCAAGCGCCTTGAGACCCTTCCGGGTGAGTAGCGCGCTATACAAGTGTTATGATTGATTGATTGATTAAAGTGTTATATATGTCTATGTCTAATTCTGCTGCCCTCTGTTTACTCATGTGCATGGCATGCAGATGTGTTAGGTAGAGTTATTTGGGTCACACAGTCACAGGTCCAACTATGCTCCCTCAAGGGTGAAAGCTGATGGTCCCTGATACCCAAATACCAAGACACTCAGGGGGTCATTAGGATGGCGGGCGGACTTTGCCCGCCCGCCATCCTCGTGGTAATCGGGACCGCCCGCCATAAGGGCGTGGGTCCCGTGGGGAGTATTAGGATGTGCCTGCCACAGTGGCGGGCTCATCCTGTATTTTTAGCATTGTGGTGGGCCGTGTCTCTGCACCGCCCGCCACATTGCTAAAAAAGAATTTCAGCATTTGCATAATCAAAGCAGCAGGCACCGCGCGGTGCCTGACGCTTTGATTATGCTAATGCAGGGGGGTACCACAGGTACCCCCCCGTGTGCACGCCCGTACTCTCCATCACTCTAGGGGCCCGCACGGGGTCCCCACAGTGAAGACCGCCTGCCTTTCCGTGGCGGATTGCCGCCACGGAAAAGCAACTGCAGACGCCCATCCAAATATGGCTGGCGGTGTCTTATAGACACCGCCACCATATGAACCCTTTTTCGCCCCGGCCGCAAGGCGACCGGGGCGGAAAAGTGGCGGGCGGTGTTTGCCTCCGCTGCGGTCCCCCCCGCCATTGTAATATGGCAGGGGGGGAAAAGTGTGGCGGGCGGGCATTTATGTCGGGCGGATCGCCACCGCCACCATGGCGGTGGCGATCCGCCCGACATGGTAATGGACCCCCAAGTCTGCAATAGAGGCTGGTGCTCACCTATGTTTCCTCTACTCTGAGTGTTTATTAGAGTGAGCACCAAAGGCTTAACTCAGGGGAGGTTTGTGGAGTGAACCTAGGCACAGAACAATATAAATATTCCAACTTTAATATACAGTGAATGTTGAGCTAAGGTTGTGTGTAACATAACACTTTTCATATAATGCCTCATACAAATTAAATATACTACCAGTAAAACCAGTAACCAAAATAAAATGAAAAAACACGAAATAAAGTACCCAACTGTAACATGATGCAAGGAACCACTAATCCCAAGGTGGGAGTGGTAATTGTATGTGGCACTGCTGAACGAAGGAAGCATAATGTAAACGTACACAGTCATGAAACCACAGCCAGAGAATAACCATTCTACATAATGTTCATAAAACTCAAATATTCGGGAAGCCTGAAACACACTTGGAAAAGAAGGACATAACACCAGATTCAAAGCATTTGAGAGATGAAAAAACAATATTTACCAACAGGTAGTGGATGAAAAGCTTTAGATGGAGACTGTGGCTAAAGATATGATCCTTTTGGGATTCCCTCCTCTGTCGCCGCCAGAGCGCCCCACGCCGAGCGTTCCCTCCCCCTCTGACGGGCAGGTCACGAGGGCGGGGACAGGCGTGGTGACCATCTTGGGCTGCTCTCTGGTTGGCGGGGCAGCTCCTCTGTCCCTCCCCCCCTGGCAATACCTTCCTGCCGGGCGAGTCCCGCCTTAGCTCTACTGAACTGACAGATCTCCCGAGGCTTCGCCGGGAGCAACAACGCTGCTGAGGCGCGGCGCAACTTCTCTTTTAAAAACAGTGCCTGGACACTTTTAATTCACTTGCCTTTTGCTTCAGGGGCTGCGCTGAGGTCATCGCGCACCCCTTATCCTTTTGGGATTCCCTCCTCTGTCGCCGCCAGAGCGCCCCACGCCGAGCGTTCCCTCCCCCTCTGACGGGCAGGTCACGAGGGCGGGGACGGGCGTGGTGACCATCTTGGGCTGCTCTCTGGTTGGCGGGTCAGCTCCTCTGTCCCTCCACCCCCTGCCACGCCCTGCTACTTCCGGTTCCCTACTTATGGCACTTCTATCCCGGCCGCGCAGCGGACGAGCGCTCGTCGCGCCGAAGTTGCGCCTAAGTCAAGCCCGTCTGCGCCCGTCCGCGACGGGCCGGGACCAGGGACCTCACCCCCTGCCCCTTTGTTGTCATACACGCCTGCACAACTCCTCTCCTGCACCGCTCGTGTGCCTCTCCCCCACACCCTCATGCAGCATCTTGTGGCATTAGATATCTATGTCTCCCATTCAGATTGTGCTGTGCCTTCACGCCCCACTCCTCCTTTGCCTACGCAGGACTCTGGACCTCCCCCCATTGGACCCTCATCACCCCCTCACACTGCTTCTGCCTATCTCCTTAACACTCGTTCGGCAGGCAAGCACCAACTTGAACTGTTTCACCTTCTTACCACAGACTCTCCAGATTTTCTGTTTTTAACGGAAACTTGGTTTTCTGAGGCCTCTCTTCCCGACATTCTTGCCATCCTTCCCGATTCTTACTATGCCCTCCGGGCTGACCGCCCCGTGGGCAAGACCGGGGGGGGTGTCGCTATGATTGTTCGATCCACTATCCAATTCCAGCCTCTCTCCCAATCATCTATAGCTGGAGTGGACTTTCTGGTCGCCCGTTCCTCTAATCTTTCTGCACCTCTCACGGTCGTCCTCGTTTATCGCCCTCCCCTGAACATGCCTCTGTTCGTGGCCTCCCTGCAGGAACTTCTCGCTACGCTTGTAGTCAACAACGCCTCCGTTCTCCTGCTAGGCGACTTTAATTACTGGCCTGGCGACCCCAGGGAGGACTCAGCGTCCAAGGACCTCACGGCCACTCTTTTATGCCTCAACCTTAAATCCCATGTACTGGTCCCTACCCACAATCTTGGACAAATCCTGGACCAAGTCTGGTCATCCCAGGACATAGTTTCCCCCCCCAGCATCCTCCCTTGTACCTGGTCCGATCATGCCCTCATTTCCTTTACCATCAACATTGGTTCCCCTCTTAAACCCCCTCGTCCCAAGAACGTTTTCTCTCGTAGCTGGAATCGTGTTGATTTGTCTTCCCTCTCTCATTCCCTTGCTTCCTCTCTTCCCGACCTTACTGGCATTTCCCTTGATTTACAGGCCGCTGCAGTTGGCAACTGGCTTTCCTCTGCATGCGATTTAGTAGCCCCCCTTAAGTTAGTCAAGTCCATTCGTCCTCATGAGGCCCACCGTTGGTTTAACTCGGAACTTAAGATCCTCAAATTGGAACTTAGACGCTCGGAGCGCCTTTGGCGCCGTAGCTACTGCCCCGACCTCAAGGCCAAATACAAATCTCTTCTTAAGGAGTATAAGAAGGCCATTCTGGCCACTAAGACCAAGTATTTCTCCGATCAAGTAACCCTATCGGCCAATAAATCCAAGGAACTCTTCTCCTTGGTCAAAAATCTAGCCACCTCTGATCGTGCTTGCCCTCACTTTACTCCCTCCCAGGCTCTCTGCTCTTCGTTAAACAACTTCTTCATCGAGAAGATTGTTAAAATTAAATCTAACATTTCGGCTACTCCCTTTACTCCAATTCACTCTGTTCCCTCTGCGCCTAAATCCTCCTTTTCCTCTTTCCCGCCCCTCTCCTTAGACTCTTTCTTAGCTCTGCTCACTAAAACCAAGTCCGGCTCTCCCACCGACTGTGCCCCTGCCCGCATTCTTAAAACTCTCTTCTCCTCCTGTCCTACCACCCCTCTTTCCCTTCTCAATGCCTCCCTTTCCACCGGATTGGTCCCTTCTTCATTTAAATCTGCTATTGTTTCCCCCATTCTTAAAAAACCTGGTCTTGATTCTTCTCTCCCCTCTAATTTCAGACCTATCTCTCTTCTTCCCTTTCTTGCTAAAATTCTAGAATCTTACGTCACCTCCTGTCTCTCTGCCTATGTCGATCAGAACCAACTCCTTGCTTCTCATCAAGCGGGTTTTCGCTCGGGTCATTCGACCGAAACCGTGGTGCTTGCCGTCCTTGACGAGCTTAAAGCCAAGGCCGACGTCAACTCTCCCCAAGCTTTGATTCTCCTCGACTTGTCCGCTGCGTTTGACACGGTCGACCATAACATTCTTTTGGACCGTGTCAGCGCAGCGGGCATACAAGGCCTTGCCCTTTCTTGGATCACGTCCTTCTTGACAGGACGTTCTCAAGCTGTTCACCTCCCCGGTTTTTCCGCTCCCCCCCTCCCGGTGCCCTGTGGGGTTCCCCAAGGTTCCTCCCTCTCTCCCCTTCTTTTCAATCTTTACATCCATCCACTTATCTCTTCCCTTCTTGAGCTGGGGGTCTCTGTGTATAATTACGCTGATGACCTCCAGCTCGTCTTTGATCTTTCTTCTTCTTCTCATTCTCGATCTTTCTTCTATTCCACTATGGTCTTTATTTCTGGGTGGATGGGCGCCAACCACCTCAAGCTCAATCCAGATAAGACTGAGCTTGTCTTGATTGGCGGCTCATCCAGGCTTTGGTCCCCTGCCTTCTGGCCCCCTATTCTTGGCCCCCCTCCCACTCCGGTTCCCTCCGTTAAAACATTGGGCATCAAAGTCAGTCAGGACCTGTCCATGCACGGCCAGGTCAGCGCCGTGGTGTCCTCTTGCTTCCTCTCCCTTCGGCTCATCCGAAAAATGTCCCGCTTTTTCTCTCTGGACTCTCTTAAAATCATTATCTCTGCCCTTATCACTTCCCGCCTGGATTATGGCAATAGCTTGTTCGCAGGCATTCCTGCCTACGAAACCCGCCGCCTTCAAGCTATCCAAAATCAGGCTGCCCGTCTCATCTTTCACTTACCCAAAACCCATCACATCACTCCTGTCCTTAAATCCCTCCACTGGTTACCCATTCTGCAGAGATCTTTGTTCAAGCTAGGGTGCCTTGTTTATCGGGCCCTTGATCACTCTGCACCGGCTTTCATCAATTCTCTGATCTCTCGTCACATCCCTGCCCGCACTCTTCGTTCATCCTCTTTTGCCCTCCTCACTGTTCCCCGTTTCCACAAATCTCGCACTGGTGGAACTAGATTTTCTGTTCTTGCTCCCCGGTTCTGGAACTCCCTTCCTCTTTCTTTGCGTTCTATCCCCATTCTCTCACACTTTCGTAAAGCGCTAAAAACTTTTCTGTTTGCCCTGGCCTACCCCCGCTAAACCTCCTGGCCCTGTCTGTTCTGTCCTCTAGAGCTCTCAGCGCCAGGAAGCCGCTTTGGCCATCGTGCGCTCTACAAATAATTTCATTCATTCATTCATTCATTCATTCATCACCATCTTCTTTCTAAAACACGTTTTCTTTTGTATTTATTATGTACTGACTAAGATTTGCCACCTTTAAAACCAATAGAAAAATGGCTTCTCAAATATCCACCTTCTCAAAAGCCACAATCCCTATCTCATGATGGGGCGAGGAAAAGGTCATGTGGCGAGGCTTGTAAACTCTCCATATCCAATTACCCATACCTAAGGCTAGATCAATTGACTGCTTAAGAGCATGGAGCCTAAATTAAAGAGTGCACAGCATCAGAATCAGAAAAAAGGATAGTGCTTGTCTGCACGCCACAGTTCACACCACGCTGGATTTCTCATTGCCACCCAAATGCTTATGTGTGATAGTTATTTGTGAAGCACTTGCATCTTACTTCTATCTCATCGAACCAGGGTCACAAAATATGGAACGAAGAGCATTTTTGTCACCTTTTTGTAGGAAGTCCTTCGATAAAGCTGCTACCCACGATACTGACTCCCGAAGATTTAGATCAGAAAGTCCAGCTATGACCTTGGCAGAGGAAGCATGTAGGCATGATGCTTTGCAAGGCAGACTATAAGCATTCTGCATCAACCCACCATAGTGTCCTTGACAGAAACCGAATGTTCCTAAAAAATTAGCAAATTGCTTCGGCCATAAAGGTGTCTGGACCACTGGCTAAAATCACACGATGGGGATGTTGGCAGTCCTAACATGTAGTTTCAAGCCTTTCCACTTTGCTGTCTATCAAGATCATGGTCTCCACCAACACGGTCCTGAGTCACTTTGCTCCTGTATCTGGTATTCAAGGGTAGCAGTCCAATTGTCATGTATAAGCACCTTACTCTCCATCAACTTCACAGATGCCCCTACACCAGCAACGCTGGACTCCATTGTCTCAACTCTCACTTCCATTGCAGAGACCAATCTTTCCACCTTGCACAATTTCTTTATGATAAGTGTCCAACATACCCAGCGTTTTGTTTTGCCCTTTAGCCAGATCATTAATCACAGTTTATTTTCCAGTTGCTTTTTTTGCCCTTTTCTGTGCCTTGTCAGGCATGATTAATTCTCAAGATTCTGCTACATCCAACAGCTCAGGTCTGTTTACTGGCCCCAGAAAAAGTGTCCCAGTCTTTAGGATCTCATGTAGCCTAGAGCCCTCCGTAGTGGGCTCTACCGGCCATTAAAGGCCCGCTCCACCTTTCAGCTTGGGCCTGCAACAAGGGCGTGGGCTTTCATGGCCGGTAGACCCCGCTACGGAGGGCTCTATGGCTATTAGAAATTTCCGCCCCCTAGATGGCAGAATGTTCTAATTTGTAAAACAAAGGCGTCACTGAGCCCAAGGGTGTTGAAATCCCCTCAGTCCCTTGAGACCTTTGATAAACATTGGAAAGTTGATGCACCGGGCTTCTATCAGCCATTAGAAGCCGGAAGCACACTATTGTTTTCAGTGGAGCGCTCAACATTCCAATATTCTATTTTCTATTAGGTCCTCTCACAGAGCCCCACCCCTAGCAGGTGTTCATAGAGCACATCGATCCTGGTTCGTTTATTGTTCAACAGGCCCACAGAGCAAACCTCTCCTTGTCTGCTGTTCAGCTCAGTACTTCAGGGGAGAAGATGTACTACTCTCACCAAGGATACCGCACTCTTGTGCTCCACTCCTGTCAACCAATTTGGTTCCTTCACACTTCCATGACCTCTAGAACAGTCCCTGCTGTGCCAACCATAATCTTTGCAAGCCCAGCACTGCTCCTATGTGTCCTCTCATGGGTACCAAAAGCAGGCAACATCGCAGCAAGCTGCTACAAAAAATGGGGTAAATACTCAAGTCTGGTCTACAGAGCTCTGAAGGAAGACAGCCATATTGCCTAACTCTATCTCACAATTTTATAGGTCTGCTAGGCAGTTTGAAACAGAGTTTCCCTTCCTGGTGAGACATCTCAAATAGCCCCCTTCCCATAATCCATCATGCAGTAAAAACAAAGAAGAAAAAGTTAGTAGTGAGTTTGTCTGTCCGTTTTGGGTAGCACTCGTCAGCGATCTTGCAAACTCTATTACAGTAAAGTAAATATTTGCGAATAGTTACTTGTAAAACTAACCACAAGTGTCGCAGTAATATCTGTAAACAATTTACCAAACACACTCATCTTAATGATCTTGAAAGGTTGCATCAATATTCTTTGTGAATTGTACATTTATTTAAAACTAAAAAACTAAACGTAGTGAGGGCCCCCTTCTAATCTAATTCTCTGGGGTTAAATTTACAGAAGGGTGGGGGGGGTGGAGGGGAGGTTCTAGGCAACACCTCAGGGTACAAATAGTAATCCCAAAATGTACAACCAGTTGCCACCAGCCATGGTTCAAGTAGTGTAGGTCTTAGTGGCTATCCATTTGAGGCATTGGAATAGGAAGATAAACAGAGAGATCTCGCCTTGCACAGTTCACCAACACAGTGTTTTATGAATCTGTCTCTCTGTAATGCAACTGGTGCACATGTAAAGCACTCCAATACCTGATATCTTCGGGTCTAGTTCATGCAATATAAAACTCTATTTAAAAAAAAAATGTTTTAACTATGTTGAGCACTAATTTGCAGTTCAAAGACCCCGTAGGCACTGAGGATCCCTCAAACTGATACCAAAAAGAAAAAAAAACCAAGGTGAGCTTCATGAAAAAATAGAAGGATGGCACATAAGCACTGTATGTTTAGGACCTTTCTTATTGCAAGGGTGGGCAATATACCAGAGTAAGTATTGCAGATATTCGTATTTACATCTCTAATTGTAGGATTGCTTTTTTTTTTAACCCTTTGAAATATGTTTTCAGGTTATGAAATATCTCCCACTACCACTTCCCACAACAAATTTTCCAGTCATATTTTTTAAACCCAGTTTCCCTATTTACTGCAGCCTTTCTGAACACTAGAAGAGTGTTTCAGCCATTGATAGGTTTGTAAGTTTTCCACTTTCCTATGCCAAATTTCACCTTTCTGAACCTCAGCTTGAAAAGTCCATGTTTCCACGTCACACATCCATAAGTATCAGGAGATTCTAATTATGCGTATCTCTGCTATATAAATTAGGATCAGCCATCTGCATAGTTGAAGTTTTTTATTCCATCGTAGTGAAGTAGTTAGTGACACTGTCTCCAAGTCCACCATCTGTAGTGTGATCATCTCACTCCTGATCTCTACAACCATGTCTCCAGCCCTGAACTTTTCACCTACAAATCATTGTTTTCAGGTATGTTAGTCTAATTAGTTCAATGAAAGTAACACAAGACACAAACGCCTAGAATTCAGAAGATCAGGACTGGAAATGATGTCCCAGGTGGCCTAGAAGGATGTGGTCACGCCAACCAACTGTACTACCACATGTGGTAATACCTCGTGCAGTAATATTGAATGCCTCGTAAAACCGTTTCGACTGAAAATCTGTAATGCCTTCTTTAAATGCAGGACTTCAGTTTATTCACCACATACTGCTTTTCTTCACATTTGCTTTGTATACTAATTAATTTTACAATTTTTGTTTATTTAAAAAAATTAGCTTAATTTGGAAAAATAGTGTGTAGAAACTTTACAAGACTATGTGGCTTACTTAGAGTTTGACGGACGGAGCACTCTGTCAAAACATGTTTACTGCGCGCTGCACTACAAGTGTCATAGGGTATATTGCATTATGAGACATCCACCACATTTGTAACTGGATTATTCTGTCCACCAAACTCTAAATATTAGCATGTGTAACAGCCTATAGACTGAAAGAAATCTTACAAATGGCAAATATGTTGACTGACAAGTTTTCTACCTGCTGCTTATTGTCTGACAGTTTCCCCTAAGCCAGTTATAAGTTTGAAAAGGAATGCAGCACGCACAGATGTACGTCAGGAGTGTTTTTTTGTGTCAGACATTTCATTCCAGAACTCTTCTAAATTAGGAAATGATTAACACATCATAGATATAAATTAAGTGCATTATGCCATTCTGAAGCAAACACCTTTATCTAATTAACACATTTTTTACATTATTCTAAAGCAATTCTAAAAAGAGGACCATGGAGTTATTTACAGATATATTACTGACTGCTTAAAAAGCACAATTGAGTAAACTCCTCTGGGAGAAGAACCATTTTAAATCAACCATTTTCGGTTTCCATTATCTTATATGAGCCAGCGTTGTTTTATTCTAACATATCGGCATCTTCGGCTGTGTGAAGTATGGTGCTGGAAAAGCTGGAATCCAAGTCCCTCACCTTTCCATCACACCATATATTAAAGTGGACCAAGCGGGAAATGGTTTAAAGTGCCTTGAAGCTATGTCTGTACTATGTAAAATGAAATAAATAAACACATATATTATATGTTTTATAGCAAGGAAACAGCAACAGAAAAAGAAGACAGTGAAATAAATATGGAAAAGTCGAAATGTTTATCCACCTCCTGGAAATTCCTTCAGAATGAGGGAAAGGATGAAAATATGTAACAGTGATACATATGAACACACATCTACATCATTTTAAATAAAGACTATAGTTTCAGACAATTTCAGGCTCATAGATATAAGTAGATACATGTGGAAAAAATTACCACCAATTATCTTTAGTGTCAAATCGATATTTCCATACAATTCTATAAAACGCTAAATCCCTGGTGCAACCAATTTTTGAGGAAATTCTCCCTTGACTGTGTCATTGTAGAGGTAAAAGCTTTGAATTTGCAGCTTGTGACAGGACATCTAATCTAGGTAAAATCCTACTCCAAATGCATGAGGTATGAATTTTGAAGGAGTGAGGTAATATGCTGTGCTTATGACTAATGACATCCCTCCGTGTACCCTGGTATTTGAGGAGGTAATACCAGATACGCCAAATATCACCAGAGGATGCATTTCCTAACTGATGTATGACCTACACATTCCAAAGTCCACACATTGGAATCAGGGATAACCCTGTAATGCTGAACAGCTTCCCCCACTTTGTGTTATGAAACTTGGAATGTTCTGGAGTTTCGCTGCACAAATTCCAGAAAACCTTTTCTTGGTGAAACGAATGTGGGGGGTGGGGGGAGTGTAATATTGCACCAAATTTTAATATTTTAATCCCAGTTCGTGCGCAACTTTGTTTGCATCTCTAATCCCAATGAATTAATTGGAAAAATTTCATACACAAACAAGCTATTAAGTATTCCTTTAATCTCCATTATTTGAAAGGTCATGCGACTCAAAGGAAGCTTATATTTCTGCAAGCTGTTTCTGTACTGAAAGTAGAGAGAGGTTTTTGCTGAGTTTCTTCTGTACCAAAAAGCACTGGAGCCATGCAAGTGTGTCTCAGGGCAGAGCAGAGCGCCTACTTTTAGGTTTCGCCTGCACAGCGCTTGAGATATGCTAGTGAAATCTGTTGTATTTAATATAAATCTTTAAAGGGCTTACATACCGCTCTTACTTTTCTTTGATTTGTGTGCTTGCCACTTACTTTTCCTCCATTTCCATTGGTTGTAGAAAAATATACTGTTGTTCCTCATGTGTTTCTCTTATTACTGTCCCAGAGCCCAAGTACTATTTTCATTTGCTTTGTGGAACTTTTTATTAACTATTTCCTTCACAGCGCATGTGGTTGTTTTGTTTGTCTTCCACCCTTTGTCTAATCTCCCCATGGCTGCACGTATTTCATGAGCAAACATTTTTCCCAATCCCCTCTCGCTGTTCGTGCTTTTATTTTATCAATTTAAGATAGCGTGAAGGTATCGGAGCATTTACAGGACCACTAGCAAGTGGTTTGCACAGAATTACAGGATGTTGAGCCTCCCGCCGCTCTAGCCCTTACACTACATTCTCTGCTTGAATCGAGAAGATCAGCTCATAAGATGGCTGGCATTCCTTTAGGACGCACAATTAAAAGCCATTTCCATTGTGCATTCTAAAGCAACACCGGCCATCTTTTGTTTAGTATCACACTAGTTTTTTTGTTACTTGCTTCCACATACTCCATACGAGTGCATGTGTTTGCACTGCATTGACTTGATTTTTTTGTCTTTTTCTCTTCAGGTAGCACATGACTTGTGGCATGCACTTGCTCTGCTTTGACACTCGTAATCCTTTCTGCTTCCTGTCACAAACTTGCTCTTAGGTAGGTGCGTGCCTGCGAGGAACGACCTTGCAGGTGAGCTCAGCTGAGGCTCCCATGACACTGAATGAGGAATTTCATTTAGCCTGTCTTCTCCCTCTCCACTTCAAACATGAAAGGAAATTGAGTCAACGTAAGTTGCACCTTACAATAGACTGCAACTGAAACAAGGCCATTGATTGAGTAAGGGAACATGGAGCAAAGTTGGCTTGGTCTTAATGTGCCTGCTTGCCAGTACAGATACTTTTACTGACAGAGTCGGCCAAGTTGCTGCAATTACTTATGGCACCACCCGCATAGATATGTGCTGTCTGGTGTCCAGCCCATCAGCTTCTGTCATATAACCAGAAGGAAACTTCAAGCAATGAGGTCATCAGATGACACATGCAATCAGTCCACATAAACAAGCTTATCTTCAAAAACGATCCCTGCAAAGGTACACAACAGACATAATATATGGTTCTATTTTTATTAAATAAGTTTTGTTTTAAAAATCTTAGCGGTGAATTAAATGTGATCATTTTGCAAGTTTGCATTCACTACTATAAACAAGGCAATATCTAACTAAGAACAATTCTTCTTATGAGCCGAGACAACAAAACATGTGATCAACCCTCGATCACCTGTAGCAGGGAGATGTGGTGTGGTGCTGGGCATGTGCACAGAGACATAGAACCCACAGGCCTTGTTACATATGCACACATGCATAAACACACACAATAATAAAAGGCACGCGCTTAGGCACTCATGCATGTGTGTGCACACACATATACACACACTCCAACATACCAAGCACCATACAGGAATAAATGCACATACATGAACATGCATGCGCCCTTGACACCTAAGGGACAAGAGTGTGGTGGTGGCAGTCGTGCACTGGGTGCATGGCCTCGTGGCATGCTTGTTTTCCTTCCGTCATCCATTCTTATTATATATTCCCACAACCCCAGATAGGAAGTCGTCTGATTCTTTGTTGTGCCTTTGCTTCCCACTTTTTTGATACTCATTCATACTTCAACGTTTAGCCAAAAAGGCCTGAGATGCTTGGGAGTCATTATGGTGGGCTGAGCATGAATCCAATTCTCTCACTCACACTCATAGGAGGATTTAAACGATACAATGCTGTGCGCATGTTGTATTAGCGTTGTGTGTCGCATGTGCTGCTATTGCTTTACAGCATCCACGTCTCTCTCATTTTATTCACCGCAGGGGAGTAAACCCTGGCCCTGGTGATGCAGGCCGCTGACTACCTTTCAGCCAAAGGTATATGAATATCCATGAGATTATGGGAGTGACAGGGGTCCTTGACCACATTCTGCAGGGAGGCCACATCATTATATGTTGCACTATTGTTCCATCGGTACTGTGGAATCGTTATTCAGGGAGCCCACCTGCTGTCACCAGTGCATCACCTGAACTACTGCAAATTCATCTGTAACAGTTTGTATAAAAACAGACTCAAAAGGAAATACAAAGTGCTCAGAACCATGCAGCAACTTCAATCACTGCGGTAACATACTCAGATCATGTACCCTGGAAGCAGTTTGCTGGCCCAGGTTTTGGAAAGAGACCTGTTTAAGGTACACCGTACTGTTCACAAGACATTGTACGACTACCATAGGAAGATGTTCATATACTTTCAACAAAGCACCTGTAGTCACTGTATTCTGGGAAACAGCGTTGCATATTAACTGTGCTGCTAGACACTTGTTTTTTTATTTCTCATCTGGCACACTACACTCACAGGCATTTACCAACTGAGCACACAGGTGGTATCTGCTCTTGAAAAGATTCTTACCAGATTAAGATATTAGCCACTTTTCCAATTAATTTACTCTGCTCACTCAATTGCTGAAATTGCTGTGGGTTTATCACTGATGCTTTATCTACACTGGCCCTATGACAATAGTAATATAAAAGCTTTATACATACATCTAAGAAGGCCCTCCATATGATAGACGATGACACGTAGTCATTTCTGGAAGTCACCACCCACTTCCTGTTTGCACACCTAATACCACCTGACAGCACTAGATTCATAGCACATAAAGCTCATCTTTTTAGCAAACACCTTAATGCACTATGTCTTTTGTGAAGGAACATCACCATTTGGGAGACATCCAAAAAAGGGACATAGGGCACTAAAGACGTGGCATTCATTAACGGCAGAGTGCTCAACCTTGCGCGATTGCCATTTGTCTTGGCTCTACCACATACCCATTCAGTGCCCACCAAACTACAATAAACTTTTGTCATGAACCTATACATGCTATGCAGATGCAAGTACTATATCATAGAAGGCACATAACCATCAAAGACACAGGGATTACAGGAGTCAAAGACGGCCAGTTATTCACAAGTAATATCTTGTTCTTCAAACCAAAACCCATTATCCTTGACCTAATGTTTATTGGATAGATTCCAGATGTTGGTGTGAATGAAAAATACCCAGAGCTGTCTGCTTGTTGAGAAAAGGAACAACTGGAGATTTGCCTAAATCCATGAGGCATAATCAACACACAAAGCAACTGACCACAAAAGTGCAGGGGTCTAGTAGCCCCAACACCATCAGCAGGCCCTGAAGGGGAGACTGCAGAGAAAGCAGCACTGTCTCAAGATGGCAGCAAGAGCACACTGCATGATTGCAGTAAATGAACAATAAGACAGATACATTTTCCATGGTCCATACAGGTAAATGGAAAATAATAATTGCCCATTTCTCCATATAGATTTTAACAAGTAAAAGTTGTAAATGTAACAACTACAGACCCACCTCGAAAACTCAAAAGTGTACTTAAATGATGCTTTGAGAAATCTATTTATCTGAAAAGATCTTGGGGCATATTTACAAGAGAATGGCAGAGCGCAGAGTTAAGCCAAAATTGTTAAAGCTGCACTCTGCCATTCTGAAAACGCATGTATGTGCCGTTTTTACAATGATACAGTGCACCCCTGCTTTTACCCTAGCGCTGGTGCTAAATTCAGGTGCCTACGGCAAACGCATGCGCCCTTGGACCATAGTGATAGGGTGTCTGCATTGAGGGAATGAATATGTATGTGTGGGAAGGTGTCCCTTCCTGCACATAAACAATCACTAATGGTGATTTGTAACTCCTGTGTGTACTGCGTTGTGTTGCACACATAGAAGTGGCAAATCGTCATTTTTTAATGAATGGTGATTTGCTGTTTCTGTGTGTGCCGCACAATGAATCACACATAGAACTAGCAAAAACGAGGAGAAATTAATACTTTCTCCTCGTTTTTCCTTGCTAAGACTAGGTTTTTTGGGGTCTAAATTTTGGTGCTGCCCATATTTACGCCACCCTTGTAAATAGGGGTCAGAGTCAAAATCAATGGGTGTTGTGGCGGAACGCCCACCACAAAACCCATTGCACGCCCCTTTCATACTAAGTGTAGCATGAAAGGTTGGCCTTATTTTCAAGGCGGCGTTAAGCCACGTTAAGTAGCATAACGCCGTCTTGTAAGTAAGGCGCAGGACTTATCGCCACCAGGACGTCTCAAAAAGTGACGTTCTGGTGTTGTTAAGAACTTGTAAATATGCGCCCTTGTCTTTCTTCCCCAGCTCTTCCACCGACATACTGCATGCCATTGACTTACTACTATCATTCGGCATCCTGAGTGCACTCCAAAAAATCTTGCATAATTTCCAGGCTTCAGAGCAATGTATTTGTATAAACTTAAAGAAAATAATTTTGAATGATCCGCAGGTCTCATATAATTGTAATTCACAAACTTTAGTTTACAATGGACATCATACAAAAACAAACCGTGCTATCCAAGTAAGTAAGAAAGTATACATGTCTTCATTAATGGTGTTCTAGTGGTCCAGTTCATGGACAAGTCGGAGTATGCACCCAAATCGGGTCTGCAAGTAGTGTCACAACCCTACAATTTTTGCCCAAGCAAACAAACTTTGCTAGGTGGAACTTGACAAAATGTGTATGGGGAAATACTGCAACATTACTAGATTCACAGCTCAAAATTGGGATATAATGGCATAATACTACATCTTTCCCAAATTCCAGATTGCAGGACTCAAATGAGGGCGTTAGCACCACACCCAGTCAATAAGCCATCCAGCAATAGCAGAATTTACTTGGGGGGGGGGGGATAGGGACACAGTAGAACCTACCCAAAGTTCTGACAAATTAAATACAGAAAACTCTTGATGTTGATTTACTCCTGGATCTATATTAGCAAAGAGGTTCTCCTGCATTAGTGCATGCAGAGTTGTGTACTGAGAGCTATTAGTAATACCATGGCAACAAAGCAGTGTAATATCCCATTACTGAAAGAGAAGTATCCCCACACACCCACGATTTCTCCGTTATCTCATTTAAGAAAGAACACAGTAGCTAGACACATCTGTACGGATGTAGCTTCAAATGTATGTGCCTGTGCAAGGGTGGAACAGACCCTTCATCCTAACTAGTTTCTGAGTGCAACCTCCATGTCTGATTAGGGACAATGTATACCAGTCATATTGCCCTCACCCTCCAAAATGTTCCCTCTCTTGGTGTGTGCTAAGTGTATGTCACACCATGTGTGGTGGACAGTCAGTGCATCTCTCTGGTAACCTTTTTGACTGATTGTATGCTTCTCTGAAGATTCTATCATTTAAGTGGGGTATGTCTCCAAGCATGGAGGACCAGATATCCATTTTTGATTGTACATCACTGCAACAACAGCTGTGCATTCTGTTCCAAAATGAACACTAAGGGCATGATTCACAAAGGTAAAAATACATTTTTGGATAGAAAATTACAATTGTTTGATATTCACAAAGATATTTTACTAGTAGTATCTTTACAAGTGTGGAGTTCTCAGACATAAAAAGACAGAACAGTCCTATCTTTTTATGTGTGGAGACTCTGCACTTGTAAAGAGACTGCTTGTAAAATACATTTGTGATTTGCAAACAGTCATAAACTTGCACAAAAGTTTAAGTTTACATTTATCAATAAGGACCTAAAATGTGAGCCCCAGCCCAGCAAATAGCAACATGTACTGGTTGAGCATTGATTGCTTTATCTGTCAAGCAGTCAAAGTTGTCTAGAGGATGGACATAGATGGGCTTGAATGATCTGAAATTAATAAAATGCAGTCAAAAGACAGTGCACTACGGAAATAGTTTAAAGATACACATTGAGGATTCTTTAGTAGAGGCGTTCACAGAATATGGAGTTTATAAGCAGACCTAGCACCAGCGTAATCTTGCAAAATGTCTAGCATTTCATATTACGGGTGTTACGCGAAATGATGCCATTACAATATGTTGCATAATTGCTAGTCCATTCGGATAAAAATCCTACCATGGGGCAAGAAAACAATGCAAATGAATAGAATACAAGTTGCACCTGCTTTTATTGCATTTTTAGCATGCAATGCGTCCTTGTTTCCCAAATGGATGCAAAGTTGTATTTTGCACTAAAATCTAACACTAAATGCAGGTTTGCATTTCACATAATTTCACACAGATTTTCTGAATTTTCCGGAATTACACAAAATGAGATGACATGAATTTCACACGTCCCTTGTGAGGAAGTGGTTTATTAGTTGGGGTGGATTGGTGTCCACCACAAGTAATAAAGTCACTACTTGGCAAGGTCCATGTGAGAAGTTGGCCTGGCATATGGGCACCTTGCACCAGTCCAAATGACCCTTATTGATGGTAGGTTTAAAGACAACCTATATAGAAAGCTATCCTAGTGGAGAGCAGCCTGCAGGCTAAGTCTTGAAGGAATGTAAAGCAGCTTATTTTACCAGTCTATAATCTCATGAATGACCAAATGAAAGGAGAACCACAACAGCTATATATATAAAATATATGTATTTATTTTAAATACATCTGTCTAGTCTCTTTATGACGCTAGAGGCAAAAGTACATTCAGTAAACTTATTTAGCACACAGTAAATTAGCACAATATACATTGAGCCCTAGGGGCGCACCAAACCATATATTAAGAAAGTGGGATAAGAACCATGACTGACATAGATACAAGGCAAAGAGCCTTTAGAACTGCTGGGGCCATCAGGAACCACCCATGGTAGTGACACAAGGGACACACGGGGGATGCGCGCAGTGTCTAAACACAGCCTCAAATCACCATTAACTTCCATGGGGAAAGTAGCGGTTGGAAATTTAAAGATTAAGGACACTTAGAAGAGGACTTGGAGCACACCCCTTTAGAACTAGGA
Organism: Lissotriton helveticus; assembly: GCF_964261635.1. Lineage (NCBI taxonomy): Eukaryota > Metazoa > Chordata > Amphibia > Caudata > Salamandridae > Lissotriton > Lissotriton helveticus. The sequence continues at coordinate 122,325,873 of NC_136071.1, forward strand.
GGTTCTAGAGTCAACACCCATGGAGAACCGGAGTACTCGAGTTACCTCACCCAGGGAAGCCGGGTGCATAGGTGTCTTTTTATGTCGGGTTTTGTTGGCGATTTCAATGGCGAGCTGCTTGCTGCAAAGTGCTGCTGGCGATCAAGTGGAAAGTGTACGGGTGGATCCAAGGGTGGATCGGAGATGTGAAGAACCTGAAAGCAGAGGGGACAGAGTCTGGATCACTTGCCAGTGAACAGGAAGGCGAAGAGAAGATGCCAACCGATGTTGTTTGATTTCAGGTGAAGAAGGTGAAGCTTGACTCTTCAGCCACGAGGACGAGGAGGTGTCAAGGAGGTGTCAAGTACAACCTGGAGCTAGATTTGCGCTGTCCCATGTCAGATGTCAAGTGCTGCAGTGTTGGTATCTGGATTGGACCCAACAAGCACTGGCAACAGCAACCCACAAAGAATGCAAAGATTGGCTTCTGTGCAGACCAGCAAGGTCTGAATGACTCACCCTTTGGAGGGGTGTCAGGGCACATCTGGAGCAACCAGAGAAGCCTAAGGTAAAGAAGCGTTACCTTCGTGGGGACCCACCAGTCATCGGACCAGGGTTCGCAAAGGGACCTCGAGCAGAAATGCTAGAAGCAAGCTCACGGAACATCGTGGAGTGTAGGCCCACAATCTTCAGTGCAGATGGTTCTCGGGGCTTGCACTACAAGTAACCCAATGCACAAATTCAGGAAAGCTCGGGAAGTGGATGCACTAGCAAATTTGCAAGTGTCCAGGAGTTCCGGTCCCACATCACTCGTGAGGGCTGCGGGTCTCAGTTTTGCTGGGATCTCGTGTCGGCTTCGGAGAAGTCTGGAAGTCCATGTCCTTAGTCGCAAATAGTTCGGGGTATGGCGGGAGCCTTGGAAATGCAGACCGGCAAGATGCTTCTTTGGTGCCTGTTTGAACAGGGGAGTCACTCCTTGACCCCAAGGGAGATTCTTCTGTCTTCTAGTCGATGTAGAATGTCGAAGTTCCAGGATATATGTTGCAGTGTTTTGTTCAGGTGTAATCCGATGTCCTAAGGACTGAGGTCCCATACTTATACTAAGAAAGGGGGTTTGACATACTCTGGGGACCCACCTATGGGATTGTCTGGGAAGAGGGATGGTTACACCCATTCCCTTTGTCCAGTTTCGCAGCAGAGCAGGGGCTGAGTGCCCCTGCAACCGGTTTGAACTGCCATATGCACAGGGACACCAAGTGTGCCCCCAGCACTGTCTGAAAAGCATTCTCTGAATGCACCCACCCAGCCCCAATACACTAAAGCCTGTCTCGGAGGTGGTTACACCTCCCTGTGACAGGAAACCTATTGTCCAGGCATCCCCTGCCGGAATTGCCTCCAGCAGCAGGAGGTCAGACCCGTGTCTGTGGCTGCAGCATCCATTTTGTGATGCTGGGGCTCTTTTAAACTATTACCGGTTTGGTCAGTGTGTACATGTCTCTCCATCTAGAAGGGTGGAATTCTACCCCTACCGCCAGGACTGGCGGTGGGGGTAGGATTCCAAAGTGTTTGACACCAAACACATGCTTCCATGCAGCCATTCCAAAGTTAGCATTTACCGCAAAGTTATAATGCACTTAAGAGTATATGGTCTGGCTGCATCACAGAACAGCCTCAGAGAATAGATTCCGAAAGCTGCACAGGGGTCCTGCTCTTGCATGGGCACCCTCTCACACAAAACCAAGCACTCTGCCTTCATGATTGATAAGACCTGCCATAGGAGTGATTTATAGGTTTATATGTGTCAGTGATAAAAGGTAGATATAGGTAACCTATATCTTAGTAAGGGGTGCATGCACCACCTTACCCAGGCTGCAGTGGTAGTCCTGTGGTGCCATTTTGGAAGGCTTCCCAGGGGTGGCAAAATACATGCTTCAGCCCCTGGTAGGCCTCTGGGGTACCTATGCCCTATGAGGCAGATTTACAAGGCACTTGCGTCACGTTTATGCCGCCGATGCGTGACGCAACGGCGGCGTAAACGTGGCGCATCCCTGTGACCCATTTACAACGTGACGCATCTAGGCAGATGCGTCATGTTGTAAAGCCCTGCGCCACATGTGGGCGTTCTGGCGCAGGGTGGGTGTTCCGGGGCAGGTGCGCCTCCCAAAAGTGCCTGCGTGCTTGAAGCAGGCGTAAGGACTGACGCAGCATGTTAAGTATAGGGCACACCCGAGCATTGCTGGAGTCGCGTCGCGCTTGCAACCCGACTCCAGCGATGCGCCGCCCTTACGTCACGAGATGCGTCACGCATCTGCCTATCCTTGCACCACGGCACGCCGCATTGTAAATGCGGCGCATCCGCCGTGACGCAAGGGTAGTTTTGCGTGACGCATTTGTTCTTGCGCATCCCTGCTGATTTGCAGAGATGCGCCAGAACTCATAAATATGCCCTTTAGTACCTAAGGTATCATATACTAGGGACTCACAAGGGTAACCCAGTAACCAATCTGGAGTGTACCTAAAGGACATGCAATCATTTTAGAGAGAAAGCAGCTAGACTGAGGTCCTGATTAGCAGGGCCCCAGCCAGACTAAAGTCGAAAAACAGTGAAACACCAGCAACAAGTGGGGGTAACCATAGTAAGCAAATCCTACTCTCCTACAGTCCAGTCAAAGGTTTGAGTAATTTAGATCTGAAAACAACCACCCAGTGAATGTGTAAAGCATTTCCAAGTGCCATAACGGTTAAAAAGTTTTTAAAAAAACAGGAAAATAAAATCCCACTCCATGTAGACTTTAATAAATAAAATGACACGATAATTACACAAGTCCAACTGTAATTGAAGACATGGATTTTTAAAGATATGAGTGAAAAAAGCACAAGACTACAACGGTAGTCCATGGTCATGGTATGTCAGGACTTAGGTGTGATTTGAGGCCAACTGCAAAGGTGCTCAGGTGGGATTCACCAGGTGGATTGGCCCTACTAGGGCTTGGAAGTAGGGAAGTTTGAAAAGGTTTCAAAGTCCCAATTTGAAATGGGACTTTTTCGTTTTACTGAAGACAATTTTTTCTCCATGTGTGACAAACCTGAAATTCAGTCTAATGCCATGAAACTGTCAGTTGGATTCTTTTTACAGTCAAAACCTTGGATGCTCTGGAGAAAAAGTTTTTTAAAAGTCCCCTGTGAGAAACTGCATAGTTGGTTAATGGGGGTTAAACCCTACTCAAGCAACAGCCACAACCCTTGTCAGGGTGAACCAAAAAACTTTGCAACATCAGGCTGAGTGCAAAGGATCACAGACTGGATACAGGACTGAAATCAGTAAGTGGTTAAAAATACCTTCTGTCCTGGTGTGCCAAGATGCAAAGTTTTTACGCTAGACTGCGCGGCAAGGGTATTGAAGGGCATTCAACAGGAGCTGTGCTGCGAGTGCCTGCCTCAAGATGTCCCATACTGAGTTAAGTTCAATGGAGCCGTCGACCAGGGCTTGCGAGGACTTGCGTCAAGATGTGTCAGTGCTGAACCGAGGTTGTGTCTAGGTGCGTTGGCCCAGTAACAGGCTGCAGGCAACAAGCTCAGCCTTATAAAACTTGAAAATATTTCTGGATTTCAAGTGGAACGGCATCCAGGTTTTCAGGTCCCTCTCGCACATCACAGATGCAGAGTGCAGCACGTTGTATCCACAATGTCTCCTTTTATCAGTTCTGCAATGTTCTGAGGAAAGCTGAATGAGGGTCCAGTTTTGTAGGGTTCACCAGCCTGTGGGTAGGGGACACCCTAAAACACTCATAGTCTCTCTCTGACCAATGGACTAAGGGTTCCAAGGCCCTGACCTACCTACTTTTGTTCTGTTTGCTTTACTACAAATAGACACAAAATACAATGTGTCAGGACCAATCTTAGATGGCGAAGGTTTTCAGCTGCACTGCCTTGGACTCTATGGCTGGGGGTGTGAGTGGGGAGTGTACTATGGTAATCCTAGTGTTCTCCCCATCTAACACTAAAATCTAGTTTGAAGCAATAACTATATCCACAACAAACCCAGAGACTGAAGTCTGGTAGGAAAAAAGCAGGGTGGTTCAGCAAGTAGACAAGCAATACACATGAATTGTCGTGTCATCCTGTTCGCTCCCGTTGAAGGGTGCGAAACATTTTCATGTGCTTCAGACAGACCTACCGTGCAGGATGTCACTCTGGGGTCTCAACAGGAAGGGTACATCCCCCACCCTGTATGTTCTATATAACTCAGAGGAGCCAACTCTGACCTGTGAGGTCAGCCTATTCTGTGTACCTGGGAGGAATTACACATCTCATTCAAGGCTGAAAACTGACTGAGACAAGCTAGAGTTAATCCAAATTACACCCTGGGAACATCAGATAGGGAAAAAGTTAGTTTTTCAAAGTTAATTTTACTTAATATTAATTAAACATCTGACTTCACCAATTAAAAATATAATTTTTAAAAACTATAAAAAATAGTTGGTTAATTATTTTTTGTGGCTGGTCCTATTCATGCGATACAGTATTAGCATTTTGATCTGTGCTCTGATTTAGAGTCTTGTAACTGTATGAACGTGTTTACATTAATTTTCTACATGTCCCACAAAAACAACTATGGATTTAGGCCCTGGTCTCTCTACTGGGGTGAATGCTTGACATTGTTCAACATTCAATTCATCAAATGTTCTTTTGGCATTTGTCACGCTGAAGTGGGTCTCATCCTCTCCATGCCACTGATGTCAAGCTATCCTGGCTGATGAGGGGGTGAACTCTGAAATCAGTCCTAGGTTGCTTGTTTTCCAGTCCAGGGAAAACCTGGCCTGGCAGTTTGGGCTGGATTGTTCACATGAGGAACAGGATCAAGACTGATTTTCATAAGGCTGGTTTTAAACTGGAATGGCCTGGGGAGAAAAAAAACGATGGATTTAGGCCCTAGTGTATATACTGGGGTGAATGTTTGACAATGTTCAACATCCTGTCCATAAATTGTTCTTTATGCACCAGTAGGCCGGCAGAAAAAGAATTCAGCAAAAAAATACGGGTGCCCACACAAAAATTGTAATTTTCTAACACCCCTATACAAAAGTGTAAAAGTCTAGTCCAGAGTATTTTCTTATACAGGAATTAGAGGGATCAAGACCCAGGGGCCTATCTACGAGGATGTCATACAATGCAGGCAGGCACCAAGTCACCAAAGGGCAGGAATGCACAGAGGCAGTATGGTAGATTCCTGCCTTTTCCTTGTACTGACGCTCTTTTGGCAGCCTAGGGCCAGGACAGGCACCCCTGCACCATGGTGCACGGGGGCCTGCGATATATGGGTATTTTTGTGCAAGAGGGGGTGCCTTCCTGCAGAAAACAACAATCATCAGAGGCATATTCCTCTATCTATGTGTGTTGCAAAATGCAGCACATATAGAAAGAGGAAGTAACGAGGAGAAATAAGGATATTTCTCCTCGTTAAGCTCACCTGAAAAGGCGTATCTTTTTGGCGCATTCCCAGGTTTACACATTCCGGTAAATCTAGGAATGTGTAAAAAAACATGGGAGTTGCTTGGGAACACCCACACAATGCCCATGGAATGCCTTTCAGGGCAGAGTAAGACAATGCAGCGGTTTGCGCTGTGTTGCCTTATTCCAGATTTATGGAGCCACTCAGGGACACACAAAGTGCATGGCTTCATAAATCACATGTAAGGTTTGTGTTGCTTCTATACCACGTTGCTTGGTGCAATAACGATGTAAACAGGCTCATAAATAGGCCACCCAGTCCGCAGCGCTAGGAAGCCAGTATTGCTCTTGAATGGATATAACCTTTCTGGCTACCTGGGACCAATGAATACACTTAAAGTAGCCTTTTAAAAATGGCTCAGACCTCCCTGTGCAACCTTCCATTTTAGTACATATACATCACCCCTAGGGTAGTCCCTAAACAGCCATAGGTTTGGGTGGGTTGTATTTAAAAATATCAGTGTGGCATACACCCAAACTCCTTTAGGTCTACAAAGAACAACCAATAGAACAAGCATTGCCAAAGCCAATAGGTTTTGCCTATTTTTTTAGCCATGTTGTACAGGTGCACAGCTGCTACGCCGCATGGCTGAAAGTTAAAAGTGCATGAAGCCACAGTGTAGGAACTGACTTAGGTAAGACCTAAAGAGCCCTCCATACCAAATACCTATGACAACACACCCAAATCACTTAAGTTGGGCTCTCCCACAGACTCATGTCTGGCTAGGTTATTAGCAGGGGCTGCGGAGGTGGTTAACCCAGAGATTAATACCATTATTAATCTGTCTTTACAGACTACCACTGTCCCACTGTTATGGAAACAGGCTAATTACTGCCACTTTGAAAAAGCCCACCCTAGACCCCACCAAACTCACTAGCTACAGCCCTATCTCCCTTCTTCCTGTGGTGGCGAAGGTGTGCGAAAATGCTGTCTTTAGGCAGCTGGACGCGTATGTCGAGTTATCCGGTGCTCTCCATCCTGCTCAATCCAGATTCAGGGCGACTTACAGAATGTAGACTGCTCTCGTCGAAATGTCGGAGGCACTAAGAGAGTGTCTGGACGCGGGTGGCAGAGCGGCCCTGATTTTACTTGACCTCTATGCTGGCTTCGACACGATGCCCCACCAACAACTACTTGCCTGACTTTCGAATATTGGAGTAACTAGTCTCGCACCCAGCAGGTCTGGATGCCCTAATTCTCGTCTGCACCCAGGAAAGTGTCCACAGAAGTACCGCAGGGGTCTACGTTGAGCCCTTTGCTTTTTAATATCTATATTACACCTTTGATCTATCTTGCAGAGGAGCTTGGTGCCAAGATCATAGCGTATGCTGATGGTACCCAGCTCCTCTATACTTGGAAGGATAACGACCTGTCCACAGAAACAGCTCAGAAATGTCTCTACTGTTTTTAAATGGCTTGCACGAGCACAACTAAAGTGCTACAAGGACAAATCGGAGGTCATCCTGTATGGATCCTTCCATCCTTCCTTTAGAAAGACTCTGTGGCCCTTAGACCACCCTCGGCCAGATTCAGTGAGCAACCCCTTTAAGAACTTGGGGGTCTGGTTTGGCGAGGATCTTAGTTTCTCCATGCATATCAAGAAGCTTGCAGTGGCTTGCTTTGGTACTCTTAAGGCACTCAGAAAGAAAATGTTCTTGCTACCTAGGCCAGTCAAAGAAATGGTGGCCTGCGCTCTTATCTTGTCACGTATCGACTATGCCAATGCTCTGTACATTGGCATTCCTGGCTACCTGATCAAAAAATTGCAAACAATACAGAATGCAGCTGTCAGACTTCTGTTGAACATCCCTGGAAGGCCAAGCATTAGACAGCATCTGCGGGATCTTCATTGGCTCCCAGTGGCCCACAGAGTGCAATTTAAAGCCCTCACTCTGGTCAGAGCCTTGTATGGATTAGGGCTGATGTATCTTAGGAAGCGCTTCACCTTCTACGTCCCCCGCAAATCTCTACATTCGGCTACGCAACAGTTGGCTTTGGTCCCCCGTTTTCGCAGAATGCGTTTGGGGGGCCACTCCCTCTCCATCAAAGCTGCGGTAGCCTGGAACTCCCTCCCCATGGAACTGCGGAATACTCCGGATCCAAGGCTCTTAAAAAAAACCAACTAAAAACCCTACTTTTTAACATGCCCATTTAAATCTCAGTATCTCACTCTCACGGCCACCCCTCGCGCCGGGACACTCTTGAGTATCTGTGCGCGTTATAAGTGTACTACAACATAACATAATATGTATAATGTGTGTTGTTAGTATGCCTCTGCAAGTGGTGTTTGAATTAGCAAAGTCTCTAATTTTTCTTAGCCGGAACATTTACAGTTTTCAACAAAGTGTATGAACATGTGGTGCACACACTTGAAAATATCTCTGCTGCATGAGGCACTTAGCCATTGTTCCAGTGACGACAATATGGTCTGCTCGCTCAACTGATCGGCTTTCATCGCTGATGCATAAGCCCCACTGATGTATTGCCAATGGCAAAGTGGATAGGGTTATACGAATACTTAAGAAGACACAGTGTAAAGCAAACACTGACTATGAACCATTTTTAAAGGTCACCACTCAGTTCCTGTTTGCATGGCGTAGGAAGCACATCATTTTGGCAAACAATCTTGGTCTAATACCTACATCGCCCAGGATTTTCAAGACTCCTGGGACATCCAAAATCTAAAATAAGCTGCACTCTCGCCAACGATGAGGAAATTACCAGACTGCCACTGGGTGGCTTGTTACTACCAAATACCCATTATGTACCCACAAAACCACAATAATTATAGAACAAAGACAATACATGATTGAACAAATTAAAGATCATAAAAGATATTAGGTTTTTCAAAATAGAACCCACCTTTTTACGTCAGCAATGTCCACTATGCTGTACAGACTGATTCCACCAGTGAAGTCAGTAAGCAAGACCCTTTGGACCATTATACAAAAATAAGGAATAGCAGTTTCCAAGTTGCGATTCTTACTGATTCGCAATTTCGAAATCGCAATTCCTAATGCACTGAAGAATATATTTTAAAATACCAATTTCAAGTGGGGTTGCGAATCGGCCTACCTCATAAAAATTAAATGTTTTTCCATCGTAATTCGGTCGCAAAATATTAACACATACCACTGCAAACAGGTATTTGGAAAGGACATTTTTACCAAATCGCAAACCTAAATTGCACTTGGTAACAAGTTACAAAGTCACAATTTGCACTTTAAACATTTAAAAAACAAATTTGCGGTCACGAAGGGGCGAATATGTGAATCGGACATTTGCAACCTCTCAAAAAGCTTTAGTCATATGGTACCTTGGCCTTTGGCATGGAAAGGAGATCAGATATAATAATTCAACCATAATAAACAGTGGAGAAAACTGGTGACAGTTGTGCCCTCTCCAAGAGCAGTGGCTCAGTCACACACTCACCAGTGAGAGGGCCAGAGACTAAGGGCCTCATCTATGAATAGTGTTGCATTGCTGCGTGAAAACAGTGATGCAACACTTTCAGTGAGCCCCCCTTGGGTCACCATGGACGCACTGTATTTACTGTACAGCGCTCCATGTCGCAAGGTTTTAGAGATACGTCAGTATTCCTGACGTATCTGTAGTCGCAAAAGTGGCGCATTACTGGGTGTGTCTGACAACAGACGCAGCTTCAGCAATGTGTTCTTTCACATGGGGTAAACCCAATGTGAAAGGGCCTGTGTCAGTCTTATGCCTGCCTGGAGCTTCGTATTGGTAGGAGACGTTGCATTCATTGTTCTCACAGACCATCAACTGGAGTTTTGCTTTGGCAGAAGAATTAGAAGGTCTTTTCTTGGTGCAAAGAGCCAGCTCACAGTAGCGATGAGCCCAAATGTCTGGAATTTTACCTGGAATTCAGCAGCAGTTCAAACTGATAAGGGTACATGACCAGAGGGGCACTCTTGTGGACCAGGAGTCACTCCGGCTGAGGCCCACAGCAGAGCTCAGGCAGGTCTAAGCAGTTCCAGTTGATGCTGGTCAACTGAGCAGTTGCATGGTGGCTCTGGAAACTTGTGTCCCTATAACTCAAACAGGAGGTCAGACAACTGATCCTTGAAGTCACTTCTGGGAGTTCTGCTTTCAAGGCATGCAGGTCCAGTCTTCCTTTTACAGACAATTGAGCAGTCCTTCTTCTAAATCTTCTACTGGCCAAGAAGTGCTCTGATGAGAGGTTCTGAAGGTGCTATTCTTTTACCCAAAGTCAGATGGTGGACGGGGGATGCTCCCTTTGTGTAATCTTCCACCTTTCCTGGGTTTGGTTCCAAGCTGTCTAAGGTAACAAAGGGTACGCAGGCCTTGGTGTGAGCTGCATTTGTCAGTGGCAGAGCAGGCATCCCTTAGAGCCCAAGAAGTGAGTGGTCATAACACTGATGCTACCCTTTAAAGTTCAGGAAAGCTGAGTACAACAGCAGGACATCCTGTTTAGGACAGGAACACCCAGTCCCACACCTTTCCTAGGGGTGACTTATAAGTATTAAAAAGGAAGATTTACGCCTGGTAAAGGGTTTATTATTCCAGGTCGAAGTGACAGTTTAAAACTACACCAGAGGCTGCAGTGAAAGACCTAAGACGTGTTTTACAATCTTACTTTAGTGGGTGGCACGAGTGCTGCAGCCCACTATTAGTATTTAATGTACATTTACTGGGAACTTATAGGTATATTAAATGTGATAATAAGGTGCATGCTAATTTTACCATGTTTAAGGGAGAGAGCACAAGCACATTACCACCTGTTAGCGGAGGCAAAGTGCCAGAGTCCTAATGCCAAAAAAAATGAGTTCAGCAAAAAAAACGGGGGAGTGAAGGCAAAAAGTCAGGGAGAATACCGATGTCAGGTCTAACACTCAGAAATTGATAAGATATAGTCGTACAAGGGGCGTGGTCTGGTCACGACCAGTGATGGTCACTTAAACCCAGGGCTCTGGTTCAAAATGGGCCCAGGATGGTGGAAGCAACACCCTCATCGCTGTGGGGGCATCATGAACGGACTCCTGGAGCAACAACACATCTGCATACCCGTTCCTTGGCACTCCTGAGTCAAGGTGCTCCATTGAGGTGATCCTCGTGCCGAGGACCAATAGCAGGGCCTATAGTGAAGCGTGCAGCCATGGCCCACAGCAAGGGACAGGGCCCAACTGTTACAACTGGCGGCGATTGGCTCCTACCACCATCGCCGCCTCGGCGACCTGGGGGGGGACAAATGACCTCTGTTTACCCCCTTGTAAGTTTGATGATCCACCACGTAGCAGGAGACAACAACCGCGCCCTCTGACGGCAGGCTCCCTGCTGCACAAAGCTACCATCTGACTCAGCCGGAAGCGGCATTAGCAGCCGGTGAACGGCGAGAAGTTCAGACCACCCACAGCTTGCGGTCATCTGGCTAATCCCACCATTGAGAGGCCAACACCTGAGAGCTGAGGCCGGACCACGCTGTGCTCCCCACACGTAGAGCAGTGATGAAGGACCGTGACAAAAGCAGGAAACCGTGACCCGCCATGAGAGACAGGGCCAGCATAGGCCACCAAGCAGTGAGTTCCTCTTCCTCCACCTACCATCTCAGTCATCAAGGGGGGCTAAAGGATGCACAAGTCCCCCTTTATTTTTTTTCTTCCCCCTCCACTTGACTGACACTTCCCATGCATCGCGGGAGCCCATTCATATGCCCATCCTATGTCGGCACTTTAACAAGTGGGCCAGCCGATTAACATGGTGCGGGAATGCATTATAACCTATGGACACATCACACGGCTAATTATGCCCCTGGAAGGATGGTGTGCCAGCAGTCTTGTGTTTGAGACTGTCTCTCATATATGCAGTCAGGGCAGCCGTTCTTTGGACAAGGTGTCCGGCTTCTGTAGCTGCCACCAGGATATCATATCAGCAAAGCTGATAAGACATTAGAAGACATTTCTCCACCAGCTGCGGAGGGCCTGTTCTTCCCCAGAGGCCTAATGTAGCCCAGGGTACGGAAATACAGATGCCTTCACACAGATGCAGCCTACCCACCAACAAAACCTCTTCCCATACCATACACGCCCTCTGCTGTAAGTTCTGCTCCTACACAACTCACGGCCTGCACTGCGTGGGTCATTCCTAGACCACGAACCACACAAGCACAAGGCGGATCCATGCACCTATTACACCTCAGCACACGTTCCACCCATTTCACTGGCACCAGAAATGTGAATGCAAAATATCTAGGATGCAACTATTTGATCTTTGGAACTCACGGGTAGTGTGAGGATGACTCTTGGCACAAACGACGGGAAAACCAGCATGCCAGCTCCTTTTCATAGAAACGCTTAACCAGGTGCAACTCTCGATTAGCACCCAGAATCCTACCCGTGCCAAATCCGCCCCCCCTGCCATTGCTGCCGCACCAGACGCTACCATGGAGCCAATGCTGCAAGAAATCTTACCTGTAGGCCGCAGACTAGAGGGCATGTACACGACCATCTCTGCCTTGGCCACGTAGCTAGATTCCAAAACCGAGTGGAACACCTAACCCATCGTGTCTCTGCAATGGAGGAATTACCTCAACACTGCACCAAAGAGAGATCAGGAACTCCTGTATCTTTGCAGTGAAGTCATAGACTTGGAAGACAGAAGCCAGCGAGACAACACCTACTTTTTCGGATTCCCGGAAAACGCAGAAGGCTCTGATGTCAAATCCTTCCTGGGGGCCATGCTTCTGAAACTCACAGGTTTGACCTTCGACCCTCCTCTGGAGATGCAGAGGGCCGTATAAGACCACCTCGGCGAAGAGCAGCCACCCATCCATGGCCTCTTATTACCTGTTTTCTGTTGCATGAACAAGCACAACTTATAACATCAGCCCTAACCCATGGTCAGTACATGTTTGAGGGTCATGAGATCCGATTAGCAGCAGATTTCTCCAAAGCAACCAATGATCAATGAAAATCCTTCCTTTACTTATGGCCCCTTCCCCCGACAAATGGGTATTAAATATGGTTTCTTCGAACCGGCACACCTCCGCATCACGAGCGACGGCTTCTAAAAGAAATTCTTTGATCCAGAGGACCTTCTTCACTATCAGGATTGCCTCGCAAACACAAGGAGATAATGGACGGAGCACTGAAACTTTTCAGACACTAAATCCCAGTCACAGATCTGGGTAGAATCCATCATTATTCTTTAGCTCACTTCGCCACCCCAGTTCAGACCCTCCATATGCAAATCAGTCTTGACACTGTTCCTTTGCGACCGGATTCAAGCTAGCCTGGCTGATGAGGGGTGTTACCCCGAAACCCGTCCCAGGATGCTTGTTTCCAGTCCAGGATAGACCTGGCTTGGCAATTCGGGTTGGACTATTCCCGTGAGGTACAGGGTCAAGACTGATTTGCATATGGCTGGGTCTGAACTAGGGGTGGCGAAGTGAGCTAAGAAACAATGATGGATTCAACCAAGATCTGTGACTGGGAGTGAGTGTCTGAAAAGTTTCAGTGTTCCATCCATCATCTCCTTGTGTTTTCTTTGTTCACCCTAAGTTGGCAGGGCATGCCCAGACGTGGGTCCCTTGCCACTGGATTCAGGCTAGCCTGGCTGATGAGGGGTGTCACTCCTAAACTGGTCCCAGTATACTTGTTTCCGCCCCAGGGAAGACATGGCTTGGCAGTTTGGGCTGGGCTGTTCCCATGAGGAACAGGGTTAAGTCTGATTTGCATATGGCTGGGTCTGAACTGTGGTGGCGAAGTGAGCTAAAGAACGATGATGGATTCATCCCAGATCTGTGACTGGGGGTGAGTGTCTGAAATCATATCCTTGTGTTTGGTTTGTTTGCCCTAAGTTGGCAGGCTATACCCAGACGTGGGTTCGTTGCTCACTTTGCCACTGGATTCAAGCTAGCCTGGCTGATGAGGGGTTTTACCCCAAAACACGTCCCAGGATGCTTGTTTCTGGTCCAGGTAAAACCTGGCTTGGCAGTTCAGACATGACTGTTCCCGTGAGGTACAGGGTCAAGACTGATTTGCATATGGCTGGGTCTGAACTAGGGGTGGCGAAGTGAGCTAAGAAACGATGATGGATTCAACCAAGATCTGTGACTGGGGGTGAGTGTTTGAAAAGTTTCAGTGCTCCGTCCATTATCTCCTTGTGTTTGTACTGTTAGTTATGTACCCCATAAGCTGCGGCCTCCCTGGCCCCAGGGGCCCACCCCCGATTGTTCCCCTCACACTGGATGTCATCGCCTGTAAAACACAGGGGTGAGTGCGAAGCACTAAGACCCTGATGACCATAACTGCTCTGTTACTTTTCTGCTCCATCCTCCCCCCACAACAACACCCTTAGCAATCTAGCACACCCCCTCCACTCCTCCTAGACACTATCAACAAGCACACCCTGTGAATCATCACCGCTTTGCCCTCCCATGCTTCAGTGCTGTGGGCAGAATGCCCCTCTCTACTTATCTGACTCCACTAATGACCCTGAGGGAGCAGCCGCAACATCTCCTCCAAGTCCTACGCCAATTCTGGATACATCTCAGACTGCTCCCTCCCCACACTCCTTCCCCACACAGCACCCCCCATTTGATCCCAACAACGCCCAACTATTCCCGCCACTTAGCATGTTCCTCCTGCCATAGACAAGAGGCCACTCTCGCCCTCCCCACTGTAGCTCTTCCTCACCAACTGCATCACATCGGCAAGGTCTCCGAACACCCGTATATGAGAGATCGGAGAGCACTGCCCCAGGACCGCCAACCCGGATTCAAGTCCACCCTGCTGGCCACACCTCCCTACCTCCACCTTCTGGCTGCACAAACAGCTGTACACCATAACCACATCTCTCCCTCCATGCGGACCTTCAGAGCACCCTACTTCTCCCCCTCCCCTGTACACATGGTTGTGATCCTCTAACCACTAATGCACTGGCAGGATGGAATGTTCCCGAACCATCGCTGCCATTCAACTGGACCCTGCCCCGTCTCAACACAGCCCGTAAGCCTGGACCTGCAGCAAACTGCCCCCTGTCCTTAGGACATCTCATCACACAAACATACCCCCTACCCTACCTTACCTTACTTCTGTCTTTTCTCATCCCCTCTCAAACTCCCCCACTGACGCACGCCTCAGTAACCCCTGAACACAAATACTTGACACCCTTGAGCAACCGCAAAACCAACAATTGATGGACGGAATGTTGCACAATGGCAAAACATTCACCCCCAGTCACAGATCTGGGTTTAATCCATTGTTATTTTGCTCATCACACCAACCCAGTTCAGACATGGCCATATGCACATCAGTCTTGACCCTGTGCCTCATGGGAACAGTCCAGCACGAACTGCCAAGCCATGTCTTCCCTGGACCAGAATCAAGCATCCAAGGACCGGTTTCTGACTATCAGCCGTCATCAGCCAGGGTAGCTTGATTCCAGTGGCATGGAGAGCACGGGACTCACGTCTGAGCATACGGGTCCCACTCGGGGTGACAAATGCAAAAACAACAATTGATAGACGGAATGTTGCACAATGGCAAAACATTCACCCCAGTCACAGATCTGGATTTAATCCATCGTTATTTTGCTCACCACCCCACCCCAGTTCAGACTGAATGTTTTGCCATAAACATAAAAAAGTTGTCTCCTACCTTCAAACAAAGAACCTAAATTGCTCTCTTACAGGAGGCACACCTCAATACCTTGGAGTTGACCAATTCCAATGTAAATGGGTGGGAAGAGTAATCCACAGCAGCGTGGTTGTGCCACGCACCTCTGAGGTAGATCAGCCACACAAATGTGGGGTTGTGAAACTTCTCCTGAAATCACTGCCTGTCACAGTTGTAAAAACACAGCACACCCACAACGGCAGATATGCAGCTGCCAAACTCAAAATACGAGACAAACACCTCTGCATGGGATCAGCGTATGCCTCTATGGGTACTAAACCCTGCTTGTAGAAATAGGAGCAGCTTGATACATAATAGGTGGCAACTGGAACTCTGCCCGTGACGTGGTGCTAGACAGGACGGGCCCATTAGATAATGGGAACAACAATGACAGGGCTCTGCTAGCATACTTCCTCATATCCCACCCAGTAGTACCACTTTTAGGCTAATCTTGTATACTGGAGGCTGCCCTCTCTGGTCTTACTGTCCCTAGATGTGGGCCTACCTCCTTGTGCCGCAAACCTTGGTGCTTGAATGTCCGGATCTACCTCTCTCCCCATGTCAAGAACTTACTATGTTCTCACCTCTCCACCTACCTGACGGACATCAAGGCATCAGTGGATTTGCACAGGATCGTGTGTGCGGCTACAAAAGCAATGATCCGTGGGAAGCTCATGGAAGATGCAGCAGTAGCTAATAAACAGGTGTCCCTCCGCCGCACCAAGCTGGAAGCACAGATTGCCTCTCTCACCTGTCTCTACTCTAGCCAACCCTCAATGTCTAATCACTGCCACTTAGAATTGTCACGGATGGTCCTCAATAATCTTTTCACCTCGAAAGCTATACACACCCTCCGGTGCCTTAAAGGAAGGCACTGTTAGCAGGGAGAAAAGGCAGGTCAATTGCTGGCGGCGCAGCTACGCCAATGAGAAGCTGCAATTGCTATCCCTGGCATCCGATCAGAGACTGGGGAAATCCTTACCAGGCCCCATTACATAGTCAATGAATTTGCCTCCTTCTACGCACGTCTTTACATGCCAGAATCACCGGCCACTGTGGAGCAGATATCCACGCATCTAGAGGGCATTGATCTCCTAAGCCTGACAGATAAAGTTAGGGAGCTCCTGGAAGGGGATATTAGTAAAGAAGAAATATTGGTCAGCCATTGCAAACTGCCCTACCATAAGGCACCGATCGAGGACGGATTTCCTGGTTAATATTTTAAATGGTCCAGAGAGGAAGCGATTGATGCCCTAGACGCTGCCCTGAAGGAGGCAGAAGGGACAGCCTCCTTGGGGCTCCTCTCTAACAGTGCGGTGATAGTGGTACTACCCAAACCGGAGAGGTACCTGCTACTATGTGGCAGCTATCGTCCCATCTCTCTCCTGAATGAAGATATTGAGACACTGGCCAGGTACAGAGCTAGAATATCAATGTACAGAAATACCAAGGTAAAAATATTGTGGGATAGAAATATCAATGGAAAAAATTTCGTGGTCAAGATTATCGATTGTTAGGTAAGTAATTTCGATAACAAAAATATCAAAGTGTTAAATATCATTTTTAAAAATATAGTTGTTAAAATACCGATTTATTATTAATGTTATGTATTTTACTATTTTGTATGAGAATTGTTTGTAGTTTTAGTATATGTGTTAAAATTTTAGCAATTAATATATTTTTTTTAATTCAATTTTGGGTTTTTACTTCTGTAGCCGGTTGTGGGTTTGTAGGGGAATAGGGTGGGAAATATTTTAATTATATAGATTTTATTCATTATTTATAGTAGTCAATAAACATTTTTAAATTGAATTTTACGTTTTTAGTTCTGTAGCGGGTTGTGGGTTTATAGGGGAATAGGGTGGGAAGTAATTTAATTATATGACATTTATTCAATAATTTATATTTATTCTTAATTGTATAATTGTGATGTTATTGAGTTAAATGTTTACATTACTTTATTAATAATTGTTTAATAATTAGTTGTTAAGTCTTTTAAATTAAATATTTATTAATTAATTATTGGTAATTGTTTAATTAATTTTATGTGTGTTGTGATGTTTATAGGTGTAAATGGTGGGAAGCGTGGGAAGTAATTTTAATTTTTATTGATGAATTATTAATTATTTGTTAATTAATTTGTATTATTAATTAGTAAATATTAAATGTAATTGTGTAATTATTTTAGGTGTGTGTTGTGCATATTATCGTGTTCAACAATGTGTAATTAATGAATGAAAGTGGGAATAGTAATTGTTACCCCTCTGCTATCCAACACTGTTCCTGCTATTGTAATTATTGTGTTGTGAAATGTTAATATTTTTTTTATACTTTAATGTGTTAAATAATTATAGGATGTTTTATTTTAAATTATTGATATATGTATATATTTTATTTTTATATAATTTAAAAAGTTTATAAATTAAATAAAGATAATAGTTAATAAAATTTATTTAAGTAAATATATGTATATGTACACACTTTGGTGTGTTTATAGTTTTTAAATTACGTTTTTTTTTATATTTCGTTCAAAATATATATTAAATGTAATTTATTTTGTTAAAAATATTGATATTATTTAATATATTTTGTTTAAGGTATATATATATATTTTTGAGTCGATATTTTTTACATCTATATTTTTTACTTCAATATTTTTGTTTCAATATTATTGTACTATAGGGAGTCGATATTTTTGTATTCGATATTTTTACATTGATATTTTTGTAAACTATATTTTTTATATTGATATTTAAACATGGAACCACTGGCCAGCACCCTGGCTGTGTGCCTGAGAAAGGTCTTTCATCCACCACACACAGGTTGGCTTTGTTCTGGGCCGCTCCACTAGAAACCACCTCCACACCAAATTGATCGTGAAGGACCTGTCGGAGGATGCAGTAATCCTCTCTCTCTTGATGCAGAGAAGGCGTTTGATCGCATAGACTGGGGGTACCTTTTCGCCACTATGAAACGCTTTGAGCTAGTCGATCAGTTTATCTCCAAGCTCCGCCTAATGTATGACTGCCCAGTGGCACTGGTCAACTGCGGAGGGTTTCTGTCAGAAACTTTCAAGATTCATAGAAGTACATGCCAGGGCTGTCCACTCTCCCCCTCCTTTTCTTACTGCCCATGGAACCCTTGGCTTCTGTCATCCGTCACTCACCACGGCTAACAGGCATATATATCGCTGGCAGCCTCTCTAAAATATATCTATATGCCGATGATATCCTACTTACCCTTAGAGACCTACCACACTCTGTGCCAGTATTGCTAGAAATCTTAGAAGAATTTGTGGCCCTATCAGGCTACAAGGTAAATTAAGATAAAAGCGAAGCCCTCCCACTTTCCTTGGGCACCACAAGGGTCACAATTCATGGTTACCCGTTCCGATAGAAATACCTCGGAGTACTGGTTAAAAGAGTCTTAGAAGGAATGGAGATGGATAACGTCTCGCCCCTTTTAGCGCAGATGAATTCAGAATTTGATAAAAGGTCCCTACTGGGATTCTCCATGTGGGGAAGAGTTCAAGCCACGTGAATAGTCACACTGCCAGACCTCACCTATACCTTAAAAATGCTGCCCATGGTGGTACCCTTAACTACCGTACGACTCAGTGACGCACAAATGCAAGCCTTCGTCTGCGGCACTGCCTGCCCCTATTTAGCTGCGTCAAAGCTCATGGCCCACCGAGCCTGTGTTGGCCTGGGCTTACCATGTGTAGAACACTACACCTCCGCCTTGCATCTCTCCCAGCTCGCCTATTTGCTCCGGGGATACATGACACCTCTCAATGGGTGGCAATGGAAAGATCACTCCTCAACTCTGGTGTAGGCCTAGATCCCCGATTGTGTGACCTTACCCACACATGTCGGGACCACATCCTGTGACACAGGCCACACACAAAGCATGGAATTGTGCGCACTGCCTACTGGGCATAAACCATTGCGACACGTCAAGGCAGCGTTTTGGGGCAGTGACAGAATCGGAATAGGCAAACGGAAACTTCACTGGCCCACATGGAAAGATCTGAACATCTGGACCTTGGACCAGGTGATACTGGATGGCGACTTCAAACCTTTCGATTACCTACAAGAGGAATTTGGGCTGCCGCCGCAACAGGCCTCGCAATATATGCAGCTACATCACTGTCTGAGCCGATGCCTTGGTCCCCGACTTTGGACCCTCTCGTCCTCTCCGATAGTGGAATATCTGTCGATAAGGGGCAGACACAAAGGAGTGATGTCGGGACTCTATAGGACTATGACAAACTACCTGTTCTCACAACCTCTCCTACAAGGCCTCCGTGCCAAGTGGCAGGTCCAGTTACAACTCACAATTGAAGAAGAGGACTTGAGAGAAATCGTAGAAGCCCTGGATAAGGGAACCGGTGAGGCCAGGCTCAAATTTTGCCTTTTTAAATCCTTTCATGATTGGTATTGGAACCCTGCAAAACTGCAAAAGGCTGGCCTACAACCACACTCCCGATGTTGGAGGTGCCCAAACACACAATGCGACCTCCCCAATATACTTTGGATATTCCCCTCTGTTCTAGCTTTCTGGACCTATGTAGGGAATACTTTGGGAGCAACAATCCCCCTTCAGCTCCCTCAGTCACCCTCCTACATGACACCAGAGACTCTCCAGATATCACCCACCCAATAACACCACTTCCTTCATATAGCGCTGTCCACAGCCAAGCTCTGTATCCTTCGGCAATGGAGGTCGACCACACCCTCATGTGAGGACTGGATGGTGGCAATGATCCAAACAGTGTTCCACGATGAAGTCATTTATGGCCTACAGGACCAGATGGAGGTATTCACGCAGATGTGGGCACCCTTCCTCCGAGATGCTATGCACTAATTCCCCACTGCCTTACTCAGCCAGCATTGGGCCACTAGTCCAAAACCAGATGACTAATGCTATGGTCAGTTTCCCCAACCTACCTCCCCACTCCTTCAGCCCCATTGAAACCTCATTCCATCACGCGCCTCCTCCCCTACCTCTTCCCAACCACTCTACTCCCTACCTCCTCCCCCACTATTCTTCTTCCCCCCTCTCTCTCTCCCTTACCTTCTCCCTTCTCCCCTCTCCCCTCTACACTGACCTACAATCTCCTCCCCACCTGACTGACTCCCTAACCCGCACTTGGATGCTTAGGCATGTACCTTCTCCTCCCCCCCCTCCCCCACCCAACGCGGATAGCCATCATCGTATACCCAAAATCTGACACAACAATTCTCCACTTAAGGACACAGCCCATTCTGACCTCTTATCAACACACCAACCCTACTTTGTCACTGATCGGCGGATACACCAACCCTTACTACACTGCACATTCGTCCCCTCACCTGAACACCTACCACCATCCCTCGAGGCTCACAGTCCATCATTCACCCAGAGCTGATAGGGGACTCTCCCCCATACTCTCCACCTAGAGCACCCACTGCTGCAGCCGTAACACAGATCTCATCTGAGGGCACTCCTAGATGCCATCTATGAAGCCTGTTGTCTCTAGAGAGTGCCCCCACTTCTTGAATGCTCTTAGTTGTTACACTGATGATGCTGAAGATGTTATTATCTGTATATGCCCCACTCCCCTTTACCCTCTCCCCCTTCTCTTCTTGCTGCTTTCTCACCCTACCCCCATCTCTCCCCACTTCCCGACACCCGCCATGAGCATACGGATGTATCCGCAATGTGTGAACCAACCTTATGTACAGTGATATATTGCTGTATCATTGTTTCACTGTCATATTCTCTCTCTCATTTTACCTGCTAAAAAATTACAACACAAAAAAAATAAAGTGCTGCAGTGGCCATTGTGGCCCCCTTGATCATTAGCCCTCTACTGGTAGCTGTGTCCAATTTCTCCTTTCGTGTCTGTGATTCTATCCATTTCTTTCCTCTTTCCTTTCATCTTAGACCATTCCGCCCCTGTCATTAGTATTTGCCTTCGACCCCTCTCTTATTTTATCCAATTATTTTGCCCTGCTCTATAAAACAAACACTTATAATGCCAAACGAGGGTGGGCGATGTTTATGGGACGCCATCTAAAGCCTCCCGATTTCACCCAATTCATGTGAGACATAAAAAAAACTACCAGCCTAGATCCTTATGATTTTCTGCTCGAGGGTGTCATGTGGCATCGATATTCTGAAGCAGAAGATTGACAAGAGCTTTAAAGCCTGTATCCCTTTCAGCCACCATGTAATTGGTGTTGAGGAGCAATGCAAGAGAAGGAGATGGATGTAGGTGAACGTGCTAGAGGTGCAATTGACTGGATGCACCGGTGGACCAGCCCAGACAGCTGCAACATAGGACCAGAAACCCTTGTGATGAGATAGCGTGGTAAGGTGGGACACCAAACTTTGCTGCAGGGATGATGGAGCTCAGAGAAGGGTACAGGGTGGGCTGCTACAAGGTGCCATCAGTCTAACAGATTCCCTGAATGCAAAGGTTTAACATTGTTGCAAGGACAGCTGGACCATGTATTTAATTATTTCGTTTTTGGACTGTGTCACTAAAACAACAAATTAGAAAGCTGCAATGTACCTGGCTCAAAACAAACGCAAAACAAGACAAACTTCACCTACAGAAAAGTAACAGATTAAACAAGTCAGCTATCAAAAAAGCAAAGAAAAGGTACTATTCAGACAGAATTCAAAATGCTAAATGTACAAATAAATAATTCTATAAAATACTTAATGAATTTCGTATCCCCAAATTGCCTAGAAGAAACTCATCAAATTACTCAAGATTTCACAGACAAACTGGCAAATTCTTGCACGGACAAAGCAGACACGTTGGACTCGTACTTAAAAAAGAGACAAAGCACTAGCACTAACCCTTTTATAAAGCAACAATCCAATACTTTAACCCAGCCTCTCCGTTCCTTCCAACACATCCCACAAAATGAATTTATGGACCTGGTCAAAGCAAGCAGCCCTGCCGGCAGCCCTTCTGACCCGTGCCCACCGCAAAGACAATTCTTTTAACAACCTCTGCTGCCACTCCAGTAAGAAGAATCATCAACAATTCCTTAACTGCCAGAATATTTCCAGAAGAACTTAAGAAGTCATACAAATGCCCTTTACTGAAGAAAACAAACTTGAACCCGCTGAACCCTGACAACTACAGACCCATTACAAATGTACCTTTCCTGGGCAAACTGATAGAAAGAGCAGCATTCGCCCAGATGTCACAATTCATAGTAGAGAATGCCAAACTTTAAGACTTCCAAACAGGATTCTGTCAGGGAAGAGGCACAGAATCTGTCCCCCTTCCCATCTGGGATGACCTGAAGAACACAGTTGACCTCTCGGCTGCCTTTGACATGGTTGACCAGGACACTCTGAAACAAAGGGGTCCATTAGGATGTCGGGCGTATTGCCTCCGCCAGGGTGGCGGTGGCCACCTCCACCCTGGCGGAGGCAATCCGCCCGACAACCACTCTCCTTTTCCCCTCCGCCAGATTAGGATGGCGGAGGGGACAGCGGCGGACGAAAAACACCGTCCGCCGCTTTACCGCCGCGGTCGCCTTGCGACCGCGGTGGTAATAGATTAATATGGTGGCGGTGTCCAATGGACACCGCCAGCCATATTACGATGACACAATGTAGGGGCCTTGCCGCTGCGACAATGCCGCCACTGAAAGGCAGGTGGCGATTGCTGCGGGGCCCCCTGCAGGGCCCCCAGTTTGCCGCCACTGTCGGGGGGGCACATGGGGGGTACCTATGGTACACCCCCACATTTACATATGCAAAGCGGCAGGCACCGGGCGGTGCCTGCCGCTTTGCATATGTAAATGCCTCAACTTATGTTTTGCATTGTGGCGGGCAGTGCTGAGAGCACCGCCCGCCTCAATGTAAAACATATAGGATGTGCCCGCCACTGTGGCGGGCACATCCTAATACCCCCCAATGGGACCCCCGCCCTTATGGCGGGCGGTCCCGATCTCTGTTAGGGTGGCGGGCGGACAAAGTCCGCCCGCCATCCTAATGGACCCCTAAGACTCTACGAAGCTGGCATATGGGGGACTGAACTTGACTGGATAGCGTCCTACCTTCGAAATAGAACTTATCTCACCCATACCCCACCTTTCTCGTCCAAACCGTACTCCACAAAAGCAGGGGTCCCTCAGGGCTCTATCATCTCGCCCATGCTTTCCAACATCTACTTGAACTGATTAATCAATTTCACCTCACGTGCTATAACTATGCAGATGAGACAAAAATACTCCCTCAACTGGAATGCCCCAATGACATTGGAAACTTTCCAATTTTTTGTTGTCTCAGAGCTGTGGATCAATGAATGACCTGGAGCCACCTCAAAGTTAATGCTTCCAAAAAAGAAATACTTACATGTGGCGACTAGAAATATTATGACCCGCTTGCCACCTGGCCAATGAACTGGGATCACCACCTAAAGTATTGAAGGAAGTAAGAAACCTTGGAGTGACCATGGACTCCATGCTATCGATGAATGCCCAAATGGACAAACCAGGAAGATCAAGCTTTGTCACTCTAAAAACTCTGTGACAAATCTTTCCCCATTTGGGATTTCCACACAAGGTTCAAGCTACCATCTTCCTTGTTCTGTCCAAACCCGATTACACCAAAAGCCTCTACCATGGATCACCTTTAACGACCATGAAAAGACTACAACGGTTTCAGAATTTGGCTGCCAGACTACTCGTGCATATAAAACCGCAAGACCACATCTCACCTGCCTTGAAAGCCCAGCATTGGTTACCGGTTGCCAGAAGATCAACGTTCAAGCTGCTTAGTATCACCCACAAAGAAATACATGGAAGTGGCACCTAGTGGTCGATTAGGATGGCCCCCCGCAGGGGCAGCGGCGGTCTCTCCGTAGCAATTAGGATGTGACCGCCACCCTAGAGGTCACATCCCGTATATTTTACATTGCGGTGGGTGCTGCTTTGAGCAGCACCCGCCGCAATGTAAAATATGCATGTTTTACTTTGGCATGCACAACTTGGCAGGCACCGTGTGGTGCCTGCCACCTGGTGCCTGCCAAAGCATGGGGTACCATAGGTACCCCCCATGTGCACCCCCACCCCCCAACACACTGGGGGCTCGCAATGGGCCCCCAAACACAAAAGACCACATGCTTTTCAACGGCGGAAAAGCCGCCGTGGAAAAGCATGTTTCTGCCTGCATCATAATATGGCAGGCGGTGTCTTGCAGATACTGCCACCATATTTGGGTACACACACCGCGGATCAGCGGCGAACGGACTTGCCGTCCGCCGTTGATCCCACCGCCATCCTAATGTGGCTGGTGGTGTTTTCTCAGTCCAAGGCGGTGAATCCGTATCCTCCAGGCCGGCGGTGGCTTCCGCCGTCTCGGAGGATGCGGATTCACCGCCATCCTAATCGGCCCCTTAGTCGCGAAATCCCAAGATACAAGAAAAAAACATGGCTGGCACGTCCTTCTCTGTTCAAGTAGCCAAACTATGGAACGCTTTACCCCCAACATTAGATCCACGGACAACCACCTTATCGTCAGAAAAATACTCAAGAATTGGCTCTTCCCCACATAAGCACCACACGCAAAAAGAAATATACAGCATGTCCCTCTGTGTATAAGCATTTATTTGTACTATAGATATGTACTTATATATGTGTATTGCTTTGTATAAATGTAGATTATGTTGTTAAAAAATAAATAAAATACATTTTTAAGTACAACTCTTGAAAACCGGAGTTTATCTAATGCATCTTCAATCTATATATACTTACTTCCTTTATGCATCTATATACCTTTCATAATCTTGGATCTATATATTTATTACTTTTCTCCTAAAAAAGAATATTTAATGCACTACCCTATTTCTCATCCTATACCTCTATCATAATCTTTAATCTACGTATACTTACCTCCTTTATGCATCTATATACTTTCCATGTTCTATCTATATATTTATTACTTTCTTCTAATTCAACAAATCCAATGCACTACCCTATTTCTCACTCTATACCTCTCTCAATATATATTTTACCACAACTTTCTGACTTATCTCAAACTTCTTTCTACTACTCTTTCCAATGCCCTACCCTATTTCTCACCCGATACCTCTATCAATATATCCTCTACGGTATACACCCGTTACAACGGATCTTTTACTCCGCAGACCCATTACAACGCGACCATTACTCCGCATACCATTACAACGCATTGCGCTGGGGGGCGCTCTAGGATAGGGGATAAGTATAATTTACTATCCAACACCTTCCCTAGGGTCCACGGGGACTGGAGTTAGAATAGTAAATTATACTTACCACTATCCAGCGCCCCAAGGCGCTATGCGTTGTAACGGTATGCGGAGTAAAAGTCGCGTTGTAATGGTCTGCGGAGTAAAAGTATGCGTTATAACGTCATACATCCATCCTCTACATCCACTCTCTCATTTATCCCAAACCCCAAACCACTGCTATGATCCCCAAAATAACCCTTTCTAGACTCTCCCCTACTCCACCCTTCCTTGCATCATCTGACACCTCCTTTACTATATCGATCCCTCTGACTCCTCCCCTCCACATCCCTTTTTACTCATCCCAAGCCCCCTCCTACTGCTATGACCTCCAAAACAAACAAAAAAAGTATAAATCCTTCACTCTTCTCTCCCTCCACTATCCTTTTCAATCAAAATAACAGACTACCATGTCTACTTCTTAAATTTTATATTTCACTATACTAATTCACCACTAATCCTTTATGGATTCCAGACTAGCGTGCTACTTGTCGAAAAAACGCTTCAGCACCTCATCAGTGGTAGCAAGCCCTATATAAATACAGACATTTTTCCCGCTTCTATCCCTCCACTACCCTTCTCTATCCAAATAACTGAATAACATATCCACCATTCAAATTACTTTAATATTTCACTATACTAATTCAACACTTATCCTTTATGGGTTCTGGAGTAGAGTGCTACTCCTTGTCAGGGGTAGGAAGTGCTATGTAAATGCAATTACAATGATGTAATTACAATTACAATGTGCACATCACTAAATTAAACATATAACTTTGCATGCTCTTGCAAGTCAAATGAAAATACATCATATACCAGAAACTACCTTCTACCCCTTAATCTAAGCCTCTTTGCCAGTCTTAAAAATTGTAATTGGATTTTTACCTTTTATTCACCATGACACAAACGATTTAACAAAAAAGCACATCAAAGGATAGACTCAAGTTTGGAAGTGCAGAAATCTCACTTTAATCTCTCTTGGAAAAATTAGAAAATATGGCACCATTACCTTTAATTACCATTACTCTTGTTTCCGCTTCTATCTATTCTCAAGATGATGAATCTTTGCAGCCGTATTTTGACCAAAAGAGCTCCTTCATAAACATAGGCAAATGATCAAAGGCTTACCAATATTTTAGTCAATAATAAGAGTTGTGAGTAGTTTTAAAGAGATTTATTTTCCAATCAAAATGTATGATTCTCCGACTTTTCATTTATTAGTTAGATATCAATCAGGTTACAGAACTAATAATAGAAAAATAAAGTTCGTACAGAGCATATAATAATTTGCAATACAGCGTGTTCCATAAACTAAAGCGTACCTATTCTAAGAAATTAAGGAGCAAATTATGTCAGTCAGAACTTGTTGCGGGGATTCTGTGTTGGCACAGACTGTGCAAAGGAAACCAGGACCTCAGTGACTTGTGGTGTACCAGAAACTCACCTCAGTACCCAGAACCCCTATCCGACTAGCATCAGTGTCTTATTCGTTCTCCGTCCTACCGCAAAGCTACCAATGATTAGACAACCCAGAAAAAGCAACTAAAATACTCTCAGGAATGGTGGGAACCAAGAACACTCTTTCGTTTATATTCTCATACAAGTCCACAATATGTGTAATCAGAGACAAGGTAAAGTTTATAATATTTATTTTAACTACATGTTCTAATATGCAGTATTTTGGCTAACATAAGCAGGCATATGATTAGAAATAAAACAATTAGCATTGCTACAATTCCATAAAACACAAAGGGAGAAATCATATTATACTGATAGTGGAAACAAGTGATGTCTAGAACGTGGGCCGATCAGCCTGAATCAACAGCATACATTGTTATTTGACCTTGACGCTGCGAGCACAAACTGTACAGACTGAGGCTGCCTTGTCAGTTTAGGGATGTGGAAAGCAGACAGTTCTCATGTGAAGAAAATCAAGCGTGGTTAACTTACAGCAACAGATACATGACATGTAGTGTCGTGTGCAAAAGAGGCAAAGTTGTAAAATGGCGTTTAAACTTCTAATGCACTTATGCTAACATAGCAATGTGTGCAGGCAGATTTCGGTCTTCACCACACCCTCCCCTGATTGGAGCAGGAACAAAAAGGGAAACAATTTGGAAATGCAGAGTTCAAGTTCGAGTGAGACAGAAACAAGTTCAAATTTTGTCAAACCGCCTAATTGGAAGTGATAAGTTCAAAGTAGTGAGGGAAGAGAGGAAAGAAAAAGGAAAACCAAAAGAGAGTATTCTGCCCAAATATGGATAAAAAATAGAAAACTGGTAAAAAAAAATTAATTCAGTATGTGCTCTTAGCTGGTGAACTGCAGTTAGTCCATCAGCGTATAGGCACAGTATGTTGCAGCAGCCTCCAAAAGGAAGTCATTGTCCTCATCAGCAAAAAGTTCAGCCATCCAATTTAATAAAGTAAATGAACATACATGTTCTTCAGTAGCTGGAGCCTCTAGCACCATCAGAGGACACCCAAAATGTTTTTCGAGGTAACTTTGTGACAGGAAGTCAAGTGCTGCCTCATACACGTTCCAATTGCCTAGAACTCCATGGGCAGCGGCACAGGCCATAATCCCGATGTCAGAACAGTCCAACTCGTGAGCCACTAAGGGATTCATCAGTTGATCATAATTCTAGGCAGGAGACGCCGTACTTGACAGGCATAAATACAAAGACCATTCAAATGAACAATCCAGGCAATGAAACACAGGCTGAACGCATTTAAAGTATGAGAAGCGGAAGGATAATCCATATGCTACAATCAAGGTTGCCAGAGGTAGCGTTCCATAGAATTCAAGCATCCGGTTGCGAAGGTGGAGCAGCCGAGGATGGCTGTCTCGTGACACAGATAGTGCAGCCATTGCGGAGCAAGCAAAGATGCAGCAGTACACCGGCAGCCAAGGCGAGAATTAAAGGTAACCCGCAGAATACGCTGGAAAAAATAGAATGAAAAAATGCTGGTATAACACCAAATATAATTTGGAAAGAAGTCACAAGGCGGGAGCTAACAACTTTAAAAAAGTGCGCCAATCAGCTTGTCGAAGAGGCATTGAATATGGTGTGAATCAAGGAACCGAAATGAAGTGGGAGATCCATATTTAAAAGGGCATGCACCTCTGTACGCGTGTTAGCCACGTGAAGGACAAATGTTTCACAAGAAGAAGTAAGGGGGACTTCTTTTTGGGACAAAAGAGCCCTTATTCTGCTCATCTTATTAAACTCCGCTTTCAAGGTTGGAATGGAAGGCCAGATTGAGACATCGAGTCACCCATGCGGGGGTGGGAAAAGCTCATTTTTGCAGCAAACTACACTTTGGGAGAAAGTTACAATGTACGGAATCCCGTGTTCCATCCCACAGCACTCTTCATCATTTAAAAGTAAATAACTACTGTTAGCTAATAATGTAAAGGCCGGTGCTATTGCCGATACCGGAGTACCCTTTAAAATGCAGGCTAAATTGGGGGCGTCAGTGTTACCCGCACCATGCAATTGTATATTAGTGCAGACTATAGAGTGATCAGGTGTGGACACGCACTTCCCTCCTTTCAAATACATTTCTTTACCATCTCGCATGCACCTATATGTAAATGGCAGAGAACAAACTTCATGGAGAAAAGCACTACCCAGTGGTTCAAACCTGCCTAAGGAATAAAATTTCAGACAAGAATTAATTTTAAACAAGGGGAGAGGCAGTGTTAGTAACCCATGAATAAGCCATACAGCAGAATTATATTCAGCGACAGAAATGGTAAAGGTTCCAACTTTTCTATATGCAGAAGGGAATATGTTGCATCCTTCATGGACATGAACTGTTGTTTTTCAGTTAAAATGAACAGTAAAAATAAAGATGAGGTATTCATGTAGTCCCAGGGAACTTAATGCTATTATCAACAACTACAATCACTTTTTCTAAATTAACTTGATCAAGAGCCCTTAATCTAGAAGCAGCTTCAATTCTAGACTATTTCCAAACTTCGTTGTAAATACCATAAATCCATCTTTTAGACCTGCCTCCTACAGGGCCTTTTACAAAGTCATTCAAATCAACATTGTCAGTCAATTGTGATATGTGTTGCTTAACTGACGCTAAGGTGGAATGTTTAAGCCAATTTTGACATAGTTTGCCCACTGAATAGGTAGTAACAGAATGGGAATTGCCAAAATGGGGGTCCACCCTAACCTGTGTATAGCCCGGGGCCAAACCCAGAAAAGGATGTTGGCATGAATCAGAACTTTTTTGCCAAAGCAACCAACCTTGGGGATCCAAGCTGGAAATATTAAAGGATGAATTAGAAAGTAGGGATTGCAATTCATCAATTAACATATCAGTGTGACTGTCCCAAGCAGGGAAAGCACCCAGATCAGGAATGGCAGGGGCATTCAGTTTTTTAGAAGTAGCCAATCCTAAGCAAGTTGTTTGAAAAATAGTTGAATTTAAACACAATATGTGGGCTGGGATAAGGCAAGCGCGATGTAAGGCTTCAGTGCCTTGCACCTGCAAGGATTTAGAACCAAAACAGATTTAAGATCAATGGTATCTTTCCACAGCTCATAACCACCTATGGCTAATTGAGCCAGAAAGGATTTTGAGTACAATAATTTTTAGTGAGTGAGTCTAACTTTGGAAGAGGATTTTGGAGCCGTTTTAAAATAAAAGGCTTCTGCATTGGCTTGACTCAAATCAGTGAAATATGTAAATTTTTTCAAAAGAGTTTTCAAACTACCTCCAATGGGGGCTGGACAATGTTCCCATTGTGTATAATTAACAATTTTTCTAAATGTGTTTGCTTTATGCAGGAAATGATTGCCATAGCGTTGATAACAAAACAATTCTGCATAATTAGCAGAGTCTAAATACAAATCTTCAGCATCAAAAGCAGCATAATATTTCAAATCAGAAAAAAGAGCCTCTACGGCTTGCACATCCCAATCATCAGAATGTATGTTTTGTTTTGCAACGTCCCCCATAGAAACACGAAATACATTGGGGACATTTATCACCTCTGTGGGGCCATGAATTTGACATTTCCGGCATCCCACACAATTCCATCTAAAACAGGTCAAGCAGTTATATTAACAAAGTTCTGGTCCCTTTTTTGATTCTGTGTGATGAGGAGTGGGGTGCCAAAGTTCCATTTATGAGCCTGATTGTAGATCTTTCGGTTAGATAATTTCGATTAATGAAATGAAAAAAGAAAACTACAAATCCAATTGACATGAATAAAAAAATAGAGATGAGCACCAACCAGATGTAAGTCCAAGGGGGTATCAAAAAATGTCTTTTAATTCAAACAGAAAAAAGGGAAATTTTCGATTGTGCTCTTGATCTTGTAGAGATCGAGTCAAATGAAAAACGTGATTGGTCTGCTGGACTTGTTTGCCCGCCAGGCAACGACACATCAGGTCGATAGGTATAATCAGCATCTTCATTGGGATTAACAGTCGGTGGATTCAATAATGGATTAGTAACTGTTTGCATCTCAAATGCAATGTCAGGCATGTTCGTATTTGCCGGGGCCAAAACAGAATTTCTCAGCATTGCTGGACAAGAGACCACAATAGTCATACTAAGAAGAATCGGCCATTCGCTGTAGTTTGACATTTTCAATGGAGATGTACCTGTTATTAGGGGTGAGCGGACATCTCTGTTCCGCCCACGGAATGTGCGGAGATTTGCCCCTTCCGCCTTTCGCAATGAAGGCGGAGAAACGGGGCAAATCTCCGCACACTCGGGGGCGTAACGGAAGAGGCCGCCCGCCTGCCGCCCGCCTCCCGCCCGCAATATTAAATATAATTAAAAAGCATTAGGATAAGATTTAAAATAAAACTTACCTTATCACTGGGTCATCCTGGCATTCCTGGGCCATCTAGCCTTCTTCTTTGGAACTGCGCATGTGCGGGAGCCTGCACATGCGCATTCCTGGCGATAAGGTAATTTTATTTTAAATCTTATCCTAAGGCTTTTTAATTACATTTAATATTGCGGGCGGGAGGCGGGAGGCAAGCGGGGGTCGCGTAACGGAAATATGCAGAGAGGCACGGAGATTGATTCAATCTCCGTGCCTCTCCGCGTAAGTCCCTTACGGGTAAACCTGGGCGAAGCACTACGCTACGCTCGCGTAGTTTGCGAAGTTTGAGCAACTTCGCAATACGCGAGCTGCACATATTACAGTGCGAACACGCGTAGCATAGCGTAGCAAAGTGCAGCGTTCATTTTTTGCTTGTTCGCGGTCCTCAACGTCATGTTTGAGACCGCGAGCAAGCAAAATGACATCCCGGCGAGACTATCAACGCATGAAGGTCAGGTTTCTCATTGCGAGTGGTCGCGCATGCTCGCGACCGGTCGCGATGAGAAACTACCAGTCCGCGTTGAGAAAG
This sequence comes from Lissotriton helveticus, assembly GCF_964261635.1. NCBI lineage: Eukaryota > Metazoa > Chordata > Amphibia > Caudata > Salamandridae > Lissotriton > Lissotriton helveticus. Next base: position 122,357,685 of record NC_136071.1, read on the forward strand.
CTGCTGCTCGAGTAAAAATCTACTTGAGCGGCAGAAAACTACAGCTCGCACTGTGCAAGATGCCGTTTTCAATGATTGCACAGTGCCGGATGCTTGTCCGCACTGTGCAATCATTGAAAATGCCTCTTGCACAGTGCGAACATGCTACTACGCAGCTCGCGTAGTGCTACGTGAAGTTCGCGTAGTGCGAAGTGCACTTCGCGTAGCGCTACTTCACGAACTACGCTCACCCCTACTTACGGGACTTCTGCCCACCCCTACCTGTTATCCTTGCGACCAGGAAATGAAGGTAAAATTACTGTTCTTGTGCCTTGCACGCCAAGCACTGGACTGGAGCACGATAAGGGGGGCCAAATTCTTTCTTGTTCTCCACCTTCTCACGGACCAAGTCTCCAACTCGAGGTAGCCAGCCAGCTACCGGAATCTGTAGTGCAGCATCAGTTGTGGAGGGCAAATGTTCCTTTGCAAGACTGTCACGAGTCTCTTGTAGGTTCTGTAACACAGCAGAATGATTATCTACGGTGCGGTCGTCGCCGCCATGTCTAGACCATCAAGGTCCGTGACAAACATCTTTATGCCAAAGAGCATTTCGTATGGGGTCCGCCCACCCAGAGACCTTCTAGGGAGAGTATTAGGTGCACGTTGGACACTATACAAATTGGCCAACCAGTTCCTGCCAGTGCCTAAAACCCTAACTGTCAAGAATTGCTTTAAGTCATGGTTGATCCGCTCCACAACCGAATTGCCCTCTGGCCTGTATGGAGACGAAAATTTGACTTGGACCCCCAAAGATCCCATGGCTTCCTTGTAGACCTTTGAGGCGAACACTGGACCCCGGTCAGAATGGAAGATACCGCATGCAAAAATTTCCACAAAGACAAGCAAATCTCTGATGACAGTTTGAGCATCAGTGCTACGTTGTGGCCAGACCCATAGAAAGCGTGTGCACGAATCCACTGCAACTAAGATAAACATATACGCTGTATCTGAAGGGAAAGGACCACAGTGATCTAAATAAACAAACCCAAGTGGTTTATTAGATATGTACAACTGTGTTTGTGGTGGGCGTGCAGCAGTCGAAGGTTTAATCTGCTGGCAATGTGACAAGTAAGGACATAATCGAGCATTTGTTTGTACAGTCCACGCCACCAGTAACGTTGCTTCAAGATAGTGACAGTCACTGAAACGCTGGCATGCGCCGAATCCTTGCCCTCATGAATGGCTGTTATCAATGCTTGTCTGCGGTCCACGATGGGAACCAACCTGTCACCAATGTTGTTAATTCTCACATAGGGAACTTTATCAGGACTTAAATGAGAATAGTACTTCGAAGAGAAACCTCTAGGGTAATTACCTCCCTTCTCTGTGGCAGCAATAGCTGCCAAGATGTCATCATGAGTCTTACTGTTGGATCTTGTAACTGCTGCTACTAACTATGTCAACACTGCTGTCTTTGCTGCTTCGTCAGCTAGACTGTTACCAACAGCAGGTATTCCTACATGCTGGTGACCAAGAGTATGAATTACATTCTCGAGGGGCAGACGTTCTTTTAGTTCTGCGACCCGTACCCAAAGCATTTTGTGTTTGATTGTGCTACTTTTGGAATCACGATATTCGTTCTGAGTCCAAAAGAATAAATTGTCATTGAAAGACTGAACACAGTACTAAGAGTCACTTACAATTAAAGCAGTCACACGAGGGTCAGCAAAGTCGAGTGCAAGCACCAGAGCTCGTATCTCTGCCAACTGGGCGGTACAGTCCCCTAAGGACTGCATATGCACAACATCGGACTTGAATTCTCCATTCACCATGGTACCCACCACTATTGCGCAGGTCGCAGAATAAGAGTGCTTAGAATCTGTCGCTGGTTGCGCCGAATCGTCTGTGTAAATGATACAATGGTAATCCTCAAGCGGGAGCATGGACAAAGGAGCAAGATGAACAAATTCGTACTGTAAGTACTTCTGAGTCTGTAATGAAGGATCAAAGATAAACGTGACATCCGAAGATGTCAGTGAAGTGACCCATTTTATCCAACGCGGATGCAAATCTTTTGAATTAGGTATACTGGCTCTCGTCACTGCCTCAAGGGCAGGATACGGTGTATCAACCAACATGTGTTTTCCCTGCAACAGCGCACGTTCTTTTGGAATAGCCATCTGCACGGCTGTCAGAACTTTTTCGACAGTAGAAAAGCGCATTTCAGATGAAGTGTACAAGTGTGATTTGTAAGCAATGGGGACTGTGTCTCCTTCATTAAACGTCAAGTATGTGAAACCCACTACATCTGGCACAATTCTTATTACCAGGTTTGTGTGGTTGTCACGTGTCAGTAAGTATTTAGACTCAAGAAGATCAGACTGCAAAGAGTGCAGTATAGCTGAATGTTCAGGAAGCCAGCATGATTTGGTAAAAGTAGGTTGTATCAAGGCATATAGCTGATTGATACGCTGGGCATAATCGGGAATGTAAGTATGCCCGAAATTAATAGAAAACAGTAAAGATTGTAGTTTTTTCAGAGTTGTCTGAGCGCGCAACAGTGCGCACTTCTCCAGGAAGTGAGGAGCTAAACCTTGACCTTCATTGTTGAGCTCATAGCCCAGAAAAAACACTGTGTACTCTGCAATATGAACTTTTCCAATGTTAAACTTGTATCCGAAGTCCGCAAACATAACACAGATGCGGCCACAATTAGTCGTCTGTGAGATAAATATCATCAACATACGAGTATGCATCCGGGTCAATGCCGTCCAACAATGAGATGACAAGGACGGCAAAAAACGCCCGGACTGTTTTTGCAGCCCATGGCTAACCTTTTGAACTGTTTTTGTTTGCCGCCTGAAGTAAATGCTGTCCATTGAGTACTGAGAGGGGACAGGTTATGACTAAAAAGGCCATTGGAAATGTCAAGTGTGGTTTTCAACTGTTTTGTCACAAGACTATCGACCAGAGCAGAACTATGGGTATTTTGTACTGCTCTTGTACGACAATGAGAGTTCAAATATCGATAATCTAAAACTGGGCGGTACGACCCATCAGGCTTGGTTATAGTGAAAAGAGGATTATTCATTGGTGACACACATGTTTCAATCACACCTTGATACTCTACTTGTTCAAGGATTTCTGCGACGGGATCTTTCGCTTCCCGCCCCATGGGATATTGGGGTTGTGGCTGCGGCATAGACCGCAATGGAATCTCATGACTGGGAGAAAGTTTATCCCATCCTACCTGAGTACGGTACAACGCCGGTGCAAGCACCTGAGCCAACTCTTCTGCAAAGTTCTGTGCTTGCTCCTTTGGCACAGTGTGTGCGAAACTAGGGAGGATTACCTCCTCCTCTCTCTGAGCTGCCAAAACAAAAGGCGGGGGCCAGTCTGCCTCTGGTAACAAAATGTCATATGTAGTAGTCAGATTTTCCAAAGAATCCCTTTTATAACACATTGTATGTCACCTTCAATTAAAAGAACTATGTCATATAGTCTGTCAGGGGGAGCCACTCTAGTGTCAGCTGTTTCCATGGTAACAAACGTTTCAGTTGCTGTCGCCTTCAGATATGGACGCAGTGCTTGCCGCACTATTGTAACCTCCGCTGCACTGTCCAGCAGCGTGAGTCGCCATGTCAGGTTCCAAAGCTGTGCTCTCACTATCTGTGGCATACCTTGCGGTTAATGCAGCAACCTTCTTTTTCTGAAAATTAGGTCTTTGGCGTGGAAAGTCGTCCAGGTTGCCTTTTTCTCTCAATCGGGCGGGGCTTCTCACGTCCATGTGGTTTGCCCCAACTCTGCCACGTTCTCTTCCACCGGCTGGGGAGCCTGATGTTTTCAGTGAAGAACGAGGAGAACGCTGGTCAAGAACCTGAAATCTATCAGGAGACCTAATTTTCGTGCGGTCGCGCAAATCATATGTGTGCTTAGTAGACACCATAACTGGTGACGCAGGACGCGACCCTTGTTTCTGTTGCTGCTTCCCCTGTTTTTTACCCTTCCAATTTTGCTTTGGAAAGTTAGGACGGTCGTCTTTATGAGACGTAGCCGTCTGTGTTTGCGGTTGTGCTGCTGTCGTAGCAAAATTATTTACAACAAGAGGTGGTGATGGACAGAGTCTCTGAATTAAGCAGAGTACTCTCACCCAGTCAAGAGATCAGGGCTAGATCCAACACCGTTTTTTAGCTCATTGCACCATCCCAGTTTCAGAACCTGGCTGTATGCAAATTAGTCTGTCCCTGGCCCAGTGCATCATGGGAACAAGGCAGACCAGACTACAAAAGCCAATTCTTACACTGGGAAGGAAACAAGCTTCCGGGGACCGGTTTCTGGCATTTCAGCCGTCTTCGGCCCGGCTTGCTTGAATCCTGATGGTGCAATGAGCAAGGGACTCTCATCTGAGTATACCCTTCCACGCTTAGGGTGGACAAAATTATTTACAACAAGAGGAGGTGATGGACAGAGTCTCTGAATTAAGCAGAGTACTCTCACCCAGTCAAGAGATCAGGGCTAGATCCAACACCGTGTTTTAGCTCATTGCACCATCCCAGTTTCAGAACCTGGCTGTATGCAAATTAGTCTGTCCCTGGCCCAGTGCATCATGGGAACAGGGCAGACCAGACTACAAAAGCCAATTCTTACACTGGGAAGCAAACAAGCTTCCGGGGACCGGTTTCTGGCATTTCAGCCGTCTTCGGCCCGGCTTGCTTGAATCCTGATGGTGCAATGAGCAAGGGACTCACATCTGAGTATACCCTTCCACGCTTAGGGTGGACAAAATTATTTACAACAAGAGGTGGTGATGGACAGAGTCTCTGAATTAAGCAGAGTACTCTCACCCAGTCAAGAGATCAGGGCTAGATCCAACACCGTTTTTTAGCTCATTGCACCATCCCAGTTTCAGAATCTGGCTGTATGCAAATTAGTCTGTCCCTGGCCCAGTGCATCATGGGAACAGGGCAGACCAGACTACAAAAGCCAATTCTTACACTGGAAAGGAAACAAGCTTCCGGGGACCGGTTTCTGGCATTTCAGCCGTCTTCGGCCCGGCTTGCTTGAACCCTGATGGTGCAATGAGCAAGGGACTCACATCTGAGTATACCCTTCCACGCTTAGGGTGGACAAAATTATTTACAACAAGAGGTGGTGATGGACAGAGTCTCTGAATTAAGCAGAGTACTCTCACCCAGTCAAGAGATCAGGGCTAGATCCAACACCATTTTTTAGCTCATTGCACCATCCCAGTTTCAGAACCTGGCTGTATGCAAATTAGTCTGTCCCTGGCCCAGTGCATCATGGGAACAGGGCAGACCAGACTACAAAAGCCAATTCTTACACTGGGAAGGTAACAAGCTTCCGGGGACCGGTTTCTGGCATTTCAGCCGTCTTCGGCCCGGCTTGCTTGAATCCTGATGGTGCAATGAGCAAGGGACTCACATCTGAGTATACCCTTCCACGCTTAGGGTGGACAAAATTATTTACAACAAGAGGTGGTGATGGACAGAGTCTCTGAATTAAGCAGAGTACTCTCACCCAGTCAAGAGATCAGGGCTAGATCCAACACCGTTTTTTAGCTCATTGCACCATCCCAGTTTCAGAACCTGGCTGTATGCAAATTAGTCTGTCCCTGGCCCAGTGCATCATGGGAACAGGGCAGACCAGACTACAAAAGCCAATTCTTACACTGGGAAGGAAACAAGCTTCCGGTGACCGGTTTCTGGCATTTCAGCCGTCTTTGGCCCGGCTTGCTTGAATCCTGATGGTGCAATGAGCAAGGGACTCACATCTGAGTATACCCTTCCACGGCTAGGGTGGACAAAATTATTTACAACAAGAGGTGGTGATGGACAGAGTCTCTGAATTAAGCAGAGTACTCTCACCCAGTCAAGAGATCAGGGCTAGATCCAACACCGTTTTTTAGCTCATTGCACCATCCCAGTTTCAGAACCTGGCTGTATGCAAATTAGTCTGTCCCTGGCCCAGTGCATCATGGCAACAGGGCAGACCAGACTACAAAAGCCAATTCTTACACTGGGAAGGAAACAAGCTTCCGGGGACCGGTTTCTGGCATTTTAGCCGTCTTCGGCCCGGCTTGCTTGAATCCTGATGGTGCAATGAGCAAGGGACTCACATCTGAGTATACCCTTCCACGCTTAGGGTGGACAAAATTATTTACAACAAGAGGTGGTGATGGACAGAGTCTCTGAATTAAGCTGAGTACTCTCACCCAGTCAAGAGATCAGGGCTAGATCCAACACCGTTTTTTAGCTCATTGCACCATCCCAGTTTCAGAACCTGGCTGTATGCAAATTAGTCTGTCCCTGGCCCAGTGCATCATGGGAACAGGGCAGACCAGACTACAAAAGCCAATTCTTACACTGGGAAGGAAACAAGCTTCCGGGGACCGGTTTCTGGCATTTCAGCCGTCTTCGGCCCGGCTTGCTTGAATCCTGATGGTGCAATGAGCAAGGGACTCACATCTGAGTATACCCTTCCACGCTTAGGGTGGACAAAATTATTTACAACAAGAGGTGGTGATGGACAGAGTCTCTGAATTAAGCAGAGTACTCTCACCCAGTCAAGAGATCAGGGCTAGATCCAACACCGTTTTTTAGCTCATTGCACCATCCCAGTTTCAGAACCTGGCTGTATGCAAATTAGTCTGTCCCTGGCCCAGTGCATCATGGGAACAGGGCAGACCAGACTACAAAAGCCAATTCTTACACTGGGAAGGAAACAAGCTTCCGGGGACCGGTTTCTGGCATTTCAGCCGTCTTCGGCCCGGCTTGCTTGAATCCTGATGGTGCAATGAGCAAGGGACTCACATCTGAGTATATCCTTCCACGCTTAGGGTGGACAAAATTATTTACAACAAGAGGTGGTGATGGACAGAGTCTCTGAATTAAGCAGAGTACTCTCACCCAGTCAAGAGATCAGGGCTAGATCCAACACCGTTTTTTAGCTCATTGCACCATCCCAGTTTCAGAACCTGGCTGTATGCAAATTAGTCTGTCCCTGGCCCAGTGCATCATGGGAACAGGGCAGACCAGACCAGACTACAAAAGCCAATTCTTACACTGGGAAGGAAACAAGCTTCCGGGGACCGGTTTCTGGCATTTCAGCCGTCTTCGGCCCGGCTTGCTTGAATCCTGATGGTGCAATGAGCAAGGGACTCACATCTGAGTATACCCTTCCACGCTTAGGGTGGACAAAATTATTTACAACAAGAGGTGGTGATGGACAGAGTCTCTGAATTAAGCAGAGTACTCTCACCCAGTCAAGAGATCAGGGCTAGATCCAACACCGTTTTTTAGCTCATTGCACCATCCCAGTTTCAGAACCTGGCTGTATGCAAATTAGTCTGTCCCTGGCCCAGTGCATCATGGGAACAGGGCAGACCAGACTACAAAAGCCAATTCTTACACTGGGAAGGAAACAAGCTTCCGGGGACCGGTTTCTGGCATTTCAGCCGTCTTCGGCCCGGCTTGCTTGAATCCTGATGGTGCAATGAGCAAGGGACTCACATCTGAGTATACCCTTCCACGCTTAGGGTGGACAAAATTATTTACAACAAGAGGTGGTGATGGACAGAGTCTCTGAATTAAGCAGAGTACTCTCACCCAGTCAAGAGATCAGGGCTAGATCCAACACCGTTTTTTAGCTCATTGCACCATCCCAGTTTAAGAACCTGGCTGTATGCAAATTAGTCTGTCCCTGGCCCAGTGCATCATGGGAACAGGGCAGACCAGAGTACAAAAGCCAATTCTTACACTGGGAAGGAAACAAGCTTCCGGGGACCGGTTTCTGGCATTTCAGCCGTCTTCGGCCCGGCTTGCTTGAATCCTGATGGTGCAATGAGCAAGGGACTCACATCTGAGTATACCCTTCCACGCTTAGGGTGGACAAAATTATTTACAACAAGAGGTGGTGATGGACAGAGTCTCTGAATTAAGCAGAGTACTCTCACCCAGTCAAGAGATCAGGGCTAGATCCAACATCGTTTTTTAACTCATTGCACCATCCCAGTTTCAGAACCTGGCTGTATGCAAATTAGTCTGTCCCTGGCCCAGTGCATCATGGGAACAGGGCAGACCAGACTACAAAAGCCAATTCTTACACTGGGAAGGAAACAAGCTTCCGGGGACCGGTTTCTGGCATTTCAGCCGTCTTCGGCCCGGCTTGCTTGAATCCTGATGGTGCAATGAGCAAGGGACTCACATCTGAGTATACCCTTCCACGCTTAGGGTGGACAAAATTATTTACAACAAGAGGTGGTGATGGACAGAGTCTCTGAATTAAGCAGAGTACTCTCACCCAGTCAAGAGATCAGGGCTAGATCCAACACCGTTTTTTAGCTCATTGCACCATCCCAGTTTCAGAACCTGGCTGTATGCAAATTAGTCTGTCCCTGGCCCAGTGCATCATGGGAACAGGGCAGACCAGACTACAAAAGCCAATTCTTACACTGGGAAGGAAACAAGCTTCCGGGGACCGGTTTCTGGCATTTCAGCCGTCTTCGGCCCGGCTTGCTTGAATCCTGATGGTGCAATGAGCAAGGGACTCACATCGGAGTATACCCTTCCACGCTTAGGGTGGACAAAATTATTTACAACAAGAGGTGGTGATGGACAGAGTCTCTGAATTTAGCAGAGTACTCTCACCCAGTCAAGAGATCAGGGCTAGATCCAACACCGTTTTTTAGCTCATTGCACCATCCCAGTTTCAGAACCTGGCTGTATGCAAATTAGTCTGTCCCTGGCCCAGTGCATCCTGGGAACAGGGCAGACCAGACTACAAAAGCCAATTCTTACACTGGGAAGGAAACAAGCTTCCGGGGACCGGTTTCTGGCATTTCAGCCGTCTTCGGCCCGGCTTGCTTGAATCCTGATGGTGCAATGAGCAAGGGACTCACATCTGAGTATACCCTTCCACGCTTAGGGTGGACAAAATTATTTACAACAAGAGGTGGTGATGGACAGAGTCTCTGAATTAAGCAGAGTACTCTCACCCAGTCAAGAGATCAGGGCTAGATCCAACACCGTTTTTTAGCTCATTGCACCATCCCAGTTTCAGAACCTGGCTGTATGCAAATTAGTCTGTCCCTGGCCCAGTGCATCATGGGAACAGGGCAGACCAGACTACAAAAGCCAATTCTTACACTGGGAAGGAAACAAGCTTCCGGGGACCGGTTTCTGGCATTTCAGCCGTCTTCGGCCCGGCTTGCTTGAATCCTGATGGTGCAATGAGCAAGGGACTCACATCTGAGTATACCCTTCCACGCTTAGGGTGGACAAAATTATTTACAACAAGAGGTGGTGATGGACTATAGGTGTGGCAGGGTATACTCAGACATGAGTCCCTTTCTCACTGCTCCATCAGGATTCAAGCAAGCCGGGCCGAAGAGGCTGAAATGCCAGAAACCGGTCCCCGGTAGCTTGTCTCCTTTCTGGTGAAGAATAGGCTTGGTAGTTTGGTCTGCCCTGTTCCCATGATGCACTGGGCCAGGGACAGACTAATTTGCATATAGCCAGGTTCTGAGCTGGGATGGGGCAGTGAGATAAATAACGGTGATGGATCAAGCCCTGATCTTTGGACTGGGTAAGAGTGGTCTGCTTAATTCAGACACTCTGTTCATCACCACCCCCTTTTCTGTATCGTTTTTGGCCACTATAGGTGTGGCAGGGTATACTCAGACATGAGTCCCTTTCTCACTGCTCCATCAGGATCCAAGCAAGCCGGGCCGAAGAGGCTGAAATGCCAGAAACCAGTCCCCGGTAGCTTGTCTCCTTTCTGGTGAAGAATTGGCTTGGTAGTTTGGTCTGCCCTGTTCCCATGATGCACTGGGCCAGGGACAGACTAATTTGCATATAGCCAGGTTCTGAGCTGGGATGGGGCAGTGAGATAAATAACGGTGATGGATCAAGCCCTGATCTTTGGACTGGGTAAGAGTGGTCTGCTTAATTCAGACACTCTGTTCATCACCACCCCCTTTTCTGTATCGTTTTTGGCCACTATAGGTGTGGCAGGGTATACTCAGACATGAGTCCCTTTCTCACTGCTCCATCAGGATTCAAGCAAGCCGGGCCGAAGAGGCTGAAATGCCAGAAACCGGTCCCCGGTAGCTTGTCTCCTTTCTGGTGAAGAATTGGCTTGGTAGTTTGGTCTGCCCTGTTCCCATGATGCACTGGGCCAGGGACAGACTAATTTGCATATAGCCAGGTTCTGAGCTGGGATGGGGCAGTGAGATAAATAACGGTGATGGATCAAGCCCTGATCTTTGGACTGGGTAAGAGTGGTCTGCTTAATTCAGACACTCTGTTCATCACCACCCCCTTTTCTGTATCGCTGTCGTAGCAAAAGGCTTAACACCCAAACTATTGTGGCCAACGGGTCTTCTAAGTCTCCACAGCTATTTTCGGTAACCTTTGGGGTTTCTCTGCGTCTGGGACAAGGCGCAAAGCATTAGACACTTGAAGGTTTACTGCATCCCCCTTGACATTGGCAAGAATCATATTAGAAACTACGCCAAACACTCTGACCAGCCTCATTCCTAACTCGACAGCCACCTCCGGTCTGTGTTGATCCTGAACACGCTTGAACACGGAGGGCAGTACCGTCAGACGGTGTGCCAAAGCACTTCGAATACACCACTGCAAATATTTTACCCCAGCTTTCACAATCGATTACCTCAGGCACCAAGTCTTTCTGCAAATTAATGGTGAGGATCCTGTGTTTCTCCACAGGAGTAAGCATGAGCGCAAAATCCGCTCCGATCGCGGATTTTTCGGATTTCCGGTAAATCCGCGATCCGCGAACTCTCGCGGATTTACCGAGAATCCGCAATCCGCGATCGGAGCGGATTTTGCGGTCAAAAGTTCAAGCCCCATGTAAATAATTTACGATGGCGCCGGCAAGCTGCCAGCGCCATCCTCAAATGGTTACTTAATTAGCTTCGACAGGAAGCTCTAACAGCTTTTATCAGTTGGAGCTTCCTGTTGAAGCTAATTAAGTAACTTTTGCAGGATGGCGCTGGCAGCTTGCCGGCGCCATCGTAAAGTATTTACATGGTGTCTTCTTCTTGAATAAATATGAAGGGCAGGGTTCATTCTGGCACGACGGTCCTGGCACAAAAAAAAAACCTCAACAGGAAACACTTGCAGATATCAATAACGCATGTGCCCTAGTTGAAGCTTAAATTCAGTGACTCATTCATCAGCCCAAAAATAATCGTGAGCGCCGGCGCCCCCGTCCGTTTGGCCCCGCCCACACACTCGAGGTGTGCACCGTCTTCCCGCCATTTATCCACTATGATGGCCATTTCACTCCAGGGACCCCTGCGCACTTCGGCGCGATTGCATAGTAACACACACTTGGTCGCTGGAACTAGTTGAAGTGCAAATGCAGTGACTCATTCATCAGCCCAAAAAAAATTGTGAGCGTTGGGAGGCTGGGCAGATGTGCCTTCTTCACAAATATACCATCGAAAATCCGCTGCGATGCTGGCCAGATGCATTTGCATCTTTGACTTTCACGAGCGCAACCCCCGTGCTGTTCCTGTGACCAGGGGGCTTCTGTCTCTTAATCTGCTGCTCTGATCGATCTCTGACCTTTAATATACACAAGAGGCATGTGCGCTCGCATGGAAGCCCCGTCCGTTTGGCCCCGCCCACACACTCGAGGAAGCCCCGCCCCAAATCCGCAAATCCGCTAAATCCGCGGATTTTGCGGATCCACGATCCGTGAATCCGCAAATTCGTGAATCGTGGATCCGCAAAATCCGCCCATGCTTACACAGGAGTTGTATTCGGAAATACCCTAGGGCTTAGTTCACCTATTAGTGCTACGCGTAGCTACGCGAAGTGCACTTCGCAGTATGCTAGCTACGCGTAGCTACACAAACTGCGTAGTGCACTGTGCAAAATGCTGTTCGCACTGTTTGCACAGTGCTGGGTGCTTGACTGCACTGTGCAATCAGTGCAAACTGCACCTTGCACAGTGCAAGCGGTCGTTTTCTGCCGCTCGAGTAGTTTTCTACTCGAGCATCTGCTTTCTCAATGCGGACTGGTAGTTTCTTATTGTGAGCAATCACGAGCATACGCAACCACTCGCAATGAGAAACCTGACCTCCCCGCGTTGAGAATCTCGCCAGGAGGTTAATTTTCCACACTCGCGATCGGCAACTTGATGTTGCTGATCGCGAACGAGGAAAAAGTCTCACCAGGATGTCATTTTGCTCACTCACGGTCACCAAATTAACGTTGAGGACCGCGAGCAAGCAAAAATTTACCACTACGCGTGTTTGCACTGTGCTACGTGCAATTCCCATAGTGAGAAGTAGCGCAAACTACGCAAGAGTAGCGTAGTACTTTGCCCAGGGTTATTCGGAAATACTGCTTTCAATTGGTAACATTTTTCAGCAAGCTAATAAGGCATATCGTTCTTATCCTGGGGGCTTGCCCATAACCAAATTAACCATGAGGGGACTAATCTTCATCCCGGCCGGTCCAACTGGATGCGCCGCCACCCCAGGTGCCCCCACCTGGAGGTTGCGTGTAACGTATTGTACTAGAGCCCTATGTACCTCAATCACGGAGGTATAAAGTTAACGCAATTCATCAACAGTGGCCCATAAATAATTAGGATGTGGCGTGAATCCGTCCAAAACTGGCCAAGTGGCCTCAGGAATCGTCAATGGACCCAACCGAGCTGGAGTCACAGAGTGGGGGAGGGCGCCATTAAACCAAATACGATGCTGCTAGGCCAAAATCTGAATCTTCAGTGTCCTATATGGAATATAATTCACTGGTACCACCGTGTGTGAGTATGTATGGAATGTATTATTATCCGCATTTACTGCAGGAAACGTAACCCAAGAGTAGAAAAGCTCAAAGGGGAACGCTGCATCAGCACTCACTACAAAGATTACGCCATACCATCGTCAGGCACGTCAATCTGCGTCAGATGACGTCTGAACGGTGCGCGACTATGCTGAGCTATGTCAATATCACCCATAAGGACAGAGAGAAGAAAAACAATTGATATAAATTGTAGCATAAAAAGGGTAGTAATTCAAATAATGTGAATCTTTTTAAATCTCAAGCTTAAATAAACCTGTATCTTATCTGTATAGGTAGGTTAATCCGTCCCAACCATCAAGTGGAAACAGAAGTGAGGGTGTTGTGGACTAAGAGAAGCACTAACTACGAAAGACTCTCGAATATAAGACCAAACGTTAGGTGTGCCATGTTACGGGGATTCTATCAATCAATCAATCAATCAATCATGACACTTGTATAGCGCACTACTCACCCCGAAGGGTCTCAAGGCGCTTGGGGGGGGGAAGGGGTCTGTTACTGCTCGAACAGCCAGGTCTTGAGTTGTCTCCTGAAGGCGAGATGGTCCTGGGTCAGCCGAAGGTGGATGGGGAGGGAGTTCCATGTCTTGGCCGCCAGGTAGGAGAAGGATCTGCCTCCGGCGGTGGCTCTTCGGATGCGTGGTACGGCGACAAGGGTGAGGCTAGTAGATCGTAGCTGGCGGGTGGGCGTGTAGAAGCTCAGGCGGTCGTTGAGGTACTTGGGGCCCAGGTCGTGGAGAGACTGGTGTGCGTGGGTGAGGAGCCTGAACGTGATCCTCTTGTTGACGGGGAGCCAGTGCAGGTCCCTCAGGTGGCCAGAGATGTGGCTGCGTCGGGGTATGTCCAGGATGAGTCGGGCGGAGGCGTTCTGGATGCGTTGGAGTCTTTTCTGTAGTTTGGCTGTGGTTCCGGGTAGAGGGTGTTTCCGTAGTCCAGTCAGCTGGTGACGAGTGCCTGGGTGACCGTCTTCCTGGTTTCGGTCGGGATCCATCGGAAGATCTTGCGGAGCATGCGAAGGGTGTGAAAGCATGATGATGAGACGGCGTTGACTTGTCTGGTCATCGAGAGGGAGGAGTCCAGGATGAAGCCCAGGTTGCGTGCGTGGTCTGTTGGCTTTGGAGTGGTGCCCAGGGCGGGGGCCACCAGGAGTCGTCCCAGGCGGAGGGCGATGGTCCCAGGATGAGGACTTCCGTCTTGTCTGAGTTCAGTTTCAGGCGGCTGTTCTTCATCCACTCGGCGACGTCTTTCATCCCTTCATGTAGGCTGGTTCTGGCGGTGTCGGGGTCTCTCGTGAGGGAGAGGATCAGCTGGGTGTCGTCGGCGTAGGTGATGATGTTGAGGTTGTGTTGGCATGTGATGGCTGCGAGAGGTCTCATGTAGACGTGGTGGAGGCGGGGGTCGGTTGGAGATCCGGAGTGGATGGTGTTCATCGTGCGGGCTGTGTCTTCGGTGGTGACCGTGGTCCAGGTGCGGAGGGTGGCGGTGGGGGGCGTTGGTTCGACGGTTGGGTGCGTGGATGGTGCGCCGAAGCTGTTGTGGATGTCGGCGATCTTGCGGTGGAAGAACGAGGCGAGAGAGTCGCAGAGATCTTGTGAAGGAGTGATGTCGTTGTTGCCGGTGCTGGGGTTGGAGAACTCCTTGACGATGCTGAAGAGTTCCTTACTGTCGTGGGCATTGTTGTCCAGTCGTTCCTTCAGTGATTTCTTCTTGGTGGTGCGGATAAGCTGGTGGTGCTTGCGGGTGGCATGTTTGAGGGCGGTCATGTTGTCGGTGGTCTGGTCGAGGAGCCAGGCTTTCTCGAGGGTGCGGCAGGTCTTCTTGGAGTCCTTGAGTTCGTCGGTGAACCAGGAGGCCTTCTTGATTCTGGGTCTGCTGGGAGGGTTCCTCAGTGGTGCGAGGTCATTGGCGCAGGCGGTCAGCCACTGCGTGAAGTTGCGGGCTGCTTCGTTGGGTTCCGTTGTGCTGGCGGGTGGGTTCTGGCTGAGGGAGGTGATGAGCTGGTCGGCGGTGATCTTGCTCCAGCTCCTGTGAGGAACCTGTTGCGGGCGGTGGTGGGTCATGGTTCTTCTGAAGCTGAAGTGGACGCAGCTGTGGTCGGTCCAGTGGAGTCCGGTGGAGTGGCTGAAGGTGATGTGCTTGCTGGATGAGAAGACGGGATCAAGCGTGTGGCCGGCATAGTGGGTGGGGGTGTTGACCAGTTGCTTGAGTCCAAGGTTGGCGAGGTTGTCCAGCAGGGCTGCGGTGTTGCGGTCCTTGTTGTTTTCCAGGTGGAAGTTGAGGTCCCCTAGGAGGATGTAGTCGGCGTAGGGGAGGGCGTGCGGGCTGATGAAGTCCGTGATGTCTTCGCTGAATTGTGTGCGTGGTCCCGGGGGTCTGTAGACGAGGGTGCCTCTGAGGGTCGTCTTTGGGTCGGTGCGTATCTGGAAGTGGAGGTGCTCGGCGGCGGCGAAGGTGTCGTCGGAGTCGGTCGTGATGCGGATGGTGTTCTTGTGGACGATGGCGATGCCTCCTCCGGTCTGGTTTGCGCGGTCACTCCTGATGATCTTGTACCCGTCCGGGATGGAGATGGCGATGTCGGGGGCTGAGGAGACGTTCATCCAGGTTTCTGTGAGGAAGGCGATGTCTGGTGATGTTGTGTCGAGGAGGTTCCAGAGTTCCACGGCGTGTCTGTGGACGGAGCGGGTGTTGAGCAGGATGCACTTGATGTGGTTGCTGCTGGTGCTTGGCTTGGTGGGTGCGGTGCAGGTTCAGAGGCAGGAGAACTTGCAGGTTTTGCAGGTGAAGGGTCCGTGGATCCGTTTCGGGGTGGCCCGGCAGCAGGCGGGGTTCCGGCCGGCATTGAGTGCGTTGAGGGCGGCGGCGTTGTAGGTCTGTCGGGTTGTCTTGCATCGGCGGGGGCCAGGGGTCCTGGCGCTGGGCGTGGTCCAGGCGCGGACGGGCGCAGACGGGCTTGCCTTTGGCATGCCTTCGGCGCGCAATCGGCACGCCCACAGTGCATGAACGCTGCGCGTACGTGTACACTCTGCCATAAATGGAGAGTGGGGGAGGGGTAGGGGCGAGGGAGGAGCAGCTGGGAGGCGGGAGCGGGGTGGCGAGCGGGGGAGAGCGTGCGGGGATGCTGGAGGGAGCGGGGGTGGGGCCGCGGGGGAGCAGCGGCAGGGAGCGGGGTGGGGAACAACGGAGGACAAAGGGACAGAACTTAAGGGCAACACGAGAAAACGAGAACGGCAGCAAAAAAGTACAATTTACAAAAATGAAAAACGGCAGCAACGTAAAACAGCTTACAACAAGCAGGAAGAGGGACAGTCAGGGACAGGGGCCAAACCAAGACAGGGGCAGTCTTGACCAGGCAGCGGCAGCGGGAGGAGATCGGGCACACTCGGAGTGACCACGCGGCAGGAGGAGCGACCAGACTGACCCGGTCAGGTCACCTGAGTGTGCGTAGGAAACCAGGACCTCAGTGACTTGTGGTGTGCCAGAAACTCACCTCAGTACCCAGAACCCCTATCCGACTAGCATCAGTGTCTCATTCGTTCTCCGTCCTACTGTGAAGCTACCAATGATTAGACAACCCAGAACAAGCGACTTAGAATACTCTCAGGAATGGTAGGAATCAAGAACACTCTTTCCTTTATATTCTCATACAATTCCACAACATGAGTAATCAGAGACACGGTAAAGTTTAAATATTTATTTTAACTATGTGCTCTAAGATGCAGTATTTTGGCTAGCATAAGCAGGCATATGATTAGAAATAAAACAATCAGCATTGTTATAATTCCATAAAACACAAAGGGAGAAATCATATTATACTGATAGTGGAAACAGGTCATATAGAGCCTTGTGTACCACCCTCCCCTTGCTCGAAGCTAGGTTTTATAATAATAGAAGGTCTCTAGGTTTCAACGGGGAACCCCATAACTCAAAGATCAGCTTAGGTAAATCACATCAAAGGATCAGCAAGCTCTCTTGTAGACAGAAAGGTATTCTCCAAGTGCCTGCAAACATGCATGCAGTGTAATATCATAGGCACTCAAATTTCAGCTTCTTGCAGCTGGGTGCATGTTATGTCTAGAGCGTTGGCCGATCACCCTGAATCAACAGCATACTTTGTTATTTGACCTTGATGCTGGGAGCACAAACTGTACAGACTGAGGCTGCCTTGTAAGTTTAGGAATGTGGAAAGCAGACCGTTCTCATCAAGCAGGTTAACTTACAACAAAGATACATGTAATGTTGTGTGCAAAAGCAGCAACGTTGATGAATGGCTTCTAATGCACTTATGCTAACATAGCAATGTGTGCAGGCAGATTTCGGTCTTCACTACAAACTCATGAAGAGGTCAAGTATAAAAGCAAGAGTGAGATTAGCATGAAGCTAAATCAATAATTGATAATTGCAAAATCTCCCATCAAGAGAAATAAAGCATAAAGCAAATATGCCTTGCAAAGCTAATTTATCAAAGCATAAAGCTTGTCTTTTTTAACATATAGCCTTTATCTAATCTGCCGTCATCCCAGCTGATTTTGCCTCCGCTTGTTCTGTTTTGTCTGAGTCCGTTCTGCTCTCCATCAAAATCTGCCCTATCCTCCTCTCTCTAAATCTGAATCTGAAAAAAGTCTGAAAGGGTCTACAAAAATCTCCCTGTCCCTCCTAAACTTGGAGTGTGTTTCTATAAAAAACAAATGTTGCAAAGCATGTGACACTATTTTCGTCTTTCATCCAATTGGAATCCAGCATTTCTCAAGTTCATCTCCACCTCTGTTATTCACACGTCATCCATCAGGCCAGCAAAATACTTCTCGCAACACATTTTGAATATGATTCTAAATGACTTCATCTCCTAACATTCTGTTAAAGAAACATTTTATTTTAACTAAACAAAATAACATTAGCTCCAAAATAACTTATTATATAGGCAGAAAACATTTAATACATTTTATGATAATACATTTAAAATGTGGGTGATTTTTAGTTTACTCTACACTATTAAATAAATGAAGCTTTGTTTGAAACATATTTTAATGGCAATACAGGTTATAGGCTGTACATTATACAAGGCTTCTTTCTTTCAGGGAAAGGAAACATTCCTCTGTTATCTGAAGGTCCAGCTGAAGCTTTCCGAACAAGCTAAATCATTAGCAGTTTCTGTGTTCCTACATTTTAAAATGGCGTGTTAATTCAGTACACTGCACACATTTGTATAAGTTAAAGCCACACTTTCACATGACTACAAAATCTAAACTACCCACATTGAAATCAAACTATGAAATAATTGTGCATGGCTTACATAATGTTTTACGTGGAAAACATCTCATGTTTTTATTTTCCAGCACCAAATGTCTGCGTGTCACTTTTTGAATGCAGTTTTATGCCTGAAGCCCAAGGCAGCTTTGTCATTAGTAATGCTTAATTTTATAGGAAATGTATACGCTATCTCAAGTTCATACCACAACTTCAAGGAAGACCTCTACAAATAATGTATAGGTATAAGTAGACACCTACATTGCACCTAAAGGGCATAAGGGAATAAGTAGACAAAGTTGCACAATTTAAAAGTATCCCATTTATAGCAATATGTTTCCATAAATGGAAATTAGTTCATATTTATCGAGATACCCCCAACTATATACTATGTTTATTCAAATTACATAATTATACCTGATTGTAATCTATTCTGTCAAGGTATCTTAATTTTGTGATTTCAAATCTTGCAGTACTTCCACTTGACTTCAAGAAATGCATGTACCACAAGTTTCTTAATGTAGAAATGTTACTTGATTCAGAAGTTAAACTGCCGAAATGATGAACCCAAGTATCTCCTGATTGGCTATGATGGTAATCCTTTTACATACTTCAGTACTAAATGCATTTTCAAAGCCTAGGAATCAAAGGTTTATATCCCCATCTTGCTTGTGCAATATTAAGCAACTATAAGCGTACTATATGTATTAGAGTGGGTGCCCAATACTGCCTCTAAACAATATTTTGTCACTCTATCGGTAATGCCAAATACAGAAGCTATTTCTGTTGAACTATGTCTGTTTTATAACCATAACAAACAATCATGACGTTTTTGTTTTTTCATAAGACTTCAATGATGTGTTTTTTTTCTTTATCTTGTGAAACAGATAAACATGTTTCTTTTATTAAATTTTGCAAAGAGCTACATTTAATGCATGTAATATTTCATAATTCCATTATCGCATTTATTGCTAAAAAGTTGCAAATGAGCTAACCTAAAAAACTTTTGTCAATCTAAAATTCAAATACGAATTTTTGAAACAACTCTGCAACTGTGGGTTTTACAAGATTGTTTTGCTAAGACGAGTGATGAAGTCTCTGGACTCGCAACCTCGCATATATTTTTAAGCCTCTGGAAATTCACAAAGTACACAACTGCTGAGGTTTAAAACAAGCATTTGCAATGCAATAGGTCTCGCATTTACGTGAGTTTGAACTGTTGGCACTGTAAATGACAATGCCTTTTATTTATATTTTGTTTTTAAAACATGAATAAAAGGCATTGTAATTTAAAATGCCAGTAGCTTAAACGCGCGCAAATGCAAGACCTGTTACATTGCAAATGCTTGTTTACTTTATGGGATAGGTCTCCTAGATGCAAAAGCGGCTCGTGGTGGGAGTGCTGCGGGGCGGTGGGGTGGGGCGGGGAGGAGCAGGGTGGGGGGTAGTAAACTACGGCATACGGCCGAACAGAGGTAAGTAAACAAATGAATAAATAGAACAAATTTTTATTGCGCGTGCTGCATTGCCAAATGCAATGCAGCGCATGCAACGAAATTCGTTTTATTTATTTATTTGTTTACTTACCTCTGTTTGGTCGTATTCCGTAGTTTACTACCCCCCACCCTGCTCCTCTGCCGCCCCGCCTCACTGCCCCACAGCACTCCCACCACGAGCCACTACTGCGTACATGTCTACTACTACAAGAACCCCCCCCATCACTACACATTTGAACTCCAAAACTAGATAAATGAAAGCGCGGAAAAATAAAATACCCCATCCTGATGTACCTTCAGCAGCATGTCTTGAGTGGATGAACCTCATCTATCAGAACAGATGAAAAGTGGGAATTCTCCACGAAATTTTTTCTCCTCGCCAAACTAAAGCGTGCGCCCACAGGTATTATCAAGCAGGAAGCCTACCCTACTGAGCAAACCCAGGAACACACTCCATGTGTATTAATACAACTATCCTCCCTCACCGTGGATAATATGCTTCCTGATTGACTTATTTATCCTCAAATAAAGAAACGAACAAACAGCAGTGAGCCAGGAAAGAATAGCCTCGCTGTCTGTGTTAAAAAAAAGTGAAAAGACAAGGTCAATATATTTATACTATGAAATATATAATCGGGTAAGAACCCTCCCTTCCTACCCAGTATAACATTGTCAAGCCATTTGATACAACCTATGCTTAGAAGTGAAAGGAGAGCAGAGGCGGAGCTTGTATGTATTGTCTTGCGCTTCAACCTAAGCTCAGGGTAGTACCATAATGCCTGGCAGTGTTGTGAATCAGGTGCTTGTTTCTTTGTTATTAATATAGCTTGTTGCGAGATGTCTCCACACGCTGCGATTTTTACCTGAAAGGGCTTTAAGTGCAAGTTCAACAGAACCGTTACTATTATTACAATGACATCTCCTTAACTGATACCTCGGTTAGCATATAAAATTCAGATTTAGCAAACTCAAATATTGTGTGATCCAGCCTTAGTCAATACTTCAAAGTGTTTCTGGCACAAACGAGACAGTAAAGCAGTCGGAAAACACTATGCGGTAGGTTTCTCTCCTTAAGGAGGATTAAGCACTGTTCCAAAATCGCTGACAAAAGGTCTGGAATAAACAAAAACAGAAGGGGACCTAAGAGCTACGTTCTTAATGCCTGGCAAAAGAATCAGTTGAAAAACCAGTCTAGAATTCTTTGTCAAGAAATAGAAGGTCCACGGCTGCTTGGAAAGTGAAAGCGCGCATGACGCGCAGAATGTTTCAGGAAAGCATGCCGTGCCTGCAGTAGGAAAAACTCATTAAAGAAAGTAGTGATTACAGACTAAATAACACGTACTGTGTAACAACAGAAGTAAAAGGGCCAGTAGCCATGGGAGATTAAAAATGAAGACAAAGGCCATACTAAGGAGGGACTAACAAAACCATTACTGAATCAGAAGCCAGCATTTACGAAGGACAAAGACACAAGCCAATGACAAACATGGGCAGAGAGTGGGCTTGGCTTCTCTTCCATATTCCAGTACAGCAAGTCTCGCAGAGCAGCGCATGCGCGCTGACTCTAGGCTCGACCTAAAAATTAAAAGAGGCAGTATCAGCCAACCTTTGCACTAATGGGGAATGTTTCTGCAGGCGCAAGGGTCAACTCAGTACCTAATCTAATCTACTCTGATTCCTTTAGGTTTTCCCATTGGGCAAGGCCCTCAGGACATCACAAAGCCTGCCAGCACTACCTTCTGCACTACCCTACCCTGCTCATTTGCACCCTACATTGCCAACTCTCCCACACCTACTATCAACCTAACCATGCCCCTGCTGCTGCCTGCCTGGAACACCGAGGGGCATATTTACAAACCCCTATCGCCACTGTTAAAGAGATTCCTATGGCAATACGGGCTTCGTCTCATTCACACGGCAGTGTTAAGCCACTTACCATGGCTTAACTTCCTTATAAATAAGGCACCTTTTCACCCATACTTAGTATGAAAGGGTGGGCAATGGGTGTTGCAGTGCGCGTTCCACTGTAACACCCACTGATTTTGATGCTGCTCATATTTACAAAGGTGGTGTAAATAGGTAGGAGCACCAAAATTAACACAAAAAAACACCTGGTTTTAACATGGTGAAACGAGAAGAAATGCTTTATTTCTCCTTATTTTTTCTGTTTCTATGTCTGTCACATTGTGCAGCACACATGGAAACAGCAAAACGCCATGCATGATTTTTTATGTGCAGGAATGTGTCCCTTCCTGCACATAACCAATCATTCCACCCAAAGAAGGCACCCTTGCACTATGGTGCAAGGGTGCCTGTGTTGGTGCTAGGCAACTGAAATTAGCGCCAGTGCAGGGGGAAATGCAGGGCTGTACCATATTGTTGTAAATATGGTGCAGCCCTGGGTTACAGAAGTGGCAGAGTGTGGCGTTAAGCCAAGAAGGATAACACAGCACTCTGTCGCTTATTTGTAAATATGCCCCTAAGAATGTTGAACTTGGTTCGATACAGTTTCCTTTCAAAGCTCTCCAAGACTCAGATATCGTATCCAAGGCACATTGTAGAGGATGGGGTGTCCAAATGTTGATGTTGAGCCAAATCATAAAGCTTCTGACAAATTCACTAAAGTCAGAAAGTCTGGCGGTTTTATAAAGAAATGTGCTTTCCAGTTGGTATGACATACGTCCCCAAATGAATATGTCTTGGCCTAGGATTCCTTCCAGATGTTACACAAATCTTTCAAGATAAGAAGTATGAACTTTACACTACTCAACCTATTTTGATTTAATAAATATCTCAAATAAACAGCATTTCTCTATGTATCTTTCATGGAAGGCCAGTAGGGTGGAGTGGTAAGTGCCTTAAGCTGAATGCCCATTTTGGTGACACGGTCAATCAGGATGGAGTGATCGACCATGTCAAAAGCGGCTGACAGGTCTAACAAAATGAGAACTGCAGTTCTGCCCTGGTCCAAAATGATTCTAATATCTTCCGTCACTTTAATAAGCGCGGTTTCGGTTCCATGCCCACTGCGGAAAACAAATGTACTTAACAGAAATTATTAACATGGAGAACTCGTGTTGAAATTGACAATTTGTCATGTGCTAATTGTGTTTAATAATTATTTCATTTTACATGTAGGTAAACACACTTATTGAAAGTGCCTTATTTTCTATGCAATTTCGTAAAGTCCAAATGATGTTTTCTTATGTAATCTGACTCTTGTAGGCCTGAAGTGCAGTTCCCTGAAAACTCCCCCTTTAGAATTAACAAGTCGAATTTCATGTGAACTGTGCAATTTGTTCTTTCTCACATTTTGTGTTGCAGTTGAAAGAGGCGCGCTTGTTAGCTAGAATAATGTCTTTGATTTACTAGTCAGGCAAGGAGGGAAGAAGTTACACTCATGTGGCTTGAGATGATTAAGGAAGGTCGTTATGCTTCACACAGGAGAAGCGGTACAAAAGGGGGTGGTGATGGACGGAGCACCCGAACCAATCAAACACTCACACCCAGTCAAAAGATCTGGGTTTAATCCATCACCGTTCTTTAGCCCACTCTGCCACCCCAGTTCAGACATGGCTATATGCAAATCAGTCTGACCCTGTGCCTCATGGGAACAGTCCAGCCCGAACTGCCAAGCCTTGCCTTTCCTGGACCGGAAACAAGCTTCCGAGGACCGGTTTCTGGCATTACAGCCGTCTTCAGCCCGGCTTGCTTGAATCCAGTGGCAAAGTGAGCAAGGGACTCACGTCTGAGCATACCCTGCCACACTTATGGCGGTCAAAAGCGGTACAAAAGGGGGTGGTGATGGACAGAGCATCCGAACCAATCAAACACTCACACCCAGTCAAAAGATCTGGGTTTAATCCATCACCGTTCTTTAGCCCACTCTGCCACCCCATTTCAGACATGGCTTTATGCAAATCAGTCTGACCCTGTGCCTCGAACTGCAAAACCATGCCTTCCCTGGACCGGAAACAAGCTTCCGAGGACCGGTTTCTGGCATTACAGCCGTCTTCAGCCCGGCTTGCTTGAATCCAGTGGCAAAGTGAGCAAGGGACTCACGTCTGGCAGTTCGGGCTGGACTGTTCCCATGAGGCACAGGGTCAGACTGATTTGCATATAGCCATGTCTGCATTCTGCAGTACACATAGAAATGTAGCACACATAGAAAAAGCTAAAATGAGGAGAAATAAAAGTATTTCTTCTTGTTGCGCTATTCTAACACCTTCTATTGAATGGCATTCGTTTTTGTTGCTGCTTCAGATTTACACCTCCTTGTAAATCTGGGGCAGCTTAAAAAAGCAATGGATGTAGCGGTGCAACGCCCACAGCATCACCCATTGCACACCCCTTTCACACAGATACCTGTTTGAAAGGGTCCCATATTTACAAAGCGGTATTAAGCCAGAAAAAGTGGCTTAACGTTACTTTGTAAATATGGTGCAAGGCATTGCTTTACCAGAGTGTCAAACAAAAGTGATGTTCTGGTGGTGCAATCCCGTGGTAAATATGCCCCTGTATTTTCCAGTCAGTCTACCACTCTGTTCACCTTCACAAGTGCAAGTGATGTTTTTGCAGAGCCCTGCTACAGCCCCTAATGGGAGTTGCAGGGTGCTTTAAGGTTCCATAGCCGTATCTCTGGCAGTGGCAGCCAGCACAGATCGGGGCAGGGGGGGTGGGGGAGTAAGGGGGTTTAAAAAAGAATAAAAAACACTTACTGGATCACTGCATCTCTCTTCCATCTCTCCGTCACCATCTCTCCCCTGGGGAGGGAACTGGAAGCCCCCAGGCCCTCTTAACCAATCACAATGCAGCTTTGTGATTGGTCTGAGCACCGTGGTTCGGCACTCAGCCAGAGAATGGAAACCTGGGCATGTTCTCCACGCAGGCTGTAATGCAGCCTGTGTGGTGAACATGCAAAGTGCGCATGAATGTTCGGCCGGCCCAAGAGAGACGGCC
This sequence comes from Lissotriton helveticus, assembly GCF_964261635.1. NCBI lineage: Eukaryota > Metazoa > Chordata > Amphibia > Caudata > Salamandridae > Lissotriton > Lissotriton helveticus. The sequence continues at coordinate 122,382,222 of NC_136071.1, forward strand.
AAACATTCTTGCGCACTTGGAGTGGGCAAACCACTCCCTCCCCTGCTGCTCTGTCATCGGAGCAGCCCCACCCCGCCCGAAAAACCTGCCAGAGCAGGGAAACTTAACATGATTATAACCTCTAGGTATTATCATTTTATGTTTCCTTTCTTTCACTGCTTCAAAGCAGTGGGGTGATGCTCCTCTGCCTTAGCTGAGGAGATGCCGCTGATCTCTGAATTTTTTGTGCCAGGTGGGAACATCCAGACAGACGAAGATGGCTGCAGCGGTGCAGGAAACCAGAGCTTCATCCAGGGCCTTTAGGCTTGCCCCTAGCCAGGAGGAAGTGTGAAAGTCTCAGCTTCATGATCCGGAAACCACAATGGCAGCAGGATTCATGCATACCAAGGTCATAAACTGGAAAGAAGTTACTTAGTGTGTGTGGAAAACTTTGTTGGGGCATGACCTATTGCCAGAGTTAGTGCAACCTCCGACCACAAAAGATCCAGGCAATCAGGCTAGGGCAGAGTTGTTTTCACTGCCAAGACTGTCTAAATGACATTTATTGCATTTTAAACCTCGTCCTACTGTGAACCCAAGGTGAAAAAACATTCGTCCATTGAGTGGAATTATTCTGACTTTTATTGATTCTTTCCCTGCTGTTTCTCCATCTTAAGCATGGATAACTCAACTAGAGGGAATTGCACCACTTTCTTTCTACAGTATTCCCTCGGGAGAAGGGCACATTAATTACAGATTCAACAATTTTGCTGAAAGATATGGAATCTTGTTGCTTATGTACAACGTTCTGCAGGCACACGCTCATTTGGAAGCACATGATTTCTATTTGATTGTAAGGCAACCTCCACCTCGCCAGCTTTTTTGTGGTTAGTATTCACTGCTCCTGGTAATAAAATTAAGTATGATGCCTGGTGGAAAAACGAGTCTGCTACACAGATAGATTTCCTTAATCCTAACGTGTGGTCTCTTTTTATTGTATGGGACAATTAACAGTAAATCAGAAGCGCAAGTAACACACATACACATCTAACAAACGCTTTTAAGACATAATAACCTTTTGACAATCAGTAATACATTTTTATCTGCAAAAATTTTGCTGAAATTCCAAAATAATCCCATTAAGGCAGTGTTTCTATGCAATTAAAATTGAGTAAATTGCAAATATTGCACATGCAAAAATGTGCAAACCTGACAATTGCACATTTCACAAAATAATGGTAATTGTGCAATGCATAAGTGGCTGAACCTGTATTGGCAACATTTCTGCAAATTAAAAATTAGTTGTCACACATGCAGGAGTAGAACAACACTAAAAAAAAGTGAAAGGAAACAGTTCCTGAACAATAAACAGCCTGCTTAAACACGCACCAGCAATGCCAAAAGGTCTGTGATACATTTTCAATACTAAACCAGGCTGTTTGTTCAGTAGTAGGGCCAGTTCAGGCTTCCATCATTGAAGTGGCTCTAAGAAAACTTTGTAAATATCAGTAGAGGGGCAGAAAGAGCTATGTGCATGCATTAATAGTGGCAGAAGGAGCCCAACATGCAGGGCGGCTCAGGGGCGGCTCCAGGCTCATGGCGGCCCTGGGCAGGGAGTGTAAGTAGGGGGCCCCGGAAGAGGGGGTCCGGGCGGGGCGGAGCACGGAGGCCAGTGAAGAGGGGGGGTCAGGGTGTTTGGAAGTGGAACAGAGCCGGAGGCCACCATATCCCTGCCAGGGGCCGCCACGCTAATATGTATCCATCCTCAGAGGATTATTATATTAAGGATATATATTGGCGTGGTGGCCCCTGGGTGTGGTGTCCTGCACAATAATCACGGACACTTATTTATGTTTCACGGAGCTTTATTTAGGGCTTCCTTACAGGTCCCTGTCCCTACTCTAACTGCCCCTTTCCTGTCTCCGCTCCTCCTCTTCCTCTGGCCCCTTAGCTCCGCCCACTCCCAACTACTAGAATGCATCACAATATTACATCTCCCCCCTTGTTAACGAAATGAACTTTGCGTCCAACATATTTATAGTTCCTCGATCAGCCACACGGGTCCGCGGGCCGTTCATTTGAGCTATGGAGACGCATCTCCGTTTCCGTTGTGTGGTTTTCTGTCGCCTTGACGAGAGCATCCTTTACTACAAGAATGCATCTTTGCAATTGCACAACATCTCGCGTGATCTGCGTATGCTCAGATTCGTGGTGGTTTTCAATCAGCTTCTGCGTGATCCACTCACCTTCAGTGTCTGAGGTGACTGTGAAGGGCTCAGCTTGATATTGGCAGTCTGTCTTCCTTTGCGACTCTTGTTCGTTTGACGCTCGATCTCTTTTCTGAGGGGATGTTGTTCTGGTTCTCTTCGGAGCACCCGCATGTACTTTTACTTCTTTTTGTCTTGTCCGGTTGAGGGCAACACTGCCCTCCTGTTCAGAGTCATGGATGCCAGACGGTAAGGTACTATCTGAAGAGATCGTCTTGGTATGGCTTGGGGACTCATTTGCTGCCTCTGGTTGTCTCATCCACTCCCGCTCGCATTTGGGACTGGTGAACCCTTGGAACATCTGGGCATATGTATGTTTCTCTCTCATCCGATGATGACCTGTCTCTATTGACACGTCTGGCTTCCCTTGCAGATTGACTGGCTGGTCCTTTTCCATCCGGTGCGTAATGTACACTATATCTGTTTTCCTTTTGTAGGCCCTTTGAGTCAGCCTCGCTGACCCCATCTGGGGTGACGGTGCATTATTTTGGGGCCCAAGCATCTTTTGGGGCAATTTCCGAACACACCATCGCCTACCTGCTGTTAGGGGACCCGCGGACGCTGCTGCACATTCCCGCTGCCGCTGCTGCTGCACACCCCCGCTGCCGCTGTTGGTAACGCGGCCGGAAGGGGAAGGGGAAAGTGCTGAGACTACAGGATCCAGCATTCCAGGTGGGATTGGGACGCCGCCTGCTACCATCTACACCTGCGCCCGGAGGCGTTCAAAAGCAAGCAGTTCCTCCCGCGTCGCGGGACCGCGCGCGGGCTAAGCCCGGGCAAAGGGCGGGCCCTCTGTGGCCCTCAGAGGACCGAGGAGGACGGGACGGGCCACCCCCCTTGAAATCCGTACCAGAGGAGGTAAAGAGACTTGATCTACCAATTACTTGTTGACATTCAATGGACACGTAGCTGTAAACATTAAAATTTTGCCTTTGTGTTGATGTTACATATTACCCCTATCCAACCGAATGGAACCATGACTCAGAAAGGGGTCCCTAAAAAATCTGTTAACCAGAGGGGTTCGCGTAATGGTACACAAGATCTCCACTTAACCAGTATAACACGGCCTATACCTACTGACTCAGATGGGAACGATTCCTGCCAGGCCATAGCTAGCACCCCCAGTGAACAATCTCCCTCAGAAACATCCGGTATCCTGCAAAGCCACTCACTGTTAGCGGAACTAAACAATCTGTGTAAAACCAAGTATGCCCCAGTAGACTTGAGAACTAAACTAACTAGTGCTTCTCCCTGTACGGCTAAAAGCTTTAGTACTTTGCTCCACAATGAACTTCCGCAGGAATCCACCCCATTACATACAAAAGTTAACACTCCAAGCGCAGTGCTCACGCAGATCTCACCCGTCATACGGAAATGTGACAAGGTTCAACAAAATGGGAATGACCCAAAGGTACAGAAATTGTGCTTAAGCCCTCCATTGTCCGTCACTAACTCCCCCTCAATTCCAGAGGTTGCAGCAGAATTAGATAGTCGAGTACCCCCTTTTCAACTGGCTTTAACATCTCTGATTGATCCATTGCTCAAATCTCTTATATCGCCGTTGTTGGAGAAAATACATATCTTGGAGAATAAGCTGATGGAAATAGAGGAATTGATCAAGATTAATTTAATTCCCACTAAAATCACTGAAATAATCAATCGCCATCAAGCCCCTGTTGCCTCCATAGTGCCAACTCAACCTACACTATGCAACAATTTAAAAACTCTACAACTAGCCCCCAACAAAACAACCCCTAAGATTGCTTCTAAACCGGTACTACCACAGCATATTATTGCTAGAGTAGAGAATAATAAAGTACCTTCTATACACCTTCCACCTGAGGCCGTCCCATACGTGTGTGTTCTCTCAGGAGTACCACCACTCACACATGGAAAATCCGAAATGCAACACGACTTACTAAACAAGGTTACCTTTTGGCTATCAAAAACAGACCTCTGCCACCCGACCTGGATGGAGCAATAATGTGTGTTAGAAGGGTGGGCTGGTTAGGCTCCCTCCCAAAAGACATTCCTGGTGATCTAGTGTTGGTAAAATTTAGGTTTAGACATATTGTCCCTTACCTACGAACCTGGCAGCCCCAAGAAGATGATGGCCCAATATCGATCTGGGATTTACATGATTTTTACCCCAGAGCGCCACACATACCCTCCTCAAGACCAGAGGTAGGGTACAATTATAATTACGTGTTGGGTAGAAGATCCTATGCTTTGAATAAATGTAGCTCCTCCGCTCTTAACCGCTTTGCACCAGTGTACAACAAATATAAAAATGGAATTCTTTATTAACTTGCTCCTATTTAAGGGTGAACATGATGTAAGGGTAGAACTGTGAATGCCTACCGTATGAAAATATGTAATTCTAAAGGAAAGTATCCCCACTGGGGGCAAATGTCTTTTAAACCAATGACTTTTAAACTTGTAGACACTTTGTGCTATTGTACGTATGATTTATGGTTGTTTTCCTTTTAACTGTATGCTTTTATGATTTTAAACCAAAATCGAATTAAGCAAAACTGACTGACTGACATACCTGTGACTGACATGACAGGTTGTCTTGTGAAGTGATTGAGTATTCAGAGACATTGGTGTGAGACATGTTGCTCTTGATGGGAAGAATGTCCCTTGGTTCTATGGTGTGTTCGGGTGGTTGACGCCATGGCCGTTGTCGGGACCATGACTCGGTCGACTCGAGGGATCGAGCAGACGTGCTGTCTGAATCAGAAGTGTCTTTTGTTATTTTCCTTTGAGAACGTTCCTTTGAGTGTGTCATGAGTGGTAAATTTCTGAAATAGGTAGACCGTGGTGGGCTGCTCCTAGAGTCGGACGTGTCTTTAGGATATTTCTCTGGGTACCTTTCTCGAAGTGGCTTCGGTGTCATCTCACTGGAGAGGTTGTTTGATAACCACATGTTTATGTCTTGTGTTTGATCCCAGGGTGCTTCATATTTGCCTCTTTCACATGATGGTAATGACCTCCTCTCAGTTTCCTCGTTATCTCGGATGTCATGGATGCGTTTGTCTTCCCCTTTCCGGTGTCTGAGTGAATCAGTCCATCTTATGCGGTTGGCTTCTTCTTCCCGCTTGCTTTGTGCACTGACATCTGTGCTATGAGTGTGATGTGTTCTACTGCTTGATGCTTCCTCGGACGCATCTACAGAATTTGGCGATTAGCGGGATGCTCGGGGGTGCTCGTGTGCTGATTTCCGATGTTGACATGATTGTTCCCATCTTCTGTAGTTTGTTTTTATTGCCCGCTTGTTGGGCAGACTGCCATCTTGTCCATGGGTGCGATCTGTCCCACTTGACGCTTCATCCTCTTCAGAATAGTTTGGGCCATGCTTTGAATGACTCCTTGAGGTTGCGTCAGTGAAACCGTCACAATCCTGGATTGTCCCGGTCTTTTGTATTTTTGACTCGGAGTATTCTATGTCCCTTTGTCTCTCCCACTGTCTTATCTCTGGTCTGCCTTCACCCTCCCTCTTTCTGGTTTTGTTTGTTTCTTGGGTTTTGTTCCCAGACATGAGGGATGTGTCTTTCCTGGTATCTTTGTGTCTTGCATTCGGGTGCAATTCTTTTGATATGTCTCTTGCTTTGACCCGCACTCCAACTCCGGCCTTTCTGATGATTTCCTTTAGCGACCAATGCCCTTGAAGGATCTTGCGCTTCGTGTTAGAATTTGAACAGCCTTCGATTATCCGGAGCCGAACTGCTTCCTCATTTGTAAATGTATTGAAATGGCAGCATGGTACCAAACTTTGCAACCGGGTGATGAATTTTGGCAATTGTTCTCCTGGTTCCTGCCGTGCTGTGTTGAAGGCGATGCGATCATGATCCACATCTACCTGTGCGTGGAAATAGGCACGTAGTTTCTCTTGTAGTCTTTCGTAGGTCTCTGTGTCCTTTTCAGGAAATGTTCAGATTAAGCGTCGGCCCTCATGACCTACCAGCTGGAGGAGTAGTATCAGACATTTTCTATCTCTTCGCTCACCAATTGCTTCAAGAAAATCATCCTGTGATTCCAGCCACCAGTTCTATTCGAGACCCAAACTCCGAGTGTCAGTCTGTGTCACTGGGAGCGGCACTTCAATGCAAGGATTGGACCGTTGTGTTGCTTTTCCCACCGCCATGAGGGAAGGAAGATTCTGATCGGCTACGGTCACAGGACTGTTCACTTTGCTCCCGTCTTGTTCGCTGACTCTTTTCAGCCGAGATCCTTGGTCTGGCCGTTTCCTTTGAGGTTGATAAGCTTCGCAACTGTCTCGATAGGTGCCAGTGAATGAAACTTGAATTTCTTGAGTTCAGAATGGCCACCGCTTAGCTGCACTATGCGTGACTCGTGGCTCGCTTTCTTTAGAGTTGCATGTTAACTGCAGGTGATTGTTGGATCTTCCGTGATGGTGCCTGGCACACTTGACATCTTGTTCGCTCATGTGTCTCTGTCTGGATTAGTGCATGTTATCCAATCACTTTGTCGATGAGAGAAGGCTTCCTTGACATTCATCTACTCACGCTTCTGGAACATTTATTTTCTTAGTTCCCGTTACTTTAACTGATTGTCTTCACGTGGTGCTGAACGTTTACTTTGGCACTTGTCTTTGCTCGTGCTCATTACAATCGGAATCTGCATTTGCTTGTTCTCGTTCTATTGCGCTGTTGTCTTTGCTTGGTCCTTGTATTTGCTTGTGCTTGTTTCATTTGGCTGATGCATGTTTTTCCATTCCGTTTGCCACTTGCGTTTATCAATGTTTGCTCCTTCACGTTTGCTAACATTTGTTTATTTACATTCGCCAATGCTTGTTCCTCTAAACCTGCCAAGGCTGGTTCCTTATTGTTCACTTGCAGTTAACACCTCTTGTTTTATTTCCTTTACCAAGGCTTGCTTGCTTGATACTTGTTTTGTCTTTGCTAATGCTTGTTTGCTTATTTCTTGTTGTTGCCAATGCTTGTTTCGCATTTACCAATGCTTGTTTGCTTGCTTTTCCAATGCTTGTTTGCTTGTTTCTTGCCTTTGCCAATGCTTGTCTTGCATTTACCAATGCTTGATCGTTTGTCTCTTGTCTTCGCCAATGCTTGTTTGGTCTTTGCCAATGCTTGTTTGCTTGCTTTTGCCAATGCTTGTTTTGCACCTCTTCCTGCCTGACCTCGAAATGGCCGCTCTGGATACTTGACAGGGTTTGGAACAAAACCTGCCTGACTCCAAGATGGCCGCCGTAGTGGAACTCTCGTCGGGAACGAGATCTGGCTCCTTTTCGTGTTTCCAGGCCGATGCTCACTCACCGGACTATCAGCAAGCAGCAGGACGCTCGCGGAGGCTATGACCACTGTCCTCGATGCTGGCAGGTTTCCAGACGTGAGAAACGGCACGCTCGTAACGGCACGAGTCGTAGCAAAGCCCTGAGCCTACCTGGATGGACGTGGTGGCCAAGGAGCGTGGAAAGTGCTGAGGAAATCCTGGTGCCCGTGGAAGCAGCAGTCGGTGAGTGCTGAATGAAGCCAAGTGAGCTGGAAGAATGAATGCAGCCAAACCTTGTGGGAAATGAGAGTTTGTGTGGCGGCCATCTTAGAGTCAGGCAGCCGTGAAGGACATTCCTGTGAAATACATGAGCGGCCATCTTGAAGTCAGGCATCCCAAGTTTGAGGCTGAAACAAACACTGGAAAAGACAAACAAGCATCGATAGCTGCCAAACAAGCATTGATAGATGCAAAACAAGCACTGATGAGTGCAAGTCCAAACAGTGACGACTGCAAAACAAGCTTTGACAGGTGCAAAAACAAGCACTGGAAATTGCAAGACAAGCATTAATAATTGCAAAACAAGCATTGGTGGAGACAAGAAGAGAAATCCAACGAGCATTGGTTGAGCCAAGGAAATAACAAACAAGCACGAGTGAATGCAGAAGGTGAACAAGAAACAAGCAGTGATAAATGTAAAGTGTACAGCAAGGACAAGCATTGGCAAATCTAAAGGAACGATCAGGGGCAAGTGTACGGAACCAAGCACTGGCAAAGGTAAATGAGCGAACATTGACAAACGTAAAGGAAACAAGCCTGACAAATGCAAGAAGTAAATCAAACAAGTAGACAAGCACAAGCGAACATAAGAGTCAACACAGAAAAGCTTATGCAAATGCAAGTGATGCAAGAAAACAAGTACTGGCTGATGTGAGAAGTGTGAGGAAAAGAGCCTAAGCAGATGCGAGAAACGTAATCTGAAGACCCAGAAGAGGGCAGTCCTGCAGAAGACCCCGAAGAGGGCAGAATTGCTGAAGACCCCGAAGAGGGCAGAAGTGCAGAAGACCCAGAAGAGGGCAGCCCTGCAGAAGACCCTGAAGAGGGCAGAATTGCTGAAGATCCCGAAGAGGGCAGAAGTGCAGAAGACCCAGAAGAGGGCAGAACTGGCAGAAGTGCAGAAGACCCAGAAGAGGGCAGTCCTGCAGAAGACCCCGAAGAGGGCAGAACTGCTGAAGATCCCAAAGAGGGCAGAACTGCAGAAGACAGTACCAGAAGCCAAGAAATTAAATGATCCAGAGGCATGAGGAGATGAATGTCGAAGAAGCCTTCTCTCATCAACCAAGTGGCTGTACAACCTGCACTAGTCTGGAACAAAACGCAAGAAGAGGATGTCAATGTTGCCACATATTGTTGCGACAGCTCCATCGACTATCTGCAGTTAACACGCAACTCCAAAGAAAGCGGGAATTCGCAGAGACACGAGTCGCGCATGGTGCAGCTGAATGGTGGCCAGTTGACCTCAGGAGATCCAAGCTTAACTCACTGAAGCATACCGAGACAGTCGTGCCAGGGGCGGACAACATACAATAGTCACCCGGGAGCGGTGAATCTTACCAAAATCAAAGGAAACAACCAAACAAAGACTATCGGCCGAGGAGGGTCGGCAGAAAAAGACAGGAAGCAAAGGGAACAGTCCTGTGAAGAAGGGTCGGCAGAAAAAGTCAGGAAGCAAAGGGAACAGTCCTGTGAAGAAGACAGGAAGCAAAGGGAACAGTCCTGTGACATTGTCATGCCACCACACTCCACCATCATGGTGGGGAGAGAAGAAACACATACATCTAACCCCTGCATTGGAGTGCCACCCCCAGTGACACGGACCGGCAACCAAAGTTTGGGTCCCAAATGGAACCAGTGCTTAGAATCACTGGATGCATTTCTTGACATAACCGGAGAGCGAAGAGATAGCAAACGTCTACTACTGCTACTTCAACTGGTGGGTCATGAAGGCCGACGCCTAATCAGAACCTTTTCAGCAAAGGATACAGGGACATATAGGAAACTCAAAAAGACGATACGTGCTCATTTCACCACAAAAGAAGATGTAGATCATGAACGCATCGTCTTCAATGCAGCACGGCGGGAACCAGGGGAATCATTATCAAACTTCATAACGAGGCTACAAAAGTTGGTACAATACTGTCAATTCAATACACTCACACATGAGGAAGCGATTTGTCTCCGGGCAATTGAGAGCTGTTCAAAACCAGATGCACAGAGCAAGATACTTCAGAGGCAACTCTCGCTAAAGGAAATCATCAGAAGGGCTGAAGCTGGAGAGCGAACCAAAGTGAGAGAATTGTCAAGAGAATTGCATGTAAATGCAAGAGAGGAAAATAAGCGAAAGGAGACATCTCTCATGGTAGAGCATAAAACCCAAGAGGCAACCAAAACCAGAAAGAGGGAGGGCAAAGACAGACTAGAAACAAGACAGCAGGAGAAACAAAGTGACATGAAATACCTTGAGTCAACAACGCGAAGACAAAAGACTGGGATGATCTGGGATCATGACAGCCCCACCGACATAACCTCAGGGAGTCAGTCAACCTCAAGGAGTCACTCAACAAATAGTACAAACTATTCTGAAGAAGAGTCAAGTGGAACAGATCACATGGATGGAACCGATGACAGCCTGCTCAACAAGTATGAAGGAAAGACAAGCTACAGAACAACAGACCCGTCACATCAACTCTGGGAGCCGATACACAAACACACCCGAGCAACCTGCGGTTCACCGATTTTTATAGACGAGTCAGAAGAAGCATACAGCTGAGGAAAACACCACTCCCAGGACACAGACAACAGAGCCCCCAACAAGCGAGAAAAGGAAAGAAACCTCATAAAACTGGGTGATTCACTCAAACACCCGAAAATGGTAGGCAAGCACTCTCAGGACAACCGTGACAATGAGGGAATTGAGAAGAGACAGGCAACATCATACGAGAGGGGCAGCGACAAAAGGCCTTGGGATCGAACAAAAGAAATAAACGCTTGGTTGTCAGACAATCTCTCCACGGAAACAGCCTGGAAGACATGTCGAGAGACATACCCCAAGAAATGTCCCAAAGACAGTTCTGACTCTAAAAGCAGTTTGTCACAGTCTACCAGTTTAAGAAGTGTATCAGGCAAAACACACTTGAAAGAAGGGTCCCGAAGGAAATTAGCAAAAGACTTCCCGGATTCAGAAGACATGTCAGTACGATCACTCGGATCAACGGAATCAAGTTCACGACAAACCCCATGGCATCGATCACCTGAACGGACATTGAACTCAGAGAATGTTCCACCCGTCCAAAGCAACACATCTCCCGCCGATGGTTCGGAATAATCGATCACCCTGTCAAGCAACTTGTCCTGTCCGTTGCAGTCATATCCGGACCTGAGGAAGGTACCGTCACCCCTGACGGGGTTTGAGAGGTTGACTCCAAGGGTTTTCAGAAGAAAGACAATCATATGGGACACTATACACTGGCGTGGGAAAAGACCGTCTCCTAACTCCGTCAAGAAGACAAGGTGTGTTGGCAAAGATGGATCCGCATCACGAAGACAAGAGGGGACGGGAACGGTACGTGCTCATGCCCCAATACTCAAAGAGTTCAACATTCACAAACACGAGTGGGAGCAGATAGGACAAATAGAGCCCGCAAATGAGTCCCAAAACCGAACCAGGACACTCAGTGCAGACAATGTCTTATCAGGCAATGCCCTATCCTCCAATACGCAGGGCCGGGAACACGAGAGCATTGATGCCCCTGACCGAATGGGTAAAAGAAGTGAAACCACAAGCGGATGCCTAGAAAAACAAGTGTCACAATGGAGAACAGACTGCCACTACCGCGCTGAGATATCAGTAGTCCCACAGCAAAAATAAACCATGACAACTGTGGAATCTGAGAACAAGCAGTTCATGCACAATGTCTCACATTTTCAAGAATGCGCTCCTGGGAGGAGCTACGCTAGCAACCAAGATGGCCGCGTAAGCTCCCGGCTCCGCCGACCTCCGCCAGCAGCTCGAATATCCTGCCCTCCATCCTGACTTCACACCTGATTCCCCTGTTTATGAAGTTTTGCTGCTTCTACCGGTGCAATCCCGAGTGTTCTACCTCATCGGCCGACGAAGATACGCCGTGTCTCCATTCTCGGCCTAACATCGTATGGAAGCCGGGACCTCAATTTCTAACCTATCCGGTCTGGAAGTGATCTACAACGGTCGTGAGACCTGGACTGAGCCCAGTCTCCCGAAATGTGCCCTGAATTGTTGCTTTTTGGTAACGGTCCTGTGATTGATCTACACCGAGAACACACCAGCGTGATCCACCAGATGCCGTGGTGGGGGTCTGGTGCCCGAAGACCTTGCTGATCTCCCGGGGTCGACGGGACGGGGCCCTCGCCGACGGCAAAGGTGTGTTCTGCTATACGAGGAGCGCCCACTGTTTGACATCTGACTTGCGTGGCCTGTTACCCCGGAGTAGCCGGCCTCCGGGGTTCGAATTCGGCTCTGCCGCCTACTGAGAGGGGACGGAGCGGATGGACGGCACACCATCGCTGTGGGCCGTCATGGCCGCCATTGAGGCGCTCCACTCGCATACTAGCGCTGTGTTCCGGACACTGATCGTGAAAGTGGACGGTATCCTGGGACCGGAGGATTACTCTTTGCTGAGTTCTCCGCGGGCCGTTGTGCCAGCGGTGCACCGAACGTCTGGACTCGAGGTCCCTGTGCCGATACCGGCCTTCCTGAGCCCTGGCGGTTCCGAATCAACGACCCTCAAGCCTGTGCTTAATGCCGGGGTCTCCTGTTCGATTCTGTTTCCCCATGCCACATCTATGAACGGTCTCCAATGTGGTAACAAGTTCTTCAGTGACTTTTTGGAAAACGTGCGGTTCCTGGAGGCATTTCATTGTTTTATTCGTGAACATTTATCCTGCATGCGACTCTACTGCACTGACGAGAAATCTCATGGACGCTTTGCCTTTTCTCTCAAGATGGCGGCCCGAGGGAGGGAGACTCTTAAGGAAGATCGTTCTGGCCAGGGCTGAACTTTACTGCTTCGATCCGATATTATAGTTCTCAGCAATGCCGGGGTTGTGCCTATAGTGTAACGGGAGTTGGGTGGCTATTGAGTTTACTCCTCCGACTGGTTTGTATCTTTTGCTGAATGTTGGCTTTCTTGCGTCTGGGGGTGGTCGCTGTTGGCGGGGGACACGGGAGACCGGGAGTGTGTTTGGTTTCTCCTCCTCCACTTTTTCTCTCTTTCCCTTCTTTTAGGGTAGCTCTTGGGCGACTGGCACGCTGCTAGTGGGGTTAGGCCGTAGCCATTGCAGGGGTGCAGGGTGGGAGGTTAGGGGAGGGTTTTTTTATTTTTCCTTTGTTTTGTTCTATGGCCCTTTGTCTTTCCTTTTTTCCTTTTACGAGACGTGGGCTGTTTATTCTTCACGGATCCTTTCTTGTTCGGGTGTCTACACTGGCCTTAATTATCCTGTGTTATTATGGATGGGGGAGGATGTGGCGGGGTTGTTTTCGATCGTATGATAGACTGTTTATTCTTCCTAACTGTTGTGTATAGTCGCGATAGAACGTGGGTTCCTCATGATGATTCTTGTATGGATAATCCCCCGCATGTCCCATTCCCGCATTGTACTGTTTGGCACCTGATATTTGTAATGCCTACTCTTGTCTTACTGTTAAAATAAAAAAATATATAAAAAAAAAAAGAATGCGCTCCTGTGGTCAGAGATGTTTGTGTTGAGACAACAGAAAGATCGACCAAAGACAGGTCCATCACTGATTCGACATTACTGATGCTTGAAGACCGGACTGAATCTGAGCTCATGCATGGAGACACATTCCTGTGGCCCAACCAGACTGTCTGCCGACTCATGGGGCTGAGTGGAAAATTACGAACTTGGTAGAAGTCAATTTCCCGGGAAAATGAAAGAGACACTTGATAGGGATACAGCACAACGAGATGTTGACGGACTGAGTCAACCGAGTCCAACCCTGAGACTTGACAGGCCAAAGGAAGATGCGCCTACAGATGCTTTAACGCGTCTCCGACCACGAAGAGACATACTCAAGCCAAAGAGACTGATTGAAGAGATGGATTAGAAATGTTTAAAGTTCTTTTGTTAACAAAGGGGGAGAAGTGATGATGTACAAGTTCTAGTAGTTGGGTTGGGAGGAGTCCAGGGGTTGGAGGAAGAGGAGGAGCAGTGACAGGAAAGGGTTGGTTAGAGTAGGGACAGGGACGTAAGAGGAAGCACACAATAAAGCTCCTATTAGATCTACATATTTGTCTGTCGTTATTGAGCATAAGACATGACACCGCTGAACCCTGACAACTACAGACCCATTACAAATGTACCTTTCCTGGGCAAACTGATAGAAAGAGCAGCAATCGCCCAGATGTCACAATTCATAGAAGAGAATGACACACTTTAAGACTTCCAAACAGGATTCTGTCAGGGAAGAGGCACATAATCTGTCCTACTTCCCATCTGGGATGACCTGAAGAACACAGTTGACCTCTCGGCTGCCTTTGACATGGTTGACCAGAACACTCTGAACAAAGACTCTACGAAGCTGGCATATGGGGGACTGATCTTGACTGGATAGCGTCCTACCTTCGAAATAAAACTTATCTCACCCATACCCCACCTTTCTCGTCCAAATCGTACTCCACAAAAGCAGGGGTCCCTCAAGGCTCTATCATCTCGCCCATGCTTTTCAACATCTACTTGAAGTCATTACTGGTACTGATCGATCAATTTCACCTCACGTGCTATAACTATGCAGATGAGACAAAAATACTCCCTCAACTGGAATGCCCCAAAGACATTGGAAACTCCAATTTTTAGTTGTCTCAGAGCTGTGGATCAATGGATCACTTGGAGCCACTTCAAATGTAATGCTTCCAAAAATTAAATACTTACATGTGGCGATTGGAAACATTATGACCCACTTACCACCTGGCCAATGAACTGGGATCACCACCTAAAGTATTGAAGGAAATAAGAATCCTTAGAGTGACCATTGCATCCAAGCTATCGATGAATGCCCAAGTGGACAAACCAGCAAGATCAAGCTTTGTCACTCTAAAAACTCTGTGACAAATCTTTCCCCAATCTGGAATTTCCATACAAGGTTCAAGCTACCATCTTCTTTGTTCTGTACAAACCTGATTACACCAAAAGCCTCTACCATGGATCACCTTTAACGACCATGAAAAGACTACAACGGATTCAGAACTCGGCTGCCAGACTACTCTTGCATATAAAACCACGAGACCACATCTCACCTGCCTTGAAAGCCCAGCATTGGTTACCGGTTGCCAGAAGATCCACGTTCAAGCTGCTTAGTATCACCCACAAAGAAATACATGGAAGTGGCACCTAGTCTCGAAATCCCAAGGTACAAGAAAAAAACCATGGCTGGCACATCCTTCTCTGTTCAAGCAGCCAAACTATGGAACGCTATACCCCCAACAAGAGATCCATGGACAACCACCTTATCATCAGAAAAATACTCAAGAATTGGCTCTTCCCCACATAAGCACCACACGCAAACAGAAATATACAGCATATCCCTCTGTCTATAAGCATTTATTTGTACTATAGGTATGTACTTATATGTGTGTATTGCTTTGTATAAATGTAGATTATGTTGTTAAAAAATAAATAAAATACATTTTTAAGTACAACACTTGAAAAACGGAGTTTATCTAATGCATCTTATATCTATATATACTTACTTCCTTTATGCATCTATATACCTTTCATGATCTTGGATCTATATATTTATTACTTTTCTCCTTAAAAAGAATATTTAATGCACTACCCTATTTCTCATCCTATACCTCTATCAATATCTTTAATCTACGTATACTTACCTCCTTTATGCATCTATATACTTTCCATGTACTATCTATATATTTATATATTTATTACTTTCTTCTAATTCAACAAATCCAATGCACTACCCTATTTCTCATTCTATACCTCTCTCAATATATATTTTACCACAACTTTCTGACTTATCTCAAACTTCTTTCTACTACTCTTTCCAATGCACTACCCTATTTCTCACCCTATACCTCTATCAATATATCCTCTAGATCCACTCTCTCATTTATCCCAAACCCCATACCACTACTATGATCCCCAAAATAACCCTTTCTAGACTCTCCCCTACTCCACCCTTCCTTGCATCATCTGACACCTCTTTTACTATATCGATCCCCAAAATAAGCCTTTCTAAACTCTTCCCTCTGACTCTTCCCCTCCACATCCCTTTTTACTCATCCCAAGCCCCCTTCTACTGCTATGACCTCCAAAACAAACAAAAAAAGTATAAATCCTTCACTTTTCTATCCCTCCACTATCCTTTTCAATCACAATAACAGACTACCATGTCTACTTCTTAAATTGTATATTTCACTATACTAATTCACTACTAATCCTTTATGGGTTCCAGACTAGCGTGCTACTTGTCGAAAAAGCATTTCAACACCTCATCAGGGGTAGCAAGCACTATATAAATGCAGACATTTTTCCCGCTTCTATCCCTCTACTACCCTTCTCTATCCAAATAACTGAATAACATATCCACCAGTCAAATTACTTTAATATTTCACTATACTAATTCAACACTAATCCTTTATGGGTTCTGGAGTAGCGTGCTACTCCTCGTCAGGGGTAGGAAGTGCTATGTAAATGCAATTACAATTATGCAATTACAATTACAATGTGCACATCACTAAATTAAACATATAACTTCACATGCTCTTACAAGTCAAATAAAAATACATCATATACAAGAAACTACCTTCTATCCCTTAATCTAAGCCTCTTTGCCAGTCTTAAAAATTGTACATCATCCATGTAATTACATTTATACCTTTTATCCACCATGACACAAAAGATTTAACAAAAAAGCACAACAATGGATAGACTCAAGTTTGGAAGTGCAGAAATCACACGGTAATATCTCTTTGGAAAAATGAGAAAATATGGCACCATTACCTTTAATTACCATTACTCTTGTTTCCGCTTCTATCTATTCTCAAGATGATGAATCTTTGCAGCCGTATTTTGACCAAAAGAGCTCCTTCATAAACATAGGCAAATGATCAAAGGCTTATCAATATTTTAGTCGATAATAAGAGTTGTGAGTAGTTTTAAAGGGATTTATTTTCCAATCAAAATGTATGATTCTCTGACTTTTCTTTTATTAGTTAGATATCAATCAGGTTACAGAACTGATAATAGAATAATAATGTTCGTACAGAGCATATAATAATTTGCAATACAGCGTGTTCCATAAAGGAAAGAATCCCTATTCTAAGAAATTAAGGAGCAAATTATGTCAGTCAGAACTTGTTGCGGGGATTCTGTGTTGGCACAGAACTGTGCAAAGGAAACCAGGACCTCAGTGACTTGTGGTGTACCAGAAACTCACCTCAGTACCCAGAACCCCTATCGGACTAGCATCAGTGTCCATTTGTTCTCCGTCCTACCGCAAAGCTACCAATGATTAGACAACCCAGAACAAGCAACTTAAAATACTCTCAGGAATGGTGGGAACCAAGAACATTCTTTCGTTTATATTCTCATACAAGTCCACAATGTGAGTAATCAGAGACAAGGTAAAGTTTATAATATTTATTTTAACTACGTGCTCTAATATGTGACCCTGTGAGGAGCATTCGGGATGACTTGGGAGCCTGTACATTTACCTGCTTTGGCTGTTTGCTGTCTGCTGCTGTCCGTTCACGGCTCGCCGCTCCCGCTGCGCGGGAGCCGCTTCGTTACGTGGGACCAACTAACCCACCAACGCTGTTGCCCTCGTTTGCTGGCTGGCTGAACACACCATCGGCGGAGGCTGCAGGGGTAGCGCGGCAGGGACTCACTATCCCAGGAGTCCCTGCTTGACCACGTTACATCCGGTCAGCGCCCCCCTGCGTGCCCCGCCCCCGCCGGCAAAACAAACAAAAGGAGAGTTTTGGGCAATTACTACTGTGACCCTGTGAGGAGCATTCGGGACGACTTGGGAGCCTGTACATTTACCTGCTTTGGCTGTTTGCTGTCTGCTGCTATCCGTTCACGGCTCGCCGCTCCCGCTGCACGGGAGCCGCTTCGTTACGTGGGACCAACTAACCCACCAACGCTGTTGCCCTCGTTTGCTGGCTGGCTGAACACACCATCGGCGGAGGCTGCAGGGGTAGCGCGGCAGGGACTCACTATCCCAGGAGTCCCTGCTTGACCACGTTACATCCGGGGAGCGCCCCCTTGCGTGCCCCGCCCCTCGCCGCCCTTCCTACAACATCGGGAGAGAGCACGCTCTGCGGGACGCAGGCGGGACGCCAGGCGAAGCCCGGGCAAAGGGCGGGCCGTCTGTGGCCGTCCGGGGCCAGCAGGGGCCGGGACGGGCCACCCCCCTAACGCCTGAGGCGACCCAGAGGCCCATTGCGGAAAGGTATATAGTACCTAGATTTTTCTTTAATACTTGCTAAACATTCGTACATGTCTACATACTCCCCAATGTCAACTCGCTCAGGTAGAAACGCACGGAGAGGGGGGAATTCTACAGTAGGGACCATGGATAACTTTATTACACGTGCAGTTTCTGTTGTAGAGAAGGAGATCATTCTAGCAGAACGCAGACTTTCACGTGAATATTTGGCGCACAAGCGATCTTCCATAGGGTCTCTTGCGCACGCCAAATCTCCTCCGAATGATATCCAACCTGATTCATCTACTTCTATTGCCCCAAGCGACCAGCTATTATGTACTGTCTACCCGAGACCGGACAATGATCCTTTTCAGATTACAACTGATCCTGTATCAGTAAGCGCAATGCCAACTAATATTGGACATGGAAACGCTTTGAATCCTGTAGCGCCAGATGCCCCTGCTCTTCCTATAATAATTGTACATGATACACCGACAGACCTAAATTTACAATCACCTACTCAGAAGGTTCGTAGGGCTGCAATAAAACGAAAAAGACAACTCACCCCGCGCAAGGCATATAGATTAAAGACTCTAAAAAGAATTCGTAGAAACTATATGAATGTGGGAACAAATATCAAAGCAGTTGTCAATGATTCTACGATTAATGAGGTGGAACGTACTGAACCTCCGAGCAGTGATCAATCTAATGTTTCGGTTGACATTGATGTTGCTGATGTCCCGGGAACTAATCATGAAGAACTGCCAGCAACAGATCTGTTGATGGAGCGGATCCAATTGCTTATGACATCCTTACTGCTGCCAATAACTGATAGGTTGAAAGGGTTATCAGACCGTCTGGACAGATTCGAGCAAACATCGTTAGACAACTTTTTTTCTATAAAAACGTTGATTAAACTTCACTCGAAGTCTGGCCAAGATACTGTAAGGGAGGAGAAGAGTATAGTATCACCCAAACCTATGCAACCACCATGCCCATCGAGGACTGGTAGGGCTGCAGCAGATCAAAGCAGAACTAGTGCTGTACTGGGAGACTTAAGCCGGGAGCTCCCGAAAGTTTTACCACTGGGCAGCGGAAAACAATTGGTTGCTCCCCCAAAGCCTGCACCACGTAAAATACATCATATACCAAACATTACTAACCCCCAGATCTTGGAACCCACAAAACAACTTAATGGATTGGGACCTTCAGTTAATGGTAAAAATATGAATGCACAAACGTCTGTTCCCACTACAGGATTACAGATGCTAAAGAAAGTCCCAAACGCCCATTTGCCACCAGGATGCCAACCATATGTGGTAGTTCTTACCGGGGTTCCCCCATTGAAACCGAATAAAAGGGAGTCGTATGATGAACTAAAAAACAAGACTTTATACTGGCTAAAGGAAAATAGACCTCTCCCTCACTCTGTAAACTGCCAAGTTATTCAAGTTCGTAGAGTCAGTTGGCTGGGTACCAGGTCTAAAGATATAGAAGGGGACTGTATCCTGGTTAACTTTAAAGATCCTTCTGTAGCAGAACTTGTATATAGTCAACATCCACGAAGAGGCAACCAAGTAATTGGAACCTGCGATTTAAGCTACTTTTATCCAATGCAACGGAATCAAGGAAGCAGAGCCCCACAATATTCGGTCCCAATCACCAATAGATATTCATTTTTCGATCCTCAAACTCCAGTTGCAAGGAATTTGGAATCGGATAGTAATTGGTCATGGTTGGGTCATTGACAAGAAGATAAGGTCGATCACCCTAATGGATTGTCCTCCTCAATTTTGAGTGCATATCAGCATGAATCAGGTGATACATTAAATTCATGTACTATTGTATCGAATCCAGAAATAGAGATAACGGGGCCTTTGCTGGCAGAGAATATGCCTGGAAAACATCTGGTTAACCATCAAGGACTGGTCCCAAATGACGACAGTAAAGCTCCGGGCCGCGATTCATTATCATGGGATAATAAAGCATCCAATGATCAGGTCTGTGGGGAAAATTTTACGGAGTTATGCAATGAGGAGGAAATATTGATCATAAGTAATAGCGTCCCAACTCATCAAATGCCCAGTAAGCCCGTCCGAGCTCTAAAAATAATGTCATGGAATATCGCCGGCCTGTCTAGGAATCTCTGTGACAGTAACTGGGGCTCCTTCATGGAGGAGCACGACATTATTTTTCTACAGGAAACCTGGGCTATCAATATTGTACATCGACTTGGTTATAAAGCTTTTTATTGTGGGGCAATTGCACCAGTGAGAGGTAGACCTTCAGGGGGACTAATAATTTGGACAAGTATATCCTTAGATGTTATTGTAACACCCCTGAACCTTGCTTCCAATGATTTACTTGGTGTTAAGGTAACTACGAAAGATATGGGTCATGTGTATATGATAAATGTCTACAATAGACCTTCCCCACAAAATAAGGAATCTTTGATTATTGAACAACTTAGCTCTTATTTGTGCAACCTAGAGCCCGATTCCAAAATATTTATAGGTGGGGATCTGAACTGCCAGTTCGAGCCCATAGTAGGGCTCGAAAATCTATTGGAAAATGAAGACAAATCACTTGATATCCCACTTTTGGATAATATTAAATCTGTAAGATGTACAGTTGCCGCTATGCAGATATATGAATTGACTGTGACCCATGGTTTGAGGGCATGCAATGGGCGACTCGATCCGGATAAGCCGGCCAATACCACATTTAGTAAAGGGCTATCCAAATCTCTGATTGATTTCATGTTGATCTCAACTAACTTATGGTACCTATTGCTGGCCTTTAAGGTCGTGAACAGACCAGAGAGTGATCACTTCCCATTAATACTAGAGTTAGTGTCGGATCCCTTTTTGACACATAACAGTATAATGGAAAGTGAGAAGGAGGTGTCTGAGGTTGTTGTTTCCAATAATAGGAAAGCCATTAAATGGCCTCATATTTTAGAAAAAGAGGAGACGCTTCTGGGAATTTACAATGCTTTTATAGATATCATCCCTCTATATGAAAACTTAAGGTTGGGATCCCCTGAGGTTTTGAAAATGCATTATCATCTAGTCGAATCTCTAACTCCCCTTCTGAGTAAAAGCTGTAAAAGTAAAAAAGATACCACAAAGAGGCAATTGGAACTAGAGACACCATGGTTTAATAAACAGTGTCATCTAGCTAAAACTAAGTTAATCATTGCCGTGAAATCCAAAGACCAGTTGAGGGTAAGAGAATGCAGACAGGAATATAAAAATCTTCTGCAAAATGCAAAAAGAGAATGGGATGATTCAATCTGGGAGGATCTCCTGAGTGCTGCTAGGAGTCACGATCAATGTACCTTCTGGAACTTGATAGCCAAGAACAACAAAACAGGCAGCTCCAATAGGGATTTTTATTTGGATGAAAATGTGTGGTTTGATCACTTTGTTGGTTTGTATGATGAGGTAGGGTCACCCTCTGAGTACAATAATTCCGTTTCCTTACCACAGGATATAGACATAGTGAAGTTTAGTACCAAAGAAACTTTGTGTGCAATACAGGCAATAAAGGCAGGCAAGGCTCCAGGCCCTGACAAATTACCTGGTGATTTATTCTCTCATAACGTTGAAGTATGGTGCCCCTATATAAATTTTTTATGTAATTCTATTTTACTGGGAACCCCGATCCCTGAATCATGGAAGGGAGCCGAAATTGTGACAATCTACAAAAAAGGGGATCGTTACAATCCGGGTAACTACAGACCAATTAGTTTAATTGATATTTTACAGAAAATATTTGCCAGACATATTTTAAATCGGCTTTTAAACTGGATTGAGGAATCCGAAATTCTTTCTAAATTCCAAGCTGGATTCAGAATAAAGACAAGCACGGTAGATCAGGTGTTTAGGTTTATGTGTATATGCTGGAAATACATTAAGATAAAAAAGTGTAGTATCTATGTTGCATTTGTAGATCTACGCTCAGCGTTTGATCTTGTTCCCCGCAATTTATTATGGAATTGTTTAAAGAAAATGGGTGTCCCGTTTGAATTATTGGTTAATCTTATAAGACTCCATACGGGTAATTTTGCTAAAGTTAGGTGGGGAAGGAATGGTGAACTTACTCGAGCCATCCCAGTAAAAAGGGGGGTAAGGCAAGGGTGCGTATTGGCCCCAACCCTCTTTTCCCTATTTGTAAACGACATTCCCCACTACTTAGCTCAATGTAACCATGATTCTCCTAAACTGTGCAATGAGGCAGTCACAGCATTGCTATTTGCGGATGACACCATCCTAATATCCCAAACGCCAAAAGGTTTGCAAAACCTAATAAATAAATTCAACAGTTACTGTGAGTTAAAAGGGTTAGAAATTAACTCATCTAAAACTAAATACATGGCTATTAACCCCTCTAAAACATTCAAGAAGAATTTAGTCTTAAACAGCACCAAACTTGACTATGTGGATTCATTTGATTATCTGGGCATCAGGCTGGATAGTAGACTGTCTTGGATAAACCAACTGTCAAAAAGTAGGTTAATATTGAAGCAGAATTCCCTCCCTATTTTAAAAATACATGGTGGGAGTACATCAAAAGCCATAACCCCGGCTATTGAAGTATTCAAAGCCAAAGCACAATCCGCCACCTTATATGGTGCCGAGATTTGGGGACCCTACACAAAAAAATCATTTGACATAGAGGAAAATATATTCTTTAGACGTCTACTAAGAATCCCAGTAAGAACACCACTAGTGCCAGTCTATCTGGACATTAATTTAAAACGCACAGGTTATTTGTGCTGGCTAAGACCATTGCTTTATTGGGTGAGATTATGGTCTACCCCGGAACTGGTTGATTATAGAGCAGGTTTAGTGGAAGTAAGGGAGTTGGATACTTTTAACTCAATTAAGTGGTTGAGAAATGTTTCCTATTGGCTGATAAAAATTGGCTTATCACATTTCTGGGAATCACCAGCATTGTCAATCACCTCGCCAAATATCTGTAAGGAACAAGTGAAATCTGCTTATTGGTATTATGTGAATGTTAATGTATACGGACAAGCTACTGGTATTTTGACTCAAAAGTTCTTGCAATTTAAGGACCATCCCTCGTTTGAATATTTTATGGATGAAATTGAGCCACCTCTGGCCAAATCTGTTTATTTGCAATTTAGATACGGGGTCTTGCAAATTAATGCTAATACGTATCGGTGGGGTGGGCTAAGTAAAGACCGAAATTGCAAATTGTGTGACTTAAAATGTAAAGAAGACGAGGCTCATATTCTCTTTTTTTGCCCGTTATATGTATCACTACGCAAGAAATGGATTGTACCACTTTGTAGAGATATGGGTACAAGGTCATTCAAAGAGGCAGAGCGTATACTTAGATCTTCTACTACGAAACTATTAATATTTGGTTTAAGTAGGTATCTCCATGGTGTTTGCATAACTAGAAAGAAACTTGGAATGTTACTATAAGATTGTTTTATCTGGCATTTTTAATTATTTATAACGTTTTAATCGTTTTTAAATTATGGTCTTGTAAGATATCCGGATTGAAGATTGTTTATAAATGTATGGAATCACGTTATGAATTTTTGTAAATAATGGCACTGGACCTGCACTTTATGTATACTTGTACCTATTGAATTTGCACATTAGTATGGTTGATAATGTATTACTAATTTTAACCAAAACATTCTTTTTTCCTTTTTCTTTTTTAATGATGACTAAATTGTATGTATTATATGTGTGTGTCGGCTTTATGACAAAGTGTCGAATAAAAGCTTTACAACAAAAAAAAAAAAATATGCAGTATTTTGGCTAACATAAGCAGGCATATGATTAAAAATAAAACAATTAGCATTGTTACAATTCCATAAAACACAAAGGGAGAAATCATATTATACTGATAGTGGAAACTGGTCATATAGCGCCTTGTGTACCACCCTCCCCTTGCTCGAAGCTAGGTTTTATTATCATAGAGGTCTCTCGGTTTCAATGGGGAACCCCATACCTCAAAGATCATCTTAAGTGAATCAAATTACAGGATCAGCAAGCTATCTTGTAGATGGAAAGGTTTTTTTCAAGTGCCTGCAAATATGCATGCAGTGCATTTTTAAAGGCACTTGAATTTCAGCTTCTTGCAGCTGGGTGCATGTTATGTCTAGAGCGTGGGCCGATAACCCTGAATCAACAGCATGCATTGTTATTTGGCCTTGACGCTGGGAGCACACACTGTACAGACTGAGGCTGCCTTGTCAGTTTAGGGATGTGGAAAGCAGACAGTTCTCATGTGAAGAAAATCAAGAGTGGTTAACTTACAGCAACAGATACATGTAGTGTTGTGTGCAAAAGCGGCAAAGTTGTAAAATGGCGTTTAAACTTCTAATGCACTTATGCTAACATAGCAATTTGTGCAGGCAGATTTTGGTCTTCACTACACCCTCCCCTGATTGGAGCACAAACAAAAAGGGAAACAATTTGGAAATGCAGAGTTCAATTTCGAGTGAGACAGAACCAAGTTCAAATTTTGTCAAACCGCCTAATTGGAAGTGATAAGTTCGAAGTAGTGAGGGAAGAGAGGAAAGAAAAAAAGAAAAACCACAAGAGGGTATTCTGCGCAAATATGGATAAAAAATGGTAAACTGGTAAAAAAAATGTAATTCAGTATGTGCTCTTAGCTGGTGGACTGCAGTTAGTCAATCAGCGTATAGGCACAGTATGTTGCAACAGCCTCCAAAAGGAAGTCATTGTTCTCATCAGCAAAAAGTTCAGCATCCAATTTAATAAAGTAAATGAACATACATGTTCTTCAGTAGCTGGAGCCTCTAGCACCATCAGAGGACACCCAAAATGTTTTTCGAGGTAACTTCGTGACAGGAAGTCAAGTGCTGCCTCATACACGTTCCAATTACCTAGAACTCCATGGGCAGCGGCACAGGCCATTTTCCCGATGTCAGAACAGTCCAACTCGTGAGCCACTAGGGGACTCATCAGTTGATCATAATTCGGGGCAGGAGACGCCGTACTTGACAGGCATAAATCCAAAAACCATTCAAATGAACAATCCAGGCAATGAAACACAGGCTGAACGCATGTAAAGTATGAGAAGTGGAAGAATAATCCATATGCTACACTCAAGGTTGCCAGAGGTAGCGTTCCAAAGAGTTCAAGCATCCGGTTGCGAAGGTGGAGCAGCCGAGGCAGGTTGTCTCGTGACACAGATAGTGCAGCCATTGCGGAGCAAGCAAAGCAACAGCAGTACACTGGCAGCCAAGGTGAAAATTAAAGGTAACCCTCAGAATACGCTGGAAAAAATAGAATGAAAAAATGCCCGTATCACACCAAATATAGTTTGGAAAGAAGTCACAAGGCCGGAGCTAACAACTTTAAAAAAGTGTGCCGAGCCGCTAGTCGAAGAGGCATTGAATATGGTGGGAATCAAGGAATTGAAATGAAGTGGGAGATCCATATTTAAAAGGGCATGCACTTCTGTACGCGTGTAAGCCACGTGAAGGACAAATGTTTCACAAGAAGAAGTAAGGGGGACTTCTTTTTGAGACAAAAGAGCCCTTATTCTGCTCATTTTATTAAACTCCGCTTTCAAGGTTAGAATGGAAGGCCAGATTGAGACATCAAGTCTCCCATGCGGGGGCGGGAAAAGCACATTTTTGCTCTTTGGGAGACAGTTACAATGTACGGAATCCGGGTTCCATCCCACAGCACCCTTCATTATTTAAAAGTAAATAACTACTGTTAGCTAATAATGTAAAGGCCGGTGCTATTGCCGGTACCGGAGTACCCTTTAAAATGCAGGCTAAATTGGGGGCTTCAGTGTTACCGGCGCCATGCAGTTGTATATTAGTGCAGACTAGAGAGTGATCAGGTGTGGAAACGCACTTCCCTCCTTTCAAATACACTTCTTTACCATCTCGCATGCACCTATATGTAAATGGCAGAGACCAAACTTCATGGAGAAAAGCACGTACCCAGTGGTTCAAACCTGCCTAGAGCATAACATTTCATACATGAATTAAATTTGAACAAGAGGAAAGGCAGTGTTATAACCCATGAATAAGCCATACAGCAGAATTATATTCAGCGACAGAAAATGTTAAAGGTTCCAACTTTTCTATATGCAGAAGGGAATATGTTGCATCCTTCATGGACATGAACTGTTTTTTTTCAGTTAAATTGAACAGTAAAAATAAAGATGAGGTATTCAACTTTACCAGATTTTAACGTTTGCAAAGTCCAAGCAAATTGCATTATCTAGCGCAATTGATTTTGACCATGGAACAAAACAGAATGATCATCTTCCGCAATATCAACAACAGATTAAACAATATTATCTAAAGTGTAAATCCTGGAAGAAAGGGTATTAATGTTATTATCAACAACTGCAATCACTTTTTCTAAATGAACTTGATCAATAACCCTTAATCTAGTAGCAGCTTCAATTCTAGACAATTTCCAAACTTCGTTGTAAATAGCATACATCCATCTTTTAGACCTGCCTCCTACAGGGCCTTTTACAAAGTCATTCAAATCAACATTGTCAGTCAATTGTGATATGTGTTGCTTAACTAACGCTAAGGTGGAATGTTTAAGCCAATTTTGACATAGTATGCCCACTGGATAGCTAGCAACAGAATGGGGATTATCAAAACGGGGGTCCACCCTAACCTGTGTATAGCCCGGGCCAGACCCAGAAAAGAATGTTGGCATGAATCAGAACTTTTTTGCCAAAGCAACCAACCTTGGGGACCCAAGCTGGAAATATTAAAGGATGAATTAGAAAGTAGGGACTGCAATTCATCAATTAACATATCAGTGTGATTATCCCTAGTAGGTAAAGCACCCAGACCAGGAATGGCAGGGGCATTCAGTTTTTTAGAAGTAGCCAATCCAAAGCAAGTTGTTTGAAAAATAGTTGATTTTAAACACAATATGTTGGCTGGGATTAGGCAAGCGCGGTGGTAGGCTTCAGTGCCTTCTACCTGCCAGGATTTAGAACCCAAACAGATTTAAGATCAATGGTATCTTTCCACAGCTCATAACCATCTATCGCTAATTGATCCAAAAAGGATTTTGAGTAAAATAATTTTGAGTGAGTGAGTCTAACTTTGGAAGAGGATTTTGGAGCCGTTTTAAAATAAAAGGATTCTGCCTTGGCTTGACTAAAATCAGTGAAATATGTAAATTTTTTCAAAAGAGTTTTCAAATTACCTTCAATGGGGGCTGGACAATGTTCCCATTGTGTATAATTAACCATATTTTTAAATGTGTTTGCTTTATGCAGGAAATGATTGCCATAGTGTTGATAACAAAGCAACTCTGCATAATTAGCAGAGTCTAAATTCAAATCTTCAGCATCAAAAGCAGCATAATATTTCAAATCAGAAAAAAGAGCCTCTGCGGCTTGCACATCCCAATCATCAGAGCGTATGTTTTGTTTTACAACGTCCCCCATAGAAACACGAAATACATTGGGACCATTTATCACCTCAGTGGGGCCATGCATTTGACGTTTTCCAGCATCCCACACAATCCCATCTAAAACAGGTCAAGCAGTTATATTAACAAAGGTCTGGTCCCTTTTTTGATTCTGTGTGATGAGGAGTGGGGTGCCAAAGTTCCATTTATGGCCTGATTGTAGATCTTTCGGTTAGATAATTTCGATTTATGAAATGAAAAAAGAAAAATACAAATCCAATTGATATGAATAAAAAAATAGAGATGAGCACCAACTAGATGTAAGTCCAAGGGGGTATCAAAAAATGTCTTTTAAAACAAGCAGAAAAAAGGGAAATTTTCAATTGTGCTCTTGATCTTGTAGAGCTCTAGTCAAATGAAAAACGTGATTTAATTTAATTTAATTGTGGGTTTATATAGCGCTAGAATCAACTCCCGGAGGTGTATCTCCGCGCTTCGAACGCTGGGGAACCCGTCCTGGCTCGTGCTGAGAGATGGCCCCGAATGGGTATCTCTAAGGTGCGACCAAGCATCCCCGGCGGTCGGGGGGGCCGTTGTGAAGATGAGGCAAGCTAATGCCCAGAGTTGCCGAGTGTGGTCCCTGACTGGAGTAGGCACCGAGGCGAGAATTATCGAGCCCGCTGACCCTGGTCCACGACCCTGCCGCGTCGGGAATTGAACCCTGGTCCCGGGCCGTCCTCTGCTTGCGGGTCTGCCGCCTCTAACCAGTGAGCCACACCACTCCACTGCTGGACTGCTGGACTTGTTTGCCCACCAGGCAACGACACATCAGGTGGATAGGTATAATCAGCATCTTCATTGGGATTAACAGTCAGTGGATTCAATAATGGATAAGTAACTGTTTGCATCTCAAATGCAATGTAAGGCATGTTCGTATTTGCCGGGGCCAAAACAGAATTTCTCAGCATTGCTGGACAAGAGACCACCTACTAAGAAGAATCGGCTATTCGCAGTAGTTTGACATTTTCAATGGAGATGTACCTGTTATTAGGGGTGGGCGGACATCTCCGTTCCGCCCATGGAATGTGCGGAGATTTGCCCCTTCCGCCTTTCGCAATGAAGAAGGAAAAACGGGGCAAATCTCCACACACTCGGGGTGTGTTACGGAAGAGGCCGCCCGCCCGCCGCCCGCCGCCCGCCTCCCGCCCACAATATTAAATATAATCAAAAAGCATTAGGATACGATTTAAAATAGCCTTCTTCTTTGGAACTGTGCCTGCGCGGGAGCCTGTGCATGCGCATTCCTGGCGAGGAATGCGCATGCGCAGGCTCCCACCCATGCGCAGTTCCACAGAAGAAGGCTAGATTGCCCAGGAATGCCAGGATGACCCCGCGATACAGTAAGTTTTAATTTGAATCTTATCCTAAGGCTTTTTAATTATATTTAATATTGCGGACGGGAGGCGGGCAGCGGGCGTCGCGTAATGGAAATATGCATAGAGGCACGGAGATTGGTTCAATCTCCATGCCTCTCCGCGTAAGTCCCTTATGCGACTTCCGCCCACCCCTACCTGTTATCCTTGCGACCAGGAAGTGAAGGTAAAATGACTGTCCTTGTGCCCTGCACGCGAAGCACTGGAACTGGAGCACGATAAGGGGGGCCGATTTTTTTCTTGTTCTCCATCTTCTCACGGACCAGGTCTCCAACTCGAGGTAGGCAGCCAGCTACCGGAATCTGTAGTGCAGCATCAGTTGTGGAGGGCAAAGGTTCCTTTGCAAGACTGTCACGAGTCTCTTGTAGGTTCTGTAACACAGCAGAAGGATTATCTACGGTGCAGTCGTCGCCGCCATGTCTAGACCATCAAGGTCCGTGACAAACATCTTTATGCCAAAGAGCATTTCGTATGGGGCACGCCCACCCAGAGATCTTCTAGGGAGAGTATTAAATGCACGTTGGACGCTATACAAATGGGCCAACCAGTTCCTGCCAGTGCCTAAAACCCTAGCTGTCACGTATTGCTTTAAGTCACGGTTGATCTGCTCCACAACCGAATTGCCCTCTGGCCTGTATGGTGACGAAAATTTGACTTGGACCCCCAAAGATCCCATGGCTTCCTTGTACGCCTTTGAGGCGAACACTGGACCCTGGTCAGAATGGAATGTACCACATGCAAAAATTTCCACAAAGACAAGCAAATCTCTGATGGCAGTTTGAGCATCAGTGCTACGTTGTGGCCAGACCCATAGAAAGCGTGTGCACGAATCCACTGCAACTAAGATAAACTTATACACAGTATCTGAAGGGAAAGGACCGCAGTGATCTAAATAAACACACCCAAGTGGCTTATTAGATATGTACAACTGTATTTGTGGTGGGAGCGCAGCAGTCGAAGGTTTAATCTGCTGGCAAATGTGACAAGTAAGGACATAATTACGCGTTTGTTTGTACAGTCCGCGCCACCAGTAACGTTGCTGCAAGATAGTGACAGTCACTGAAACGCTGGCACGCGCCGAAGCCATGCCCTCATGAATGGCTGTTATCAATGCTTGTCTGCGGTCCGCGTTGGGAATCAACCTGTCACCAATGTTGTTAATTCTCACATAGGGGACTTATCAGGACTTAAATGAGAAGAGTACTTCGAAGGGAAACCTCTAGGGTAATTACCTCCCTTCTCTGTGGCAGCAATAGCTGCCAAGATGTCATCATCAGTCTTACTTTTGGATCTTGTAACTGCTGCTACTAAGTATGTCAATACTGCTGTCTTTGCTGCTTCCTTAACTAGACTGTTACCAACAGTTTGTACTCCTCCATGCTGGTGACCAAGAGTATGAATTACATTGTCGAGGGGCAGACGTTCTTTTAGTTCTGCGACTTGTACTCAAAGCATTTTGTGTTTGATTGTGCTACTTTTGGAATCACGATATTCGTTTTGAGTCCAAAAGAATAAATTGTCGTTGAAAGACTGAACATAGTACTAAGAGTCACTTACAATTAAAGCAGTCACACGAGTGTCAGCAAAGTCCAGTGCAAGCACCAGAGCTCGTAGCTCTGCCAACTGGGCAGTATAGTCCCCTACGGACTGCATATGCACGACATCGGACTTGAATTCTCCATTCACCATGAAACCCACCACTATTGCGCAGGCCGCTGAATAAGAGTGCTTAGAATCCATTGCCGGTTGCGCCGAATCGTCTGTGTGAATGATACAATGGTTATCCTCGAGCGGGCGCATGGACAAAGGAGCAGGATGAACAAATTCATACTGTAAGTACTCCTGAGTCTGCAATGAAGGATCAAAGATAAACGTGACATCCGGAGATGTCAGTGAAGTGACCCATTGTATTCAACGCGGATGCAAAGCTTTTGAATTAGGTACACTGGCTCCCGTCACTGCCTCAAGGGCAGGATACGGTGTAACAACCAACATGCGTTTTCCCTGCAACAGCGCACGTTCTTTTAGAATAGCCATCTGCACGGCTGTCTAAACTTTTTCGACAGTAGAAAAGCGCATTTCAGCCGAAGTGTACAAGTGTGATTTGTAAGCAATAGGGACTGTGTCTCCTTCATTAAACGTCAAGTATGTGAAACCCACTGTACCTGGCACAATTCTTATTACTAGGTTTGTGTGGTTGTCACGTGTCGGTAAGTATTTAGACTCAAGAAGATCAGACTGCAAAGAGTGCAGTATAGCTGAATGTTCAGGAAGCCAGCATGATTTGGTAAAAGTAGGTTGTATCAAGGCATATAGCTGGTTGATACGCTGTGCATAATCGGGAATGTAAGTATGCCCGAAATTTAAAAAAAACAGTAAAGATTGTAGTTTTTTCAGAGTTGTCAGAGTGCGCAAGAATGTGCACTTCTCCAGGAAGTGAGGAGCTAAACCTTGACCTTCATTGTTGAGCTCATAGCCCAGAAACAACACTGTGTACTCTGCAATATGAGATTTTGCAATGTTAAACTTGGATCCAAAGTCCGCAAACATAACACAGATGCGGCCACAATTCGTCGTCTGTGAGATAAATATCATCAACATACGAGTATGCATCCGTCGTCAATGACGTCCAACAATGAGACGACACAGACGGCAAAAACGCCCGGGCTGTTTTTGCAGCCCATGGCTAACCTTTTGAACAGTTTTTGTTTGCCGCCTGAAGTAAATGCTGTCCATTGAGTACTGAGAGGGGACAGGTTATGACTAAACAAGCCATTGGAAATGTCAAGTGTGGTTTTAAACTGTTTTCTAGCGACCAGAGCAGAACTGTGGGTATTTTGTACTGCCCTTTTACGACAATGAGAGTTCAAATATCGATAATCTAAAACTAGGCGGTACGACCCATCAGGCTTGATCATAGTGAAAAGAGGATTATTCATTGGTGACACACATGTTTCAATCACACCTTGATACTCTACTTGTTCAAGGATTTCTGCGACGGGAGCTTTCGCTTCCCGCCGCATGGCATATTGGGGTTGTGGGTGCGGCATATACCGCAATAGAATCTCATGACTGGGAGAAAGTTTATCCCATCCCACCTGAGTATGGTACAATGCCGGTTCAAGCACCTGAGCCAACTCTTCTACAAAGTTCTGTGCTGTGCAGCACACATAGAAATGTAGCACACATAGAAAAAGCTAAAATGAGGAGAAATACAAGTATTTCTTCTTGTTGCGCTATTCCACCTCCTTCTATTGAATGGCATTCGTTTTTGTTGCTGCTTCAGATTTACACCTCCTTGTAAATCTGGGGCAGCTTAAAAAAGCAATGGATGTAGCGGTGCAACACCCACAGCATCACCCATTGCATACCCCTTTCACACAGATACCTGTTTGAAAGGGTCCCATATTTACAAAGCGGTATTAAGCCAGAAAAAGTGGCTTAACGTTACTTTGTAAATATGGTGCGAGGCATTGCTTTACCAGAGTATCAAACAAAAGTGATGTTCTGGTGGTGCAATCCCGTTGTAAATATGCCCCTGTATTTTCCAGTCAGTCTACCACTCAGTTCACCTTCACGAGCGCAAGTGATGTTTTTGCAGAGCCCTGCTACAGCCCCTAATGGGAGTTGCAGGTGCTTTAAGGTTCCATAGCCGTATCTCTGGCAGTGGCAGCCAGCACAGATCGGGGCAGGGGGGTCGGGGAGAAAGGGGGTTTCAAAAAGAATGAAAAACAATTACTGGATCACTGCATCTCTCTTCCATCTCTCCGTCACCTTCTCTCCCCTGGGGCAGGAACTGGAAGCACCCAGGCCCTCTGAACCAATCACAACGCAGCTTTGTGATTGGTCTGAGCACCGTGGTTCGGCACTCAGCCAGAGAATGGAAACCTGGGCATGTTCTCCACGCAGCCTGTAATGCAGCCTGTGTGGTGAACATGCAAAGTGCGCATGAATATTCGGCCGGCCCAAGAGAGCCGGCCAAACATTCATGCGCACTTGGAGTGGGCAAACCACTCTGTCCCCTGCTGCTCTGTCATCGGAGCAGCCCCACCCCGCCCAAAAATCCTGCCAGAGCAGGGAAACATAACATGATTATAACCTCTAGGTATTATCATTTTATGTTTCCTTTCTTTCACTGCTTCAAAGCAGTGGGGTGGTGCTCCTCTGCCTTAGCTGAGGAGATGCCGCTGATCTCTGGATTTTTTGTGCCAGGTGGGAACATCCAGACAGACGAAGATGGCTGCAGCGGTGCAGGAAACCAGAGCTTCATCCAGGGCCTTTAGGCTTGCCCCTAGCCAGGAGGAAGTGTGAAACTCTCAGCTTCATGATCCGGAAACCACAATAGCAGCAGGATTCATGCATACCAAGATCATTAACTGGAAAGAAGTTACCTCTTGTGTGTGGTAAACTTTGCTGGGGCATGACCTACTTCCAGAGTTAGTGCAACCTCCGACCACAAAAGGTCCAGGCAATCAGGCTAGGGCAGAGTTGTTTTCACTGCCAAGACTGTCTGAATGACATTTACTGCATTTTAAACCTCGTCCTACTGTGAAACCAACGTGCAAAAAACATTCATCCATTGAGTGGAATTATTCTGACATTTATTGATTCTTTCCCTGCTGTTTCTCCATCTTAAACATGGATAACTCAACTAGAGGGAATTGCACCACTTTCTTTCTTCAGAATTCCCTCGGGAGAAGGGCACATTAATTACAGATTCAACAATTTTGCTGAAAGGTATGGGAGTTTGTTGCTTATGTACAACTTTCTGCAGGCACACGCTCATTTGGAAGCCCGTGATTTCTATTTGATTGTAAGGCAACCTCCACCTCGCCAGCTTTTATGTGGTTAGTGTTCACTGCTCCTGGTAAAAAACACTAAGTATGATGCAAAACGAGTCTGCTACACAGATAGATTTCCTTAACGTGTGGTCTCTTTTTATTGTATGGGACAATTAACAGTAAATCAGAAGTGCAAGTAACACACATACACATCTAACAAACGCTTTTAAGACATAACAACCTTTTGGCAATCAGTAATACATTTTTATCTGCAAAAATGTTGCTGAAATTCCAAAATAATCTCATTAAGGCAGTGTTTCTATGCAATTAAAATTGAGTAAATTGCAAATAATGCACGCGGAAAATGTGCAAACCTGACAAATGCACATTTCACAAAATAATGGTAATTGTGCAATGCATAAGTGGCTGAACCTGCATAGGCAACATTTCTGCAAATTAAAAATTAGTTGTCACACATGCAGGAGTAGAACAACACTAAAAATGTGAAAGAAAACAGTTCCTGAAAAATATACAGCCTACTTAAACACGCACCAGCAGTGCTAAAAGGTCTGTGATACATTTTCAGTACTAAGCCAGGCTGCCTGGTCAGAAGTAGGGCCAGTTCAGGCTTCCATCATTGAAGTGGCTCTAAGAAAACTTTGTAAATATCAGTACAGGTACAGTACAGGGGCAGAAAGAGCTGTGTGCATGCACTAATAGTGGCAGAAGGAGCCCAACACGCAGGGCGGCTCAGGGGCGGCTCTAGGCTCATGGCGGCCCTGGGCAGGGAGTGTAGGTAGGGGGCCCCGGAAAAGGGGGTCCGGGTGGGGTGGAGCGCGGAGGCCAGTGACGAGGGGGGGTCAGTGTGTTTGGAAGTGGAACACCAAATCCCTGCCAGGGGCCGCCACGCAAATATGTATCCATCCTCAGAGGATTATTATATTAAGGATATATATTGGCGTGGTGGCCCCTGAGGTTTGGTAGCCCTGTGCAGGTGCACAGCTTGCACATGCCTAAGGCCGCCCCTGGGTGGCTCCTCCATTATAGGAGAGGAGCGTCGCCACACTTAAAAGTAAAATGATTATTAAAAATTCTTTATTATCATTTTATTTTTCATTACTACCAGCCGAGGTTAGGTGGGTTGGTGCCATCCTGCCAAGCATCACAGTCAGAGAGGAGTGTTTGGGCACTTGTAAGTGCGCATGTTTGTTTGGCCAGCCGTTTTTTTAATAATATTTACCCCTCACCCCCATCTCCTATCCCTCCCCATGTTCCCTCACCACCCCAAAATTGGAGTAGCCACCACTGCCCAGTAGTCGAACATAAAACCTGGGAGCAGTACAGCAAGGCCAACATACTGAATTTCAGTAAAGACCCGTGGATCAGCCCCTAGGTTATAGTGCGCTCACTTGTGCAATGGTTTTGTCTCATCCAACACATACCCCCACCGAAGGTAGAGTCCGAGACAACTTAATTGGAGTCGGACGTGGTAAAGTTTACTTCATAAGAACACAATACTGAGTAGTGATGACACAATAGCACATGACATTGATCCTTGCACATTATGAACATCTTCAGACAAATGTACACATTTCCTATTTACATCCTGCTTGGGGCAGGCAGAAGCCCGGGGGCCTGGCCAACATGTATCACTTGAAACAAAGAGAAATGCTACAAAATATTAAGGCAACGTTGACAGGAGTGACACATACAGTTGAATAAGGCAAACTCAAGGGAAGTGCTTAATACATTGTCCCTGCTGGGCCACCCAGTGACGATTTGGTTACACCCCAAGAAATAATATGGGCACCGGAGGTATGGCTAGAAGGTGTTGACCACCAACAGGTCAGTCCCCCTTCTAACTTTCCCCCGTACCCAAAGACCCCTCATCAAGAGCATTTTGAAAATAAACTTAAGGGCACTCTAGCACTTAAGTACCATTCTTTGGCCATTTTGGACAAAGCAAACATCAGGGAACTATTTAACGCATTGCCCCTGCCAGGGCACCCCTTGACTATTCAGTGAGACCCCAAGAAACATTATGGGCACTGGAGGTAGGGCTAGAAGGTGTGGACCACCGGCAGGTTCATCCCCCTTCTAACTTGTGTCGCGTGAAAGAGCGAGAGTGGAACTGCGCTATATTTTCAAAGACATGGTGCATTTCACCTCTCTTCTAACGCTTATGCACTTATGTCGGCCAAGCACCAATGCTGGCCCCCTATATTGTCTTGCAAGGCTGTCTGTATTGTGTTTAGTATAGTTCTTCTACAGGAAGGAATACTTTCCTAAAGAAAAACTATCCTTTCACACTATTTCCAATTTTTATATGTCCTGTATTCTGAAGCACACATGCAAATAGGAACAAGCATTTACAATGCAATGGTCTCGGCATTGTTTAAATTAGAGCCATTGGCATTGCTTATGACATTTTTATTTATGTTTTTGTTTTGAAAACATAAATAAATGACATTGTCATGCCGAGCCCTAGAAAGTAAAGGAACTGTGGAAGAAGGAGATTACGTGAGTTGCCCAGGATCACACCGTTAAATTAAATGAGCAAGCTGTGATATGAACTGGCAGTCGGTACATTAACCACTCGACCATCTATCCTTTCAGAGTAGACGTTAATTATATGCCCATATGTATAATGTAACCACTTTAGGGTAATAGCAATTTGGTAACTCACATTTGAGCACATTAATAAAATAACTCTTTCTGCCACCGGAATTCCGCCGCGGCCGCACCGGAAGTCAGTCAAGGTCGCCGGTGACGGGGGCGGGGCCGCGTCCGGACCGGAAGAGGAGGCAGGCGGAGGAAATGCGTCTCGCGGCCCGGGGCTCCTGTGAGCGGTGGAGAGCCCCGGGGCCGACAACAGGAGGTTGCGCAAGTGTTGCGGGGCTCCCTTGACCAAGAGGGAGCCCCGGGAAAGGAGCTGCCAAGAGCCGCAGCGTCAACTCTGCGGAGGGGGCATGAGGCACATGCCCGCTGCCTGCCCCCTGCCGCCTGCTGAGTCCCCCAGATTGCCACAGTAAGTTTAAAAGGAGAGGGGGGGCGGTGGACTCGTGTGTGTGTGTGCGCGCATGTGTGTATGCGTGGGGGGGGTTCTGTATGTATGTGCGTGCGTGTGCGCTTGTGTGTGTGTTTCTGTGTATCCGCATGCGTGTGTTGTGTGGGAGCTTCGCGCAGCACTCGTACTTGTGCGCGTGCCAGTTTCTAATCGCCTGCGCACGGCCAGGATTGTCTCCTGGAAAGCAGACACGGCGACAATAGTTCTCGGCGAGAACGCGCTTCCGCGCGCTTAGCCGAGACCTAAAAAATGAAGAGAAATAAAGATATTTCTCCTTGTTACACCAGCCTCAGTTAGGTACAGCATTGTGGCGCAAACTCATGTTTACAAGTCTTCGTAAATATTGCTTTGTGTCAAAATACATGAGTGAATGCACAGGAATGTTCATGCACCATCCAGGTAATACCTCCTTGATGCAAAGTAAGGCAAGGAATCACTATACCCGTCATGGAACAACACATAGTAATTGAAGGAAATTAATCATAAGTTCAATGCAACTATGTAGATTGTTAGTGACGCATCTGACCACTGACAAAACACTCAAAGCACTAGGACCCTCATTGTGATTGATCTCTTTATTCTGATTTGGGTGGAAACTACTGTGTCCTTACTAAAGGGCCGATTACGATACCGGACGGACCCGAGTCCATCCGGCATGGTTCTGGAACTTGAACCCAAGGACCTCCAGTCGTCGGTTCCAGCCCAGGAATTAGGAAGCAACGAACTCTGTTCGGTCGCAATCCTTTGCTATGAGAGCATGCATTCTGAACGGAATGCATGCTCTCACAGCAAGGAGCAGGGGTGCAGTTCACGTGTTTAGTCGTATCCGGGAAGTATCCCTATGACTTCGTCAGGGCTGGTCTTTGTATTGGTCCAGTGGCCAGACTTCCTGTCAGGATATGATGATTTTAAAGTAACCTTGAGATAAGGTAGTATGTAGTCAAAGAGCAATATCCCTCCACTGATAGATACACACCGACCGGTTCACACGTGAATCCAGGGACCTCACTACTCCAAGCCCTGAATCAATTAGCAGCTTATTATCCTTCCAACAATCTCAATAGAAATTGAGACAAGCATACGGGCATTGTCAGTGGAGGGATATTGCTCTTTGAATACAGATTATCTTATCTAGAGGTTACTTTAAAATCGTTTTTCACCATATTTAAGAATACCGGAGTTTGCTGACCTCCCACGTTGTCATATCCTGACAGGAGGTCTGCCTACAGGACCAATACAAAGATGAGCCCTGATGAAGTCGTAGGGATATTTCCCAGATACGGCGAAACACGTGTTGGCTAAGGCTAAAAGAAGATCATCTGAAGAAGATGAAATAGAACACAACACCAGAAAACCAGACGACAGATGATTTGCATATTTATTCATTCTGATGATATTTGAACCAAACTGTAATTGATTTGAATGGCGTGTGCTTCAAACCTCTAATTGTTTACCAATCCTAGGATGGTACTAGGGAAGTAGGGTGTATCTTCCCATCTTTTGAATGCACCTCGGCCGTTAAACCCTGTTCAACATAACACATATGCAATACTGTATGAGCGCCAGATACCTCACCAACACCCAGTTCTACGAAGTCATTATTCTGTAGACTAGATTGACTGATTTATTGAAGGTCCGGTGAGCAATTCACTGGTAAGTTGAAAGGTTGCTGGTGAATTTCTCCATGGCAATTTAGTTTCCTTGTGCTGCCTGCTGTGTACCTCACAAATGTTTAGCTGATTATGAAGATAACTGAGACTATATGTATGCTCTTTCAAAGGCAGGCTTCTCTGCTCAGATTCTCTCCAGAGATGAGGGCAGGGACAAACGTGTTAATTTGTGTGAAAAGGGTTGATGTATTTTTGTTAGGTGTCACTGTCAACTTGTACACAAGTATATATGAGGTATTTGTTTCCCATGGATATAGCAAGAATTTGAAAGAGCTATACGGCCACATGCATCAAGGTAAATAGCATTCGCAAATGGTGCGAATCGCAAAATTCAGCCGTTTGCGAATGCAGTTTCCTTTTTTGGGA
Source organism: Lissotriton helveticus (assembly GCF_964261635.1). Classification (NCBI taxonomy): domain Eukaryota; kingdom Metazoa; phylum Chordata; class Amphibia; order Caudata; family Salamandridae; genus Lissotriton; species Lissotriton helveticus. The sequence continues at coordinate 122,420,961 of NC_136071.1, forward strand.
TGCATCATGTTTTTTAATTTTTTCGCAATTTAAGGAATCGCAATTATGTTGCGATTTCTTAAATTGCGATTGCATTTAAGAAATCGCAATTTGTGATTTCTTAAATGCAATGCATGAATATTTTATTTTGCGAATTCGCAAATAGGAAGAGGTAAATTACCATGAAGTTGCAATTCATGGTAATTTGCGAAAACTTTCAAAAATGCACAAAAGTGCATTTTTGAAAGTTTCATTTTACACACACACATGCCCTTGGGGCATGTGTGTGTGAAAAATGTTCTTAACGTTAAATTTCAGGGGTGCAGGGGGGGTCCTTTGGACCCCCCTGCACCCTTGAAATAGCATTCTCATTTTGCGATTCCTTAATTGCGATTCGCAGAATGAGAATGGCTTCCCATTCATTCCTATGGGCCTCTAGGCCCATAGGAATCAATGGGAAGGGATTCCTTAATTGCGATTCGCAAATTGTGAATCGCAAGTGTGGAAAAGTAAATTTTGCCATGTTGTATGTGCCTACGTATTCCCCATCTTATGTTATATGTGCATGATCGATATGCATGTATTCCCTCTGATCGATTAAAGACGCAATTACGGTTGTGTCCATCTCTAGTATGCCAGTTTCCGGTCTTCGTGAAAGCAACGAATATTAGGCCTATGTAAACCTACGTTGCCACATTTCACAGTGTGCACGTTAATTCATTGAATTGTCCCCGTTTCTAGGCCTCAAAAGGGCCCGGACTCAGATTCAGCTCCTGTCTCCTGAACCCTCTCCGAGGAGCGATACAGCCCCCACCTGCATCCCTGACCCTTCGCTTACTTCATGCCTCGCAGTGCCCGGCCCGGCCTGGCTCTGCCTCCCAGTCTGCCAAGAATATGTTATGTTTCTAGTTATCAGTCCAGCCCTCCATCTCTGCATTCCAAAGCTACTGAATCGCATCAATAGTTTCCGTCATGGTCTAGCCTTTATGTCTCCATGTAAGAGAAATACTGTATTAATATTCATAGAATATTCCTCGCACACGCAATACATGTAGTATTATGCATGCACCAGTCTTAGTGTCTATTTGCCTTTGCCCTGATAACTTTTGGATTCTATCAATATGTACTCTAAACACCAGATACTAGATAAGCCTTGGGTACATGTCGCTCTGACACTCCAGACTTTAGTCTCCTCTTCTAGCGCAGAAGTCATAGCCCCCAGTTCTCCCTGGTAACACGTCATTGCCCGTTTGCGCGCACCACTAGGTTAGAGGTCCCAGCTGCTCAGGTAGCCCCCTCCATGTTTCCGCCCCGTTTATGACATATTCTGTTACGTTTACATCACATGTCTATGTATACGCCCTGTACACGCCTTCTTGTTACATCATTTTGCCCTTATCTTTCGCGACTGCTACGAGTCCCGCCTACTGCTACGCCTACTGTATTAAATGTAATGCAATTGTTTTTATATATATACTATGAACTGTTACAAAAAGTTACCTTTTGTCCGTTCCCAGATCCTGCCCCTGGCAGCTGCCTTCATTCTATTCCCGTACAGGCTGTCCTGTTCCTGTCCTTTATGCCTGATTAAAGCCTGTCGACTCAAGATACCTCGAATCCTGACTCTTATTTATTGAGCTACCTGTTTTATTGATTATATTAAAAAATAGTATTGGTAATTAATTATTTATTTACCACATAATGGCGCCCGAACAGGGACTTGCCCTTTCCCCACGCGCCGGAGAAGCCACGCAGGCCCCCTGATCCTCTGCAGCCGTGACGGAACCATACCGTGCACGTGCAGATATTTCTGCTTCAAGTATCCCTCAGGCCCACGGAGGAGACGGAGGTTGCGGTCCAGCATCCAGACGAGGCGGTGAGGAACGCGGCGAGTCCCGACCAGAGCCCAAGCCGAGAGTCCAAGGTCCGAGGTATCCGGAGGCCCACCTGTAACTGAAGTCCGAAGTTCGTAGTCCGTCGTCGTAGCAGTCCAGTCCAGTCCGAGGCCTTCCGTTCTTGCTGCCCGGTGAGTACCGTTGCTGGGGTAGTATCTAGACAGGGTCAATTAATTTGTCTCTGGTCCGTGGGTTTGGGTACGCAGATCCAACACGAAGTGTTCACCTAGGTGGACGCGGGTCCTGACGTGTCTCTTTATGGGACCGGTAAGTTTCGTGCTGTTTTAGCAGTGCATCTAGTTATTCCAGTAAGTTCTGTTCTCAAGAAATCCATGTATTCTGTCCGAACTGTTATTTTAAATGTTATTTCCATGAGTTTTTAATGTCGTGGTATGAGTGATTTGTTTTTCCAGTTATTATTGTGTTTATCGTGTACTGTATTGTGTCCAGACTCCAGCCCAAACTATGCCTCTATTCTCGAGGTTACGTCAGTTAAAAACCAGAAAAGGATTGCTCGAGGAAGCAGTTCCTGTCCCGCTTAGGGACAGTCCAGGTCATTTTATGTATCATAAGCATGGCTTAAGTGCCATATTATATCTAGACTTATGGGTGGAGTACACCAAGGAATTAGAAGAGAAATATAGATGGCCCGTATCAGGTACGTGGGATGCCGAGTGCATCATGCGAGTAGAAGAAGTATTATGGAAAAAGAAAGCCAGACAGTCCCAGAAAGATGCCATCGAGTTATGGCGCAAAGAATCTCATAGAAGAACGGAAAAAGAAATCAGAAAGACAGAATTAAGTAGGGAATCCTCAGAAAAAGCCCAAGAAAGGGAATTAATCGAAGTAGGTGAACAAGTTAAAGCCGAACAGTCAGACAGACAGAGAAATGCCCTTATTAAGGGTATGTATCCTCTTCTTGCCGAGGGCTTGCCGAAAGCAACCCCGGAAGCACCATGTAATTTTCCGCCGCCATTAGTTCCGATTAAGTTACGTCACAAACCGACCGCAGCTGATATTTTTCTCTCGTCCTATTTGGACGACACAGTCCCAGAATATGCAAATCCTGCTCCGCCAGCTCCCGTAAATAATGTAATTCCTGTTCCTCCAGCCACCGGGGCATCCGTTACAGCACCTGTTACGGTACCCCCGGTCCAGCCTACAGTACATGTACCCGCTACATCAGTCACTCTCCCAGCACGTACAATACCCGTCGACGATTCTAGTCTAGGAGCAGTGGGGGGAAGTCCTCCTGGAACCCCGCCTCAACCCAGACGTATAACGTTACTCGAGCTACATGCACGAGCGTTACAGCGTTCGCCCAAACTTCAGTCAGTTGCAGATATCAAGCGGGCCCTTACCGAATGCCGTTATGATCCAGTCCCAGGCGATGATGATATGGTCCTGTATTCATTGCGTGTAAGACGGGTGACCGAGTATTTGGACACCCTACCGAATATGAAAGGTTATCTAGACAGAATATATCGTTTCATCCGTACAGGAGTAGATCCAGAAAGTATTAGCGAGGCCATGACTCAAAGGAAAGTCGAGATTCAGCTCATGCTTTTAAAGTTTCTAATTAATTGTTTAATAAGGGAACAAGATTATCCGGATAAAGATCCGGAAGAAATGAAAGTTCTGACCAGGTGGAGTGACCATATAGCCGAGGGAAGACACAAGACACAGAACTGTATAGAGAGTATGTACAAGAAGATCCGTAGGGAAATAATAAAGATACACGAGAAACGAGAAGCAGCACAAGTAACCGAGAAAGAAGATAACTCTTCTACTGAAGAGGTAGACGACGAGAATCCCTCCAGAATAGCGTATGTAGGTAGAACTAGACTTCCCGACCGACATTCACGCCTAGAACACAAGAAAGTTTTCCCTCCTCCAGCACCAGAACCAGGTTCTCTTGAGCAAGTATTTCAAGCTACCGATCACATTCTGAAATCACGAATCGGTTATAGTGAACTTAGTACCATGCATGAACAAGAACTAGCCCGATCAGCAGTCCGATGGACTACTGATTCTAACACTTTTCCTGACGAAATAGTGGCACAAATGTTTCTAAAACTGCCCCCAGCCGAGCAGCGACTGGTGGGTATGTATATGATCCAGCACCTCATTACACTGTATGAGGGACAACATTCTGATCCAGGTCCGTTACATGATGTTCTGAACGAGTTACTCCAGTATAGATGGAGAGGTCTAGGTACTGATTTAATTAGTATCATTCTAGAACAGCGCCACAAATATCGAATGTTTCTGAATCCGCATTTTGTTCATGTCCCACCTCCAGAAAATAAATCATTTTACATAGATAGACAGCATCCGTTACGAGAAGTACACCCAGTTAGGACAACGGGTGGTGACCTAGAACGAGTATTTGTTTACACCCCTATCACAAAGATGGAACTCTTAGAGATGAAAAAGTTAATTCCCTGTCACGACAAAGATCCAGCAGGGTTCCATCGAGAATTAAAAGACATGCTCCGTATGGGAGAATACATGTATCCTGATATCATTAAAATGTTAAAGGTCCTGTTGCCCGCAGGGGTATATGAAAAACTCAAGGAAAAAGAATGGGAGGTGGGAGAGAAAAAGATAGATTGGACAGCTCTAGAAGCTGAAGATACTTCCCGAGTACCAGGTACCGGTCTTGGGGGTAAAGTTAAAGAATTGCCCGAGTTATTGATACAGGTTTTGCCAAGGTTACTAGCCACGAAAAAGGAAGATTGGGATGCAATCTCAGCTTGTAAACAGAAACAGGATGAAGACACTAGTGATTTTTATTCTAGATTTGAAAAATGTTTTATTATTAACAGTGGCCTGAAAACGAGTAGTGAATCGTACCCTCATCTTTTTGTTACCAAACTAGTCGAGAATTCAAGTCCACAAGTTAAAAATCGAGTATTGAAAGTCGAAAGTAGTTGGCAAGCTAATACTCCGTCACAAATGTTACAAATGCTCCAGTATCACCAGAATAGAATCAGGGAAGAGCAAGAACACGAAAGGAGACGTATGAAAGACACGAAAATGAAAGTATTAGTTGCACAATCTGTTCCACAAGACAGTCAGAAGAGGGGTCCGAATCAAGCCAGTCATCCTGCAGCTCCCGTTAAAGGGACTTGCAATTACTGTAAACAGCCAGGTCATTTTATAAACGAGTGTGCAGTTCTGAAACACAACATAGCTGCTGGTAAAACTAAAGAAAGACCACGTCCGCCTAGACAAGAACAAGTTTCACAGACTTCTCAGCCACCACAGAATGCACAACAGACAGTTCCAGCACCGCAGCCTATCGCTGCAACACAGCATGTTTCACAGCAAATGTACCAGTATGCCCAGTCAGAGTATCCAGAGTATCAACAGTATTCATGAAACAGCCTAGAGAGGGAGGTAGGCTTGCCTCTCATTGAGATACCTGTAGATCAAGAGGGTCCCTATGTGCACAGTCAAGTATTAGGGAAAGACAGAAAGTTTTTGATTGATACAGGGGCAAGTAGGACTACTATCAGTCATGACGAGGTTCCAGGGGCTCCGCTCTCAGGCTCTAAAAATGTTTCCCTTGGATTTTCAGGAAAGCCGATTGTTAATGAAATTTCGAAACCAGTTACTCTAGAAGTTGGTCCATTGTCCCGAACTACTGATTTGTTACTTACGAAGTCATGTCCAGAAAATTTGTTAGGCATTAAAACATTAAAAGAATTAGGTGCAGTAATTTGCTGCTCCCCAGAAGAGGTCCGATTGTTCCTGAGAGACTTTAAAGGTCATTATGTATTACGTGATTTTGATCCAAGATTATTGAATGTACCACAGCATTTATGGGCGCAAGGTCCAACTGATGTAGGTTGTATGCATATCACACCCCATCGTGTGACTCTCAAACAAGGTATAGTTTTGCCACAAATCAGACAGTCCAGATTGCCACCTGAGGCTGTAGCAGCCTTATCCAAAATTGTTGACGAACTTATTGCTCAAGGAGTGGTTGTAGAAACTGACTCCAATGTATGTAATTCTCCTATCATTCCAGTCCTGAAACGTACTGATCCAAATGCACCTCCAGTATATCGATTAGTGATTGACCTTCGAGAGCTTAATAAATGTATCATACCCCAGTACCCAGTAGTCCCAGATATTTCTTCCCTATTGACAGCCATTGATTCTGAAGCTACATTCTTCACAGTTATCGATCTCAAGAACGCATTTTTCAGTGTCCCCATTCATCCAGACAGACAGTACCTTTTTGGTTTTTGTTTAAATGGAAGGAGCTATAAATTCACACGAGCTCCTCAAGGTTTCACAGAAAGTCCTAGTATTTACAGTCAAGCACTTAAGAGACAACTAGACAATATTCATATGCCAACTGACACTGCCCTGCTCCAGTATGTCGATGATCTACTGATCACAGCCCGTTCTGAACGTGACTGCGAGCGTGCGTCACTTACGGTTCTGTATTTTCTGGCCGAGCAGGGGCACAAGGTGTCCCCTTCCAAATTACAATTCTGTGTCCAGCAAGTGGTATACTTAGGACACTTACTGTCCAAGTGGGGTAGGCAGTTGACACCAGACCGTATCCAGTTAATAGCGAGTCTTCCACAGCCCAAGACACAGAAGGAGGTACGAGCTTTTATTGGCCTTACTTCTTACTGCAGACAATGGAATCCTCAGTATGCATTTCTAGCCAAGCCACTGATACAGTTAACGACACAGGAGGCAGCCGTATCGACTGTCCTCCCTTGGACCCAGGAACATACACTTGTTTTCAATGAGTTAAAGAAAGCCTTATGTCAAGCACCTGTTCTAGCAACACCGAACTACAGTAAGCCTTTTACACTTTTTGTCACAGAACGTGATGGTACTGCATTATCTGTTCTCACACAAGATCAAGCAGGACAGTACAAACCTTGTGCTTATTTCTCGAGCACATTAGACCCAGTAGCCCAGGCTCTGCCTGCGTGCCTCAAGTCAGTTGCAGCCACAGCTCTAGCTATCAGACAAAGTGATTCCATAGTGTTAGGACACTCCCTGACAGTACAAGTTCCACACTCCGTGGAAGTTCTTTTAAACCGAACACAGACTCAGCACCTGAGCATTGCACGTTTAACAGGTTATGAACTGACACTGTTCCAGCCACACATAGAAATCAGACGCTGCAACATTCTAAATCCTGCAACACTGTTACCGTCAGTTACTTCAAATCCTGCCACACATGACTGTGTGGAAGTTGTTAACACTATGACAAAGCCAAGACAAGACCTGACAGACATTGCATTACCTAATCCCGACCTGACACTTTATGTGGATGGTTCATGTATGAGAACAAGTACAGGAGAACTAGTAGCCGCGTATGCAGTGACTACTGAAACTGAAGTTATAGAAACACATCGTATTGATACCCTGTCTGCTCAAGCAGCAGAGCTAGTTGCTCTGACCCAAGCCTGCATACGTGCCAAAAACCTGAAAGTAAACATATATACAGATTCACGTTACGCATTCGGAGTCGTACACGACTTTGGAGTGCTCTGGCAGGAGAGAGGTTTCATGACTTCTCATGGAACCAAGATTCAGCATGGTCTCCTCATTCAAGCTCTGTTAGATGCAATACATTTACCGACAGCAATCGCTATCATGAAGTGCAAGGCACATACGAAAGTTACTGACATCATTTCCCAAGGTAACGATCTAGCAGATCGAACAGCCAAGCTTACAGCTCAGACCCCAGACATTCCAGTTAACACGACACAGACACTCACTCCAGATCCGACTACTTGTATGACTGTCAAGGACCCTACACAAGATGTCATAGACATACAGTTACATGCTACTCCCAAAGAAATCAAGAAATGGTCCGAACAAGGAGGGGTCCAGACAGATCAAGGATGGTTGACGAAGGGAAAAGCCACATGGTTTCTCCCCGACTCTATGGTTCAAGTCATTATCAATACCGCACATAGTCCAGCACATCTAGGAGAAAAAGCTATGTTAGACAGTATTCAGAACCTTTGGTTCAACAAGCACTTACTAGCTGCAGCCAAGCAGAAAGTCCGTACCTGTATGATATGTTGTCAGTTCAATCCAGGTAAAAGTGTCCCGGTGGAACAAGGTGGATTCCAACCTCCTGACCACCCTTTTGAAGTCCTCCAGCTGGATTATATTCAGATGGAGCGATGTCGAGGTTTCAAGTATGTTCTCGTAGTTGTATGCGCTTTGTCCAGGTGGACAGAAGCATATCCAGTCCCAGATTACACAGCCGCGACCACTGCTAGGCAGTTGGTTCGTGAATTCTTTCCCCGCTATGGACTCCCTAGGGTCGTGTATTCTGATAACGGCCAGCCATTCTCATCTGAGCTTATGAAACATGTTTCCCTTCTGTTAGGGTACCAGTGGAAGTTCCATTGTGTGCGCCATCCTGAAGCAGCCGGTCTCGTAGAGAGACATAATCAGACTCTGAAAATACGCATTGCAAAAGTATGTAAAGAAAAAGGTGTAGACTGGCTAGTTGCCCTGCCAGTGGATTTATTTTATATGAGGATGGTTGCACATTCCAGATCAGGTCTGTCCCCGTATGAGGTCGTATTCGGCCGCCCCCCAAACATGTGGGGTACACCTAGACCCCGCAGTATTACAGATGTCTCCAGTAATATGCTGACAGATTACCTAGCTTCCTTGATGTCTGCCCTACACTCTTGTCGTTCACAGGTTGCCGCCGCATTTCCAGACAACACCGAGGTGAAACCGCATGAAGTCGTTCCGGGTGACCTCGTGTTTGTCCGGAATTTTGATCGTTCAAGTCCGCTGGAGCCCCGCTGGAAGGAGCCTCGCATGATTTTGCTAACAACAAGGACCGCCGTAAAACTCGAGGGCAGGAAGGGGTGGGTCCACCTGAGCCACATAAAGAAATTCCATGGATCACGAGAAAAGACTTTTGCTAAGGACTGCCTTATTCCTAAAGACTGCCTAAAAACAGACTCTGAACTTGACTCTGAACTCAAAGTTCCCCTGTTAGAGAAAACTCCGCAACAGGAGTATAAAGAGAAACTCAGGTCTAGTAAAATAAGTCAGCCAGTTTAATTGTCTAAGTCCCTCTCGGGTGAAACGGTTTGACAGGTTCCTGACATGTATGAGATAGACCCCCATAGTGAGAGAGTTAGTCAAAACTCTAAAAGATGTATTATTGTTCTAAGTTTCTTGTTATTTTTGAGTCTTATGGTTACCTGCACAAGTTATGCTTTACATTTATGTTTTCCAATTTCACATGTACATATGTTTTCTAATGCTACAGTAGAGCACACATTTAGTGATCTGCCTCCTCACGAGCTATCCTATCGTCTTGCTATGCGAAATAACACATTCATTAGAATGTTACACTATTCACACCAGACCAGCAATGCCACTAATTGTTGGGTGTGTGGTCGACTCCCCCCTTTTCAGACACCGAAGGGAGTTCTGCCACTCTTTCCTTATCCATTTTCACATAATGGGTCGTGTGGAGCATGGTCCACGTTAACGTCATCCTCCAATGATATGTCCCTTCTGAATAGAACATGTTTTCCAGACAAGCAAGGTCTCTCCCATAGAACAGGGTTAGATCTAGAAAATGAAGTATATGATTTAGGTAATTATTCTTCGAATTTCATGGTCCTGAATGTTCAGTCTGATACTACTCCAGATTTGCCTGCTATTTCAGTACTACCAGTCAAAGGCGAATTATGTGTCAGAAAGAATGGTTCCGCACATGTAGGACATAGTGATTGTACTACTATTGTCGAGTATAGTGACAGTGGGAAATCTATTTTCAAAGCCTCACGTCATTCTTATTTTGTTTGTGGTCAGACCGCATATGTTCGTCTGCCCCTCGATTGGCATGGAACATGTTACATTGCCTTCCTACTGCCACCAGTTTTTCTAGCCCCATCTGATTATCACAGAAACACGCATCTAGTACACGTCAGACATAGAAGGGAGATCGAGTCCCCAATTGTCGATCAAACTGAAACTACTCTAGAACAGTATCAAGACTTCAATAAAGGTTTCTTCTTCTTTATAGGACCTGTCCAGAATAGTAAGTTAATACGTAGGTTAACCAGAACCCTTGAAGCAGTAGTGAATGAGACTACTTCTGCTCTAGGTAACCTAACTGAAGAGCAATCTGCTATGAGACTTCATAAAATTGCCCATCAGTTACACCAGAATCCAGGCACCTGGACATGGTCCGGTTGGCTCTGGAGTATCATATCTGCCTGGGGATGGAAAGTATTGTCATTCCTAGGTATTGCAGTAATGATCATATTCAGTTGCTGCCTCTGTATACAATGTGGCCCTGCGATTTGCGGCATGTGTGCTACCTCTTGTATTCCTAGTCCTAAATCCCGTTCCAAGACAATTCGGGACGAGCAAATGATGCTATATGAAATGATAGATGGTATCATGAATATTGATGTTTCCTGATGGAAACATAGGGCACAAGGAGGGAATGTGGAAAAGTACATTTTGCCATGTTGTATGTGCCTACGTATTCCCCATCTTATGTTATATGTGCATGATCGATATGCATGTATTCCCTCTGATCGATTAAAGACGCAATTACGGTTGTGTCCATCTCTAGTATGCCAGTTTCCGGTCTTCGTGAAAGCAACGAATATTAGGCCTATGTAAATCTACGTTGCCACATTTCACAGTGTGCACGTTAATTCATTGAATTGTCCCCGTTCCTAGGCCTCAAAAGGGCCCGGATTCAGATTCAGCTCCTGTCTCCTGAACCCTCTCCGAGGAGCGATACAGCCCCCACCTGCATCCCTGACCCTTCGCTTACTTCATGCCTCGCAGTGCCCGGCCCGGCCTGGCTCTGCCTCCCAGTCTGCCAAGAATATGTTATGTTTCTAGTTATCAGTCCAGCCCTCCTTCTCTGCATTCCAAAGCTACTGAATCGCATCAATAGTTTCCGTCATGGTCTAGCCTTTATGTCTCCATGTAAGAGAAATACTGTATTAATATTCATAGAATATTCCTCGCACACGCAATACATGTAGTATTATGCATGCACCAGTCTTAGTGTCTATTAGCCTTTGCCCTGATAACTTTTGGATTCTATCAATATGTACTCTAAACACCAGATACTAGATAAGCCTTGGGTACATGTCGCTCTGACACTCCAGACTTTAGTCTCCTCTTCTAGCGCAGAAGTCATAGCCCCCAGTTCTCCCTGGTAACACGTCATTGCCCGTTTGCGCGCACCACTAGGTTAGAGGTCCCAGCTGCTCAGGTAGCCCCCTCCATGTTTCCGCCCCGTTTATGACATATTCTGTTACGTTTACATCACATGTCTATGTATACGCCCTGTACACGCCTTCTTGTTACATCATTTTGCCCTTATCTTTCGCGACTGCTACGAGTCCCGCCTACTGCTACGCCTACTGTATTGAATGTAATGCAATTGTTTTTATATATATACTATGAACTGTTACAAAAAGTTACCTTTTGTCCGTTCCCAGATCCTGCCCCTGGCAGCTGCCTTCATTCTATTCCCGTACAGGCTGTCCTGTTCCTGTCCTTTATGCCTGATTAAAGCCTGTCGACTCAAGATACCTCGAATCCTGACTCTTATTTATTGAGCTACCTGTTTTATTGATTATATTAAAAAATAGTATCGGTAATTAATTATCATTGAAAATGAAGAAATCGCAAAAAAAATTGCGATTTCTTAATGCATAGCATTTTGCGATTTCTGAATTGCGATTCCTTAATTTTCGCAATTAAGAAATCGCAAAATGACACAATGATGCATGTGGCCGATAGAGTGTTAAATATAAAGATACTATCAAAGAGCGGTTAGAGGTCGCTATTTATGAGAGAAGAAGGGAACTGTTATTGAGTTGAGATGAAGTGTCCTATAAAGAGGCGTGTTTGAAGCCTTTACCTACATTTTTACATTGGTACTTAAGGTTTCAAAGGCCTAACTGGAGTAGATTTGAGCCTGATTTGTCAGTAGTACTGCTGTGTAGACAGACATGGGAGGTATTTGTGAACGGAAGCTGAACAAATCTCGTGTATGGTTATCCATTTTGAGTGCTACCGACCTGCGGGTGGATTAGAAGTCGGTGTATAGACATAAGTATATCGGTTGGACGAACATCTGTCAAAATATTATACTGTATAAATATCACGTTAGGAGCAGCAGCCAGCGATAGTGACAACAATGACGTCAGTATGCTTCTTTACTCAGAGACACTGCAGGGATTGCTGTCCCCAGTGAGAATCTGTTTACATGTGAGTTGGTTACTAGGATGAGAGAAGCGGAAGAAAATTAAGGCAGTGAGGAAATGGAAACAAACCTTTTATTCCTACATAGAAATGTTAGCAAAACAAATGACATACAGAGAGGGAACCACAAAGATGCCGGTTTCATGGTATATAGAGATTTCGAGTTTGTGGTCAGATGATGCTTATGAGTGAGTGTTATTAAAACGAAATTTTTGCCTGGCATTTATTGAAATGAAAGAAAATAGAAAGAAATTAAAAACATAAAATTGGAAAGCAAGTATGGCACAAAGAGCCTAGTAAAAAAACAACGTAGCAAATGTGCCAAAATGTTATGGGATAAATGTTGTTATTAACTGCATAATTGTTGGCTCGATTTTCAAAAGAGCTTGACATAGGCATGTAATTTCCAAGCAAGTTCATGTACGCACGAGTGTGCGTAATTTAACCACTTGCACGATTTCTCTTGTTTCACTGGTGAATATTCTCAAGAGTGTATAAGGGGAGTGGTCAGAGAAATTCCACGCATGCGAAACTTTCTGAGTGTTCATGCACATCCATTGGAAAATGTCAAATGTACGGAATCTAGACAGGAGTATTTTACTTAATTATTAACATATGCAAACTTAGAGCTTGGAAAACCAGCAAAGCCCTGCCTATAAAGTTCCTCGCCTCAGGTGGCTTAAACCCCTGTGTAAAGAGTTGGGCACCAGACATTATAGTGTAGCTTTGCGAATACTGAAATCTGATACACGGCTCCTATTTGTCTTTGGTATGGCGAAGTTTTTAAGCTGGGCATGGCTAATCAGATCAAAAAGACTTACGTACATTGTTTAATTACTTTTTTATCCTGACTATTTTATGTAATTTATTGATGCCATTCGCATTCCATCCTGTACGATTGTATCCTTTGTGAATTGGCTCTTTTATCTTTTTAATATGTTTGTATATTGCTTTTAAAGATATGTCTTATATCGAAATAAAGCCAATTTGACTGACTGACTGACTGACTGACTGCAAAGACTGTGAGACAAGTTTATCAATGAGCCACACAACGGGGCGCAAGAGCAACACAACTCATAAGTTATATTTATCACGCAAGGCCACCTTGCGTGGCCCTGCATGGCTTGATCAATCTAAAGTAACGCAATGCGGTGTAAATTGCTGCATGGGGTTACTCTGCCAAAGGGAGGCATCCATAAGTGGTGCATGGGTGTTCCCACACAATACCTATGAATTCTGGCACATTCCAGATTTACCATTACTGATAGACCTGGGAATGCGTCAAAATGCTACGCATCCCCAGGGGAGGAGTAATGAGGAGAAATATGTTTATTTCTCCTCGTTTTTTCCTCTTTCTTCGTGTGATGCATTCTGCAGCACAAATAGAAAGAGGAAAATGCCTCAGGGGCACCATGGTGCAAGGATGCCTGCGTTGGCACTAGGAAGTACATTGTGCACCAGCGCTGGGAAAAGACAGGAATGTGCATATTATGTTAAATACGGCGCATTCCTGCCCATTCACTGTCACACAGGGCAGCAAGGTGGCTTGCTGCACTGAGTGACTTTTTGGTAAATATGCCCCAGTGTTTTTAGTAAATCCCATAGAACTAAGACTTTTCCTTATGAAAAAGTAAAATTTCCTCATTTATGTTATGTTATGTTATGTTATTATAGGTCTTCTATAGCGCGCGGCTACTCCAAAGGAGTGTCCCGGCGCTTTATGCTCCAGACCAAGAAAGAGAAAAGAAACATACACCACATAACAATAAAAGAACAGGACAGCAGGGTCAGAACAGGAAAATGTGAGACACTAGCCAGTAAAGAGCCAGGTCTTTAAGCTCTTCCTAAAAGCAGATAAGTTGGACATGGAACGCAAGGACAGAGGTAGGGAGTTCCAAAGCTGAGGGGCCAACAGCCTAAAGGATCGCCCTCCAATACGGGCTTTCTTTATGCGGGGGACTACTGCTAATGCCAATGACTCTGATCTTAAAGATCGTGCCGACAAGTAGAAAGCCATCCTCTTTTGTAAGTATTGGGACCCCGCGCCATGCAATGCTTTATGAGCCAATGTCATAGCCTTGAACATTAGCCGCTTCCGGATGGGGAGCCAATGTAAAGTTCGCAGTAGGTTTGACGCCCTCACTCGTCGAATTTAGGGAGGGAAGTGTAACAAATACCAGTGCTTCACCAAAGGAGCAAATTGAAAACCGTGTCCTGACATCAGAGCAATTTTAGGCACACAAAGTAGTGTTCCAGTAATACTAGTCTATATTCTCACAAATACTATTGAGTATCCTCCAGGCGGAGATCTCCCCATACGCTTGCAGTACCTCTAATGTGTGGAGTTCTCTACTGTTAGTGCAGATAATTCTGCATGCAAAGGTATACAATTTAGGTGTAAAGGTGGGTGGGGCAAAGTAGGAGGTAAGAAAATGGGTTATATCTGAACTACTAATTAGGAGGATTTAAAGGAAAACCAATGAGGAGTGAAGAAAGATGCATGCAAGCATTCAAAAACATCCGCAAAAGAGTAGCACTAATCAACAGATTTGCACTTACATTTACCACAACAGAACTGCTGGCCAAACAGGCACAAATCTACTCCAGTCAAGCCTTGGAGTAACTTAACCACATGGGCAAATACTGTTTCTGTAAGAGCTCTCATAGAAATCAATGCAAGGAAGTCAGGGACGAATGTTAGCAACACAGGGAAAAATAGGAAAATAAAAATAACTTTTTCAGTAAAATTTATATATGCTTACATTTTTTAAATCTTTAAAAAACTTTAAACATCTACATAACAATATCTTTAGTACAAGTATTGAACACACATATAGCAAAAGACGATATTCAAATTTAACATATCTGCTAGGTGCAAAGGGGTGTGTGTGAAACCCAGGACTCCACCTCACCCATTGACAAGTAAAACTTATTATAACTTATTTTAAGAACAACAAACCACATTCACCTGGCCACATTTTTGAAAACCCATCTTTATTGATTGTTTTTGCAGTTCTGTTGCCGTAGTGCAGGAGTAAAGTTTGATTACAACATTGCATTTTGTGTTACTCAAATATAGCAATAATAAATAGCAAACCGTAGTGCAAAAATGGAATTAGAAACACAACGGGGAGTCTGAATTCACCTCACCAGCAAGCCATATACCTAACAAAACTTGTTTTCTCCGATGTCAATTGATATCTTTGTTGCCTGGACCCTCATTCTGCTGAACAATTATTTAAGGAGAATAGAGAGGATTAATAGACAGATCCAGGGAAGGTATCATTGCTAGATACTTCTTCTCACCAGAGGTTGTCCTTGATATGATTGCAAACTGAGAGCAGGAACTCACTTCACTTATGGTCCACTTCAAGGCCATCTCTGCCATTGTAAACAAATATTGGCTACACTATTTCCTGGCATGGCTCTTTCAAGATGGTCAATTGGGACACTGGGGGCATCTCACAGCCAGGCCAATTATATTGTTTTCATCAGGTGTTGAGATGTATCACTACTTGCGTGCAACAGTTTATTGCACTGCCACAGAAGATGGTACCCCGGCTCCTGCTTTTTCTACCAATTTACTAGAAATTGGTGCTGTATGTTAAAATAGTGTGCATGAAGATAACTCTAATCATTTTAAAATCTAATAACTAGGGGGCTTATTTATGAGCCGCCTGCGTCGCTTGTGTGTCACTTTTTGGGACGAACTGGATGCGTAAAATATGCGCCACAGTGTGACATATTTACAAAGTGACACATCTAAGCAGATGCGTTACTTTGTAAACCCCTGGGCTACATTATACCTGCATCAGGTATAATGTATGCAGAGTGGGTTTTCCCCCGAAGAAAAGGCTCATAGAAATGTCGCAGTGAAACCTATGAGATTTCACTGTGACACTTCTAGGATGCCACTGCGTCAAATCCTTACTCCAGCCTCACAACAGGTGTAAGACTGACACAGGCTCATTCACATAGGGCTTGCCCCATGTGAAAGGAAACATTGCTGTAGTTGCATTTGTTTTTAGACACACCCCAGCAATGGGCTACTTTTGCACCTACAGAGTCATCAGGAATACTGACTTATCTGTAAATCCTTACGACATGGAGGGTGCACTTAAAAGTGTTGCATTGCTGTTTTCACACAGCGATGCTACACTTTTCATGAATGAGGCCCAAGGTTATGTTACACTGTGTGTGGGAAAGAAGTGGAAGCTGTGTGCCTACATGTGAGAGGCGAGAATGACCTGGGTGTGAAGTACAAATGTGGTGGTGACATAGAGGGTATTTGTTACCTGGGCCTTATATTGAACTTTCCTTGAGTGCATAGGCCATAACATGAGGCAGACCATGCTGGTAGGTGCAAAGAATAAATAACCCAGTTGCCGCGGCGCGATTTCCGCTGCGGTGCGGGGGGAGTCCTGTGCGGCGCCGCGGTGTCAATAAATCACAGAGGGCATGTGCTCATAACGTCCGGGAGCTGTCAGGACTCTGCCCACTGATTAATTCGCCCACACAGGTGGGGAATTAATTGCGCGTGGGAGGAGCGTCTATGTTTGGACGGCTCACGGCCGTCATGAGCACATGACTACCGTGACTCATGATGGCCGGGAGCCATCATGAGCACGGAAGGAGTTAAGGCGTCAGGATAAAACTTCCCCTTCAGAAGAACCTTTGCCACCTGAATTCTGGTAAACATGTCCTACACCCACCTACTCTTGTCCTGCCAGTATTTTCAGGTCATGCAGATTGTGTAACCCAACCCCCAATGCATTGAAAGAGTCTATTATCTCTTGCTACTGGGTCACCTGCTCTGCTCCACTGCAGGTTTATGTGGGAGATCTTCTGATTTCCCAAAAAGTTGCACAACAAAGATAACATAAAGATGTACCTCAAAGTAGGGCAATGGGTAAAGTATTAATACCACACCAAAACAATTAAATGCAAAACAATACAAATCCCAAACTGAATTAGAAAAAGACTAACATTTAATACACAGAATGACACAAAAAGCTCAATACGGGGAACCAGAAACATTCATTTTTAAAGTTTAAGTCTGAATAGCGTCACAAAGCATAAAGGGCAATGATAGTCAACAGTCAGGGCAAACCAGGGCCTAGAAAGAATTTACCTTCTGACTTTAGCACCTAAAATGCCTATCCATCACAGGAGTAAACTTCTAAAGTCCTCGAGGACCTCATGGGAGACACTGAGAAACTCACAGGGTATCAGCCAGAGGCCACCAGCAGGATGCAGTCCAGCGCCGGTGGCCACTGGTTAGCTGTGTAGTTGCAGGTAAAGGCCTCTTGTACCTTGTTATTTCTTTGTAGCTTTAACCAGCTGTCAGAATTATGATCCTTGGGTCTACTTCCTTTTCCTGGGTAGGAACAGCAAAGACAGAAAGAGCAGGGCCAATCCTTTCCGGTCTCCTTAAAGGTTCCAGACAACAGGTTTTGTCCTCTTTTGATCATCAAGAGCAGAATTGGCCTGAAGTGGGTGATTTGAGGCACCACATTTATACCAGGCACGTGCAAGTGGGCGAGAATGTCCAACTGGGTAAATATCACTCGGGCAATCTCTAGTTAGTGTTTGGTTTTTCAAGATAGCGGAAGTCTTCAGCCACGCTAAACTTGGGGTCTGAGGGCTGTGTGTGTGTGGAGGGATGGTACTATAAGTCCTAGTGTCCTTTCACATCAAACTCCAAAATCCAGTTTGGGTCAGCTATTGTACCCATACTAAACTCAGATTAAGAAGTCAGGTAGAAGAAAGCAGGATGTTCAAGCAACCAGATTGTGAATATGCAAGAAATGTTTTGGCAATGTGTTCTATCTCTTTGAAATGTGCCCCAGATGTTATATTTGAAACACCACTAGACAAGTCAGGCAGAATTTGAAATTCAAACTGGATTTGACACTGCAATGCAACAATTAGGCACCCTGTGATTGAAGCCTGCCTGGCTGTGGGACTGAAGTAAAGGCCATACTCATGTGTCAGCTAACAGTTGCCTGTGACAGAGGAGGGCTCTTAGAAGTTAGCCAAAGGTTTTATACATAAAAGCCCAGCATATCTGCCAAGCAGAATTTGACATTCAAGCAGAATTTATCACAGGAATGTCTAAATGGATACTCACAGCCCCACCATGCTAATTCTGTCAGATTCAGATGGTCAATCTCTCTCCATTCAGGCCAGCCTACTGTCTGCACCTCTGAGACATTTAACATCCATTCACGTCTATTTAAATGCTCGTTACTGGCTGGCAGAAGTGTGAAAGAAATGCAACAGGGCCTGCACAGGATTTTTGCACAGAAAAGTTAACTTTGTAAAGGTACATTTTTCTTAATATTAATCAGAAATCAGGCTTCATCATTGAATTAGATTTTTGATAACTGTAAAAAATAGTTGTATGATTATTTTTCAAGCTTGTCCCATTCTGAGATACAGTATTAGGATTAAAAAACTTTTTTTTCCATTCAAAAGTACTTTATTCCGGCCTCTAGGGCCATTAAAGTGTGTCAGATAAAACAAGCCATATATACATCTGGTTTAAAAAACACTGACTATTAACAAAGCTCTTCAAGTGTAATGGCTAACCCACAGTTGGCAAGACATAAAGCGCACAGTACATAAGTACAGCAGGGATGCAAAGATATATATTATAACATGGAACAATTAAAATCCAACAAGCCATATACAAAAAGTTAAAAACAACCAACCATTAAAAAAAATATTCAAATTTTGTACTAAAAGAAGGACAATGACATAATCCTAGACTCCTCCCTCTCCATGAACCGCCAAATCAACGCCATTTCATCCACCTGTTTCAATTGCCTACGGACTCTACGGAAGACTTTCAAATGGATTCCCCACAATTGCAGAAAGACAGTCACCCACGCTCTCATCACAAGCAGGCTACACACTACGGAAACGCCCTCTACGCAGGAATCAACAAATCTCTACTACGCAAACCCGAAACGATCCAGAACGCAGCCGCCAGGCTACTTTAAGGGACACCTCGACATGATCGTATGATCCCTCACCTGCGAGAACTCCACTGGCTCCCCGTCAAGAAGAGGGTCACCTACAAGCTACTCACACACGCCTACAAGACTCTCAACAACATCGGACCCAGCTACCTCAACGACAGAATAAGTTTCCACGCTCCCACAAGGAACCTCCGTTCAGCGGACCTCGCCCTGGCAGAGGTCCCCCGCATCTTCCGAGCCAGATCAGGAGGAAGAGCTTTCTCCTACACCGCTGCCACAGCTTGGAACTCTCTCCCATTAGGAATACGGAGCTCTCCCAACCTGCACTCATTCAGACGAGATCACAAGACCTGGCTCTTCGACTGACCTGGAGCTGCCCTACCCTCCTCTCAGCGCCTTGAGACCCTCATGGGTGAGTAGCGCGCTTCACCAACCCCTGATTGATTGATTGATATGAGACAGCGGTGCCGGGCGTAAGATCTGGATATGGACATGCTCGCCCTACACCAGTTCATACAAGTCTTCAACCCCCAGGGATATACTTCAGGTATGCCCGACGAGTATGCCACATGCAGTTTAAGAAACGCGATACAGCGAAGACAATTGATGGATGAGTGTCATACTTTAAAACTCTGTAAGCCTCTATGGAGTGCACAAACCCTTAGGTCTTACATAGATGGATTAACCAACGCTTGCGCGGCAACCGATAGGCAGGGCAGAGGAGCAAAGCATGTAATTCAGACTCCGCCTTGTAGTTACATGCAGGGCATTCACCCGTGTTGTCTCTCGCCCATTTGCTGGTATATGCCGGCAGTGGGAGAGTCCCCAGTCTCAGTTCCATATATAGTTTCCTAGCCAGTGGGGGGTAAACAAAATCTAGGAAGGTTTCTCTGCTGTATACATCTTTAACCACTAGGAATTCTGCAGTTAAACGACCAATTGAGGAGCTTTCTCGGATGGACATTAGCTTGGCTACTCTGTAGGAATTAACTAGGTCCAGCCTGGAAAGCTTAGCACACGATGTCTCGGGCGTACTCCAGAGATCTGGCGAGCCCAGCTCGAGGGCAAGGTCCCTTATGTGGCAGAGCCAAGGGATTTTCTTTGTGGAACAAATAGGTAAGATCTCAGATAGTTCAGCCCTAAAGACCGACAACTCTGGGGTCACCCACATCCTCCACCAAAAAGTTAAGGGTCTCAGAGCAAACTCTTCATCAAGCAGACACAATCCGAGGTCCATGCGAAGGGGGATTTGGGGGGTGCTGTGCGGTAGGCCTAATAACTGGCGCATGAAGTTATTCTCCACCTTTGTCAGATTACCAGTGGGAGAATACCCCCACAGCTCCAACCCATAGAGTGTAGAACCCCGTGCTTGGGCTTTATAGATTTCTACCACTGGAGCGGCTGGTTTAAAAACTGAAGATCTATACAACTTCATTATACCACCCACTGCCTGCGTTAATCTAAGCCTTGCTTTGTCTAACAGTGGACCCCATTTGAAATTCTCTGCCAAAGTAACTCCCAGGTAATCGAATATCTTGACTCTTTCTGGGGGAATGCCTTGTAGGGAAGGATTTGGGCGGGTTGAGTGGGGAGGGTTGAAGAGCATATAGTTTGTTTTAGCTAAGTTGATCTAAAGCCCTCTTACCTTGCAAAAAAATTTCAAAACCATCTAAAATGCGCTGGATGCCCATAGGTGATTTTGAGAGAAGCAGAGTATCGTCTGCGAACATCAGCGCAGGGACCTTCCCTGAAACTAACTTTGGAGCATCGTTGTCCTTGAATAAATTGAGGTGGTTGGTTAAATCATTGATAAAAAAACAAAATAAAGTAGGGGCCAGAACACATCCCTGCCGAACCCCGATTTGGACAGGGAAACGGGAGGTGAGTTCCCTGTGCCTTCCACAGTGCACTTGTGCAAAATTGTCAAGGTATTGCCTCTTGATGGCATTTAGGAGGTATTGCGGCATCCCTAGGTCGCTTAACACCCTCCAGAGTTTTTCTCTGGGTACAAGATCAAAGGCTGACTTCAGATCAACAAATATTAGATAGAGGCTGCCACACTCTATAATCACCGTTTTCCAGAAGAGAAGTTGTAGTCTAAATATCTAGTCAATGGTTGACATTTTTGATCTGAAGCCAGCCTGGTAAGGAATTAATACTTGCTCTTGTTCGAGCCAACCCTGGAGGCTGTCCAGGAGCCCCCGGCCAAAGAGTTTTTGGGAGACGTCGATTAAACTAATTGGCCTATAGTTGGAGGGAGTGAGGGGGCAACCGTTTTTAAATATGGGGACATTCTCAGCCCGCGTCAGATATCGGGGGATTTGAGCCCTTCAGTACCGCATTAAATAAAGCACACAAGTACGCAACCCCTAATGTTGGTTCTTTGCGGAATAGATCCCCCGGCAGTTTATCTAAACCTGGGGCTTTGTTGCAGTGTAACTTGTTAATGGCGTTCCTCACTTCCGAGCTGGTAATCTCCCTTTACCCTTCTGCTTGGGACTCGAGTGCCGTGCTGGTAGTGATAATATTAACAGATCAGCATCCCTATGGGAATATAGTGACCCAAAGTGGGTCTCCCATGCTTCAGTGGCTATATTGGACTCGATAGCCGATCTCCCTTTCCTATCACCCGTGCTCACTATTGCCGAAAAGGTTTTCAAATCTTTGTCATCCAGGGCGCTCTTGAGCATTTCCCACCTTTCTTGTTCCCAGTTCTTCTTCCACAGCCAGATGGGCCGTTTATATCTAGCCCTGGCAAGTTTGAATAATGGCCTATCATTGGCCTTGACTCTATCCAATAGATCCCGCTTAGCCTTGCGACATTGGTCATTAAACCGAGGGCATTTGTTGTGGCTGTTTTCTCTGACACGGGTCAGCGGGTAGAAAACCTCCCCCAGATTCAGGGCAAGCTCAGAATGTATTTCCCCTACCTTGTCAAGATCCGTATTGTGACCCTCCACATGAACTGCCTCCCACTTTTTAACTAAAGATGGCATTGCTAGCTGGAAAATTCTAGCTATCTTTTCTGGAGACTGTTGGATATGGCCCTATCTAACGTTTCTTCTGTTATTAGTCGCTACTAGAGCGCTATGGCAGTTGACAAGTGCGGTAGAAGATTTTTCAATGCCTAGATTCCGTTGTTTGAAAGTCAAAGTCAGGGCAATGTGATTGCTATCCTGACTTTGTTCAATATAAAAATTGAGGACCTTTCCCCATCATCTTGTTTCTACCAGGATGTAATACATTTGAGAAGCCTGGCCTGCTCTGTTCAATGTGGTCTGCCCTGGTTGGTCGGATTTTGTCCGACCGTTGCATGCCCTTCATGAGAAAGTTAGGGTGATTGAGTTTAGCTCATGGCCAGAGGGGACCATGCTTTAATGGGGGTGATAGAGGGGTTGGGAATCGACCAATAAAGGTCCTCTTCTGTTCGGGGAGAATGTAAGGGATCTATGAGGGGTTCAAAGTGGCAGCTAAAGTCACCCCCCACAATCAGCCATATCCCCTGATCTAGAGTTGGACTAAAATCTCCCAGAAGGGCGATGGTGGATGATTCCTGGCTGTTGTTAACTGGGAGAAAATACACGTTTATTAGGGCGATTTTCACCTTTGTTGGGAAGGAGAGCAGCACACACTGGATGTCATTTGTAGGAGTAGACAACTGCTCTGCCCTACAACCAAGGTGAGTGCCTAGCCAGATGGAAAGGCCACCAGAGAGTCTCCCCCTTGTCCCCCATGGATGCCAAGATGTTATAATTGGCATAACCCACCCGTTAGAGATCTTCCTCGCCCAAGTCTCTTGGAATATACGAATGTCGAATTTATCGACAAAGCCGCCCCATTCTGAGCAGGGCAGTTTATTTCTAAGGCCTGCCACATTCCATGAGAGTATCTTCAGCCCATTAGCATGCACGCTCGCCCCACTCGCGTCCCCAGGGGCTACATCATGTTGTGTGAAAGAGTCGCCAGAGACAACCACACAGCTCTTGCCTAGTACTCCCTGTGCTATACTTTCGCTGCATTGTTCTCTCAGCGGGGCATCAATATGGGCATCAGGGACCACGGATGGTTTAATTCTGTCTCCTTTCTGGTTGGTCAAATGGGGGAGACGTAAACTGCTGCCCATCTTAGTCCAATCCGAACCCCGCCTATCTATGTCCTTGACATCATGTCCTACCATTGGAGTGAGTCCAGCTACCTGTGATCCCTCTCTCAGGCAATCAACCTCCTCCAGTGGATCATATATATTATTCACCGGGATGTTAAAAGGAGGAAACCTATTTTGAGCATGCCACCTACCTTCTGAACGTGGCCCTACGCCGGCTTCTAACATTGGGGGTGAAACGCGGGTTCTTAGAGAAGGCTTGGGTTGTGTGTAAAAGAAGTTCAGAGGGCATAGACTCATGGCTGTTCGAGAATTATAGCAACTGGTGGGAGTATTGAATAAATTGGTCACAATGTGGGGATTTTTAAAATGTATATTTACACACTCACCCCTATCACTTTTTTCCTGTTTCCCACCCACCTTACTCTGTGGACCATTATGATTTCTCCAGCTCTGGCATAATCAATTTGTTCATGTTTTGCAAGCCAGAACAGGCATTTGTTCCTCAGCTCAAGGTGGGATTCTTTGGTACTAGGTTCAATGTGCGGGACACCTGTCAAAATAGCTACATACGGGGCACAGGCAGGTGGGAGGTTTATATCTGGGAGATTTATGCTTGGGCAGGCATTTCCACCTTCACTTGGTCCTTGTGCCATTTGTCTGTTCTCTTTGCTGTTGGTAGCTATGGCTGGGGGGCTAGATGGTTCTCGGTGTCTTGTGCTTGGTGACTTGATCTTATTTCTATTCTCGGGGCAACGCTCCTATCTCTGTGCAACCTGGGGGCACCTTGGTTCCCTGACTCATTAAACTGCTTAGAGCCCTTGTGTGCTTTCCCCTCCAGCCCCAGAGGTGATGTTAGATCCTTACTCTCAACCTGACAACATGCATCTTTCCCTCTTGTGGGCTGGCCATTCGGATGTTAGGATAAACTGGCCTCCCCTGGCACTAATGTTTTCTCCAGAATATCTAGACGGCTAACAACGGGGGCTAATTCTTCTTTAATATTAGCCCTCAGGTTATTCTGCAAGTTTGTCAGTAAGTTCAGAGCCCAAGGCGGGTATGTCTTGTCTACACTGGCTGGGATCAGCCTGCCTGCTCCAAGTTCTGACTCTTCGTACCCCTCAATGCTTACGGTAATATCCTCACAGTATTTCTTTTTTCGAGATCCAACCTCTGATGTTAGTTTACGCTTTCCGTACTTGGGGATACTCTGAGCGTTTTTGCTTTTACACGTCACTTTTATGTGGGCTACTACCTCATTAGGTGGCTGGAGGTGGACATCTGCCTCGGTTTGGACCAGGTTTGACTGAATGTTCTGGGTGGAAGGGGGTTAAACAGATCGGGAGTAAGTGATAGCCGCCGTTCTGTCATCTCGATCTCACAATCCACCGCCCCTATTGACCTCTGCAGCTTTTTATCTATAGATATTGGAGGGATTGGGGGGTACTTGTTGGTTTGGCTCGAGTAGGGCCTGCCCTCCTCCCCATTTTGTTGGCTGGTGGCAGATTGATTCCCAGTCTTACTCTGTTCTGGATTGCAGCATCACTCGTCCAGCTCCAGGGCCTGTCGACCTCTAATGCCTGGGGGGGGGGGGGGGAAATCCACGAGTGTGTTGGCCTGGGAATGTACAGCCGGCTCCGAACACCCCCGCTTTAACCCAATCAACCCATTTAATCAATGTTAGAAAAAAGTCACTATAGTCTGAAGGTCCTCAGGGCACCTCGGATTACGGGCGTAGGCCGCCTGTGGCAGTGATATCCCAATGAAAGTGAGCTGGGAGCTTGTAATAGCGGGAGGGGAAATAGTCTCATAAAAGTCTTACCAGCTGGAACTTCTGCAATGCCAGTCAGGACGACCAAGGGGTGTGGCCCTGCCCTGCCTCTTCCTGGTGATGATGGGCGCAGGATGGGCCCGCCCATGGCCAGGGCTTCGCCTGGGCGCGGCCCACGCACGTCCCACGCCGCGGGTTGTGAGCAGAACTTTATTGGGGGCAGATGAGGACACCCAGTCCACTACAGAGGGCGGAGAGCACGCTTTGCATTCTGGGACTTGGAGTGAGTCCGTGCAGTGGTGGCCAACACACAGGGTCCAGGAGCAGCAAGGAAGTTACCACGAAGTTTGGTGAAGGCAGGAGGGGCTCGTCAAAGTCAGCAGCCCCCTCGTGAAGGGAGAGGTTTCCCTGCCGTTCTTTTCTGTGTATTAGGATTTTAATCTGTGCTCTGGTTTTCTACATAGTACAGCTTGACCTGCTACTGGTAAAATAGCTATTGGGAGCTAACTACTATAAGGACATATTGGCATTACATTTGTATGTGCCCTACTTTTAAATACCATGCACACTGACTTGTGGGCTATAAAGCCTATTTAGGGGTGACTTATTAATATTTGAAGCAGTACAAAAGGGGATGGTGATGGACGGAGCATCTGAACCAATCAAACACTCACACCCAGTCAAAAGATCTGGGTTTAATCCATCACCGTTCTTTAGCCCACTCTGCCACCCCAGTTCAGACATGGCCATATGCAAATCAGTCTGACCCTGTGCCTCATGGGAACAGTCCAGCCCGAACTGCCAAGCCATGCCTTCCCTGGACCGGAAACAAGCTTCCTAGGACCGGTTTCTGGCATTTCAGCCGTCTTCAGCCAGGCTTGCTTGAATCCAGTGGCAAAGTGAGCAAGGGACTCACGTCTGAGCACACCCTGCCAACTTATGGCAAACAAAGCAGTACAAAAGGGGGTGGTGATGGACGGAGCATCTGAACCAATCAAACACTCACACCCAGTCAAATGATCTGGGTTTAATCCATCACCGTTCTTTAGCCCACTCTGCCACCCCAGTTCAGACATGGCCATATGCAAATCAGTCTGACCCTGTGCCTCATGGGAACAGTCCAGCCCGAACTGCCAAGCCATGCCTTCCCTGGAACGGAAACAAGCTTCCTAGGCCCGGTTCTTGGCCTTTCAGCCCCCTTCAGCCTGGCTTGCTTGAATCTAGTGGCAAAGTGAGCAAGGGACTCACTTCTGAGCATACTCTGCCAATTTATGGCGAACAAAGCAGTACAAAAGGGGGTGGTGATGGATGGAGCATCCGAACCAATCAAACACTCACACCCAGTCAAAAGATTTGGGTTTAATCCATCACTGTTCTTTAGCCCACTCTGCCATCCCAGTTCAGACATGGCCATATGCAAATCAGTCTGACCCTTTGCCTCATGGGAACAGTCCAGCCCGAACTGCCAAGCCTTGCCTTCCCTGGACCGGAAACAAGCTTCCTAGGACCGGTTTCTGGCATTCCAGCCATCTTCAGCAAGACTTGCTTGAATCCAGTGGCAAAGTGAGCAAGGGACTCACGTCTGAGCATACCCTGCCAACTTATGGCGAACAAAGCAGTACAAAAGGGGGTGGTGATGGACGGAGCATCTGAACCTATCAAACACTCACACCCAGTCAAAAGATCTGGATTTAATCCATCACCGTTCTTTAGCCCACTCTGCCACCCCAGTTCAGACATGGCCATATGCAAATCAGTCTCCTTTCTCATGGGAACAGTCCAGCCCGAACTGCCAAGCCATGCCTTCCCTGGACCGGAAACAAGCTTCATAGGACCGGTTTCTGGCATTTTAGCTGTCTTCAGCCAGGCTTGCTTGAATCCAGTTAATCTTATTAATATTTGAAAGCAACATTATGACCATTCTAAAGGATTTATTTTGACAGCTGTGACAGCGTGTATATACTACCACAGTCAGCCTACTCAAGTTAGTCCTGAAGCAATATTTGCACTGCCACTGTAGTGGATGGCACAATAGGTACATCAGTGTACTAGTGCATTTACCTTCCCGGCCCAGGTTACACCTTGTACCTTATATTAGGGACATATAGGTAAGCTAAATATACCAATTTGGAGTATGCCCTTTCTACCATGTTTAAAGGTGGAGCACCATGGTAAAACCAGGAACTCTCAAACTTTGAGTACTCCATTAGAAAACAGGACAGGCACCGGGGCTGAAAAAAGCTGCAAGAAAACATATTCACTCTAAAGATTCTAAGCACATAAATCTAAAAAGAAGGCCAAGGCACTTTACTACCCCACAACCATTGGTAAGATTTACATGATAATTACTACCACAATATTTGCCATTGAATATGAGATTTATACTCATTGCCAGTGATAGCTAGTGTCTAGAAAAACATGATTCATTCTAAGGAACACAACTGGATAGCTTTACTTAACAATTCGCATCATCAAATCTCTGGCATTTTACTTCAACATCACTGCTTTACAACAGGCTTTGCAGAAAACCTGATAATTGCCTTGAAATAACTTTCCATGTTTCAAAAAACATCTTTTCTACACAGATAGAATTCAGAACTGCAGTCCAAGCACTGGTTAGGACTCATCTCAGTGGAGGCCTACTATACTTACCAGTGTCCCAAATCCTCACCTAATCCAACAGAAGATTGTCTTCCATGCTGCTTTATATTTCATCAAAGGATTAAGGGACTGAAAGAGGAAAGCCTCTGCTGTCAGAGAACATCATTGTCTCATCTACCTGCTGGTATCACCTTCACAGTGTGCTGAAAATTCTTCAAGGAGGCAAGTCAAAGCATCCTATAGATATGTTTTTGTGAGTTCCTTGTAAATACAGCTGTGGTAGACTTAAACAGCTGCATGGCAAGCACAGGTAGGAACTGACTTGACAACACAAGCAGAAATGACAGACAGGCAGAAACCCATACACCTTTCATGACTTACCTGGAGATAATAATTATTGAATATTTAACATTCCTGTCTGAGAATTCAGGATTATAATGCTTAGTGAGCATTGGAACCACTTTCCCCAAAAGATGGACACGCACCATAAATCCACATTAGGTATATTTTAATTAATTATTAAGTATTATTAAGCATTCAGTTATTCAGAAATAAAGTCCTAGTCCAGTGCAGGTCATGTGAATGAGCGCTATTGCAGAAATAAAATGAATGGTAAAAAGTGAAAATACAATAAATGTACATGTGAGAAAAATGGCAACATGTGCTCATTAAGTCAAATCGCTGATGGAAGAAATCTATAATGGAATTCCTATCTTCCCACCTTCTAGCCCCTACTGGATGTGCCCTATATCTGAGTTTTTTTATGGCTTTGAAACACACCTACCTTTTACTCACAGCCCTTTCAATGTTTCTCGGTCTGCAACAAGCAAGTCAGTTTCTGTGTTTGCTTAATCATGCTTTGGCTGAGAAAGCAATAGTATAACCCTCTTACAACGGTGTTTGAGTGTAAGAAATTGGATAAATGGTTGGGGGGTGAAACCCTACTCAAGCAGCAAGAACAATTTCTGTCAGGGTGAAACACAAGCAAACCCCAAATTAATCTGTCCTCAACCCTCTGGTAGCTAGGCACAGAGCAACCAGACTTAACTTAGAGGCACTATGCAAAGATTCTATGCAGCACCTCAAACAGTAATAGAGTGAAATACACACAGGCTCACAGCAGAGCATACATTAAGTGTGAAGTGTGGCGCTCGGACTGCGGTGTGCATGTGAGGCATACACGCTTCTGGCATTCTTTAATTACAGACACTTGACACGTCGGACAGTCTCCTGTCAGATACTGCAAGGTGGGGAGCTGTCATCTCCAGGGTAATGAACTCATATTTTCAAGGTAACTTTTTCTGAGGTCCACAGTTGGGTCCCTTCTTTCACAATCTTGCACAAAAACTCCATGTACAGGTCGGATGTACTCAGTAGGAGTAGAAGGGACACCTTCCTGCACGTAAACAATCAATGGCGTTTTGCTGTTTCTTTCTGTGCTGCACAATGCAGCACACATGAAAACAGCAAAACCAAGGCAAAATAAAGCATTTCTGCTCGTTTCACAAGGGTAAGACCAGGTTTTTTTGGTCTTAATTTTGGCGCAGCCCCATATTTACGCCACCCTTGTATATATGGGCCAGCGTCAAAATCAAACGATTTTGAGACGGAACGCCCACCACAACACCCATTGTCCCCCCTTCATGCTAAGTATAGTGTGAAAGGGTGCCTTATTTACAGGGAGCGTTAACACTGCCTTGTAACTAAGGCAAAGCCCGTATCGCCACAGGAACGTCTTTAAAAGTGACGTTCCTATGGCGATAGGGGCTTGTTAATATGCCCCTAAGTATGAGAGGATGGCTTTGCAATGCTTTGGGAATTTACAGCATCCCACAAAGTCTTGATATATCTTCCCCGCAGAATTAATATATCTGTGAGCCTGATAACCTGCAGTTTGCTAATGTTGTTTCAGGTGGAAACGCCCGTTTATGTACGAAACAGATTCACGTTGCGTGCTAATTGTGCACAATTCTACCTTGCACACTCTCTAACTGATTAAAAACTTGCCCAAATTGAAAGTAAGTCTCCCCACCCCTCACCTCCTCCCTGCGCCTTTTTAAGAGGGGAGACTCAAATTGAGCACCCCCGCTCTTATACAGCATTGAAAAAAGTAATTACGGACAACCCTAGTCCCAGGTCTGATACCAAGAAATGTTCCATTGAAAGAGACATGTTGTTGTTTCTCTATGCATTGAATATCACGAAATTGAACTTTAAGCCACAATTATATTCGCATTGCAGGCTATTAAGGCCAAGAATGCTTCTGAAAATGTCGGCATAAATTAGCAGGGAGCCCTAAACGCAGGTGCAATAAACAGCAGGACAGCAAAGATGAAGTTGAGCTGTGTTTAAAAGAATGATTACAAAAAGAACAAATGAAAGTTAAATCTGTGCTTAGTACTGGCCTCAGTCCAAATGCCAGCATCACTATGCTGTTTGCCACCTGTGCCCAATATCCACACGAATTCAGAAGATGAATGAAACATTTCCCAAAAGACCACACTGAAGGGAAAGTCTGAGTTAGCTGGTAAAATTAAAAACAAAACTCAGTAAAAAGGCTGTGAAAAGTAGATGTCCCAGTAATTGTTTCAATATTTACACACGTTATTGATTGAAATAAATGCCATTCGAATGTTTATTACGGGCAGAGACTTGGCAATAAATTAAAGGAATGGAACCATACATATACATTTAGAATGAATCTCCAATGATAAAACGAACAAAGCAATACAATTCTTAACATTTGTTGAAAGCAGTTTCTTAAAAAAGAGATAGGTTCCTCAATTACCACTTGAGCGTTTAACATTCTGCTTTAAACCACTATCATGAACGTATGTAAACATTTTCAAAAAGAGAAATGCTGCAAAATGTATTTTATTTATTTGCAGAAATAGATGACATAACTTTGTGGATTGTATGGCGGCCAAGGCTGCCTCTACATTAACCCCTTCCACGCTGATGACGAGTGAGTTTGTCATGAGGTACACCTCTCGTACGCTCATGACGAGCTGAGCTCGTCATGAACCGCGGGATGCCGCGATTCTCAGCGCACAGCGGGAAAACGCGCCGCGCGCATGTGGTTAAGGAGGGTGTGGACGCCATCACATTGGCCCTTTTACTAGTGACGGGTGTTCTAAAACGCAGTTTTTCCAAGGGCTTCAAAGCTGGGAGGCGTTCCATGGGTGGAGCATGGGCGTTCTCATGCTTCCACCTATGGATTTGTGCATATTCCCAGATTTACTAACGCTAGTAAACCTGAAAATGCGTCAAAAGGCTACGCTTTCCCCAGTGAGGCATAACGAGAAGAAATATCTTTATTTCTCTTCGTTATTTCCTCTTTCCACATGTGTTGGATTCCGCCGCATACAGAGAAAGAGGAAATGCCTGTAAGGATTTTTGTGGGCAGGAAGACACCGCTTCTGCCTAAACCAATCTTGTTCGTAACGCAGGCATCCTGGCACGATGGTGTAAGAGTGCCTGCATTGGCGCTAGGCTGAACACCGTGGCCCTCATTTATGAAAAGTGACGCATCGCTGCGTGAAAACAGCGATGCGTCACTTTTCATAGCGCCCTCCTTGCGAGACCAATGATGCATCATATTTACAGTATGACGCATCATGGCGCAAGGAGTTACAGATACGTCAGGATTTGTGACGTATCTGTAAGCGCAAAAGTCACGCATTGCTGGAATGTGTCACAAAAGTGACGCAACTCCAGCAATGTGTCCTTTCACATGGGGCCAGCCCTATGTGAAAGGGCCTGCGTAAGTCTTACGCCTGCTGTGAGGCAGGCGCAAGATTTTGACGCAACAGTGTCCTAAAAGTGACGCAGTGAAATCTCATAGATTTCACTGCGTCACTATTACGAGGCTTTTTGCGGGGGAACGCCCCCTCTGCATACATTATACCTGACGCAGGTATGATGTAGCGTAGGGGTTTACAAAGTGACGCATCTGCTTAGATGCGTCACTTTGTAAATAGTGCGCAACAGGAGGCATGTTTTAAGCCGCCGATGCGTCACAAAAGTGACGCATCGGAAGCGCAAAACTGACGCAAGGCCTCCTAAATGAGGCCCCGTGACTGGGCAAGGAGAGAGAGCAGAAATGCCCCAGATTTTAGTAAATATGGAGCATTTCTGATCTATCCCTTTCATTCAACGTGACTTTGTTTCCTGCCCTGTGTTTCTTGAAAGGTTAGTGAATATGCCAGATGGTATTTATGAATGCGAGTGTGTAGGGATATATGTAGGATTATTGGTCTATGCAGTGGCATAAGGCAAAATGATGGCCTCGCCTGTAGAATGCGATGAGGGGCTTCTGACTCTCTTGTGTCTCACAGGATATTCCTCTGGTTGAATGGATTGGGGGAGCCTGAAAAGTTGGGGGCCTGCCTGTACCAAAGGGGCTGCATGGGCCTACGTTTTGCTCCTAGTATTATGCAGGTCCACTCGGCATGCTGCAAGGCTGCTCAATCTGCCTCGTGACTAGTCCATTGACAGCTCGGCATCAAGAAACAGTGAGCAGTAGGTCCAGTGCAAGCCAACATTACTGCAGCAGCCACCCCTAATTGGGCTCAAATTGGCAGCAACCTAGGCCCCTGATCAGTTCAGTTCATCAGACTGGCTGAGCTCCGGCAACCCAATAGTTAACCTTGTCAAATGTATGGTTTAAGTAAGTCATAAAGCTGGAGATAGGAGATGCAGAACAGCTCAACACAACTGAAAACAGCTTTAACGTAAAACATGCATAGGAAATTCTACAAAAAATAAAGAATCAGAAATAGAAGTCCCACACAGGTAACAAAGGTCCTGAGATGATCAGGGCTTAGGAAAGATGAAGCCAGAATAAGTAAGAGGATAGGCTTTTTTGAGGGAAAGGTATATGTGGAGGGAATCCAGTAAGGCTTTAGTCCCTGTCTCTGACAGCGTTCATAACTATTAAGACTTCATGAGACAGATACATCAGTGACGTGCAGCCTCATGTGCAGTGTTGCATGGGGGATTGAACCAGTGAAAGGCGCTCCACTAAGGAAGCACTGAAATCAGATGAACCTCCAAGCTGCTCCACAAAAGGTCTAGCAGCCCCTGACTCATTGCATAAGTGGTAGGGGAAGAGAGGCAACTGCTAAAGATGTCAGTTTTCATCCACCCATTTCAAACAAGACAGATTGCCACAGAAGTGAGACGTCCCGAGAGCACAAGATCAGAGTTTGGTAGGCGGGATACTCCCTCACAAATGTCATGGATGTCCCATCTGCTCTATTACAAGTGTCATATGATATAATGCTCTTGTAATAGGGTGATGAGCAGAATATCCATCACATTTGTGATGAAGGATCCCATCGCCAAACTCTAAATCAGTCCTTCGGTGTCTATATTTAGGAGGTATTTCATTTGCATGGTCTTTCCCACCTATTTTCTAAATAGTAAACAGACCAAGGGGCATATTTACAAGCCCCTATCACCACCACAATGTCATTTTTTCAGACGTTGGAGCTTCATCTTATTTACAAGTCAGTGTTAAACCTCTTAACTTGGCTTAACGCTGCTTTGTAAATAAGGCCCCTTTCACACTACACTTAGGGAGAAAGGGGGGGCAATGGGTGTTACTGTGGGCATTCCGCCGCAACACCCATTCATTTTGACGCTGCCTCCTATTTTCAATGGTAGCGTAAATAGGAGGCAGCGCCAAAATTGAGACCAGGGACAACCTGGTCTTAACCTGGCGAAACTAGGAGAAAGTTTTAATTTCTCCTCGTGTTTGCTCTTTCCCTGCGTGCTGTGTTGTGCAGCACACCTGGAAATAGCAAAACCCTAATGATTGTTTATGTGCAGGAAGGTGTCCCTTAAAAAAATGATGTTTTGTCACTTCTATGTGTGCCGCATTGATGAGCACACACAGAAGTTACAATATGCCACTTAAAGATTGTTTATGTGCAGGAAGGGAGGCCTTCCTGCACATAAACAATCATTCCCCACCGTATTCTTGTAAATAAGGTGCAGCCCTGCGCCAGAAGTGGCGGAGCGTGGTTTTAAGCCAAGGAGGCCAATGTCACGCTACACCAGCCACTTCTCCCGCACATATGGATTCTAATTTGTAACAGGATGAAACTATCCTCCTTGGTGGAAAAAAATACTTATCAGCTGCTGTCACTCATGAGCACCCACCTACAGAAGACCAAAGACCTAGCAGAGGCAGAGGTGGAAAGAGAATTTGCGAGTGGCGGCCAACACAGATCGGGAGTGGCGGGCGGGAGGCGGGGGGCTTTGCAAAATAAGAAAAATAAACACACACCTTATCGATGCGTCTCTCCTCTGTCTCTCCTCATGTCAGGAATGGAACAGGAAGCACCCAAGCTCTCCTAACCAATCACAATGCTGCAATGCAGTGCTGTGGTTGGTCTGAATGCTGTAGTTCGGCAATCAGACAGGGAATGGGAGCTTGGGCATATTCTTCACCCAGGCTGTAATGCAGCCTGGGTGGAGAACATGCAATGCGCGCATGAATGTTTGGCCGGCCCGAGACGCCCGACCAAACATACATGCGCACTTAGAGTGGACAAACCACTCTTCCTCCTGCTCCTCTGTCATCGAAGCAGCCCTGCCCCGCAAAGCTGCTGCACCAGGAATAAATAAAATGATAATAACTTTGAGTTATTATCATGTGTTTTTCCTTAATTCCCCTGCTAAAAAGCAGTGGGCCGACACTTCTCCGCCTTAGAGGAGGAGCCGCCACTGGCATTTGCATTCTCTTCAGCCAGCACCCAGCAATAGAAACCTTAGGATGCATAGATGTGTGGATACCAGACCATTTGTGACTGGGAATTCGACTAAGCCTAGCCTGTAAAAAGGTTCTATGATTAAAGTTCACAAGGTGCAATTGGGTCCTGTGTTCCTGCATATGGGAAAAAGCAAGTCCAAAAACAGCAGGCATGCTGAGCCGGACACTTACAATATATCCTAATTGCACTAAGATATTAAATGGCATCTTCTAATAAAAATATCAAACTGGGCAGATGTATTTCGATTTTATCGAATCCATACTAATATTATAAAGAGCCCAAACCTTTGAGGCGGGTAATCTCAGTAACCACAGCACCAATCACAACACCCAATACAGCGTTTGGAAACGGCAGTTGCAGCAGAAGGACATAGGCTATGCAGACGGCCACCATATATATATTTTTTTGCAGAGTTTTATATAGCGCAAACTTGACTCAAACTGAATCAGGTATCAGAGTGCTTCACATAGCACCAGTTACGTTACATGAGGACACACATTCATTTTTGTTAGGCACGGGGAGATGAAGTGATTTGCCCAGAATCACAGGATGTTTGGCGTCGTTACCAAGACTCGAACCCAGATCCCAAGGTCCGAGGTCGAGCGCCTTGGCCATTAGACCAACTCCTCTAAACATTTAAAAGGTAAGAGAACCGTGCCAGCAAAGTAGTATCTTGTTGGCGTGTCTGCGTTGTGCTGTGGGCGTGGGCTGGGGGCATGACTAACGCTGGGGGCGTGTGGTACGGCCATCACATCGTGGGCTGTGGCCGTGTGCTGGGGGCGTGACAAATGCTGGGGGCGTGTGTCCGCCCTTCAAGCCATGTGAGTCGTACATACAAGCGCCAATTACGTTGCTGAGCAGCATCAAGGGGCACGCTGGGGGCGTGACACGCTGGGGGCATGACACGCTGGGGGCGTGAGAAACGCTGGGGGCGTGTGTCCGGCCTTCATGCTATGTGAACGCAATTGCGCCGCATCAAGGGGCACGCTGGGGGCGTGAAAAAACGCTGGGGGCGTGTGCTACGTTCCGCCCTTCATGCCAAGTGGGTCGTACATTAATCAGAAGATCGTCTGCTGTGGCCGCGTGCTGGGGGCTTGACAAATGCGTTCACCTGGAGGCCTGGTAAGTAACTGCAGCCTCTCCTGTGCTCTGTTACTGAACTCTCTCATTCAACGAAATTACATGCGCCTGCTACCATCAACCAGGGCTCTAGCCGGGCTCAGGCGGCGGATCAGTACACTAATTACACGCGCCTGATAACATCAACCAGAGCTGCAGCTGGGCCTCAAGCAGGGGAACACGCGCCTGCTAACATCAAACAGGCCTGCATCTGGGCCTCAAGCGGGGGAACACGCAAATGAGTTTGTTTGCGGGGACAATTACTGCAGCCTCTCCTACTCGCTGTCACTCAACTCTCTCATTAAACGGATTTACCCGCGGCTGCTAACTCTCTCATTCAACGACATTACACGCGCCTGCTAACATCAACCAGGGCTGCAGCTGGGCCTTCTCCGTCCCTATTCTAATGAAACAAAAAATGTTGTCTACCGTGAGATTTTAAAATAAATTGCCCTTGCCAAATACACACATTACACACATTCTATTTCATACCCGGACAACGTCGGGACAGGCTGCTAGTGAATGTATAAAGTAAAGACACTGGCGAATTACAACTGCTAAATTTGCAGATTATGAGCCTCTTCCATGATTGCATATTTTATGATGATGACATGCCTATACATAGGGGTACATTTGCTAAAATGTCTTGCAACGCAGCAATCAAAGTTACTGCATTGCATTGCATGACATGTCCTGCTCTCTCTCCAGCGCTGGTGCAAAATCAGGCTGCCAGCGATATGCACCCACCTTTGCACCATAGTGCAAAAGTGTCTGTGTCATGTCTAGCACAGGTTTTGGAAATGTGCCCTTCTTTTAATAAATACTATGCTTAGATTAACTTTTACCACCAGCTCTAAATAAGAAAAATTGTGTTAATAATCTATTTCAGACTGGCGGGCATGATGCAAATGTCATGGGCTGTTATATTGTGTATCTGTGCATTACTATGAAAACTTATAATAAAGTACTTAAAAAAATAATGTATTTCAAAAACCTTTTTGAGTTCATGTTAAAGACCAGATTTAATCTGGGTGTATTAAATGACCCCATGTTTGTGACAGAAATCAAAACCTTTGTTGATAACTTTTTTCACAATATTTTCTCAGATCATATAAATTGGGATGAATTTGAAGTCTCTTTAAGTGACTTAATATTATTCTCTTTGAGGAAAAAGATGGTCTCAGAGACCAAATACAAATAAATCCTTCAGAAAAGTAAACTTTTAGAACACAAATACTTAAGTTTAAATTCTCAAAACTCACTTCAGGATTTAATCAAAGCTACATTTGAAGCCGAATTTCATGGGTGTCAGAAAAAAGTAGGGAAGCTCATTATTTAAATATGAAAAAGAAAACACATTTATTTATTTTTTTTTATTTTGTTTTTTTGTTTTTTTGAAAACCTTTATTTCAATTGCAGTTGTACATTCGCGGGCCTACAACCACAGGGGCCGGCTGTCGCTAAAACAATAGAAAACAGTTGGTATTGCAAATTTACACAGCTTTCAGCCGACAGCCCGGGGGCCCAGCGGCAATTCAACGTATCGTTTCGACAGGACCAGAATAGTGGCGTAGGAAATGGTGAAGGTCTTACTTATTTTAATTATTTGTATAAACATGAAAAACGACAATAACAAACTAAACAAGAGGCAATGCGGCGTACATCGGTCTCATGGGGGAGAGTCATATCAAACAAATATACAGTAATGAGGATAAAATGAAAAGTGGGAGGGGGGGCCCTGGGTAATCGGGCATGCAGTGCGAAAATCTAAATAATGTAGGAACGTCAGGTCATGGGGACTGTGGTATCACCGGGACCTCTGCGAACGGGGGGCACAGATCTCCCCACGATACGAATTCCATTAGTTCCAGACTCTACCCCACTTCTTGGGTCTGCTAAGTGCAACATATACCGTTTTTTCCCTGAACATGCACCAGTCCATATTTTCTTCCCACGCTGAAGTCATAGGTGCCCTCTGAGACCCCCATAACTGTGCTATGTCTCTTTTAGCCACCATGTTGCCAAGAAGAGCCCTTTGCGTTTGTGCCACAGTGTAGTCACTCGGCTCCCATATATTCAGCAGACAACGGCGGGCCTAAGGCAGCAAAGAAACTCCTGTGACTTCTTCCATAATCACATGCACACGGTTCCAGAACAGAGCCACAGCCGGGCATTCCCATATGA
Organism: Lissotriton helveticus; assembly: GCF_964261635.1. Taxonomy (NCBI): domain Eukaryota; kingdom Metazoa; phylum Chordata; class Amphibia; order Caudata; family Salamandridae; genus Lissotriton; species Lissotriton helveticus. The sequence continues at coordinate 122,458,640 of NC_136071.1, forward strand.
TATGTAGGAAGGTACCCAGCGCATCGCAGCCACGCCTACACACTCCACCCGCAGAGAGACCCATACGAACCAGACGGGGACCAGTTACATAGATACGGTGTAAGATCTTTAGTTGCACCAGCCGGAGACGAGCCGGGATCGCGACCTCTTTCGGGGAGGATACCGCCGCCTGCCAATCTTCATCGTCCAATTCCAGTCCATCGCCGGTCCATGCCTCATGGAGCTGCAGAAGCAGATCCGTTCGGTCGTTAATCAGTTTTTTGTATATTAGAGATATGGTGCTGTCAGGAGTATGGCCATCAAGCACCCTATCTTCGAGGGAGGAGGATTCCGGAATGACAGTTCCGGTCGGGAAGACCGAGTGGAGCGCGTGTCAGATCTGCATATAGCAAAAATGCTCCCTATTACTAAGAGCATATTCCGACTGCAGCTCCTCAAAGGTCTTGATCCTGTCTTTGACCCACAGATCCCCAACCGTACTGATACCGATAAGGTCCCACTTCTTGAAGCCCTTCGTCGTCCATAGGCTACCCAGTTTCTCCGCCGCATAGAGCGGGTCGCCCTGGTCAATCTGTCTGACCATCCCATGGCTGCGTTTGCACTTCTCCACACCCGCATGGCTACTCCGGTGGGCCCTGACAGTATCTTGCAAGTCGATTTAGAATATATTGCCCTGTTATAATTCCCTCCCGGTAACCGCCATTTATCCATTTCAAACGCGGGGTTTGGCGTTGGGCCATACATGGCATGGTTAATTGCACTCAATTGAGATGCCCAATAGTAGCGCCTGATGTCCGGCAATGCGATGCCCCCGTCATACCAAGGCAGAGTCAATTTTGCTAGAGCGATACGAGGACGCCCGCCCCAATCTAATTGCCTCTGCAGACCCTCTACCTCGCGGAAGTATCGTGCTGGTACGAGATCGAGTGTATTCTGAAGGGCGTATAGGAATCGGGGCAGGGACATCATCTTAAAAAGGGCAGCCCTTCCGAGCGGGGACAACGGCAGGCCACTCCAGGCCGCTACATCAGATTTAAGCTGGAGCAGCGGGGGGAGCAGGTTGCGTTCATAACGTACCGCGGGGTCTAATGATATAAAAATCCCTAAATATTTAAATCCAATCTGCGTTATCTGTATCGGGCATGTGCGCGGTAGTGGGGGCACATCACCAGTGAGTGCATAGACGCTAGATTTAGCCCAATTAATCACCAGGCCAGAGTTTTTGCCAAATGAACTGAGGACATCAAACAGCACTCCCAGCGATTTCTGTGGGGAGGTGAGGTATAGCAAAATATCATCCGCGTATAACGATAGGCGGTCCTCAAAGTCAGGGGTCCACCTGATTCCCTTAAGTGACGGTTCCCACCGCAGCCAAGCAGCTAGGGTTTCCAGGGCGAGCGCGAACAGCAAAGGAGATAACGGGCATCCCTGTCGTGTACCCCTCCCGAGCACAAAGGACCTCGAGACCCTACCATTAACCACAACCTGGGCGAGCGGCTCCTCATACAGAAGTCTAACCCAACCGATAAACCCGGGGCCGAACCCAAACTTCGCGAGGGCGGCCCACAAATACGGCCACTCCACGGTGTCAAAGGCCATCGTGGCATCTAAGGACACCAAGAGGGCCGGCTCACGTAAGGACCCCGCCCTCACCAGGACGCCATGAAGACGACGCAAGTTGAGCGCTGTGTTGCGGTGCGGGATAAATCCGGACTGATCCGGGTGTATCAAGTCGCCAATCACCTTTATCAGGCGATTAGCCGATAGTTTTGCCAAGATTTTGGGTTCGGCATTTAAAAGTGATATCGGTCTAAATGAGGCACATAAATCCCGGGGTTTACCCTCTTTGTGGATCACAACAATGGACGCGAGTCGCTGGTCTCGTGGGAGTGACCCAACGTCACGCGACTCCAGGAACATCTCGCGGAGATAAGGCGCCATTTTATCCGGACATAACTTGTACAGCTCGATGGGGATACCATTCGGGCCCATGGCCTTACCTGAGCGGATGGAGCGGATAGCGAGCGCCACTTCATCATTGGAAAATTCCGACTCCATGAGCTCTTTGTCCGAATCTGACAGACAGGGCAAGGCGATATCCCTAAGCAACAGATGCGAGTCTTCCTCCGGTCTGTCTGAGACTGGTGCATACACCTTCTGAAAATAACACGCAAAACTCTCCACTATGTCCACTGGGTCAACCACTCGCACTCCATCAGCACTTTCTACCACAGGCACAACACGACTCGGCCTTTCTTTCTTATCCAGCCAGGCAATCAACTTTCCCGCTTTATCCCCCCACATAATACAACCGTCCCCACTGCTCCCGGCTCATAGCCTTGGCAGCGTCTGTCACCAGAGCTCGATAATCCAATTGTTTAAGGTGCAGAGCATGCCGTTTCTCTTGTGTCGCGCCAGACTCCAACTCTCTCTCCAAGCTACTGAGTTCAGCCTCCAGTCTTTCTACCTCCTCAGTCTTCCTTTTCTTAGCATCAGCAATCAGAGAGAGGGCTTGACCACGGATCACAGTCTTGAAGGCCTCTCACAATGAAACGGAAGAGGATACTGACCCCACATTCTCAGTAAAGTACTGATCAATGGACTTGACCATACCCGCCCTGGTTTTGGGATTACGAAAGTGCCAGGGATTAATCGGGGCCACTCTACCCTCCGCCCCAAACTGAGCATCAATGGAGAGCCACACTGGGGAGTGATCGGATATGCCCCGGGCCAAGTGTCTAACCTCCCTAACCGAGACGGCCTGCGCCGCCGGCACAAGTATGTAATCAAGTCTGGCGAGGCTCCCGTGTGCTCCAGAATGAAAGGTGTACTGTGCCTGTCCAGGGTGCATCAACCTCCAGCAATCTACTAGACCCAGCGTCTCCAAGAAGTTACTCAACCAAGACTGCGATCTCGCGAGGTCCCTAGGGGGGCTACGATCCTCTTTACCACAGACCACCGAGTTAAAGTCTCCGCCCACAATAAAAATACCCTCTGGGAGTCCCAGTATTATCTCCCCCAGGTCCGCAAATGTCGTAGTTTGTAAGCCAGGCGGGACATAGACAGAAAGTATGGAGATCGTCTTCCCCTCCCATCTGCCGGTGACGACAGCATATCTACCTCTATCCTCTAGAATGGTCACATCTATTGCAAGGGGGAGGGAGCTTCTGACTAGAATCCCCGCCCCTCTCGACCCAGTGGTGAATCCGGAGTGGGCGACCAGACGATACCCTCGGCGATTCATTGCACGACATGTGTTCCCAATCAAATGCATTTCCTGTAACAACACCGCATCAGGGGAAAAACGTTTCAGGAACTGCGACACTATACCCCGTTTGATTCTATCCCCCAGGCCATTGACGTTCCAACTGATGACCCTCAGCCCCCTACCCCCATCCCAACAGTAAGGATCGACTCCCCCTTCCAGCGAAGCGGACATCAGAATCAAAGTAAATCGTAAAACATTGCCTCTAAACCCAACAAAACCAAACAAAATTCCCCATCCCACCCCCAAGAAAACTCCTTGAACATATCGCCCCACCCTGCTCCCCTGCGCTAGTCCAGAGAACCACCCCAACTTGCAGTGTGCCTGTCGCCCTCACAAGAAACTAGTCTACAAAAAGAAAGAAACCCCAGGAGGAGGAAGAGTTCCGTACCCCCCCGCCACCTCCGGGCTCAGCAAACAAATGTATAAACATAGAAAGTCATCAAACCACTGCTGCGAAGTCCATTCACTTTGTGTGCCGGTTGTCACCTCTCACTCCTGTTCCTGCAGGCCACCTTCTGCGCCCTCCGAAAGATCCGGGCGATCTCGACACGTTGGTAAAGTGTCTAGCCAGTCACTGACGACCTCAGGCCGATCAAAGAAAAGTGTTCGCTCGTTCTGTTCGACTCGAAGCCGGGCAGGAAAGAGCATAGAGTACTTCACTCCCATGTCCCGCATCCTCCGCTTGACCCCCATAAATTCCATTCTCTGCTTCTGAACTGCTTGGGTAAAGTCTGGGTAAAAGCTGATGGTGGCATTCTCAAATTTCGTGGGACCTCCAGTTCGCGATGCCTGTAGAATAGCGTCCCTGTCCCTGAAGTTGAAAATCCTAGCTATTCTGGGTCGTGGCGGAGCGCCTGGCTTATGAGCTCCACCCGGAACACGATGGGCGCGCTCCACTGCAAAAAAGTTACTGAGGCCTTTGGGGGCCAGATGGTTCAGTATCAGGTCCTCCACGAGGAGATCTGTGGTCATCTCAGAGGACTTCTCCGGAACCCCAATAATGCAGACATTGTTGCGCCTTGCACGACTCTCGGAGTCTTTCAGCCGGCGGGTGAACAACTCGTTAGTGGAGCATAGGTTTCGGACCTCAGTTTGAAGATCAGACACGTTGGTTGTAAGACTGGCGGTCTTAATGTCCAAAGACTTGACCCGTTCATTGGTCTTCGCCAGGTCTGTCCTAATCAAGTTAACGTCGATCGCCACCGTGTCCAACTTCAAGGCCAGCGTCTCATACTGCTGGCCCACGGAAGTCTTAATCTCTGCAATGGCGCTCATAACGTCCCGCAAGGTCAGCTCCGCCGTCGACGCAGAACCATCTCTGGTCTCGTCCGGTGTGTTGCCCGCACTACTGGGGGAACCTTTGGGACGGGTGTAGCGGTCCATGATGTTCGATTGAGTGGCACCCCCTCGGTGCGTGACCTTGGTCGTCCGCTTATCGCTTTCGGGCTTGCCCGCCATAGTGTGCGACGTGCCCCTGAGGGCCCTTTGAGACCTGGTATGAATGGCTTCTCTTCAGGTCAATCTCCGGAAAGTCTAAAACACGAAAAATGGCGGGCCAGCGTACAAGCCAAGTGCGGACCTCGGGAGACTGAAGCGAGATGGAAACTGGGTTCAGCCCAGAGAGTCCGAAAACGAAACCGAAAGTACCTCGGGGGCACAAGACAACCTCCACTGGCCGTTGTTGTTCAATTACCACCCGGGTACTTCGGGGACCAGAGTCCCAGGCTGCTTCCCGTTGTAGGCCGTCAACTTTTCCAACGGAGTAAGTCCGGTTCCCGGCATCCAAATCAAATTCGGAAAAGAGCATTCAGGTTGTAGGCAGCGAGCGCAGTCGAGCGCGGTGGACCTGGAGCCTCGGTGGCTCCCGACGCCGGAAATCTCACGCCCGATGCGTGAGTCCTGGCTTGCTGTCGCTACGTGGACTCGGCCCCTAGTGCAACAAAGCGGGAGCCCACCCCGACCTCACCTGTGGATACGTGAGGGACCTGGAGAAGCGCTGATGTCCCTGGGACCGACGGCCGTTGAGTCTGCCCGGCGCGGTGAGTGAGCACCGGAATACAAAACAAAATGAATGGAAAGCAATGAGGGCCCAAATCTCGTCGAAAACGAGATCCCCAAGTCGGCGGCCATCTTAGAGACAGGCGATTTCCTCCAATCCCCTGTCAGGAATCTGAGTCGGCCATCTTGAAGTCAGGCCAATAGCACTGACACACATAGAAGAACAACCAAAAGTAAACAAGCATTGGCAAAAGCAATAACAAAGACAAACAAGCACAAGTAAATGCAAGAGCTGCATTAGGACACGCAAAGGTGAATGCGAGACCAATTAACGCAAGATATAAATAAAGACAATCGTGAACACACCGTAAACACAACAAGCACTGGCAAGTGCAAGAGACACACTGAGAGCAAGCACATGCTTCAAGCATAAACAGACATGAGCAAAAGCAAGCCTTGATGCAAAAAAGCATAAGCTGGCACAAATATCGAATGGTACTAAAACAAGCAAATGCAAACCCAGAACGCCACGGGCACGAGCCAATACAGACCTGAACATACCAAACACGGATAAATACAAGTCCCGAAGTCAGCAAACACAGGCGAGTGCACACCCTAAATACACCAAGCAACTACAGATCTGGAATGTAACGAACAAAAGCAAGTACCGAAGCAACTGTCCCGCGCCATGCAAAGATAGATGATCAACAGTAAGGAGAACCCCAAATCACCTGCAGTTAGCGGGCCACCCCAATAAAAGCGGGAAGGTGCTGCGCCAAGTGTCATGTGTGGACCAGCTGAGTGGTGGCCATTTCCGAAATCAGGAAATCCAAGCCCAACTCAGTGAAGCCTCCTGAAACAGTCGTGCTAAAGGCGGACAGAATACAGTAGTCACCCAGGAGTGGTGAACCTGCCCGAAATCAAAGGAGATGGCTAGACACGGGATCCTGGCCGAAGAAAGTCAGCAGACAAGACGGGAAACAAAGCGAACAATTCTACGACGATAGCAGATAAAACACACCTCCCTCATGGCGGCGGTAAAAGCAACCCACCGGCCCAGTCCTTGCATTGAAGTACCACCCCCAGTGTCACAGACTGACGGTCAGAACTTGGGTCCCGAATGGAACCGGTGGCTGGATTCCCTGGACGATTTTCTTGATGCAATCGATGAACAAAGGGATGGAAAATGTCTGACACTGCTCCTCCAGCTAGTCGGTCATGAGGGCCGTCGCATAATCAGATCATTTCCCAAAAGGGACACAGAGAGCTATGGAAGACTCCAAGTGAAGCTACGTGCCCATTTCCATGCACCGGTGGAAGTGGATCATGCTCGCATCGCTTTCAATACAGCGCGGCAGGAACCAGGAGAACCACTGCCGAGATTCATTACCCGGTTACTAAGTCTGGTACCCTGCTGCCACTTCAACACATTTACTAATGAAGAAGCAGTTCGGCTCCGAATAATCGAAGGCTGTTCAAGCGCAGACACGAAGCGCAAGATTCTTCAGGAGCAATGGTCGCTAAAGAGAATCATCAGAGGGGCCGAGGCTGGAGTGCGAATAAAAGCAAAAGACTTCTCGAAAGACGTGCGTTCAAATGTCTGGAAAGAGGCACCCGTCATGCCTCAGGGAGAGGCCCAGACAAACAAAGCTGAAAAGAGGGAGGGTGAATCAGAGTCAAGAAACCAGAGACAGAGCGTCAGGGAACACTCCAAGTCACCATCACAAAAGACCAGGATGAATCAGGATTGCGAAAGCGGTACTGATGCAACCTCATGGAGCCATTCAACCTCAAGGAGTCAGTCAACAGATGATGATACTGATTCAACCTCACAGAGTTATTCAACCTCAAGGAGTCAGTCAACCGATGATGAGAATGATTATGAAACAGATGAAGTGTCAAGTGGGACAGATCACACCCATGGACAAAATGGCAGATTGCTCAACAAGAAGGCAAGAAAGACGAACTACGGAAGATGGGACCTATCCCGTCAATGCCAGAAACCAGCACATGAACAACCCCGGCCATCCTCCCGCTATGCACCAAAGTCTACAGATGAGTCCGAGGAAGCATCAAGCGGTGAGACAAGTCATCCCAATGGCACGGACGTTAACACAAACAACAAGCGAGAAGAAGAAACCAACCACATGAGGAGTGGCAAGCCACTCCGACACCGAAAAGGGAGGGGCATGTACACTCCAGACAGTTGTGTCAACGAGAAAGCGGAGAAGGGACCATTGATGTCCCGTGAAAAGGGTAAAGACCAAATGCCCCGAGACCAAACTAATGAAGTAAACGATCCCTCCACCGCAACAACACAGAAGACACAAAAAGAGACATACCCAAGGAAATGCTCCGTAGATAGCTCCGACCCCAGGAGCATGTCATCCCAGAATACCAACTCAATAAACGTATCAGTCACGACGCCCTCAAAAGAACGTTCTCGAAGGAAATCGGCAACCGACTCCTCCGAGTCGGAAGACATGTCTGTCCGATCATTCGGGTCAACAAAATCATGGTCCCGACCACGGCCATGGCATCAATCACCCGGACGCACAACAGAATCAAAGGACAACAAGTCACGTCAGTCATCGCCACATCAAGACATGAATAATATACCGTCACCCCTGATGGGGTCAGAGAGGTTGACTCAAAGAACTGACGGAAGGAAAACAAAGAAATGGGACAATATCTACCAAGTGGTAAAGGATTATCCCGTCACCCCGCGTGGAGGACCGAACACAGTGACAGAGATGAACTGCCACTGAATGAGAGACAAACAGGCACGTGACCGGGTGGTCAAGGGTCTCGCCAGCCTCAAACACGAGTGGGAAGGGAAGAAACAAACAGAGGCAACACATGAGTCCAAGAGTCGAGACAGGACATCCATATCAGATAATACACTAATATCTGGCATGCCTGGTGGTGAACAGAAGAACAGTGCGGTTCCCAACCTGACAAGACAAAGAGAAACAATTCCACAGGTGGGAGCTCAGAAGAAGACCAGCCCATCGTCTGCTCCCGAAGGAGATCAATCGACAATAGACCAAGGGTCACCAAGGAAGGCAGACAGTCACTGCCGAGCTGAGCCAGTAGCAGTCACACAACAAGAAAGAACCACGATAACTGTGGAACCGAATAATAAGCAGCCCACATGCAATGGGTTGCATTCCCAAAAGTGCATTCCCGCGGCTAAGGACATCGTGGCTAAAACACCGGAAAGACTGATCAAAGTCAGGACCACCCAGGATTCGACACTACTGACGCTTGAAGAACAAGCTGTTCGTCAACCCGTGTGGTGGATTGAAGACTTACAAACAATGTGGAAACTAAGTTCATTTTGTTAAGAAGGGGGGAGATGTAGGATTGTATGGGGTAGTCTAGTGGTTGGGGTGGAGCTAGGAGGGAGGAGCAGGAACGGGAGGAGCTAGGGGGACAGGAACCGGGCAGTTAGAGCAGGGACATGAAGCAGGTTGGAAGCATGCAATAAAGCTCCGTGATTCACAAGTAATGGTGTTTGTGGTCATTAGTAGCAGGATGCTACACAGGTCAGCAGGGTCAAATCTTCAATAACCCGTCATCTGTGGCAGGATTAGTGGCAGGATATATGCGGGAGGCGGCGAGGGTCTCGGGAGCTCTGTGCTCACGCGACCATCTTGGATGCGCGCTAAGCTCCTCCTCCAAGAAAACACATTTATGCTTTCATAATTGTTAAAGATGAATAAACCAGAACTGCTCACTCTGAAATTGCTAAATCAATGATGATATTGGTAAGCATTTGGCTTACATTAATTGACTTGATTATTTAGATTTTGATTATTCTTTTTAAAACGGGAGTTCACTTTGGATGAGTATAAGAAAATTGATTATTAGTTGATAAGGAGGCTGAAATGCTGTCAGGCCCAACACACAAGTTCAAATAAATAAACCATGTCTCAACCCTAGGCAGACATTGCACTGAGCAGGCTTAATGAAAACTGTGTAAAGTATTTAGCAAAACACTGCAGAACAAAAAACCTTTAAGCCATTTCTAAAAATAGAGAAAGATTTATTTAGCAACATGACACAAAAATAACTAAAATCTATTAAGGGGCACAGTAGATAAGACTTTTCAAAATGTGGGCCAAAAAGTGCCAAGAAATAGTAAAGCACTAATCAGAAGTCACTGTTTGCAGTTGACCACGATGTAGGCATGATTTCAGGATAACTGAAATTGGAACAGATGTTGCCTAATCCAAATAGGTCGTCCTGGTCGAAGTTTTTGTTTCTTACTTAATCTCTGAAACGGAAATTGAAATACCCAAGCGGGGCAGGGCTGCAGGCTGCAGGCTGTAGTCAGTGAAGTTCTCTAAAAGTAGAATAGCTGTTAAATGAGGTCCCATTCAAGCCATTGGTTTTGGCGAGAAAAGTTCGGAGTGGGAATATTTAAATGTTGCACTCCTGGACGTCCTCTAATCAGTCAGAAATTTGTTGCTCCTTTAGCCAGTCAAGATTTCTACATTTGGTCAGTTTTTTTGGAGCTCAAAATCCTCCAATAAGGAAGTGGTATCTGATGAAGTCCTCTTGAAATTTAACAACTTTGTCAAGAGATTCCACTGACACTCCGGGTGTCTTGGAAGTCTTGGACATTTTCAAAGTCAAACTTTTCAGGGTTTCTGGAGCAGCTCTTTTTGGTCTCTTCTAAGGGCCCAATTACGATGCCATAGGAAACAGCTCCGACCCTCAGTCGGAACCGCTTCCTATGGCATCATAATTGGCTGTTCAGATTGATTGATTGATTGATTGATTGTGGGTTTCTAAAGCGCTAGAATCGACTCCCGAAGGAGTATCTCTGCGCTGTAGACCGCTGGGGAACCCGTCCTGGCTTTCCCTGTGAGATGGTCCCTACTGGGTATCTCCAAGGTGAAACCAGGCATCCCCGGCGTATGTAAGGGTCCGTTGTGGAGATGAGGCAAGCTAATGCCCAGAGTTGCTGAGTGTGATCCCTAGTTAGAGTAGGCACCGAGGCGAGAATTATCGAGTCCGTTGACCCTGGTCCAAGACCCTGCCGCGTCGGGAATTGAACCCTGGTCCCAGGCCGTCCTCTGCTCCCGGGTCTGCCGCCTCTAACCAGTGAGCCACACCACTCCATGATTGCTTTGCGGCTGGCCCATTTTGATGGGGTCGGTTGGAATGGAATCCAAACTGGATTTCCGAATGGCCTCCGAGCCGTCTGCCGTTCGGGAAGCCTCCAATAATCCCTCCGGCGGCTCTTTCCGCCCCAGGGATTACGATGTGAGATTCCCACAGCATTTTTGTGCCAGCCTTTCTGACACAGAAAGGCTGTGGGAATCCCACTTTTGAGGCCCCCAACAGAGTCTCAATGGGTGCAAGGCCGCCGGATGGCGGCCTAGGGGGCTCCTATGGGGCCCCCCTGTTGATCCCTGCACCTGGTGGCAGGCACCTTCAGGTGAACTGCAACTCAGCTTTTTACAGCTTTTTACAGTGAGAGTATGTATTCCAGTCAGAATGCATGCTCCCATTGTAAATTACAGAAATCTGATTGCTTGGTTGGGTCCTAGGACAGCAGGTTGTTTGGTCCCAGTTCCCAAATAATGTCAGACGGACTCAGGTCCGTCCGACATCGTAATCGGGGACTAAGTCTCCTAAGCTCTGAGGGACAGCCCTTCTGGACCAGGAATTACTCCAGCAGAATGCCACCAGCAGGGTCCAGTCCAATTCCAGTTGCAACTTGTCAATTACACCCCTGGAAAAAAGCCTCTTGCTGCTTTTGTGTCCCTGTAGACACTGTAGGTCACCCAACTGATCCTTTAAGTCGACTTCTCAGTCCTGGTTACAAGTATGAGAAGGTCCACACCTCTCAGGTCTAAAAATAGGTCACAAAGAGCAGTTCCAGCCCACATCTGTTGTGAATCAAGTCTAAATGTGTTCTGATGAGCAGTGGGTGAGGTGGCGCCTTTGTATGACTCACTAGCCAGTTGGTGTGGGTGACTCCTGGACACATCATAACCAATGGCAAATATTTTCCCACTGGCAAACCATACCCACTTTTGCAACACATTCTGTTGCCCTGCTGCAAACTATCTCACAGTGCAGTATTTTGAAACAAATTCAAATGTCAGCACTCTTTCTGCCTTTGGAGGCTGCTGGTGTGCAAGCCAAAGATGTGTTTGAGGGAAATGAGTTATCTCCTGCCTAACTACACAAATTTGGTCTTGGTGCCAGCTGCAGCACTTATTGGACTGGTGCCAAGCTGACTCTAGATTACCAAGGGAACAAAGGTTTCTCTTTGCCAAGTCCCCCTTTAACTTTAACTCTGAATAGGCCTCACCATGGATCTTTTCAAGTTAATGAAGTTCCTGAACCTGCTCTAGCTGCCCTCCCTGAGCTGAGAGGAGTCACATACCTCACACCAGCTCTTCCTGTCAAAGGCATTAAGACATTGTTTCAGCTCTTCTAACAGTTTTTGCATCTCATTAATTGAAAATATTGATGGCCCAGCTGTTGTCAGCCTAATGCTGATTAGTCTACTGGAGATTCAGGCATACAAAATGTAACTTTAAAAAAATTACTTTTCCCGTTTATTTATTGAACATATGACTTCAACAATTAATTGGAATTGTATTAAACATTAAAAATAGTTGTTGAATCATACCGGTTGCTTGTCCCATATCAAAGATATCATTAATATTTTATCTGAATTTTAGTTTTCCTTTAAGATACAGCTAATGTTTTGCACAGAGAAAAAAAGTTTTTTTCGGCTAGTCACTGTAGGTAAATACCAAGACGCAATTGTTGCATGTATCACTTTTAAATACTTGGCACCATACCTTGAGGGCTGCAAGGCTTACTGAGGAGTGACATTAATAATTAAAAGTAGGATTCACTCCTCTCAAATATGTATTTATTTATTTATAAAGCGCGATATTCATCCGAATGGATATCACGGCGCTTACGGACGGCCCATTACAAATGAAGGATACAGTTATGTGGGGGAATTCTATAACTTATCAGGCTTTAGGAAATAGATGTGTCTTCAGCTTTTTCCTGAATAGCTGGTGGCAGTTGATAAGTTGAAGTTCTACTGGGAATTCATTCCAGGATTTTGCCACCAAATACGAAAAAGAGCGACCCCCTAGTCTAGACTCTTTAATACGCTTAGAGGTTGCCTTGGCCGGATGGCATGATCGCAGATTCTGATTGGGAAGATAAAACTTCACTCTGCCTTGGAGAATTTTTGGTCCGGCAAGATGCAGGGCCTTGTGTATATGGCACAATAATTTAAACATGGCCCTCTGTCTCATAGTGTAGGCATTCCGAGGCTGAGCTATACTTCTTCACATTGCATACCGCTTTAGCTGCTGCATTCTGAACTAGCTGGAGTCGGGAGAATTGGTAGTCTGCCATACCAATAAAAAGAGCATTCCCATAATACAGCCTGCTAATGAGCAGTGCCTGAACCAGGGTCTTTCTACATTCCAGCGGAATCCACTGGAATGCTCTCTTTAGCTCTCAAATAGGGTTATTTTGACACGTTCACATGCAGGATTAAAAACTACAAGAGTCAGGTTACACAGGTAGGCTTGAAGCTGTTTCCTTTGTCAGTCAAGTGGATGGCACTACATGTGTCGGAATTCACAGGTGACATGTAACTTTCCATGTCATTGGTATATTTCCTGCACCATATGCTATGGCCTTACTGGAAAGTAAAATATGCCTATTAGGAGTTAGCCAATGTTACCATGTTTTTGGAGTCATAGCATATACATGGGAGCCTTGGCAGTAGTGCTCCAGTAGGCAGGGATAAAAAAGCAAACACAAGGAGATGATGGATGGAGTGCTGCAAATTTTCAGACACTCACCCCAGTCACAGATCTGTGTTGAATACATCATCGTTCTTTAGCTCACTTCACCACCCCAGTTCAGACACAGCTATATGCAAATCAGTCTTGACCCTGTGCCTCATGGGAACACTCCAGCCTGAACTGCCAAGACATGTCTTCTCTGGACCAGAAACAAGCATCCTGGGACCGGTTTTGGACTAACAGCCCTCATCAGCCAGGCTAGCTTGAATCCAGTGGCAAAGTGAGGAAGGGACCCACATCTGGGCATACCCTGCCAACTTAGGGCGAACAAAGTAAACACAAGGAGATGATGGACGGCGTGCTGAAACTTTTCAAACAGTCACCCCCCGATTCACAGATCTGGGTTGAAACCATCAATGTACTTTAGTTCACTTCGCCGCCCCAGTTTAGACACAGCTGTATGCAAATCAGTCTTGACCCTGTGCCTCATGGGATCAGTCCAGCCCGAACTGCCAAGCCATGTCTTCTTTGGACCAAATCAAGCGTCCTGGGACCGGTTTCAGGCTAACAGCCCTCATCAGCCAGGCTAGCTTGAATCCAGTGGCAAAAGGAGCAAGGGACCCACGTCTGGGCATACCCTGCCAACTTAGGGTGAACAAAGCAAACACAAGGAGATGATGGACGGAGTGCTGAAACTTTTCAGACACTCACGCCATTCACAGATCTGGGTTGAATCCATCATCGTTCTTAAGCTCACTTCGCCACCTAAAAAAGCAACATCATCTGTCCAAAAAAAGTAGGGGTGACCATGAAAAAGAGGTACTTTCTCACAACAATGTACTTGAAGCAATAGCATATTTAAGTAAGCATAAAGCCCCAGTTCCAGAAGAATTTACTATTGAATTTGATTATTAATTCATACACCTTTCATCTCTTACCTACTAGAGCAGTTTATAGATTTAATCTCCTTAAAAAGTTCTTATATTTTCATTTATAGAAACAGCTTTATACATTGTTCTTAAACATGATAAGGGCACTATCCTATTTAGAATTTGTAAAAATATCCCACTTATTACTTTTGACTGTAGCTCTGAAGCAAATATTCTGCCATTATGGCTGGAAGCAATTATCCTTAATTTCATTAAGTGTGAGCAGAATATTTTTTTCAGTGGCAGATTGTCTTCTGACAACATATGTGTGTTATTAAATGTTATAAGTAGAGTACCCACTTATTATTTTCCTTTTTCTGCAATCATCTTAAATGCTAAGAAAGCTTTGATGAATTGGGTTAGAAATATATATTTAAAGCCTGACAATGTCAAAGAGAAGGTGACAGATTTTTAACTATGGTCTCAATACTTTACTTTAAAACAAAAACTTCTTTCTATATACACATCCTATATTCATCTTTTTTTTCAGTCTCAAACTGGTTCTCCTGAAGGATACCTGTTATACCTACTACATTTTACTACCCAAAATTTGTATTACCCAAAAAGACAGAACTATGGGGTCGATTAGGATGGCGGTCTGAAAACCATTCCGACCACCGTGGTCGCGGCAATGAACCGTCCACATGTACTGTGGCAAAACCGGCGGTCTGATTAGGATTAACCGCCAGAGAAATCCGACCGTGGCGGAATGATGCCATGAAAGACCGCCGGTAGCGTGCGGAGCAGGTGAGAATCCCATCGCAACCATTGATGAATGGGAGAGCCGGTGGAAGGGCGGTTGTATACCCACCGCCGGAGCCATTCGGAACAATTATGGCGGTCAACAAGGCTACCAAGTGTACCCATTAACCTGGCTCAGCATCAAGAAACACCTAACACGCCCCAATGACATATCCCCATGGCAACTAAAAAAGAATAATTCCCAGGTCAACCCACACAACACACCTGACAATAATACTCCATTTTGACACACCCACATAGCTGAGTTTATACTCAGCTATCTGGGTGTGTCAAAATGGAGTATTAACCAGACCCTTCCCTGACCAGAAACCTTTGCAATACTCCACCACTGAAGGAACACACCCACAGCACAAAGGAGAGGCAAATCACCACACATCTCACCAGCACAACACACACACACACCACTTACTACAACACAACCACTCTCACACCTGCACCTTTAACCCATTTGCACATCACAAACCATGGCACAAAAGAAAATGCCCAAATTCACTGACAATGAGTTGTCAGTCATGGTAGATGAGGTAATCAGAATAGAACCACAATTTTTAGGAAACCTGGTCCAACAGACACCATTAGCCACCAGAACACAAATGTGGGGAAGGATAGTCAGCAAGGTCAATGCAGTAGGGACCATCCCGCGCACCAAGAAGGAGATCGTGAAGCGGTGGCATGACCTCAAGAGAAAAGTGAAAGAGAAGAACAACAAGAACTGTCAGCTGGCTCAGAGGACTGGTGGTGGCCCTCCCATTCCACTAAGAACATTCACTGCGAGAAGGTGCTTGGCATACTGCATCCAGAGAGTCTACAGGAATACCTGGGAGAGTGAAGGCTGGTAAGTACCAACACATGTCTACCATCACACTGTTATGTACTGTCTTGCACAACTAGAAAGCAACTCCTCATAGGCCCAAATGCATTTATGTGCACCACACACTCCCCAACACATGTCGCTCAGATCCAACATTCACTCCCTCTGATTCACCCCAAAGGTAGCTAGCAATATTACAATGGGGGAATGTGTACAGGCAGCCATCGCTACAACTCCCACCAGGCCCACTTGTCCTAAATCTGAGACGGATGGTACACTCCGCCCCACCCAGAAGCATGTGGCAGCCATTGTATTTCACTCATTAAACTTACAGGTAAGTAGCCATCTTAACAGGAAGGGGGTTTGTTCACATCAAACTAAAAGGTAGGTAGCCATCTTAACAGGGAGAGGTGTTTGTGGATAGTCCTTCAGCACTACACCTCCCACCAGGCACCCTTCTCCCACAGCTCAACAAGATGGAGCAATCCACACACCCGCAACCATGTGGCAGCCATTGCATTTCACTCATCAAACTTACAGGTAGGTAGCCATCTTAACAGGGAGGGGTGCTTTTGGATAGTCAGCCAGCACTACAACTCCCACCAGGCACCCTTGTCCCACTGCTCAGCAAGATGGAGCACTCCACACACCCACAACCATGTGGCAGCCATTGTATTTCACTCATCAAGCTTACAGGTAAGTATGGGCAAAAAAAACATTCCGCTCGCGGAATTTACGGATTTTCGACAATTTCGCGATCTGCGAATCTCGTGAAATTGCCGAAAGATCTGCAAATCCGCTCGCGAGCATTTTTTTTTAGAAGCCCCGCTCTTTGGCCCCGCCGCACACACTAGTTGTGTGCACCGTTTTCCCGCCCAGACCCACTATGATGGACAGCTCACTCAAGGGACCCCGGCGTTGGGCAGGTGTGCTTTCTCCCCGTATCTACCGTCGAAAAGTAGTTGTGATGCCTGATGGAGGCCTCTGCATCCTTAACTTCCACGCGTGCAATCTCGGTGCACTTCCTGTGACCATGAGCTTCTTTCTCCTCATCTGCTGCTCTGATCGGTCTCTGACCTTTTATACACACAAGAGGCATGTGAACTCGCATAGAAGCCCTGCTCTTTGGCCCTGCGCACACACTAGTGGTGTGCACCGTTTTCCCGCCCTGACCCACTATGATGGACAGCTCACTCAAGGGACCCCGGCGCTGGGAAGGTGTGCTTTCTCCCCGTATCTACATTTTTACTAGCAGAAAACAGCCTTAACGTAGCTTAACTAATATGGCATAAAAATAAAGGTATGTGGTGCCTTATTTCTGCTGATGGACCTTTGACTATCTGGGTTTCCACAATAAACAAAATGCTGTTGGGACTCTCTGCTTGCTGCAGAATAATTTTCTCTGGCCACGTACTTTCCGCTGGTCAATGGATTGGGGCCTTGAACTGCACACTGCTTAACTTTCATTTCCTGTTTGTATGTTGTGAACCTTTTACAACTAGTCCGTTTTAATTACCGAAGAGGGGTAGATCTTAATAGATTAAATGAGTGATATTCTATTTCAAATGTTTCCTTTCAATGAATCAAAAATTCTCGATTTGTGAATAGTTCACCTTGATTTGCAAGCTTGATATATTACTCCCGGTGCAATCTGGTGTTTGTTCAGACAGGGAGTAGCTCAGCCAAAATGAGTAGAAAAGTGAGTTGTAGTCACATGTGAACACTTATGCCAGGACATCATTATAGTGAGGGAAGCCTTTCCAAATCAGGTCTATAATGTTCATCTACACATACCAATTGTGTAAAAAATATATGGGCAGACTCCTTCAGTAGCAAAACCAAAGATTCTTAAAAATAACACATCTAGCAATAATCTGGTGTTCCACCTCTGTGGATTCTCTAAAGTGGAATTTTTTATTTTCGGACAATGCCCATTTCATTTCTCCTTGATGTGGAGAAGTCTCTATTCTGAAAGATTGCCTGCTGCAGGACTGAAAGGTCTGGCATGTAAAAGTCTAGAGTAAGACTGAGGTCTTGTGATTAGAGCTGGGGAGCTCTAAGTGGCCTCTTTCGGTCCAATTTTTGGGAGGAACCATTTTCCAACGCCCCATGGTTATTAGAAGACCAGGAAGCACTGCTGTGTTGAAGGATAAGAGGGAGCACACAAGTTATCTTGAGCAGCAGCACTGGGCCATGAAATGAGTTCTGCAATCAACAGGACATGTGACAAAATTGTGCAAAGATGGAAATGCAGTGGCAGAGCTCAACCCGTTCCCAGTGGCAATTCCGATGGGAATCTGGGCTGAGGACCACTTGCTGAGACATTCCAAAATACCAGGGAAGTAGCAGCAATTTGAGTCTAAAGTTTACCAGTGCCATGATGGTCAGAAAGTGCTTGTATGGTGACACATATTGCCGAGAACCCTGAGGGAGAGATAATGCACACGGGTGCTGAGAAATTAGCACCACAAAGGGCTCAAATGAACTATTCTGTCTTCACAGCTTGGCATATGTACCCCCGAAAGTGGCTTGCCTGTCCATGTGAGGCTCCAATAACAGCTCAATATCCAAGAGGGCAGAGAATTAACTTGATCAGTAGATAGGATGACCCAGGTACATCACAAAGAGCTGTTTACCTTATACATTGAGAAAATAGTCTTCTGGACTTGAAAGGTGTATCTGAATTGGTATACTGAGAGCTGGTAAAGGGGGTAAAACTGGGAGAATAATGAGTACAGAGTTTTAGTTTGCTATAAAAGATTAACTGTAAAGGCTTTAGTTTTATTAGTGAATGCTGGCACACTTTTTGTCTTCCTCCTCCTTCTCCTCCCCATATTCCTGTCACATCTATGAGTCTCAGAGAGTGGTATGTAAGAATATTGAAGCATAAAAATATTGTACTTCAAAAATATCATAGCCAGATTATCGGCTCCCAAAATCTTGTGAAGATAAGCACATGCAGATAAGATCCCTTGTGATGGACACTCTTCACAAAGCACACTGCTCTTTATTCTTTATTTACACGTACTAGTCATCTCTAAGAAAACTGTTTATTTTGCCATTTGAAAACGGGACAGTTTTACACAATGCAGGGGTGCTATGGAATTTTGAAAGACTGTTAGAATTTGTTACTTTACTGCAATTTCTATACAGCGGGCTATATGATTATGATCTGCAATGCTTTTATGAATTACTGTTTTAATTATGCCTGTTTTATGATTTGTGCATTTTATAACATTCTTGTATACTATGTATTTTGTTGTGTATGATTTATTTTATCTCTTGTATGGTCACTGGATGACTGAATAAAGAGTAACGCCCATTATAATCCCCATGTTTGGATTTGTTACCTTTCCCTCTTATTGTAAAGCGCTCTGATATCCTTCGGGATCAAGTTCGCGCTATATAAAACGTCATAAATAAATAAAAAAATAAAATTAAATAAAAAGAAATGAAAAGTAGCTGTGATGCCTGATGGAGTCCTCTGCATCCTTGACTTTCACGAGTGCAATCCCCGTGCAGTTCCTGTGACCAGGAGTTTCTTTCTCCTCATCTGCTGCTCTGATCGGTCTCTGACCTTTTATACACACAAATGGCATGTGAACTCGCATAGAAGCCCCGCCCGTTTGGCCCCGCCCACACACTAGTGGTGTGCACCGTCTTCCCGCCATTTACCCACTATGATGGACAGCTCAGTCAAGGGAACCCTGAGCCCTTCGGCGCGATGGCATAGTAACACACACACATGGACACTGGAGACAACTCTTCTTGCCCTTTACGCAGCTGCAGTGTAGGAAAAGCACTATACATTTATCCAACGAGGTAGCACTTACTGATTAGCCAGTAGAAGTATAGAAAGTATAGTCTATTTGTGCAAAACTGCAAATCTGCAAGTTCGCAAATTTTTTCGCGAACTCGCACATTTTTTTTGCAATTTTGCGTGAATTTGCGGACCGCAAATCTGCAAAATTCACCCATACTTACTTATAGGTAGGTAGCCATCTTCCCAGGGAGGGGTGTTTGTGGGTGGGAAGACAGCACTACAACTCCCACCAGGCCCCCTTGTCCCACTGCTCTGCAAGATGGAACACTTCAAACACCCACAACCATGTGGCAGCCATTGCATTTCACTCATCAAACTTACAGGTCGGTAGCCATCTTAACAGGGAGGGGTGTTTATGGGTGGGAAGCCAGCACTACAACTCCCACCAGGCCCCCTTGTCCCACTGCTCTGCAAGATGGAGCACTCCACACACCCACAACCGGTAAACAGACATAATATTGACTACAAAATATCGAATGGACATAATATCGAGTACAAAATATAGGCTGGACAAAATATCGAATGGACAGAATATAGACATCAAACATATCGTTTTGAAGGTAAGTAATGTAATATTGAATGTTAAAAATATAGAAAGTTAAAATATCGAAGTATATAATATAGGTTATTAAAAATATCGAATTTTTAATAATATCGAATTTTTTATAGTGTTTGTTATGTTATTATATGTGTGAAAAGTGTGTATTTATGTTATAATTAATTTTAATTAATGAATTTTGTTTTTTTAATTTTTGCGTAATTTAATTCCGTAGCGGGTTGTGGGTTTATAGGGGAATAGGGTGGGAAGTAATTTAATTATAATTAATTAAAAATGTAAATTTATATATTGGTATTAATTTTTTATTAATTGTTAATTAATTTATATTTGGTGATTAATTACATTTTAATTGGCAATTAATTTTAATTAATTGATTAATTGCTAATTATGTTAATTTTACTAATTTATTTTCTGTAGCGGGTTGTGGGTTTATAGGGGAATTGGGTGGGAAGTAATTTAATTATAATTAATTAAATATGTAAAAATATTTATTGGTGTTTTTTTTAGAATTAATTGTTAATTACATTTTTATGGATAAATAATTACATTTTAATTGCCAATTAATTAATTTTAATTGATTAATTGCTAATTATGTTAATTTTACTAATTTATTTTCTGTAGCGGGTTGTGAGTTTATAGGGGAATAGGGTGGGAAGTAATTTTTTCATAGTTAATTAAATAATTCAATTTATTTAATTGTTTTTAAATTGAATTAATTATTAATTCATTTACAATTGTTAATTAAATTAATTTGTAATTAATTTGAATAGGTAATTAATAGTAAAAATTAATTGTAATTTGTAATTTTAATTGAGTAATTATTATATTATATTAAAATGGTAATTACTTTTAATTAATTTTTTATAGATATTAATTTATACTGTTTTTAAGTAATATAAGAAGTATTTACTTTCCCTACTGTTGCACTCTCTGGAGTGGGAATAGTAATTTTTAACCCTACGCTATCCAACGCTTTCCCTACTGTTGCACCCACTGGAGTGGGAATAGTAATTTTTACCTCTACGCTATCCAACGCTTTCCCTACTGTTGCACTCTTTGGAGTGGGAATAGTAATTTTTACCCCTACGCTATCCAACGCTTTCCCTACTGTTGCACTAACTGGAGTGGGAATAGTAATTTTAACCCCTACGCTATCCAATGCTTTCCCTACTGTTGCACTCTTTGGAGTGGAAATAATAATTTTTACCCCTACGCTATCCAACTCTTTCCCTACTGTTGCACTCTTTGGAGTGGGAATAGTAATTTTTACCCCTACGCTATCCAACGCTATCCAACGCTTTCCCTACTGTTGCACTCTTTGAAGTGGGAATAGTAATTTTTACCCCTACACTATCCAATACTTTCCCTACTGTTGCACTCTCTGGAGTGGGAATAGTAATTTTTATCCCTACGCTATCCAACGCTTTCCCTACTGTTGCACCCACTCGAGTGGGAATAGTAATTTTTACCTCTACGCTATCCATCGGTTTCCCTACTGTTGCACTCTTTGGAGTGGGAATAGTAATTTTTACCCCTACGCTATCCAACGCTTTCCCTAGTGTTGCACCCACTGGAGTGAGAATAGTAATTTTGACCCCTACGCTATCCAACGCTTTCCCTACTGTTGCACTCTCTGGAGTAGGAATAGTAATTTTTACACTTCCGCTAATAATATTGGATAACATTTAATTATATTATGTTACTATATATATATGTTTTAACAAATATGATTGTACATTTTTTTTATAACTTTCATTCATTATTTAATTATTATAAGGTAATTTAAGTATTTTTACATTTATTTTAGTAATTATTTTTTAATATTAATTTAATTTAACATTGTTTTTAATAAAGTCGATATTTTTATAAACTATATTTTTGTAAACAATATTTTTTACTCAATATTTTTGTACTTACCTGTTTGTAGATAAAAAGTCGATATTCTGTCTGTCGATATTTTGTCAACGATATTTTTGATAGTCGATATTATGTCCCTCGATATTATGTCAGTGATCCCCCACAACCATGTGGCAGCCATTGTATTTCACTCATTAGATTTACAAGTAGGTAGCCATCTTCTGCTCTCCTGTCCCACACCTGAGCAGAATGGAACACTCCCCCATCCAAGAGCCATGCGTAGCCTATTCCCTTCCTCTGCTCCACTTCACAGGGAGGCAGCCATCTCAACAGGGAGGGGGATTTGTGGATAGGCAGCCAGCACAACAACTGCCACCAGGCACCCGTGTCCCAAAGCTGAGCCGGATGGTACACTCCACCCCCCACCCACAACCAAGTGGCAGCCATTGCATTTCACTATTCAAACTTATAGATAGGTTGCCATTTTATGCTCTCCTGTTTCACCCCTGTGCAGGATGGAACACTCCCCCATCCAAGAGCCATGTGTAGCCTATTCCCTTCCTCTTCTCCACTTCACAGGGAGGCAGCCATCTCAACAGGGAGGGGGGTGTGGATAGGCAGCCAGCACTACAACTCCCACCAGGCCCCCTGTCCCAAAGCTGAGCCGGATGGTACACTCCACCCCCCACCGACAACCATGTGGCAGCTAATGTATTTCACTCTTCAAACTTACAGGTAGGTAGCCATCTTACGCTCTCCTGTTCCACCCCTGAGCAGGATGGAACACTCTCCCATTCAAGAGCCATGTGTAGCCTAGTCCCTTCCTCTGCTAGACTTTACAGGGAGGCAGCCATCTCAACAGGGAGAGGGTGGTTGGATAGGCAGCCAGCACTACAACTCCCACCAGGCACCCTTGTCCCACAGCTCATCAGGATGATACACTCCCCCCACCAAGAATCATGGGTCAGCCATTGCATTGCCAACCTTCACCTAACAGGTAGGTAGCCGTTTTAACAGGGAGGGGTGTTTGTGGGTGGGAAGACTGCACTACTACTCCCACCAGGCCCCCTTGTCCCACAGCTCAGCAGGATGGAGCACTCCCCCACACCCAGAGACATGGGTCAGCAATTCCCCTCAACTGTGCCACAGAACTAGTAGGTAGGCAGTGCATGCACCCTGCCATTCCTCTCAAAAAGCATGGAGCATATGACCACACCAGCCCTTACATTCCACCAAACTTGCCATAGATCCAATAGCCACTTCCAGTGTGCAGACAGCTAAGCATATGTAATCATCACAGACATTAAAGTTTGACTTACCAAATCACATACACAGCAGAGAATTCTATCTTTAAGTGCCATGGGGGCAGAGCATCAATGCCCATACGAAAACAAAACAAGCATGGTCAGTTGTAAAAAGAAAGCAAAGCACATGATATGACAGTGGGATGCATGAGATAATAATGGCTAACACATGCTCAGAATGAACGTCTTCCATGCAGAGTAAACAACAACGAAGATTCACATAAAGTTGTTGTGCTGCTAGTCGTTAGACCACGAAATGCCCTTGTAATCACACAATCTGTACGTGGAACATGTTCTCTATTGACTTGCCACACCATGGACAAGTAATGTATGTGCCTCCACATCATGTCATGATGCTCAGTACCGTGAAGCCATGCAAAGTGATTTTAATGTAAACTGTGTGGTGTATAACAGGTAACATCCAAACATCTAACACCAAGCTTGTAGGGTGCACTCTAATGACCATTTCATCTCTGTTCAACAGGTGACCAAGAATTGACTGCTGCAGACGACAACACCAACCTGCAGAGCCAGTCTCCCGCCCGAAACATGGACCCTCGGATGCAGACTCCCTAAATTCCTCAGATGCGGACCCAGAACCTGGCCCATCAGGTCTGCCAGGGTGCACCAGGTCCCAGGCCCCCACTGTCCCCACCATCACCACCTGAGCAACAACTGCGCTGACCCCTGCTGTAACGACCTGTGCGGCCTCCACCACCACCACCAGTGCTGCCTGCAACGTTCTCAGTGGGTGCATCGAGTGGTGACTTCATAGGTCTGGGACAGCAGGGCAGGTGGGAGGGCACCTGGGTAAAAAATGGCGATTGGGATGCTCTGCCACAGCAATCATAGCCATAGGCACCAATGTCAAGCTGCCAAATTGCGGTAGTGACCGCCTGGGCCCTGCGGTGTGGCACTGCCAATGCCGATGCCCTTGCTGCCAATGGGAAGCGCAATTGCGGTAGACAATTGCCCTTTTGAAAATCACGGTAGGCGTGCTCTGTTACCCCGGGCCAGTCATTAGATACAATTGAAAGATGCACGATCGCGGTAGCAACTGCCTGGCCCCTGCACTGTGTCACTGGCAATACCCATGCCCTTACAGCCAATGGGAACCGCAATCGCTGAGGACAACTGTACTTTTGAAAATTGCGGTAGGCGTGCTCCACTACCGCGGGGCCACTCATTTGATGCAATTGAAAGATGCACATTCGCGGTAGCGACTGCCTGGCCCCTGCAGTGTGTCACCGCCCTTACAGCCAATGGGAACCGCAATAGCAGTAGACAAATGCACTTTTGAAAATTGCGGTAGGTGTGCTCCGCTACTGTGGGCTGGTCATTGTTCACATTTGAAAAAATCTGACCTGGAACACCAATTGCAGCAGCTGAGTCCCACTGAAACAGCCCCAGGGGGCTATATATGTCTCAGAGTGAGCCACACATTTCCACTGCATCCAGACACTGCTGACACTCTTCACCACCAACTGCTGCTGTTCCTGTCTCATGGACCCAGTGATGGCGAGGAATGAGAACATCAGGGCCCATCCCTTCACCACAGAGGAGCTGGAGGTCCTGGTGGACGAGGTGCTCTCACAGTATGGGAGGCTATATGGTGCTCCTGATGTCATTGTAAGTATTTTCCGCGTGAAAGTAGGAGAGTGCAAAGAGTGCATACGTGAAGTTGATCTGCTGCAGTATGTGCCAGAGAATGTGTGTTTGTGTGATACACTAACTAGCATGCTGACTTTAGTAAAATGGGGTTTGTAGAATATTTTACACATACCCTGTGCTGAATTTCAAGGTGGGAGGGACATGCAGTGTTTTTTCAGCCATACAGTGACACTGCTGGTTTGGAAAGTGGAAGTCAGAACAGACATCACCTGTGCTAATGAATGTTTGAGTCCATGAGGTTTTCACATGTTCATTTGTGACATTACAAAGGCTTTTCGTCCAGAGGGTACTGATGGGAGCGTGTTTTACTTTGTATTGCCATCATGGATCTGTGAGCAGTATGCACAAGAGTGAAATTCCTGAGGGTGACACTCTTATTGGAAATTCCCATATGACACAGCAGATTAATGTACTCTTGAAGCATCCCCCTTCCATTCTTTTCATTATGTGTACTCATGCATGTGACTGTTCTGATGGCCCACATTTAACCTCAGTGTGAGCCCCCTTGGCCTGCACAGTTACTGCCCAATTCGACAGGGACCCATCACTGAATGGACAGAGTGAGACATATGTGTTTTCTGCATCCCTATTGCAAAATGAGCTATTTTAGGCCTGTGGATTGCACAAGACAGACCTTGTGAGAAGGCTGTGAAAATGTAAGATCATGTCCCTGAATGTGACCTCCATAGCACAGGTAGCAATTCACAGGCCAAGGACATTGAGCGGTGTGCAGTGTTGGACACAGTGAATCTACCCCGAAACATCACTTACAATGTAGTGTATGTCTTTCTCACTCACAAACTGCATTGCAGATGTGGGCCTTCTTCACATTTCTTTCTATGCTGGCATTCTGTTTGAGATGGCCAGGTACAGTGTCCATCCTCATACCTGCATGCATTTAGGTACGATTGACTTATGCTAATGTACTACGTGTCATGTTGTATGGCCTCTGCTAAACATATCTGAATAACGGTGCTAAGTTTGTGCATGCTCCTGTACTGAGACACAGTGGTACATAACCCAGTGTTACCAAAATTTCCTCCTCTTATCTCCAATGCCTGCAGCTTAAAGTCCACCAGCGTAAGGCCTTATGGAGGGCCTTTGCACACAAGGCATGGGCTCTGGGTGTCTCCAACCGATGGCACACACACTGTCACAAGAGGTGGGATCACATCTGCCGGCTGAGCAAAAACGTGGCAGAGATGACGCCAGGGCTGCTCCCTCGGACTGGCAGGTTGGCGCACAGGAGCATGACACCATTAATGGCCCGTATCTTGGCAGTGTCACAGCCAGAGCTGGATGCACTTTTGAGGACCCATTAGCAGCAAGTTGGGTTGAGTATTCTGCGAAGTGTGACTTTGGGTGTGAGTGACTGCATGTATCCCAACCCTGAGCCATTGCAGAGCTCTGTAATGTTTCTTGTGTGATGCTATGGCTTGTAAGTGGCCTCTGTGTTTAGTGCAGCTGGCATGCATTTACGCTACATGTACTTTCTCATGTGTTTGATGTAATGGCCGTTGACATTGAATGCTGAGATGTGGCCTTATGGCATCTGCTGCATTAGGGGAGTCATGGACATCACTGGGCAGTGAAAGGCAGTGTTCCTCATCTTAGTGTGCTTTCGTCGATGTGTGCAGTGCCTGACCTCGAAATTGTGAGAACTACACTTCTGACAACAATGTGCAACTGCAGTTGTGCTTCAAAGCACAACATGGTGGATAGCAGGAGCTTATGGCCATTGTGAAAGCACATTTGGGAGTCTGTATCTGTGTTGTCCCCTTAAAGTGACTACATATGTGACTGTGACAACATGTTGAGATGTACATCTTTTTCACCTACAGGCACGTAGGTATGCTTACAGGAATCTGTTTGTCAGGTTACATGGAGGCACGGGCAAGGGCAAGCTATTTGGGCATGTGAACATCACATGGGTCATTAATGCCAAGTATGCATGTTACCACCCATCTTTTGATTTTTGCATTAAGGTTGCACATGCAGTCTGCACATGGGGGTATCATCATCTTGTTTTGTGCTTTGTTTGCATATGATATTTGTGAGTATGGCACTAAACTGAACCTACGTCTCTGTCTCTTGCAGCATCTACTGAGGGCACAGAAGGACAGGGGATGGACACCAGTGGTGAAGCTTCTGGCTCGACTGCTACACATGATCTCACTGACACTGATGTGACCCGCGCCTTGGAGGGGGACAGGAGTGTCCTTGAAGAATTACGCCTAGAAACACCAACCTCAATGTCATCTGATGCCAGCGGCGACTCCTCGATGTTGGCGGGCACAGGGAGTGGGAAATCTGCCTTTTCGTCCACCACACATCGACTAGTGCCCACCCTCCCAGCTACTTCCACTAGTGCTGCACGTGCCCACAGCAGTAAGAAAGGAAGAGTGTCCTTCCCCCCAGGCACCACTGCCCCTGCCCCTGTCTCCCGTGCTGCCCTCAGTGTTGACTTGTGGACCTTTTGAACCAGCTGTGTGTGGGTTAGACTACTCTCACAGGTAGTTGCCTTCATGGAGGGCATTCATTCTGATGTGAGTGGGCTACACAGAATCATCCAGTCTTTGTCCTCCACAGTGACAGCAGCCATTCAGCTGTCACAGGCTCAGAGTCCAGCTACAGTCCCTTCAGCAACCCCCCTGCCAGTGGCAACATCTGACGAGAGTGACCACACACCACAGCCCTCAGCTCCAGGTACACCACACGCAGCACACAACAACAGCACTCCAAGCGCTCCATGTGGATGGAGTGCTAGCAGCAGCATTCATCCGCGCCAGGCCTTGTGGCAACAAAGTCATGAGGAGGGTCTGTAGGGCATTGAGGAACCCAGCTACTTCTCCCTGGTGTGCAGCCGTGGCAGCCGATCTTTCCGCCTGCGTCCGCTCCATGTTTGCCATGATCCTCCACATGTGTCCCAACTCCCGGGTGACATTGCTAGAGCCACTCCGACAGGACAGTTGTTCTTGTCTCAGAGTCAGGGCTCCAGTGATGTCAGCCATGGATCACTGGAGAGCATGGAGTGGATTGTGGGTGTCTGTTAGGGACTGTGAGTGTACCCTTATGGGACTTAGACACCCACGTATGGCATCTACTTTGGCTGCAATGCCGTCAAACCCCAACCGCACCTGTTCAGCTAGCTTCTCCTGGCACCTCAACACACGGCATTGAAGGCCAAGTGTTCTTTGTGGAGGTCCTGGGAGGCAGCCTTGGAGGTGGGTGCTGCCTGCTGTGTGGTCTGTGCAGGAGGTGGGGCCTCATTGATGCAGCTGGGCTGCCCTGCTCCTGGAGGTGGGTTGACGTAGCTGTCAATAAGCTCTTGGAGGGTGTCGGTGTCGAAGGTATAGTGGTCCTCTTCATCATTAGAGAAGAGAGGCTCGATCTGCTCTGCAGCAGGTGTTGGTTTTCCCTCCGCAATATGATGGGTAGAAGCAGTTTAACATTCACATGTATGTTGACGCATTGTACATATTTACATACAGACTGCATGATATGGTACATTGTGACTGTTTGGGAAGAACTGCCTATTTGATGGGGGACAGTGGTCATTTTGACAACATCACAGATGTGTGTTTGTACTGGTACATTGTCAACTCACATTTCCATTCAGTGCCAAATGTGATTGGCCAGTTTCTACACACACACACACTGCACCAATTGTGTCCTCTGTTCTGTTGGATGTGTTGCGGTTTGTACCACATTGTTGTCAATGTTGATGTGCTCTGCAAGCTATGTGTGTGTGAGGCATTTTGGGAGAGTCGCCCCTGCAGCTCTGATTTTGCTGCCCCTTATCCCTGTCATGCGGTGTGCCTTTGATTTCTATGCTTATACAGTGCTGAGATGTTGCATACTTGGGTACATTGGTCTCTTGGTGGGCGTTGGGGGTCTGGGGCATGGTTTATCCGCAGATGTGTTGTTGATGTCAGGGGATGTTTATGCACATGATTGTGTCAGACTCTGACCAGCTCCTTTCCTTTACACTCAGCCACCTCAGTGTCGTGGCGTGCAACATTTCATGATATATTGACTGCAGCAATGCTATTTGTCAATCAGTGTCAATTGCATTGTCAGTGTTGTTCACAGACACTCCGCTTTGCGGGGTTAAACACATGTGCATGGGTTGTTGTGAGATTAGTGGTGTGTGGGGAGGGCCCCCTCTGGGTACATAGTCGACGGGGACCTACTTGCTGTTTCCAGGTGTGCTGCAGTGTGTCTAGGGGATCAGAGACATGCTCCAGAGTCATTGTGGGTGTGCACTGTGCTCTACTTAATTGTGCATGTGTGCCATTGTGCCCATCTCCCCCGTCCCCCAGTCCCTGGTCGTTACTCACCCTTTTGCTGTTGTGTCAGGTCATGTTGAGCAGTGTGCGGTCCCCCGACTCCTGCCACCATCTCTACACTAATGACTGTGGACACCATTTCCTCCAACTCATCCAGCTCCTCCTGTGGCGCTGGACTCCCACCTCCAGTCTGCATTGCTGCCTTCTGGTTGTTGCCAAGTTTCTGCTTGGTTTTGTGCTTCACATCATTCCAGCGCCTCTTGGCCTCTTCCATTGTCCTCTTCAGCACTCCGACTGCATTCACCTTGTCCAGGATGGACTGACATATTCCAATTTTTGTTGTCAATGACACAGTGGAGGTGATGAACAGTAGTTGATGGTGTTCTATCACCTCCGTTATCAGGATCCTGTTTTTCTGCGGACTGAACCGCGTCTTCCTCTTCTTCTTTTCCATGCCCTTCCCTGACCCCGAGTTCCCAGGTTGGGTCTTCGGGGGGATTGTGGGGTTCTGGTTGTCCTCTGTACTTGCTCCAGCTACCTCCATTGTCCTTCACAGTTGTTTTGCTTTTTTTTTTTTTTTTTTCTACTGTTATAGTGATTTTTCCCACCTGACGTGTGTGGATTGCAGGCCTGGAGCAGCTTAGCGCTGATTTTGTTATTGCAGTTGGGCCCATCACAACTTTTTTCACGTTTGGGTTTAGATTTTTATCGCCGTCCTGGTGACTTTATCACAGACATTTGCCGCGTTATCAGGAAACTATTGCCGTGTTGTGAATAGGACATTAACACAGAGTTATTTTCCCACGATAGAGGGCGATATGAAACATTGCGTTAACCGATTTTGGCGATGCTCATCACATGTTCTTGAGAATATCCCCCTCAGTGTTCTCAATCATAGTACAATTATTTGCCTCTTCTAGTCTCCAATTATAATGCTCTTAGTACCAGATAAGTAGTCATCTACTATAGGTCATCTGACCTCTGCACAACATTAGCTAGCATTAGCTAACAAGTTGGTCATATGCTTCTAAGCATAACTTATTATTAGCTCTTGCACAGTTATTATGACACCTGCTTTTCTGTTGCACAGTTTAACTAAGGTCATGTTACTATAGATGTATATGTTAAATTGCTAATACCAATGATACTTCATGGTGACATTTTCAATGGTAATTTTATGTTCAATTGATGTTTTTTTTAAAAAGATTTGGAGGAATTTTTCTAGCGGTTTTCTTTTACTATATGTTTTCAAACTTATATTCTGGATCCTTGACCCAGACAGCCATTGAGATCTGCATCACTGCCTGTTTCATGAGCAGTAGACATTTGAACAAATGGCACAACTAATTCCTATGGCACCTTTTGGGTCCATTATTTAGTTATTTTTATCTAAGAATAACAACTGTTCCCACCCTTTTCATGACACCTTAGCAGTAGAATATCTCCCTGCTGCTTAGGGAACAGACAAATGAACCACCTACCTCACACTACCAAAACTCAATGACTCCCCCACACCCATCGTCATTCCATATGGCAACCTCCTCCCAAAATCCGCCACTGTCATCATCTTTTTACCATTTACTAATCACCCCATATCCTTTGAATATCACTTTAGAGGTTTTCCCAATCTTTATCTAGAGATTCCCCAGGCTTTCTATAAGAAACAGATGTCCACTTGGAAACCAATTAGAGTCACTTCTAACAAAACTGTACAGATTGGTTAGTGCTAGAAGTCATTATGAGTGTGATCATCATACTTTGGCTCTATGAGTCCTACACTCATTTAGGCAGAGGAGCAGCTGGATGTTGTGTTAGGCAAGGGCAGCCTGTATAGCTATCATGTCCATATGGAAAGAATGTGACATGTCCAAGCATCTAACAAACTACAATTCCCAGGAGAGCTTAGGTTCCTGGTGCAGCACATGAATCTTGTCAGCCATTTTCAATCAGGATGGATTGAGGGCCTCATTATGAGGTCAGCGGTCTGTGGACTGCCATCTCAGTGATGGAGGTGGTTTGTCCGCAATATTGCGAGTTATACGCATTGGCTCTGCGAAGACTGCCGCAGACCACTAACTGTTGGGGTTGTGGTCAGGGTAAGGCAGCCTCCATAGGTCAGTACTGAGGTGCAACGCCGCAGTCCGTATTACGAGTCGGACCACTGCCCAAAGGGTGGCAGAGATGAGAAATTTGGGGTGAATACTCACCACTTTCCTTTTCTTAGCAGCAAAGTTCAAGGTGGATCCCATTCTCCAGGTCCCCCCTACACAGTAGCATTTTTACCCAGAGTAATACGACCCCGTTTGCGGCTAAATACAGGTGAGTACTTTGGTACCATATACCTATTACCAGGACTGCCCACATATGGGTCAGACTCCGGCAATGGGGTGGCGGTATTTTCTACATATATCATGCATATGTGTGCATTCAACACATATGTAGTCGGAATGTATACACATGCATCGTTATATATAGAAATACATTGATCACCACTGAAAGACTGCCACAGCCACAACGCTGGACCCTGGGAAAACTCGTAATACGGCGGTCAGAAGGCCAAAAGAGCAGAGCTTTTCTGGCGGTTAAGGGCGTGGCCCTTCGGCGGTCAGACCGCTGAACTCATTATAAGGCCCAAAGTCTTATATGGGACTAGGTATCCTTGCCAGGTAATTACGAATTGGGTGTTGCTCAAGCCAGGACACTTTTTGTACCAGTGCTTTGGTGAGTGTGCTTAGAACCCATTTTTAGAAAACTCCTAGATGTCAAATGATTCAGAAAACAAAGAAGTTAGGAAATTGAAACTTGAGCATTATTTGGAACTTTGCCTATTAGACACTGTGGAGAAATTAAGGAACCAGAATTCAGAGGAATATGGGCTTTAAAACAAAGCTATTTCATCTATGATCTTAATTCTTCAAATTGATTGTGAGTACTTGGATACATATTGGAATTGAAC
The DNA here is from genome assembly GCF_964261635.1 of Lissotriton helveticus. Lineage (NCBI taxonomy): Eukaryota > Metazoa > Chordata > Amphibia > Caudata > Salamandridae > Lissotriton > Lissotriton helveticus. Next base: position 122,490,672 of record NC_136071.1, read on the forward strand.
ATTTAAGTCCTTTCAGAACCAGTGTTTGTGTTGATAAATATTCTTGAATTATCAGTGCATTCATAAGAATGAAGACTTTTGTATTTAGACTGTGGTTTGAACATTATGGAGGCAAACGCTTGATGTTTTCAAGGTAGTTACAATTCATGAGAGATTTAACTGAAGCCTACTATTGAATCCCACAGGTTTACCTTACTGATATTCTATGTTTAAAATTAGAAAGTGTTTAAAGAGAGTCAATTATACTGGGATAGCAATAAGGTACAACATTTATATTTATATTCTAATGTTATTAATTGGATAGTCCAATCTGATATTGCTAATTTGACAATTGATGAACTTACAAGAGTCGGGTGTAGCTGAATGCACTTACCCAGTTGGAAGAACTAATATTTTATTTATTTATTATTTATTTATTTTAACGTTTAATAGAGCACGAACCAGACCCGGGAGGGTATCAGAGTGCTTTACAGGATTGAGGGGGTGGTATACAAAGGGCATAGGAGTGGAGTATATCAAAGGGATACAAGGGTTATGTACATTGTGCAGGAAAAACAGGCAGTCTCAAATTCCAGATAAATTTGGGATAAAACAGGTAGAGTCATTATACAAGAAAATAGGTAGTCTCAGCTCCTGGGCGGGAAGCCCAGAAGGGCCGTGAGGTATCATCCGGGAAAGTCAAGGATAATGCTGTCATGGCGGGTGGTACAAGGTTGTAGAGGAGATTGTAATGCGATTGTTAGGCGAGGAATTTGCCCATAAGGAACATTTTGGTCTCATTTTTGAAGCGTGCAAAAGATGACAGTCTTCTGATGGTGGGCAGGAGAGAGTTCCATATTTTTGGAGCGGCCCCAGAGAAGGCCAGATTGTAGGTTTTCTTTTCCCAGAAACGAGCTGGTTGGAGCAGAAGGTCTCTGGTAGGCCGGGAGATTCTGGCCCCTCCGGATATCAAGAGTTTCTAGGCAAGGAATGCAGGGGAATTAGAGTATAGAGCCTTGTGAGTAATGTAGGCCATCTTAAGTTGGATTCTGGCCTCAAGAGGAAGCCAATTCAGGGCTTTCAGGAGCGGAGAGATGTGGTTGAATTTGCTTGAACCAGTTAGGAGTCTGGCGGCGGCATTGAGGCAGGCTTTCAGTGGGGCCAGATAGTTCTTAGGTAGACCTGCAAGAGTAGAGAAACAATATTCTACTCTAGAGATGACTAGTGCCTGGGTTGCCATTTTTAGGTCGGGAGGGTCGAGGAAGGATTTCAAGTTTCTTAGGTAACTCAGGTGAAATATGTCAGCTTTGGCCATCGAATTGATAGGCCGTGCATGTTCAAGCTGCCGTCTAGAGTTATTCCCAGGGATTTAGCAGAGTCCACAATGGTAGGAGAGCAGTTTAGCGCTGTGATGGCCTTGATCCATTCTTGGATGTCTGGATTAGTTTGGGGATGGGAGATAAGAAGAAACTCGTTTTGTTTTGAGTTAAGTTTGAGATGGTTAGAGGTGAGCCAGTGGACAGTCAGCTTCAAGGCCTCATTTAGGGAGAGAATGTCCTCAGGAGAAGAAATTTTTATGTAGATCTGTGTGTCGTCAGCATACATGTGGTAGGCGATATTGGTGATGCATAGTACCTCTGCAAGTGGTTCCAGGTAAAGATTGAAAAGGGTAGGGGACAGGGTTGAGCCTTGATCCCACTGTGATTGGGGAGGGAGTGGATAGGTTGCCGTTAATTAGGATTCTCTGTCAGCGATTCTGGAGAAAAGACCTAAACCATTCAGAACAGTGCCATCAAAACCCATCCTGAGTTTGAGGCGTTCAAGGAGTGTTCGTGGTTGCCTGTGTTGAAAATCGATGATAGATCTAGGAGGATAAGGAGACAGGTATTGCCTTAGTCCTGGGCTTGAAGGGTATCATCCACAATGTGGAGGAGGGTGGTTTTGGTGCTGTGTCCAGGTCTGAACTTGGATTGGAAGTCGTCCAGTAAGTGGAAGTTAGTTATGTGTAGGCTTAGCTGCTGTGGCACACATTTTTCCAGAACTTTGGCTAGGAGAGGGATGTTGGATATAGGTCTATAGTTGTCAAGGGAGAAAGAATCCAGCGTAGGTTTTTTTAAAACGGGGGTGACTTGGCCAGCTTTGAGAGAGTCAGGTATGGATCCCTGTAGGAGGGAGGCGTAGATTAATGCAGTCCGGGAAGGGATGATAGCCTGAGAGGCAGCGGCTAGGCAGTTAGAGGGGAGAGGATCATTGAAGTGATTGTTCGGGTTTAGGGAGGATAGAATTTTTGAGACAGAGTGGTCGTCATAGAATTTAAAGCTGGACCAATGCACATGATTTTTGGGTGATGTCTGGGAGGGCAGAGCGGAGAGAGGAGGTAGAGCCAACGGAGTTAGGGAGAGAGTTGCGGATTTGAGTTCAATTCCTAGGGCAGGGATTTTGTTGCAGAAGTAGGAGGAGAATTCTTCGCAAGATATTAGCGGTTTAGGGGTTTCTTTAGAGGTTTTTGCTAGTTTGTTAGATTGGTGTTTGACCAAGTCGAATAACTTGTGAGGTCTATTTTTGGCGTTATCTAGTTCTGTTCTGAAGAATTATTTTTTCGAGTTGAGGATTTTCCTATTGTATGCATTTTTGGCCTGTCAGAGAAGCTTTAGGTGGACTGCTGACGGTGCTGTTTCCAGTTACGTTCTGTCTGCTGAAGTGATCTCCTCTCCTTGTTGAACCAGGGATTCCGGTCTTTGGTCTGGGTTCTTTTGAGTTTTAGCGGAGCGAGGTCATCGAGAATGTTGGATATGGTAGAGGAGTAATGTTCAGTGAGGCTGTTGACCGAGGTGAGATGAGGGGAGGGGATGTGGGGGGGGGGGGGTCAGTCTCACAGCGCGCAGCAAATTTTCGTGATCAAGGTTCTTGGTGTCTCTAACCCATCGTTTGGGGATTACGGGTGTGGTGTCCATGTCTTGTGGGTGCTGGTCAGAAGGTAGGAAATAGCACGGTGGTTGGACCAGTCACATGGGTCTATATAGATTAGTTTGATTGCTGATTCCTTGGCGATGATCCAGTCTAGAGTGGTGCCTTTCATGTGAGTAAGGAGTGTGCAGGCTTGGGTAAGGGCTTGGTTGGCCAGGAAGTGTCTGATGGCATTGACCTGCGGGTCTTTGGGGTCATTCCAGTGCAAGTTGAAATCTCCAAGGAAAATGTCATTAGAGTTAGGGGAAGCCTTGGTTGTGATGATTTCCATGAGGTGGTCAGTGAAGGTGTAATTTTTGCCTGGGGGTGGTAAAATAGATGTAGCCTGCACAGTTGGGTGTTGTTGTTGCAAATGGAGAGTGCGAGGTATTCACAGGAGTCTGTAGGATCACTCAGAAGTTCTGTAATAAGGAGGTAAGAGCGTTAGAGGCAGGCAATGCCACCTTCCTTTTTTTTTTTGATTGCCTGTCTAGTCTTACGATGTTGTAATTGGGTGGGACTAAGAGGTCTAGGCAAGGCGAAGAGGATTCGATGAGCCAAGATTCCGTCAAGATCGCTAAGTCCGATTTATGGCTCAGGATGACATCAGCAACACAGAGGCGTGCTTTACTGCCGGACGGCAGTTTATTAGGAGCCCCGACAGATGGGGGTCAGCGTGTGTGTCGTGGGTAGGGGCAGAGATGGGTACTATCGTGAGGTTGCTATTGACCACTTCTCTGTTGTGGATGGTAGAGGGTCTGTTGGGGTTGGCTGCAACCATGCGGATAGGGAGTTCGTCATTCAGGTCTAAGGGGCAAGGGGTTGTCAGGGCAGATTCGTAGCTATAGAGGAGGGCTGCAACTTCGTTCCTCTGTGAATACTAGGGTGAATCCAGTGTCTCTATTTCATCTTTACTACATTTCTCCTCCTAGGGTCAACTTTTCTACTCTCACAGAGTGATTAGTTAGTGGTTGAGTGAGGGAGGGAGGTGAGCTGGTAATTAGCCATCACTACCGTTGTATTTAGATTTCAGGTTAGGCATTCTCAGTCTAATTTTTGCTAGAGTGACAGAATCTCAACGTACCCTGTCTTAAATTTTCGATACTCTGTCTAAATTAAAACAAGATGTTAAGGTACTCATATCTGAATAAAGTCTCAGTTACATTTCATTAGACAGGAAACTGAGAATATAAGGAAAGCATGCAAGACAAATGTCATTATCAGCAGAATCTAAGGCTGTGCCACATGCACAGTGACTGATACCATCTGTGAGTGTAGTACAAACTTACCCATTGTACTATAAGGGTAGATAAGAGGTTTATGGTGACGCTAGAAAATGTGTGGATTTCCTAAATTATGCTAACAATTTTAATAAAGTGGTAATAGCAACAAGGTGATCAAAAGAGAGCAAAATTCCAAGTAGGCCATAGGATGTTTTGACACAAGTTGTCTGTATCCCAACCAAGTGCTCTGAACTCATAGATTTGGCTCTACAATTAGGTATGGTGCACCAAAAGAATGTAAGAAAGTTAAATAGGTCCCATTAAATAAAAACAAAAGAGAAAAGACGGCACAGAATTTACATTAGAAAGTGCTAGTACAGGTAATTTTGTTAAGGATCATCATGTTAAATGAGGGGCTTTTTAAAATACCCGGTCAATTATTAGTAGTGTCATAGGAAAGGAAAGAATAATTTGTCAGAATACTAGATTCCTCAGCAATAACAGTTACTGATTTTCTGGACAAAGAATACAAGTTGGTTCCTAGCTAGGTGGTTATTATTATGAAGGCAGCAGTTGCTTACTTGAAGGTGCCCATGAAGATAATTGCATCCAATGATAAAGGGAAAATAACTTTGGCATATTAAACTCAAGAGCTTCAACAAATTACATGGCCATGCAGTTTGTTTAGATTTATAATTACCAGTAACTAGAAAAAAGATTCCTACTCAAATTAAAGCAGTACATGGTACAACATTTTCTACCATCTCTGTACCAAATAGTGTGCTTTGAAAATCAATTTAAGGGAATTTGAGTGGATAACATAGATGCACCACAATTTAAAGTAATGCTTGGGATGCCTTAGAAGATAATTGATATTCCTAGGATGGTTTGGGAAGCTAAAATAGTACAAATGGTTTTCGAATATTTTCCAAATTGCTGCTTATTACAATTTGAACAAAGATCAAATCGTCCATCAAAAGCATTGGCAAGCATGTTAATACTTCATGTCATTAGTTGTGTAACTACTTAACAGCCTTGTTAGGAGTACTCTAATGTTGTTTTTGATAACCAACAACAGCACCATGACTTCCCTGATTGCAGCAATGGACAAGATCAGACACCTTCTCAACATGCGTGGAAAAGCAGCCCTCATCCTCCTCGACCTCTCAGCATCCTTCGCCACTTTCTCCTAACTACACCCTCATCTCCAAACTCCACCACATTGGCATCCAAGGCAACTCATCTGGATCTCCTCTTTCCTGTCTGACTGAACACATGATCTATCTACCTCTCTTCTGCACGGATCACTGAAATATTATCGACGGACAAAATATCGAGTTGCCAAAATATAGTTGACTAATTATCGACTACACAAATATCGAGTTTATATACTTATTTAAGTAACTACAAAAATATCGAGTAAATAATATCGAGTCTATAAAATATCGACTTCAATAACATAGACAAACAATATATCGACTAAAAATATATCGTTTGTAAGCTAAATAACCCTAACACTACAAAAATATCGACTACCAATATATAGACTACAAAAATATCGTATTTTTTTATTTATCGACTTGTGATTATACACATTATATATATAAAATGATACATAAATCTTCTTGTAAAATACATTACACAATGCTAATTATATATTATATATTAAAATACATTTGTAAAACACATTTAAATGTGTAAACATTTTTCCTACATATCATGAATAGGTAGAAAATAATATATACATTTGTCGAATTTTTTCAACATATATCATCACATTATTAGTACATATATTTAAAAAGATTAAATTAACTAACCTGCTTTAATGCAAAACTCTTCACAAACGACCATTTCTTCTTCAACAAACAAACCAATTAATTGTGAAAAATTTCAAACTAACCAATAAAATGCTCTCTTTCTTAAAACATCCAATGAGATTAGAGAACACAAAAAATACACACTATAAAAGGAGTACATGCCTACTACCATTTGTTGCTGCACAAGCTATAGAAAACAGAAGGCAACTCTTTGATCAACTAGTTCCTGATAAATCGAGATTACTATTCAAGATTGCAACAAAATTAATCAAGTAAGTGAAAATTAATTATTATAATACACAAGTACTAGGCTAAAATTGTATGTATTTCTCCTAACAGTTTAAATTACATTTATTTTTCTCTTTTAACATTTGATTTATTGACATCTCCTAAACACATCAAAATATATGCTCCTAGTGATTGTAGGAGTGGAGAAGTGTGGCTCACTGGTTAGAGGAGGCAGACCTGGAAGCAGAGGTCAGCCTGGGACCAGGGTTCAATTCCCGGCTCGGCGGGGTCTTGAGTCCTAAAAAATGTCCATGGACTCTACAATTCTCGCTGCGGTGCCTACTCGATTCACGGGTTCACACTCTGCGACTCTGGGCAATAGCTTGCTTAATCTCCACAACGGCCCCTCGCGGTGAGATGCCTGGCTTTCACCTTGCGGATACCCTGCCGGGGTTATCTCACAGGGGAATACCAGGACGGGTTCCCTAAGCAAGCGCTTAGAAACCGATCGGTGATTTGCGCTATATAAATTCCTGTACATTTACATTTTACATTTAGTGATTTACCACTAAATACTATTTGTAAGTATATGTAAATGTTGTCTAATACACCAACTGCTGTTCTTATTAACTATTTTCTAATATCCTTTCTTTATTTATTCTATCTTCTAAACAGAATTTCTGATAACATCCGCATTCTACTCAACGAAATGTAAAGACTACACAATTTAAACAAGTAAGTATATGTGTACAGTTCTAAAAGGCACAAAAATACGAAAACTATTTTCTAAAAACCATTTCTTGTTTATTCTATCTTCCTTACAGATATTCTAAACACATCCTACATCTACTAGACTAAAGGCAAAGAGTACACAATTTAAAAAAGTAAGTATATGTGTAAAATTCCTCAAAGGCCCTAAAAAGTTAACGCTATATTCTAAACACTATTTGTTTTTTCTTCTATCTTCTCTACAGATATTCAGAAAACATCCTACATCTCCTCTACCTTAAGCTAACACTACATAATTAAAACAAGTAAGTATATTTATTAACTTCCTCTAAGTCCCTAAAGTTTATAAATCTATGTACTAATAATCATTTCTTGAGTATTATATCTTCTCTACAGATAATCACATTACATCCTTCATCTACTAGACCAAAGACAAACAGTGAACAATTTTAAAAAGTAAGTATCTCTAATAATGTCCTAAAATTGCCTAAAAAGCTAAATGTAATACTGCTTTCTGCAAAAAAAAATCGAAACATTTTTAACAAATGGCTTATAATTTTTTACTTTGCCTACCAACAGGAAAACAAGAAGAACATACTAGAAATAAATTGAACATAACAGTTTCAGAATATTTCAACACCTGATTTACTAACTGTAAGTATAAACAGTGAAATATAAATGTGTAAAACACTACCAATAATATTTTACATTTAAACATGTTTCTTCCTAATCTTTCCTAGAACAATTAATACAAAATGACTGAAGGTGCAGAATTTTTTTATGTCACAGAAAAATAAATTGTTGTTATGTTATATGGGGTATGTTTATAATCAAGAAAGACAAACAGGAAGAAAAGTATTCTGGAAATGTACCAAATACTATTCAAACAAATGCTATGGTAGGGCTACTACTGAAGACACAAATGTATTATCTACCAGAGAACATAATCACCCCCCCAATGTCACAGAGATAGAGATAAGGGATGCTTTAGAAACTATAAAAACAGCTAGCACAGGGAGTGACAAACCTACCACACAAATCCTAAAAGAAGAACTGTTAAAAATTCCTGCCCATGCTTCAGGGCAGCTACCCTCAATTGACTCCCTTAAACGCACAATAGCACGCACTAAAAGATTAACTACTACTACTCAACCTAACCCTACATCTTTTGAAGAAATAATAATTTCCCCAGAAATGAGCGTAACACACAGTAATGGTAATTTTTTACTTTTTGACAATGAAAGCCCCACCAACAGAATTATCATGTTTGCAACAGCAACAAATTTAAGAAAAATACAACAATGCGACCAATGGATGATGGATGGGATTTTAAACCATGTCCCAAACCATTTTATCAACTATATACCATTCATGGATTATATCATCACTACAATATCCCTTTTATTTACTGTTTGTTACCTAACAAACAACAAAATACATATATAGAAATATTAAATGTTATCAAAAATTAAATCAATAATTATTTTCCACAAAAAATAATTATTGATTTCGAAATTGCTATGATCAATAGCATTTTAAAAACATTTCCCCACACAGCTATCCAAGGTTGCTACTATCACTTTAACCAAAGTATATGGAGACATCTCCAAAAATCAACCCTAAGCATTCAATACTCAACTGATAGCAACTTGGCATATCAAGTAAAAAAATTAATAGCACTAGCCTATGTTCCAGTTACTGATGTAGCTGAACACTATGACTTACTTATTAACTGCACATACTACAAAAAGTATGAAGACAAACTGGCCCCACTACTGGACTATTTTGAGGATACTTGGGTGGGAAGGTTACATAGATCTGGGCACCGACGCCAACCTAAATTCCACATACCTTGGTGGAATGTATATCTAAGTACATTAAACCAAGAGGCAAAAACGAATAACAGTGTGGAAGGATGGCACAATGCATTCCAAGCTACCACTAACAGAACCAAACCCACCTTCCTAAATCTAATACAATCTTTAAAAAAAGAACAAAGTTACCAAGAACTAAGGATAGAACAATCTGTTACACAAATTGGCCCTAAACTAACAAAACAAACAAAACAAATGTTCAGACTCCTGCAAAGCCAAGTAACTCTATATCCTTCAACCAGAGGTTTAGAGTACCTATCACTCATAGCTAAAAGCCTACTATAATGTATCATACCAAAACTAACAAAAACTTCTGATAATTACAGAAATTGTGCAATGAATAACAATTTTCATTTAATCATAAATAATACACATTTGTTAAATAAATTTGTTAAATTATAAGAAATATTTATTTAACAAATATGCAATATTTATAATATTAAACATTGCAATGACATTTAAATCGACATTTCCCACCCAAATTAAATAAATGTAAAAAACTTACAATTTATGTAGCAGAAGAAGAGGTCATCCAGCCACGTTTAATGCATACCATACCTTACAATCCAGTACAAAATCAATTTTGGAAACCCTCAAAAACCCGAAAATAATATACATTTTGTGAAAAACGCTCCAGCAAATCCCGATAATACAAGTGTGGACACTTTATTATTTAAAGTGATATACAGACACCTTGTAAAAATTAAATTACGCATATTCTTCTCCCAATGCAATGCGAGATCCTACAAATATCCCGAAAATTAGTAAAAGGTTTAAAAAAATCGCTCCAGTGAACGTAGATTAAACAAAGTGTGTAAAAATCATTTAAAAAATGAACATACACACACATAGGGGTCCATTATGATGACGGGCGGACTTAGTCCGCCCGCCATCACATCGGGACCCGGGACCGCCCGCCTTAAGGGCGGGGGTCCCGATCAGGGCATTAGGATGCGCCCGCCACACAGGCGGGCGCATCCTGTACGGGTGCAATTGCGGCGGGCCGAGCAGAAATCTCCGCCCGCTGCCATGTTAAAAGTGCACGTTTTCATTTCAAAGTGCAACATGACAGGCACCACGCGGTGCCTGCCATGTTGCACTTTGAAATGTGGGGGGGTACCATAGGTACCCCCCATGTGCAACCCCCCAAGCCACGACTCCCAGGGGGCCCGCAAAGGGCCCCCGCAGGGAGTCTCTGCATGCCTTTCCGTGGCGGCATTGCCGCCACGGAAATGCAAAGTGAAATGCACATTGTAATATGGCGGGCGGTGTCTACAAGACACCGGCACCATGTTACAGGTTTTCCGCCCCGGCCGCTAGGCGACCGGGGCGGAAAACAGGCGGGCGGTGTTTCTCACCGCCACGGTCCCCTCCGCCATCCTAATATGGCGGAGGGGAATTGTGCTGATGATGTCGGGCGGATTTCCTCCGCCAGGCTGGCGGTAGCCACCGCCAACCTGGCGGTGGAAATCCGCCCGACATCATAATGGACCCTTAAGTAAAAAAAAATAAGCCCTATCTTATCGTAATCCATTCCAAATCAACAACCATAAAAACCCAAAAAATCGTGAAAAAGCTTAAAAATCGCTCCAGGAAATCCCGAAAAAAGGAGATAGATGTTAAAATATCACATTAATTTGTAATACAATCTTATCTCCAAAAAAAAAACGCATCCTTCCATGGAATAATACTGCGAAGTTCTGGTACCTGTAAAAAAACATACATTAAGTAACCCACCCACACAAACACCCAAAGATTCCAAAATACACATTAAAATTTATGTAAAACATGTTCAAACACATATCCTAGGCATAGAAAAACACTAGGGGGTCCATTATGATGTCGGGTGGATTTCCTCCGCCAGGCTGGCGGTGGCTACCGCCAGCCTGGTGGAGGAAATCCGGCCGACATCATCAGCACAATTCCCCTCCGCCATATTAGGATGGCGGAGGGGACCGTGGCGGTGCGAAACACCGCCCGCCTGTTTTCCGCCCCGGTCGCCTAGCGGCCGGTGCGGAAAACCTGTAACATGGTGGCGGTGTCTGTTAGACACCGCCCGCCATATTACAATGGGTTTTCACCAATGCAGTTCCGTGCCGCCACGGAAAGACATGCGGAAAGGCATCCGTTGCGGGCCCCCTGGGAGTCCGTGGCTTGGGGGGTTGCACATGGGGGGTACCTATGGTACCCCCCCGCATTTCAAAGTGCAACATGGCAGGCACCGCGTGGTGCCTTTCATGTTGCACTTTGAAAAGCAAAAGGTGCACTTTACACATGGCAGCGGGCGGAGATTTCTGCTCCGCCCGCCGCAATTGCACCCATACAGGATGCGCCCGCCTGTGTGGCGGGCACATCCTAATGCCCTGATCGGGACCCCCGCCCTTAAGGCGGGACGTCCCGGGTCCCGATGTGATGGCGGGCGGACTAAGTCCGCCCGTCATCATAATGGACCCCTAAGCCTCTAACATACACGACGCCTCGGTAAATACGAAGTTTCACCTAAAACTTACCAAAACGACAACTACATACATACAATAACTCTAAAAACGTCGAATATAGTCTCAAACACTACTACTCTCTGCGAAATATTAGTTAAAATTCCCCTTACCTTTCTCAACGCGAAGCAGCTTCCAACCGCGCTCTTCTCCAGTCCTGAATGAAGCAAAATAACCTTACGCGGTCAAAAAGTAGTCCCCTTAAAGTATATTAGAAAGGTAAAAATAATAAATACAATGTTCTAATAAGAAATAAAATACATACACCAACTTATAATTTCTAATAAAAATGTGTAACACTAATGACCATTTATTTAGTTTAGATATCCGTTTTTAATTAATATTAAATAATATTTATAGAATATTATTTAATATTAATATTACTTAAAAAATATAAACTTTATAATACATATCTTTTAAATGTTTAATGTTAAATGAAAATTATTATAATTTTATTTCCTATATTTAAGTAAATGTAGCAATTTATTTCATTTGTAAATTAATAGTATAAATACATAATTATTGTTATTTATTTATATTAATAATATAATTTAAATACATCATTGGAAATAAATACTATGACAACTCTAAAATTGATGTACTATTTTCAGAATGTATATATTTAGTTTGTTAGAAATGTTATAATTATTGTTAAATTGTAAATTAATTTTAATAATTAATATAATATATTAATTATTATTATTAATTACCCCAACACTGTATGTAAATTAAACACATATATTTTTAAACATTATATCCAACTAAGGGCCCCATTAGGATGGCGGGCGGACTTTGCCCGCCCGCCATCCTCACGGTACTAGGGACCGGCCGCCATGAGGGCGGGGGTCCCGTTGGCAGCATTAGGATGCGCCCGCCACAGTGGCGGGCGCATCCTGTATTCCCATCATTGTGGCGGGCGGTGCACTCTGCACCGCCCGCCACAATGCTGAAAATGCTTTGCAGCATTTGCATGACGAAAGCGGCAGGCACCGCGCGGTGCCTGCCGCTTTCATTATGCAAATGCAGGGGGGTACCATAGGTACCCCCCTGTGTGCACCCCCCTACTGTGCTTCACTCTGGGGGCCCGCAGGGGGCCCCCAGAGTGAAGTCCGCCTGCCTTTCCGTGGCGGCATTGCAAAGGCATTGTCAGATATCTATTCTAATATGGCTGGCGGTGTCTGATAGACACCGCCACCATGTTATCACTTATCCGCCCCGGACGCCAGGCGACCGGGGCGGAAAACAGGCGGGCGGTGTTTCCCACCGCTGCGGTCCCCTCCGCCATCGTAATATGGCGGGGGGGGACGCAGGGAAGGATGTCGGGCGGATTGCCTCCGCCAGGGTGGCGGTGGCCACCGCCACCCTGGCGGAGGCAATCCGCCCGACATCCTAATGGGGCCCTAAGTCATTGTTTTAATATTTCATATAGTATTTGGAATAATGTTTTTCTCCTAAATATTTGTATATGTATAACAAGAATTAAATTTTTTTTTTTATTAAAAACATTCTATGTAATATCTATCAAAGTATTTTACAATGTTTTTTGTATAATATCTTTAAAACATATAATTACTATTGTTTTTTTTATAATAATCTCTATATCAAAAATGTATATGTATATTTAATAATATTAATATATAATATATTAACATTATTAAATAAATAATAAACAGTCTGTGAATTAAAATGATTATAATTTGTTCTCAATATTAAAATTTGTCACCCAAATATAAATATTATTATGTTTTGTATAAATACAGTACAAAAGATATGTTTAAAAAATGTACATTTATAAATGACAATAAATGTAAATGAACACATCCTTTTTTCCTAACTACTTATATAGAGTATTAATTGTTTTGACTATTGTACTGTACATGTTATAAAAACAAATTGACAATAAAACTTTTAAAAACATCCATGTGTACTTATTTTCCTAAGATTCTAACACAGTCATGTCAATTTTTCTGTGAGGGTGCTGAACACTGACCAATTATATTTTACTATTCCTAGTCCAGTCAGACAAATATCAGGGAAGGTGTTTAACACTGACCAATTATAATTTACTATTCCAACTCCAGTCAGACAAATATCAGGGAAGGTGCTGGACACTGACCAAATATAATAGATGTATTACGTTACAACACATACTTTTACAACGCATACCTTTACAACAAAATATTTTGAAGGCAAAAACCATTACAACACATGTAATTGAAATTAATATAATTTAATTTAATGTAATTAAATTTAATTAAAATAATTGAATATAATTTAGATGTAATGTAATGTCATTTTTACCCTGTACCCGTAACCCAAAAACCCAAAACTAACCTGGCCTGAACCCTAAAAATACCCCTTTAGCCAAAAACACAAAACTGACCCTGAACCCTTAAAATACCCCTTAACCCAAAAACTAAAAACTGACCCTGAACCCTATAAATACCCCTTTACCCAAAAACTGAAAACTGACCCAGAACCCTAAAAATATCACTTTACCCAAAAACTGAAAACTGACCCTGACCCCTCAATATACCCCTTTACCCAAAAATTAAAAACTGACCCTGAACCCTTAAAATATCCCTTTACCCAAAAACTGAAAACTGACCCTGAACCCTAACAATGCCCCTTTACCCAAAAACTAAAAACTGACCCTGAACCCTAAAAATACCCCTTTACCCAAAAACTGAAAACTGACCCTGAACCCTAAAAAAATCCCTTTACCCAAAAACTGAAAACTGACACTGAACCCTAACAATGCCCCTTTACCCAAAAACAGAAAACTGACCCTGAACACTAAAAATACCCCTTTACCCAAAAACTGAAAACTACACTGAACCCTAAAAATACCCCTTTACCCAAAAACTAAAAACTGACCCTGAACCCTAAAAATACCCCTTTAGCCAAAAACAGAAAACTGACCCAGAACACTAAAAATAACCCTTTATCCAAGAACTAAAAACTGACACTGAAACCTAAAATTAACCCCTTTACCCAAAAACTAAAAACTGACCCTGAACTCTAAAAATACCCCTTTACCCAAAAACTGAAAACTGACCCTGAACCTAAAAAAATACCCCTTTACTAAAAAACTAAATACTAACCCTGAACCCTAAAAATACCCCTTTACCCAAAAACCCCAAACTGACCCAGAACCCTAAAAATACCCCTTAAAAAAACCCAAACATATTACATTTAAAATAGAATTATATACTTACCAATACTTAAGTTGTAATGTTATACGTTGTAAAGGTACCTACGTAGTAAAAACATGCGTTGTAATTGTTTTTGCGTTGTAAAAGTTTTTTTGTAATGGTAGTACGTTGTAAAAGTTGCGTTGTAAAGCTTGTTTCCCATTATAAGTAACTATTCAAACTCCTGTCAGACAAATATCAGGGAAGGTGCTGGACACTGACCAATTATAATTTACTATTCCAACTCCAGTCAGGCATATATCAGAGTAGGTGTTGGACACTTATTCTAAATAAATTTGTCCACATATTATTTGTGATTTACACTATATATAATATATTTGATCATTTAGTATTTTTAATATACAAATGTTTTTGTTGTTAATGATTTATTGTAAAAATATTATTAGTAATTAATAATTTTATTCTAAATGTTTTAAATTTATGTGCAAAAGATTATGTTATAACATATTTTTATATTATTTTTCCACATATTAAATTATATAGATTGTGTTATATAAAAATATTTATGTTCTTTTCAGATATACTTTATGTGTATTTTTATCCTTTTAAATTTTTTATAATCAGTTATTTTCATTATCAGTATATTGTTCTAAAATTAAATATATTTAAGTATTTCTTACATATTTTAGGATAGTAATTCAAACATTTTCATTTTTTATTTTATGAGCAAACATTAGTAGAAATTATTATTTGATAAATGTATAAAATTTTTTTTTATAATAAATTAATTTAATAATATTTGAAAAAATCGTCATAAATATTTATAAATATTAAAATATTTTATAGTATTTGATAAAATTATTAATAATTATTTATAAATGTTAAAATATTTTATATTATTTGATAAAAATATTAATAAATATGTATAAATATTAAAATATTGTATAGTATTTGATAAAAATATTAATACATATTTATAAATATTATTTTTTTATAGTATTTGATAAAATTATTAATAAATATTAATAAATATAAAAATATTTTATGTTATTTGATAAAAATCTTAATAAATATTTATAAATATTAAAATATTTTATAGTATTTGATAAAAATATTAAAAAATATTTATAAATATTAAAATATTTTATAGTATTTGATTAAATTATTAATATTATTTTTTACATATTTAAAAAATATTTTTTAAATTAAAAATTAAAAAAATATTATTTTATTTTGTAATTACTTATTTAACATAAATTATCCCAAATTATTTTTGTTTCCTATTATTTTAAATATTTTTATATCAATTTTTAATTGTAAAAAAAATAATTTATGTAAAAAAATTATATTTATAAACTTATTATTATTTTATTTTATAATATATTTATAGATTTTTACACTTTTTATTACATATTTTTAAATTACTCCCTACCCTTATCCCCTATTAACCCAACATCCCGCTCCTAAACATTAACATTCTTTTCTATATTTATATAAATATATATAGGTGTTTTTAAAATAAAAAATTATATTTTATTGTTAATTTTTTCCTTTTTTTGAGTAGAATTTTTTTTGTTTTAAATAAAAAAATATTTTTTCCTGTAAAACAATGTATTAAATAAATTATTAAAAAATATACTAATATATTATTGATTTTTACACTTTTTATAACATATTTTTAAATTACTCCCCACCCTTATCCCCTATTAACCCAACATCCCGCTCCTAAACATTAACATACATTTATATATTTATATAAATATATATATTATTTTTAAAATATATTAATAATATTTTATTAACATTTTATCTATACTTTTTCGATATTTTTTACTATTACTACATATCGATATTAATATTACTCGATATTTTTGACTAGATATTTTTGGACTCGATATTATTTTCACATTAAATAATACGATATTTTCTACTTCGATATTCTTTTTTACGATATTTTCCTATACTCGATATTTTTGACTCGATATTTTGTCCATTCGATATTTTGCAGTCGATATTATGACTAGTTACCCTTCTGCACCACACCCAAAGACATCATCTGTGACGTCCCCATGGCCTCCTCCCTCAGCCCCACCCTCTTCAACACCTACATGACACCTCTTGCAGACATCACCTGCACCCATGGACTCAATATCACGTCGTTCACTGATGACACTCAGCTTCGAACTCTACCTCACAGAAGAAGATGACACCACCAAGGAGAACTTCAGTAACAACATGTCTGACATCACCACCTGGATAGAGTCCAACTGTCTAAAAATCAACTTGGACAAATCAGGTCCCCATCTTTGGAAACCAGCCCTCCACTGGGGACAACACTTGATGGCCCAACACACTCAGCCCCACCCCCACCCCCACCGGCCACGCACATGACCTCGGAATCATCCTGGACAGCCAACTGACCGTGAAGCAGCAGATCAACGCCGTCTCCTCTGCCTGTTTCCACACCATCTGTATGCTCTGCAAGATCTCGACCAGGAAGACAGTCACCCAGGACCTTGCGTCCAGCCAACTCAACTATTGCAACACACTCTACGTCGGAACCACCAAGCAGCTCCAGAGCTGCCTCCAGACCATTCAGACCTCAGCAGATAGCCTCACCCTCGACCTTCCCAGAAGAACACAACCTCACCTCAGAGCCCTCCACTGGCTCCCTGTCTGGGAAAGAAGCATCTTCAAACTCCTCACTCATGCTTACAAAGCCCTCCACAATTCCAGACCCGTCTACATCACAAATTGCCTGACATTTCACCAGCCGGCCAAGGAGCTCTGCTCCTCCACCCTAATGCTGGCCCACATCCCCCGCTTCAATTGAAGCCACTGCAGAGGTCTTTCCTTCTCCAAACTAACCGCCAAGTCAGGGGCAGAGAAAAAAGGGGGATCCAAAACATAACATTCCCATTCATTTTTCATAGACTATTTTAGACAAGGTTACAGCAAAACAAAAACTTCTTAATAGAATTACACCAAATTCACGTAGAAACTAGATCTTGGTCTGCAGATTATCCTTTTTGTGATGTGATGTGATGTAAGTGTGTTCAGAAGTTTTTGAGAATTGAAGGGTGAAAAATAATTGCATATTTTGGAAGTTGGGCTCGCAAGAAACCTGCGAGCCTCCAGGCAGGGCACAAAATCAAAAAAGGAGCCCGGTGGTTGTTGGAGAGGCCATTTTTTTCCATGAGCCTTCATGCCCTCATGGGAGTGAAAGGCATCCCAGAGTCCCGCAAGAGCGAGCGTTCTGATTGGCAAGTTGTTGGAATGCTGGAAATTAAATGGCCACCATTACTGTTTACTCTGAAAAATAGCTATATAAGGGGACAGTAGAAAGGCATGATGTTCCCCTGAATTTAGAGAGGATGTGTATTAGGGATAACTTATGAGATATCATAAATGTATATTGTTTTCAACCTATTTTTGTGATCTTTGTGGACTCACAGTGAAGGTGCAGTGGTGGTCGGGGACCACCGTACCAGCGGTCTGACTGCCATATTACGAGTATGGTAGTCAAGCCTCCATGGGACAGCTGCAACCACCAGAGATCCCTGGCATTGGTGTGGAGGTTTTGAGGCTGCAATATTCTTGGTGGTGCTGCGGCGGGACCACCAAGCATATTACGGGTTTCCTCACCGCCATAGGTCTCATGGTGGTTCTCACGCCATGAAGCTGCTGGCCCCTGTTCATGGGAGTGCATGCAGGGGAGAACATGTTGTGCTCCCTCTGTGTGCTTGCACCCCTGTTCCTGCATGGCATGGACTGCACAGTCCATGCTGTGCAGGAAAATGCATTGGTGATCCCGCAGCGATGCAGTTCTAAGGCTCACATATAAGCCTTTGTACTGCACCGCCACGGTGCCAGCCCGACTACGAAATAATTTGTGTTCTGTCGGTCGACTTTGGCGGTCTTGGAACAGGATGCTGGTGTGGTGGCCTGCTCCAAGGCTGCCAAAGTCATAAATAGGTCCTAAATCTTATTTGAAATGTTAGGGTCTCACGAGTCTCTTGCAGGATTCTGAAAAGTAGGAAGGAAGGAGTAGGTGATGTTAGAATCCACTCTGCAATACACCCGTGTTACTGTATGAGTCTTACTAGAGATGCTGTTTATCAGACTCTACTATTTATGTTCCTTAGTTTGAGAAGAGTTGTCAGTAGAGTTAAGGCTCATTCACACACCCTACTATGCACACTCATCAACTGAAAAAGAGGTCTGAAAGGAGAGTTCAGTCTCTCTCTACACTCTACTAAACACACCCATTATTACAGAGAGCGGTCTCTGCAGAGAGGCCAATCCCTCTACACATGCTACTAAGCACACCAGTCATCTGAGAGAGAGGTGCGAAAGAAGAGCACAGTCCCTCCCCACACCCTACTTCGCACACCTATCATTAAAGAGAGAGGTCTCAGAAGAGTGGCCACTCCCTCCACACACCCTACTAATCAGACCCATCATCTAGAAGAGAGTCTTACTATGTGCATATGACATCTGGGAGGGAGGTCCGAAATGAGATCCCAGTCCCTCCCCACACCCTACTATACATTCCTATCATTACAGCGATAGGTCTCAGCAGAGAGTCCAGTCCCACCACATACCCTATGCATAACTGTCATTTGACAGAGAGGTCTCATTAGAGAAGGGAGTCCCTCCACAAACCCTACTATGCACACCCGCCAACCAAGAGAGAGGTCTCAGTGGAGAGGCTAGTCCCTTGATATACCCTACTATGCATACTTGCCATTTGAGTGAAACGTTTGAAAGGAGAGGGCAGTCCTTTCTCACACCGTAGTATGCATGCCCTTCATACATAAAAGGGGTCTCAGTCAAGAGGTTAGTACTTTCCCACATACTACTTTTTCCTACAAGTATGATGTGCTCCCACAAGAGTCTTGCGAGAGTAGAGTTCAAGCTTCAGGGGTGAGGCTTGGCACATGATGTTGGTGTGATCCCACAAGACAATCCCAAGACCTGAATGGGAAATTACTGGGTCTGTTGTGAGGTGCTTTATGATACAGCAGGAGTCTCGCACGTCACATGGGGAGAAGTAAAAAGAAAAGTGCCAAGGTTCAGCAGAAAGTTACCATTGCTTTTACATGGTTGAAGAAAGACTATGATGTGTTTGGTGCAGAATGACAGATAGCTCAGTTTGTCTTTGGTGCTTCGGAAGAGAAGGAAATCTGTTTCAGTTCTGCTCAGCAGAAGTGCATTTATGTGGAGCTGAAAGAGACTGGTGTCTTCATCTCCATTTAAGAATGAACTTCAATTTCAGGTATTTAGGAATTTATTCTTTAAACTGTGTTGTGGAGTGTCAGTAAGTGACTAATGTTGGTAAACTTATTCTACACCATGTTTACAGAGTGTGGGGAGGTGTAGATCTTTTAATATAGCTTTTGAGAGGTAGACATTAGAATGCAGAGTGATATCAGCAAGTATTTCAGATTGTGTTGAAAAATTAAGTGTTCCAAATGTATGTCCTTGTACGTAAAGGAATCACCATTTCTCAAACTATAAAAGAAAGATTGTGGAATGTGTTAATACTAGTGTCTTTATGAACCTCACTGCCCATATACTTTAGCCTTATGAGGTGTTTGAGTGGTAATATTGTTATTTCTAATTTCTAATGTGAAACACTGTGGTGAGTTTTGGCACAGTGTGTGAGGTTGTCTGTGTTACTTTATAAACTATTATGGAAGCAGAGATCATGACATGTTATAATTTAATTTTTAAAATATGAAAATAGAGTGGTTAAGGGTGAGGCAGTTTTCAGGAGAAAGGAATAACAAGTTGCTGGTCCACTAGATATAACGATGTGATTGTGGGGGGGGGGGGATATACTAAAGCTTAGACAGTATAATGATATATCACTGTTATCAATTATTGATCAGTATGTAACTCTTATATTTTTGTTTATTTTTTCTTTTTTTAGGAAGAAAAGGGAAACTTGTCTCAGAGAAAAGAATTATCTGCTTACATAACCAGAAAAAAGTTTCTTGTAAAGACTAGCAGGATTGTTGTCTTGTTTAGCAGTGAGTGTCTGAGCAGGTATCCTTGGTGAAAAAATGTGAAAGCAGATGACGTTCAGCAGCCCAAGCTAACTCAGACTGAGCAAGCCTTTGTGAACTCCTTTTTAAAAACTGAAGCATGAGAAACTTTGGTGAGACTTTTTTTTGCTAGCAAGCATCAAAACTGCCATTCCAAATACTTTTTTCCAGATTGAGGTGGCTGGGGTGGTGCAGCTACACCAGGCTGCTCAGCATAAATTAGCAAAGTTGGTTGTTTTGTTTGTTTTATAATTGTTGATATAGTTTGTTAATGTAGTTATTGTTGTTGTTTTATAATGTTGTTAAATAGCTTTTTTGTAATAAAAAGTTTTAAGTTACTACTGATTTGTTTGCTTAATAGTTGTTATAGATTTTAATATTATTACAGTATTGTAATGTTGACTAAAACTGGCATGACCATCTTTGGAAAGTGCAGCAGTGCTGCTGCATGAATATTTACATATACATGCAGCAGGACTCCTGCACTCTCTGAAGAGGGTCATGATTTAGATTTCAGCGGATAGGTTACTCTGTCACAATGTGAAGGACAACCCGTCCACCAAAATATAAATTTCTTAGGTTATAATGGGATTTACATTTCGGCAGACAGGACATTCATCACAGTAATTACCGAATAACACATCCACCAAAATCTGTATCAGGCCCATAGAACTCTAGCGAGTAATCACACACTTAAAAATATAGGTATGTAATGAAACTTAATACTATACAGTATTAAAAAAATGATTATTCTCTTTCTGAATTATAATTGTGACTTTAATGTAAAAACACATATAAAGGCTATGAAAAGCCTCAATATAAGAATCATAAGAACTGAGGAGATAGACAACCTCAACACAAATCTTTTAGTACTCTGTTTTATACTTGAGCATCAGTTTTTAGAAACATTTACAAAGTGTGCACCCTTTCCGGTTAAGTTACACTATGAAAACAACTCCCTTTCAGAATAATGTCCGCACACAGCATATAATATTTAGTTATTCTACCATACATGCTGTTGAAAAAAATGAAGTTACTAAAAAAAAACATAGAAAGTCACTGAAAAAAACAAAGGTTAAAATAACATATTCGATGCCGCTGGAATTTTGCGATTGTGCGGCCATGTCGATTTTCACATAATCCATCATCTGCTGCATACTCCATAGATTTTAATTTAAAAAGTTGTTTGTAGCTCAAACGGTTCAAATATTACTGGCACTAATGAGGTGCACCCAATACCAAGACAGTACAAAATAATGAAGTAACCCTATTTAAAAAATGTGCTGCGTTATGCCGCAAAATTTGTCTTTTCTTCCAACATAATTTAGTTAACCCTGCTGCATAATTTGGCCCTCTCCTGACATATAATTTCAGTGGCCCTGGTCATAGTTAGGTGAATATAGCAGTGTGGAGAACACATCAAAATTCCTAGACACATTCTTGTTCAAATATGTAACAGCATTAGCGTCATATCTAAGAGCCTCAGTGGACTTTCTAAACAAGACCCAGGGGATTCCATGGAAGGAGAACTATTTAATGGCAACAGTAGATGTGCCCTCATTATATACATCAGTCAATGTAATTACTTTCTGAGAGCGAGGTCAGCGAGCTACATCAATCACTGAAATATGCTATGAGAAATGCTATAATTGTCCTTGACTCACAATGACTTCCTACTTAATGGTACATGCTACCTGTAAAAGCAGGGAATGGCAATGGGGACACCCTTTGCCCCTACAAATGCAAGCCTGCTAATAAGACACTGGGAAGCTGAGGTGGTTTGGACTGATGAGAACCAAAATATGCTGTAAAATGTAGAATTGTGTATGAGATTTATCGATGATCTTTCTATTCTTTGGGAAGGTGATAATAAGATCCTTGAAAGTTTCATTTGCCCCTAAATAATACCAAATATAATTTAAGATTCACCCCCACCATCAGTGCAAATCAAATACATTTTTTAAACATTGAAATTTACATCAAAGATATAAAAATATGCTGCAAAATTCATAATAAAGCCACCTGATGTAATAGCATACTGCATGCCAATAGTGGGCACCCAAAGACTCTGAAGTAGAGTGTGCCCTTTGGAGAGTTGTGAAAACAAACTGCTTGGAATCTGCATATTTTGAAGACCAAATAAAAAAATGTATATGCTGTTTGTAAACAGGTTACCCCACCAAAATGCCATGGAAAGAGCCAGAGCAAAAGCAAGTGAACAACTATTAATAAATCACGTCAAAGAATGACAACGATATCCGTATGATTACAGATTATAACATCAAACATCTAGAATTGAAGAAAATAATCCCCAAAAACTGGAAGATTTTACAGTTAGATGAAAACATAACAGAAATCTTCACGGGTCATCCAAGGATAACATACAGAAAAGTTGCTTCACTGGGAGATATACTAGTACAAAGCCATATGCTTCTGTAAGTTTATTGTTCAAAAACTGGCTAAGGCAACCCGGATTTTAGTAGTGTGCAAAATGCTGGGCATGTGAACATGAGATAAATAAAACAACATATGAACTTCATGATAAAAAACAATAAAAGATCAAAGAACACATTACATATGAAGCAAGTTATGTGATCCATGTATTACAGTGCACCTACAAAAAAACGATGTGGGAAGTGCAACAAACAAGGTAATGAATACTCCAACATCTACGGGCTATGAAAAAAATCTGGATTTTAAAAAAACTTCTGGAAAACACATGAAGGAAAGATCAAAGAAATATGTAATTATGCCATTAAACACAATGATTAAGAAAGACAAGGGAACCCAAAAGGTATGCCATAGGGACCTTGGGCAGTATCATGTTACAAAAAACAGTGGTCCCTACTCGTGGACACAATGGTATACTGAGCTGATAATCACACACCTGATAAGTGTTATGTCTTTTGTCCAGCCGGACAAGGAATTTATTTAACAATTTTCTTAATAAAAACTGAATGAACACATTAATAACAAGTGGGCACAGCCGTGACCCACAACATTCAAACAAAACAATGAACAGAATGGTAAAAGGAGCAAAGCAAAAATATGTCTGTGTACTTGTAGTCAGTGTTACAGACTGAGATTGTTATAACCACACCATTGCATTTCACAATATTTTAAATGTCATATTGCATACGGGGTTTTTTTGGTCGACGACGTTTCGATGCCTAAGTTAAATGAAGCAGAGGGAGGATGTCGCAACCTAGAGTTAACCCTAATGAGAATAGAATAAAAACTGATTATTTGAATGGGAAGAGAAGCCCCTTGTGGACACAACCTGGATACAGAACTCTAAATTCATTTTTGAGGACACTAGACATTTGATTTTAATTGTATCACAACAAGCACCATAGGATTCGGAACAAAAAAGGGTTATATGGGTATACATCATTCACACTTTTTGAACAGAAGATGGAGAGGAGTGCAATATGTGTTTTAAGTGTATTGAAATTAGAACATCTTACATATGAAGATGCATAGTGATTATGTATAATCTATAATGATTTAAATAGATGCATTGGTGTTTTACATTTTGCAGGTGCTGGAGCTAGATTGGAAAAATGTGTAAAATACAACTACTCAAATTGATGTGTAGGCATTTTAAACTATGATACATGAAGATGCATAAAGATTCTTTAAAATGTATAATGTTTTAGATGGATGCACTGACACCTTATATTGTTGAGTTGATGGAATAACACAGGATTATGTGCAACACAATGTGGTTCCTAAAACTGCACTGGCATTTTAAAGGTGCTAGAAATATGATCTAGGTTAAACACAACAGATGATGGAGATATCACTTTAAATTTTTAAGCTGCCATAAAAGTGTCTTGGGGTAAGTGCAATAGATAACAGAGGCACCTGTGTGATAACATTTTGACACGGACCATAACACCTATGCCTATGGGAATCTAAGAACCATTTGTAAAGTGGAAATATGAATGGAATCGTACTTTACAAACAATTAGTATCAAATGTAATGCCAGTTGTCAAATTTGAGACTCTGTGCAATACATATACCAAATATACATTCTTTTTGAAGACATCCCATGGTAATGTGGTAATGCACTGAGTGAACCTTATAAAGGAATAGCACTTTAATAAAAATAAAAGATTGTATTTCCTTTTATATGCACCAGTACTTTACAACCAATTATTATCATATACATTGCTAATCGTCAAACCTGGAGACTCAATTAAACCTTATATACACTCTACCCAATGACAGCCAACGTAAATGCACTGAATGCACCAAACAAAGCAGTAGCATTTTAATACAAATACAAGACTGTATTTCCCTGGAATCCACCAAGACTTTCTTGATCTCACATTCAATACTAATCTTAAAAATGTGGGACCTTGTGCTATATATATATATATATATATATATATATATATATATATATATATATATATATATATGTCTTTAAAGTTTTGCCAGATAAGCACCACACGCACTCGGAAGAAGTACAGCTATGGGCGTTTATTTTCCAAAAATTGTTGGAAAATAAACGCCCATAGCTGTACTTCTTCCGAGTGCGTGTGGTGCTTATCTGGCAAAACTTTAAAGACATTGAAATTTCTCGGCGGCGGGGTTGCCGAGATATACACGCCACCTGACTACAGGAACCGGATCCCAGCAACCTACCCCGGTTTTGAAATTCATATGTATATATATATATATATATATATATATATATATATATATATATATATATATATATATATATACATATATATATACATATATATATATATATATGGATATATATATATATATATATCTGTACTACTATAATAAAGGAAGAACTTTCAGCCTTTGAGGCGGGTAAACTCGGGAACCACAGCGCCAATCCACACACCCGACGGTATACCGTTGGAATCGTCAGGGTGTGTAGATGGTTATAGGCTATATACATTTAAAAAAAAATGTGGTTTAAAAAATGTACAGGAAAAAAAAAAGTAGTCCCTCCGAAGTAGCGCCAGCCGCGATGTGCGTGCTCACGTCAGGAGCGCGGGGAGGAGCGGCGTTCAGGAGCGCGACGAGGAGCGGCGGACATGGCGCGGGGGAGGAGCGGTGACGTGAGGAGCAGCGGACAGGCCAGCGGCGGTGCGAGTAGCGGACAGGCGGGAGGAGCGGCGGCTCAGGTAAGGGGACCCATGTCGGGGCAGGCGGGGGTCGGGGCAGGCGGGGGTCGGGGCAGGCGGGGGACGTGCCGGGCGGGGGCCCGGGCTGCTGCACAATGTCGGGGCGGGCGGGGGTCGGGGAAGCCTTTGCACCCGGACAAGGTCGGGACGGGCTGCTAGTATATATATATATATATATATATATATATATATATATATATATATATATATATATCCAAGAAAGAAGTGACTCAAACAGATAGATTCACCAAAGAACAAAAATATATTTCCACTACAACGTTTCAGCTTCCGCCTTCCTCAGGTAAGATGAAAACTACC